>NW_027507685.1:242234025-242966485 GCF_037356315.1 Lithobates pipiens
GCATTTTTTGGCCCTTAACGAAGCAGAAGCCCAGACGATAGTGTCCAGCTGCTACCAGGGCAAAGAAGAATTCCCTGACCGGGAATCGAACCCGGGCCGCGGCGGTGAGAGCGCCGAATCCTAGCCACTAGACCACCAGGGAGAGGTGTGCCCCGTTCTTCCCAGGCTAGCGAGACGAAGTCAATGGCAAATACCCAAGATGGCGTTGATGCACTTTGGAGTGGGCAAATACGGCTTTCTTCCGTCAGAACCAAGGTCTCCAAAATGGGGTGAAGGAGGCACTTCTAGCTACAGCTGGTTAGCAGTGGGTTATCCTAGTCTCTTAACAGCTGGCCGAGTTGGCCATGTGGGCCTAAAAGCGCGAAAAGCTTGACAAGGCTCAGCGCAACTGAGAAAACCAGGCCGATGGATGGCGGAGCATTTTTTGGCCCTTAACGAAGCAGAAGCCCAGACGATAGTGTCCAGCTGCTACCAGGGCAAAGAAGAATTCCCTGACCGGGAATCGAACCCGGGCCGCGGCGGTGAGAGCGCCGAATCCTAGCCACTAGACCACCAGGGAGAGGTGTGCCCCGTTTTTCCCAGGCTAGCGAGACGAAGTCAATGGCAAATACCCAAGATGGCGTTGATGCACTTTGGAGTGGGCAAATACGGCTTTCTTCCGTCAGAACCAAGGTCTCCAAAATGGGGTGAAGGAGGCACTTCTAGCTACAGCTGGTTAGCAGTGGGTTATCCTAGTCTCTTAACAGCTGGCCGAGTTGGCCATGTGGGCCTAAAAGCGCGAAAAGCTTGACAAGGCTCAGCGGAACTGAGAAAACCAGGCCGATGGACGGCGGAGCATTTTTTGGCCCTTAACGAAGCAGAAGCCCAGACGATAGTGTCCAGCTGCTACCAGGGCAAAGAAGAATTCCCTGACCGGGAATCGAACCCGGGCCGCGGCGGTGAGAGCGCCGAATCCTAGCCACTAGACCACCAGGGAGAGGTGTGCCCCGTTCTTCCCAGGCTAGCGAGACGAAGTCAATGGCAAATACCCAAGATGGCGTTGATGCACTTTGGAGTGGGCAAATACGGCTTTCTTCCGTCAGAACCAAGGTCTCCAAAATGGGGTGAAGGAGGCACTTCTAGCTACAGCTGGTTAGCAGTGGGTTATCCTAGTCTCTTAACAGCTGGCCGAGTTGACCATGTGGGCCTAAAAGCGCGAAAAGCTTGACAAGGCTCAGCGCAACTGAGAAAACCAGGCCGATGGATGGCGGAGCATTTTTTGGCCCTTAACGAAGCAGAAGCCCAGACGATAGTGTCCAGCTGCTACCAGGGCAAAGAAGAATTCCCTGACCGGGAATCGAACCCGGGCCGCGGCGGTGAGAGCGCCGAATCCTAGCCACTAGACCACCAGGGAGAGGTGTGCCCTGTTCTTCCCAGGCTAGCGAGACGAAGTCAATGGCAAATACCCAAGATGGCGTTGATGCACTTTGGAGTGGGCAAATACGGCTTTCTTCCGTCAGAACCAAGGTCTCCAAAATGGGGTGAAGGAGGCACTTCTAGCTACAGCTGGTTAGCAGTGGGTTATCCTAGTCTCTTAACAGCTGGCCGAGTTGACCATGTGGGCCTAAAAGCGCGAAAAGCTTGACAAGGCTCAGCGCAACTGAGAAAACCAGGCCGATGGATGGCGGAGCATTTTTTGGCCCTTAACGAAGCAGAAGCCCAGACGATAGTGTCCAGCTGCTACCAGGGCAAAGAAGAATTCCCTGACCGGGAATCGAACCCGGGCCGCGGCGGTGAGAGCGCCGAATCCTAGCCACTAGACCACCAGGGAGAGGTGTGCCCCGTTCTTCCCAGGCTAGCGAGACGAAGTCAATGGCAAATACCCAAGATGGCGTTGATGCACTTTGGAGTGGGCAAATACGGCTTTCTTCCGTCAGAACCAAGGTCTCCAAAATGGGGTGAAGGAGGCACTTCTAGCTACAGCTGGTTAGCAGTGGGTTATCCTAGTCTCTTAACAGCTGGCCGAGTTGGCCATGTGGGCCTAAAAGCGCGAAAAGCTTGACAAGGCTCAGCGCAACTGAGAAAACCAGGCCGATGGATGGCGGAGCATTTTTTGGCCCTTAACGAAGCAGAAGCCCAGACGATAGTGTCCAGCTGCTACCAGGGCAAAGAAGAATTCCCTGACCGGGAATCGAACCCGGGCCGCGGCGGTGAGAGCGCCGAATCCTAGCCACTAGACCACTAGGGAGAGGTTTGCCCTGTTCTTCCCAGGCTAGCAAGACGAAGTCAATGGCAAATACCCAAGATGGCGTTGATGCACTTTGGAGTGGGCAAATACGGCTTTCTTCCGTCAGAACCAAGGTCTCCAAAATGGGGTGAAGGAGGCACTTCTAGCTACAGCTGGTTAGCAGTGGGTTATCCTAGTCTCTTAACAGCTGGCCGAGTTGGCCATGTGGGTGTAAAAGCGCGAAAAGCTTGACAAGGCTCAGCGGAACTGAGAAAACCAGGCCGATGGATGGCGGAGCATTTTTTGGCCCTTAACGAAGCAGAAGCCCAGACGATAGTGTCCAGCTGCTACCAGGGCAAAGAAGAATTCCCTGACCGGGAATCGAACCCGGGCCGCGGCGGTGAGAGCGCCGAATCCTAGCCACTAGACCACCAGGGAGAGGTGTGCCCCGTTCTTCCCAGGCTAGCGAGACGAAGTCAATGGCAAATACCCAAGATGGCGTTGATGCACTTTGGAGTGGGCAAATACGGCTTTCTTCCGTCAGAACCAAGGTCTCCAAAATGGGGTGAAGGAGGCACTTCTAGCTACAGCTGGTTAGCAGTGGGTTATCCTAGTCTCTTAACAGCTGGCCGAGTTGACCATGTGGGCCTAAAAGCGCGAAAAGCTTGACAAGGCTCAGCGCAACTGAGAAAACCAGGCCGATGGATGGCGGAGCATTTTTTGGCCCTTAACGAAGCAGAAGCCAAGACGATAGTGTCCAGCTGCTACCAGGGCAAAGAAGAATTCCCTGACCGGGAATCGAACCCGGGCCGCGGCGGTGAGAGCGCCGAATCCTAGCCACTAGACCACCAGGGAGAGGTGTGCCCCGTTCTTCCCAGGCTAGCAAGACGAAGTCAATGGCAAATACCCAAGATGGCGTTGATGCACTTTGGAGTGGGCAAATACGGCTTTCTTCCGTCAGAACCAAGGTCTCCAAAATGGGGTGAAGGAGGCACTTCTAGCTACAGCTGGTTAGCAGTGGGTTATCCTAGTCTCTTAACAGCTGGCCGAGTTGGCCATGTGGGTGTAAAAGCGCGAAAAGCTTGACAAGGCTCAGCGGAACTGAGAAAACCAGGCCGATGGATGGCGGAGCATTTTTTGGCCCTTAACGAAGCAGAAGCCCAGACGATAGTGTCCAGCTGCTACCAGGGCAAAGAAGAATTCCCTGACCGGGAATCGAACCCGGGCCGCGGCGGTGAGAGCGCCGAATCCTAGCCACTAGACCACCAGGGAGAGGTGTGCCCCGTTCTTCCCAGGCTAGCGAGACGAAGTCAATGGCAAATACCCAAGATGGCGTTGATGCACTTTGGAGTGGGCAAATACGGCTTTCTTCCGTCAGAACCAAGGTCTCCAAAATGGGGTGAAGGAGGCACTTCTAGCTACAGCTGGTTAGCAGTGGGTTATCCTAGTCTCTTAACAGCTGGCCGAGTTGACCATGTGGGCCTAAAAGCGCGAAAAGCTTGACAAGGCTCAGCGCAACTGAGAAAACCAGGCCGATGGATGGCGGAGCATTTTTTGGCCCTTAACGAAGCAGAAGCCCAGACGATAGTGTCCAGCTGCTACCAGGGCAAAGAAGAATTCCCTGACCGGGAATCGAACCCGGGCCGCGGCGGTGAGAGCGCCGAATCCTAGCCACTAGACCACCAGGGAGAGGTGTGCCCCGTTTTTCCCAGGCTAGCGAGACGAAGTCAATGGCAAATACCCAAGATGGCGTTGATGCACTTTGGAGTGGGCAAATACGGCTTTCTTCCGTCAGAACCAAGGTCTCCAAAATGGGGTGAAGGAGGCACTTCTAGCTACAGCTGGTTAGCAGTGGGTTATCCTAGTCTCTTAACAGCTGGCCGAGTTGGCCATGTGGGCCTAAAAGCGCGAAAAGCTTGACAAGGCTCAGCGCAACTGAGAAAACCAGGCCGATGGATGGCGGAGCATTTTTTGGCCCTTAACGAAGCAGAAGCCCAGACGATAGTGTCCAGCTGCTACCAGGGCAAAGAAGAATTCCCTGACCGGGAATCGAACCCGGGCCGCGGCGGTGAGAGCGCCGAATCCTAGCCACTAGACCACCAGGGAGAGGTGTGCCCCGTTCTTCCCAGGCTAGCGAGACGAAGTCAATGGCAAATACCCAAGATGGCGTTGATGCACTTTGGAGTGGGCAAATACGGCTTTCTTCCGTCAGAACCAAGGTCTCCAAAATGGGGTGAAGGAGGCACTTCTAGCTACAGCTGGTTAGCAGTGGGTTATCCTAGTCTCTTAACAGCTGGCCGAGTTGACCATGTGGGCCTAAAAGCGCGAAAAGCTTGACAAGGCTCAGCGCAACTGAGAAAACCAGGCCGATGGATGGCGGAGCATTTTTTGGCCCTTAACGAAGCAGAAGCCCAGACGATAGTGTCCAGCTGCTACCAGGGCAAAGAAGAATTCCCTGACCGGGAATCGAACCCGGGCCGCGGCGGTGAGAGCGCCGAATCCTAGCCACTAGACCACCAGGGAGAGGTGTGCCCCGTTCTTCCCAGGCTAGCGAGACGAAGTCAATGGCAAATACCCAAGATGGCGTTGATGCACTTTGGAGTGGGCAAATACGGCTTTCTTCCGTCAGAACCAAGGTCTCCAAAATGGGGTGAAGGAGGCACTTCTAGCTACAGCTGGTTAGCAGTGGGTTATCCTAGTCTCTTAACAGCTGGCCGAGTTGACCATGTGGGCCTAAAAGCGCGAAAAGCTTGACAAGGCTCAGCGCAACTGAGAAAACCAGGCCGATGGATGGCGGAGCATTTTTTGGCCCTTAACGAAGCAGAAGCCCAGACGATAGTGTCCAGCTGCTACCAGGGCAAAGAAGAATTCCCTGACCGGGAATCGAACGCGGGCCGCGGCGGTGAGAGCGCCGAATCCTAGCCACTAGACCACCAGGGAGAGGTGTGCCCCGTTCTTCCCAGGCTAGCGAGACGAAGTCAATGGCAAATACCCAAGATGGCGTTGATGCACTTTGGAGTGGGCAAATACGGCTTTCTTCCGTCAGAACCAAGGTCTCCAAAATGGGGTGAAGGAGGCACTTCTAGCTACAGCTGGTTAGCAGTGGGTTATCCTAGTCTCTTAACAGCTGGCTGAGTTGGCCATGTGGGTGTAAAAGCGCAAAAAGCTTGACAAGGCTCAGCGGAACTGAGAAAACCAGGCCGATGGATGGCGGAGCATTTTTTGGCCCTTAACGAAGCAGAAGCCCAGACGATAGTGTCCAGCTGCTACCAGGGCAAAGAAGAATTCCCTGACCGGGAATCGAACCCGGGCCGCGGCAGTGAGAGCGCCGAATCCTAGCCACTAGACCACCAGGGAGAGGTGTGCCCCGTTCTTCCCAGGCTAGCGAGACGAAGTCAATGGCAAATACCCAAGATGGCGTTGATGCACTTTGGAGTGGGCAAATACGGCTTTCTTCCGTCAGAACCAAGGTCTCCAAAATGGGGTGAAGGAGGCACTTCTAGCTACAGCTGGTTAGCAGTGGGTTATCCTAGTCTCTTAACAGCTGGCTGAGTTGGCCATGTGGGTGTAAAAGCGCAAAAAGCTTGACAAGGCTCAGCGGAACTGAGAAAACCAGGCCGATGGATGGCGGAGCATTTTTTGGCCCTTAACGAAGCAGAAGCCCAGACGATAGTGTCCAGCTGCTACCAGGGCAAAGAAGAATTCCCTGACCGGGAATCGAACCCGGGCCGCGGCGGTGAGAGCGCCGAATCCTAGCCACTAGACCACCAGGGAGAGGTGTGCCCCGTTCTTCCCAGGCTAGCGAGACGAAGTCAATGGCAAATACCCAAGATGGCGTTGATGCACTTTGGAGTGGGCAAATACGGCTTTCTTCCGTCAGAACCAAGGTCTCCAAAATGGGGTGAAGGAGGCACTTCTAGCTACAGCTGGTTAGCAGTGGGTTATCCTAGTCTCTTAACAGCTGGCCGAGTTGACCATGTGGGCCTAAAAGCGCGAAAAGCTTGACAAGGCTCAGCGCAACTGAGAAAACCAGGCCGATGGATGGCGGAGCATTTTTTGGCCCTTAACGAAGCAGAAGCCCAGACGATAGTGTCCAGCTGCTACCAGGGCAAAGAAGAATTCCCTGACCGGGAATCGAACCCGGGCCGCGGCGGTGAGAGCGCCGAATCCTAGCCACTAGACCACCAGGGAGAGGTGTGCCCCGTTTTTCCCAGGCTAGCGAGACGAAGTCAATGGCAAATACCCAAGATGGCGTTGATGCACTTTGGAGTGGGCAAATACGGCTTTCTTCCGTCAGAACCAAGGTCTCCAAAATGGGGTGAAGGAGGCACTTCTAGCTACAGCTGGTTAGCAGTGGGTTATCCTAGTCTCTTAACAGCTGGCCGAGTTGGCCATGTGGGCCTAAAAGCGCGAAAAGCTTGACAAGGCTCAGCGGAACTGAGAAAACCAGGCCGATGGATGGCGGAGCATTTTTTGGCCCTTAACGAAGCAGAAGCCCAGACGATAGTGTCCAGCTGCTACCAGGGCAAAGAAGAATTCCCTGACCGGGAATCGAACCCGGGCCGCGGCGGTGAGAGCGCCGAATCCTAGCCACTAGACCACCAGGGAGAGGTGTGCCCTGTTCTTCCCAGGCTAGCGAGACGAAGTCAATGGCAAATACCCAAGATGGCGTTGATGCACTTTGGAGTGGGCAAATACGGCTTTCTTCCGTCAGAACCAAGGTCTCCAAAATGGGGTGAAGGAGGCACTTCTAGCTACAGCTGGTTAGCAGTGGGTTATCCTAGTCTCTTAACAGCTGGCCGAGTTGACCATGTGGGCCTAAAAGCTTGACAAGGCTCAGCGCAACTGAGAAAACCAGGCCGATGGATGGCGGAGCATTTTTTGGCCCTTAACGAAGCAGAAGCCCAGACGATAGTGTCCAGCTGCTACCAGGGCAAAGAAGAATTCCCTGACCGGGAATCGAACCCGGGCCGTGGCGGTGAGAGCGCCGAATCCTAGCCACTAGACCACCAGGGAGAGGTGTGCCCCGTTCTTCCCAGGCTAGCGAGACGAAGTCAATGGCAAATACCCAAGATGGCGTTGATGCACTTTGGAGTGGGCAAATACGGCTTTCTTCCGTCAGAACCAAGGTCTCCAAAATGGGGTGAAGGAGGCACTTCTAGCTACAGCTGGTTAGCAGTGGGTTATCCTAGTCTCTTAACAGCTGGCCGAGTTGACCATGTGGGCCTAAAAGCGCGAAAAGCTTGACAAGGCTCAGCGCAACTGAGAAAACCAGGCCGATGGATGGCGGAGCATTTTTTGGCCCTTAACGAAGCAGAAGCCCAGACGATAGTGTCCAGCTGCTACCAGGGCAAAGAAGAATTCCCTGACCGGGAATCGAACGCGGGCCGCGGCGGTGAGAGCGCCGAATCCTAGCCACTAGACCACCAGGGAGAGGTGTGCCCCGTTTTTCCCAGGCTAGCGAGACGAAGTCAATGGCAAATACCCAAGATGGCGTTGATGCACTTTGGAGTGGGCAAATACGGCTTTCTTCCGTCAGAACCAAGGTCTCCAAAATGGGGTGAAGGAGGCACTTCTAGCTACAGCTGGTTAGCAGTGGTTTATCCTAGTCTCTTAACAGCTGGCCGAGTTGGCCATGTGGGCCTAAAAGCGCGAAAAGCTTGACAAGGCTCAGCGGAACTGAGAAAACCAGGCCGATGGATGGCGGAGCATTTTTTGGCCCTTAACGAAGCAGAAGCCCAGACGATAGTGTCCAGCTGCTACCAGGGCAAAGAAGAATTCCCTGACCGGGAATCGAACCCGGGCCGCGGCGGTGAGAGTGCCGAATCCTAGCCACTAGACCACCAGGGAGAGGTGTGCCCCGTTCTTCCCAGGCTAGCGAGACGAAGTCAATGGCAAATACCCAAGATGGCGTTGATGCACTTTGGAGTGGGCAAATACGGCTTTCTTCCGTCAGAACCAAGGTCTCCAAAATGGGGTGAAGGAGGCACTTCTAGCTACAGCTGGTTAGCAGTGGGTTATCCTAGTCTCTTAACAGCTGGCCGAGTTGACCATGTGGGCCTAAAAGCGCGAAAAGCTTGACAAGGCTCAGCGCAACTGAGAAAACCAGGCCGATGGATGGCGCAGCATTTTTTGGCCCTTAACGAAGCAGAAGCCCAGACGATAGTGTCCAGCTGCTACCAGGGCAAAGAAGAATTCCCTGACCGGGAATCGAACCCGGGCCGCGGCGGTGAGAGCGCCGAATCCTAGCCACTAGACCACCAGGGAGAGGTGTGCCCCGTTCTTCCCAGGCTAGCGAGACGAAGTCAATGGCAAATACCCAAGATGGCGTTGATGCACTTTGGAGTGGGCAAATACGGCTTTCTTCCGTCAGAACCAAGGTCTCCAAAATGGGGTGAAGGAGGCACTTCTAGCTACAGCTGGTTAGCAGTGGGTTATCCTAGTCTCTTAACAGCTGGCCGAGTTGACCATGTGGGCCTAAAAGCGCGAAAAGCTTGACAAGGCTCAGCGCAACTGAGAAAACCAGGCCGATGGATGGCGGAGCATTTTTTGGCCCTTAACGAAGCAGAAGCCCAGACGATAGTGTCCAGCTGCTACCAGGGCAAAGAAGAATTCCCTGACCGGGAATCGAACCCGGGCCGCGGCGGTGAGACCGCCGAATCCTAGCCACTAGACCACCAGGGAGAGGTGTGCCCCGTTCTTCCCAGGCTAGCGAGACGAAGTCAATGGCAAATACCCAAGATGGCGTTGATGCACTTTGGAGTGGGCAAATACGGCTTTCTTCCGTCAGAACCAAGGTCTCCAAAATGGGGTGAAGGAGGCACTTCTAGCTACAGCTGGTTAGCAGTGGGTTATCCTAGTCTCTTAACAGCTGGCCGAGTTGGCCATGTGGGCCTAAAAGCGCGAAAAGCTTGACAAGGCTCAGCGCAACTGAGAAAACCAGGCCGATGGATGGCGGAGCATTTTTTGGCCCTTAACGAAGCAGAAGCCCAGACGATAGTGTCCAGCTGCTACCAGGGCAAAGAAGAATTCCCTGACCGGGAATCGAACCCGGGCCGCGGCGGTGAGAGCGCCGAATCCTAGCCACTAGACCACCAGGGAGAGGTGTGCCCTGTTCTTCCCAGGCTAGCAAGACGAAGTCAATGGCAAATACCCAAGATGGCGTTGATGCACTTTGGAGTGGGCAAATACGGCTTTCTTCCGTCAGAACCAAGGTCTCCAAAATGGGGTGAAGGAGGCACTTCTAGCTACAGCTGGTTAGCAGTGGGTTATCCTAGTCTCTTAACAGCTGGCCGAGTTGACCATGTGGGCCTAAAAGCGCGAAAAGCTTGACAAGGCTCAGCGCAACTGAGAAAACCAGGCCGATGGATGGCGGAGCATTTTTTGGCCCTTAACGAAGCAGAAGCCCAGACGATAGTGTCCAGCTGCTACCAGGGCAAAGAAGAATTCCCTGACCGGGAATCGAACGCGGGCCGCGGCGGTGAGAGCGCCGAATCCTAGCCACTAGACCACCAGGGAGAGGTGTGCCCCGTTTTTCCCAGGCTAGCGAGACGAAGTCAATGGCAAATACCCAAGATGGCGTTGATGCACTTTGGAGTGGGCAAATACGGCTTTCTTCCGTCAGAACCAAGGTCTCCAAAATGGGGTGAAGGAGGCACTTCTAGCTACAGCTGGTTAGCAGTGGGTTATCCTAGTCTCTTAACAGCTGGCCGAGTTGGCCATGTGGGCCTAAAAGCGCGAAAAGCTTGACAAGGCTCAGCGGAACTGAGAAAACCAGGCCGATGGATGGCGGAGCATTTTTTGGCCCTTAACGAAGCAGAAGCCCAGACGATAGTGTCCAGCTGCTACCAGGGCAAAGAAGAATTCCCTGACCGGGAATCGAACCCGGGCCGCGGCGGTGAGAGCGCCGAATCCTAGCCACTAGACCACCAGGGAGAGGTGTGCCCCGTTCTTCCCAGGCTAGCGAGACGAAGTCAATGGCAAATACCCAAGATGGCGTTGATGCACTTTGGAGTGGGCAAATACGGCTTTCTTCCGTCAGAACCAAGGTCTCCAAAATGGGGTGAAGGAGGCACTTCTAGCTACAGCTGGTTAGCAGTGGGTTATCCTAGTCTCTTAACAGCTGGCCGAGTTGACCATGTGGGCCTAAAAGCGCGAAAAGCTTGACAAGGCTCAGCGCAACTGAGAAAACCAGGCCGATGGATGGCGGAGCATTTTTTGGCCCTTAACGAAGCAGAAGCCCAGACGATAGTGTCCAGCTGCTACCAGGGCAAAGAAGAATTCCCTGACCGGGAATCGAACCCGGGCCGCGGCGGTGAGAGCGCCGAATCCTAGCCACTAGACCACCAGGGAGAGGTGTGCCCCGTTCTTCCCAGGCTAGCGAGACGAAGTCAATGGCAAATACCCAAGATGGCGTTGATGCACTTTGGAGTGGGCAAATACGGCTTTCTTCCGTCAGAACCAAGGTCTCCAAAATGGGGTGAAGGAGGCACTTCTAGCTACAGCTGGTTAGCAGTGGGTTATCCTAGTCTCTTAACAGCTGGCCGAGTTGACCATGTGGGCCTAAAAGCGCGAAAAGCTTGACAAGGCTCAGCGCAACTGAGAAAACCAGGCCGATGGATGGCGGAGCATTTTTTGGCCCTTAACGAAGCAGAAGCCCAGACGATAGTGTCCAGCTGCTACCAGGGCAAAGAAGAATTCCCTGACCGGGAATCGAACCCGGGCCGCGGCGGTGAGAGCGCCGAATCCTAGCCACTAGACCACCGGGGAGAGGTGTGCCCCGTTCTTCCCAGGCTAGCGAGACGAAGTCAATGGCAAATACCCAAGATGGCGTTGATGCACTTTGGAGTGGGCAAATACGGCTTTCTTCCGTCAGAACCAAGGTCTCCAAAATGGGGTGAAGGAGGCACTTCTAGCTACAGCTGGTTAGCAGTGGGTTATCCTAGTCTCTTAACAGCTGGCCGAGTTGGCCATGTGGGCCTAAAAGCGCGAAAAGCTTGACA
This sequence comes from Lithobates pipiens, assembly GCF_037356315.1. Taxonomy (NCBI): domain Eukaryota; kingdom Metazoa; phylum Chordata; class Amphibia; order Anura; family Ranidae; genus Lithobates; species Lithobates pipiens. The sequence goes on from NW_027507685.1 coordinate 242,245,234, forward strand.
AGGCTCAGCGCAACTGAGAAAACCAGGCCGATGGATGGCGGAGCATTTTTTGGCCCTTAACGAAGCAGAAGCCCAGACGATAGTGTCCAGCTGCTACCAGGGCAAAGAAGAATTCCCTGACCGGGAATCGAACCCGGGCCGCGGCGGTAAGAGCGCCGAATCCTAGCCACTAGACCACCAGGGAGAGGTGTGCCCTGTTCTTCCCAGGCTAGCAAGACGAAGTCAATGGCAAATACCCAAGATGGCGTTGATGCACTTTGGAGTGGGCAAATACGGCTTTCTTCCGTCAGAACCAAGGTCTCCAAAATGGGGTGAAGGAGGCACTTCTAGCTACAGCTGGTTAGCAGTGGGTTATCCTAGTCTCTTAACAGCTGGCCGAGTTGGCCATGTGGGTGTAAAAGCGCGAAAAGCTTGACAAGGCTCAGCGGAACTGAGAAAACCAGGCCGATGGATGGCGGAGCATTTTTTGGCCCTTAACGAAGCAGAAGCCCAGACGATAGTGTCCAGCTGCTACCAGGGCAAAGAAGAATTCCCTGACCGGGAATCGAACCCGGGCCGCGGCGGTGAGAGCGCCGAATCCTAGCCACTAGACCACCAGGGAGAGGTGTGCCCCGTTCTTCCCAGGCTAGCGAGACGAAGTCAATGGCAAATACCCAAGATGGCGTTGATGCACTTTGGAGTGGGCAAATACGGCTTTCTTCCGTCAGAACCAAGGTCTCCAAAATGGGGTGAAGGAGGCACTTCTAGCTACAGCTGGTTAGCAGTGGGTTATCCTAGTCTCTTAACAGCTGGCCGAGTTGACCATGTGGGCCTAAAAGCGCGAAAAGCTTGACAAGGCTCAGCGCAACTGAGAAAACCAGGCCGATGGATGGCGGAGCATTTTTTGGCCCTTAACGAAGCAGAAGCCCAGACGATAGTGTCCAGCTGCTACCAGGGCAAAGAAGAATTCCCTGACCGGGAATCGAACCCGGGCCGCGGCGGTGAGAGCGCCGAATCCTAGCCACTAGACCACCAGGGAGAGGTGTGCCCCGTTTTTCCCAGGCTAGCGAGACGAAGTCAATGGCAAATACCCAAGATGGCGTTGATGCACTTTGGAGTGGGCAAATACGGCTTTCTTCCGTCAGAACCAAGGTCTCCAAAATGGGGTGAAGGAGGCACTTCTAGCTACAGCTGGTTAGCAGTGGGTTATCCTAGTCTCTTAACAGCTGGCCGAGTTGGCCATGTGGGCCTAAAAGCGCGAAAAGCTTGACAAGGCTCAGCGGAACTGAGAAAACCAGGCCGATGGATGGCGGAGCATTTTTTGGCCCTTAACGAAGCAGAAGCCCAGACGATAGTGTCCAGCTGCTACCAGGGCAAAGAAGAATTCCCTGACCGGGAATCGAACCCGGGCTGCGGCGGTGAGAGCGCCGAATCCTAGCCACTAGACCACCAGGGAGAGGTGTGCCCTGTTCTTCCCAGGCTAGCGAGACGAAGTCAATGGCAAATACCCAAGATGGCGTTGATGCACTTTGGAGTGGGCAAATACGGCTTTCTTCCGTCAGAACCAAGGTCTCCAAAATGGGGTGAAGGAGGCACTTCTAGCTACAGCTGGTTAGCAGTGGGTTATCCTAGTCTCTTAACAGCTGGCCGAGTTGACCATGTGGGCCTAAAAGCGCGAAAAGCTTGACAAGGCTCAGCGCAACTGAGAAAACCAGGCCGATGGATGGCGGAGCATTTTTTGGCCCTTAACGAAGCAGAAGCCCAGACGATAGTGTCCAGCTGCTACCAGGGCAAAGAAGAATTCCCTGACCGGGAATCGAACCCGGGCCGCGGCGGTGAGAGCGCCGAATCCTAGCCACTAGACCACCAGGGAGAGGTGTGCCCCGTTCTTCCCAGGCTAGCGAGACGAAGTCAATGGCAAATACCCAAGATGGCGTTGATGCACTTTGGAGTGGGCAAATACGGCTTTCTTCCGTCAGAACCAAGGTCTCCAAAATGGGGTGAAGGAGGCACTTCTAGCTACAGCTGGTTAGCAGTGGGTTATCCTAGTCTCTTAACAGCTGGCCGAGTTGACCATGTGGGCCTAAAAGCGCGAAAAGCTTGACAAGGCTCAGCGCAACTGAGAAAACCAGGCCGATGGATGGCGGAGCATTTTTTGGCCCTTAACGAAGCAGAAGCCCAGACGATAGTGTCCAGCTGCTACCAGGGCAAAGAAGAATTCCCTGACCGGGAATCGAACCCGGGCCGCGGCGGTGAGAGCGCCGAATCCTAGCCACTAGACCACCAGGGAGAGGTGTGCCCCGTTCTTCCCAGGCTAGCGAGACGAAGTCAATGGCAAATACCCAAGATGGCTTTGATGCACTTTGGAGTGGGCAAATACGGCTTTCTTCCGTCAGAACCAAGGTCTCCAAAATGGGGTGAAGGAGGCACTTCTAGCTACAGCTGGTTAGCAGTGGGTTATCCTAGTCTCTTAACAGCTGGCCGAGTTGACCATGTGGGCCTAAAAGCGCGAAAAGCTTGACAAGGCTCAGCGCAACTGAGAAAACCAGGCCGATGGATGGCGGAGCATTTTTTGGCCCTTAACGAAGCAGAAGCCCAGACGATAGTGTCCAGCTGCTACCAGGGCAAAGAAGAATTCCCTGACCGGGAATCGAACCCGGGCCGCGGCGGTGAGAGCGCCGAATCCTAGCCACTAGACCACCGGGGAGAGGTGTGCCCCGTTCTTCCCAGGCTAGCGAGACGAAGTCAATGGCAAATACCCAAGATGGCGTTGATGCACTTTGGAGTGGGCAAATACGGCTTTCTTCCGTCAGAACCAAGGTCTCCAAAATGGGGTGAAGGAGGCACTTCTAGCTACAGCTGGTTAGCAGTGGGTTATCCTAGTCTCTTAACAGCTGGCCGAGTTGGCCATGTGGGCCTAAAAGCGCGAAAAGCTTGACAAGGCTCAGCGCAACTGAGAAAACCAGGCCGATGGATGGCGGAGCATTTTTTGGCCCTTAACGAAGCAGAAGCCCAGACGATAGTGTCCAGCTGCTACCAGGGCAAAGAAGAATTCCCTGACCGGGAATCGAACCCGGGCTGCGGCGGTGAGAGCGCCGAATCCTAGCCACTAGACCACCAGGGAGAGGTGTGCCCTGTTCTTCCCAGGCTAGCGAGACGAAGTCAATGGCAAATACCCAAGATGGCGTTGATGCACTTTGGAGTGGGCAAATACGGCTTTCTTCCGTCAGAACCAAGGTCTCCAAAATGGGGTGAAGGAGGCACTTCTAGCTACAGCTGGTTAGCAGTGGGTTATCCTAGTCTCTTAACAGCTGGCCGAGTTGGCCATGTGGGTGTAAAAGCGCGAAAAGCTTGACAAGGCTCAGCGGAACTGAGAAAACCAGGCCGATGGATGGCGGAGCATTTTTTGGCCCTTAACGAAGCAGAAGCCCAGACGATAGTGTCCAGCTGCTACCAGGGCAAAGAAGAATTCCCTGACCGGGAATCGAACCCGGGCCGCGGCGGTGAGAGCGCCGAATCCTAGCCACTAGACCACCAGGGAGAGGTGTGCCCCGTTCTTCCCAGGCTAGCGAGACGAAGTCAATGGCAAATACCCAAGATGGCGTTGATGCACTTTGGAGTGGGCAAATACGGCTTTCTTCCGTCAGAACCAAGGTCTCCAAAATGGGGTGAAGGAGGCACTTCTAGCTACAGCTGGTTAGCAGTGGGTTATCCTAGTCTCTTAACAGCTGGCCGAGTTGACCATGTGGGCCTAAAAGCGCGAAAAGCTTGACAAGGCTCAGCGCAACTGAGAAAACCAGGCCGATGGATGGCGGAGCATTTTTTGGCCCTTAACGAAGCAGAAGCCCAGACGATAGTGTCCAGCTGCTACCAGGGCAAAGAAGAATTCCCTGACCGGGAATCGAACCCGGGCCGCGGCGGTGAGAGCGCCGAATCCTAGCCACTAGACCACCAGGGAGAGGTGTGCCCCGTTTTTGCCAGGCTAGCGAGACGAAGTCAATGGCAAATACCCAAGATGGCGTTGATGCACTTTGGAGTGGGCAAATACGGCTTTCTTCCGTCAGAACCAAGGTCTCCAAAATGGGGTGAAGGAGGCACTTCTAGCTACAGCTGGTTAGCAGTGGGTTATCCTAGTCTCTTAACAGCTGGCCGAGTTGGCCATGTGGGCCTAAAAGCGCGAAAAGCTTGACAAGGCTCAGCGGAACTGAGAAAACCAGGCCGATGGATGGCGGAGCATTTTTTGGCCCTTAACGAAGCAGAAGCCCAGACGATAGTGTCCAGCTGCTACCAGGGCAAAGAAGAATTCCCTGACCGGGAATCGAACCCGGGCTGCGGCGGTGAGAGCGCCGAATCCTAGCCACTAGACCACCAGGGAGAGGTGTGCCCTGTTCTTCCCAGGCTAGCGAGACGAAGTCAATGGCAAATACCCAAGATGGCGTTGATGCACTTTGGAGTGGGCAAATACGGCTTTCTTCCGTCAGAACCAAGGTCTCCAAAATGGGGTGAAGGAGGCACTTCTAGCTACAGCTGGTTAGCAGTGGGTTATCCTAGTCTCTTAACAGCTGGCCGAGTTGACCATGTGGGCCTAAAAGCGCGAAAAGCTTGACAAGGCTCAGCGCAACTGAGAAAACCAGGCCGATGGATGGCGGAGCATTTTTTGGCCCTTAACGAAGCAGAAGCCCAGACGATAGTGTCCAGCTGCTACCTGGGCAAAGAAGAATTCCCTGACCGGGAATCGAACCCGGGCCGCGGCGGTGAGAGCGCCGAATCCTAGCCACTAGTCCACCAGGGAGAGGTGTGCCCCGTTCTTCCCAGGCTAGCGAGACGAAGTCAATGGCAAATACCCAAGATGGCGTTGATGCACTTTGGAGTGGGCAAATACGGCTTTCTTCCGTCAGAACCAAGGTCTCCAAAATGGGGTGAAGGAGGCACTTCTAGCTACAGCTGGTTAGCAGTGGGTTATCCTAGTCTCTTAACAGCTGGCCGAGTTGACCATGTGGGCCTAAAAGCGCGAAAAGCTTGACAAGGCTCAGCGCAACTGAGAAAACCAGGCCGATGGATGGCGGAGCATTTTTTGGCCCTTAACGAAGCAGAAGCCCAGACGATAGTGTCCAGCTGCTACCAGGGCAAAGAAGAATTCCCTGACCGGGAATCGAACCCGGGCCGCGGCGGTGAGAGCGCCGAATCCTAGCCACTAGACCACCAGGGAGAGGTGTGCCCCGTTCTTCCCAGGCTAGCGAGACGAAGTCAATGGCAAATACCCAAGATGGCGTTGATGCACTTTGGAGTGGGCAAATACGGCTTTCTTCCGTCAGAACCAAGGTCTCCAAAATGGGGTGAAGGAGGCACTTCTAGCTACAGCTGGTTAGCAGTGGGTTATCCTAGTCTCTTAACAGCTGGCCGAGTTGACCATGTGGGCCTAAAAGCGCGAAAAGCTTGACAAGGCTCAGCGCAACTGAGAAAACCAGGCCGATGGATGGCGGAGCATTTTTTGGCCCTTAACGAAGCAGAAGCCCAGACGATAGTGTCCAGCTGCTACCAGGGCAAAGAAGAATTCCCTGACCGGGAATCGAACCCGGGCCGCGGCGGTGAGAGCGCCGAATCCTTGCCACTAGACCACCAGGGAGAGGTGTGCCCCGTTTTTCCCAGGCTAGCGAGACGAAGTCAATGGCAAATACCCAAGATGGCGTTGATGCACTTTGGAGTGGGCAAATACGGCTTTCTTCCGTCAGAACCAAGGTCTCCAAAATGGGGTGAAGGAGGCACTTCTAGCTACAGCTGGTTAGCAGTGGGTTATCCTAGTCTCTTAACAGCTGGCCGAGTTGGCCATGTGGGCCTAAAAGCGCGAAAAGCTTGACAAGGCTCAGCGGAACTGAGAAAACCAGGCCGATGGATGGCGGAGCATTTTTTGGCCCTTAACGAAGCAGAAGCCCAGACGATAGTGTCCAGCTGCTACCAGGGCAAAGAAGAATTCCCTGACCGGGAATCGAACCCGGGCTGCGGCGGTGAGAGCGCCGAATCCTAGCCACTAGACCACCAGGGAGAGGTGTGCCCTGTTCTTCCCAGGCTAGCGAGACGAAGTCAATGGCAAATACCCAAGATGGCGTTGATGCACTTTGGAGTGGGCAAATACGGCTTTCTTCCGTCAGAACCAAGGTCTCCAAAATGGGGTGAAGGAGGCACTTCTAGCTACAGCTGGTTAGCAGTGGGTTATCCTAGTCTCTTAACAGCTGGCCGAGTTGACCATGTGGGCCTAAAAGCGCGAAAAGCTTGACAAGGCTCAGCGCAACTGAGAAAACCAGGCCGATGGATGGCGGAGCATTTTTTGGCCCTTAACGAAGCAGAAGCCCAGACGATAGTGTCCAGCTGCTACCAGGGCAAAGAAGAATTCCCTGACCGGGAATCGAACCCGGGCCGCGGCGGTGAGAGCGCCGAATCCTAGCCACTAGACCACCAGGGAGAGGTGTGCCCCGTTCTTCCCAGGCTAGCGAGACGAAGTCAATGGCAAATACCCAAGATGGCGTTGATGCACTTTGGAGTGGGCAAATACGGCTTTCTTCCGTCAGAACCAAGGTCTCCAAAATGGGGTGAAGGAGGCACTTCTAGCTACAGCTGGTTAGCAGTGGGTTATCCTAGTCTCTTAACAGCTGGCCGAGTTGACCATGTGGGCCTAAAAGCGCGAAAAGCTTGACAAGGCTCAGCGCAACTGAGAAAACCAGGCCGATGGATGGCGGAGCATTTTTTGGCCCTTAACGAAGCAGAAGCCCAGACGATAGTGTCCAGCTGCTACCAGGGCAAAGAAGAATTCCCTGACCGGGAATCGAACCCGGGCCGCGGCGGTGAGAGCGCCGAATCCTAGCCACTAGACCACCAGGGAGAGGTGTGCCCCGTTCTTCCCAGGCTAGCGAGACGAAGTCAATGGCAAATACCCAAGATGGCGTTGATGCACTTTGGAGTGGGCAAATACGGCTTTCTTCCGTCAGAACCAAGGTCTCCAAAATGGGGTGAAGGAGGCACTTCTAGCTACAGCTGGTTAGCAGTGGGTTATCCTAGTCTCTTAACAGCTGGCCGAGTTGGCCATGTGGGCCTAAAAGCGCGAAAAGCTTGACAAGGCTCAGCGCAACTGAGAAAACCAGGCCGATGGATGGCGGAGCATTTTTTGGCCCTTAACGAAGCAGAAGCCCAGACGATAGTGTCCAGCTGCTACCAGGGCAAAGAAGAATTCCCTGACCGGGAATCGAACCCGGGCCGCGGCGGTGAGAGCGCCGAATCCTAGCCACTAGACCACCAGGGAGAGGTGTGCCCTGTTCTTCCCAGGCTAGCAAGACGAAGTCAATGGCAAATACCCAAGATGGCGTTGATGCACTTTGGAGTGGGCAAATACGGCTTTCTTCCGTCAGAACCAAGGTCTCCAAAATGGGGTGAAGGAGGCACTTCTAGCTACAGCTGGTTAGCAGTGGGTTATCCTAGTCTCTTAACAGCTGGCCGAGTTGACCATGTGGGCCTAAAAGCGCGAAAAGCTTGACAAGGCTCAGCGCAACTGAGAAAACCAGGCCGATGGATGGCGGAGCATTTTTTGGCCCTTAACGAAGCAGAAGCCCAGACGATAGTGTCCAGCTGCTACCAGGGCAAAGAAGAATTCCCTGACCGGGAATCGAACCCGGGCCGCGGCGGTGAGAGCGCCGAATCCTTGCCACTAGACCACCAGGGAGAGGTGTGCCCCGTTTTTCCCAGGCTAGCGTGACGAAGTCAATGGCAAATACCCAAGATGGCGTTGATGCACTTTGGAGTGGGCAAATATGGCTTTCTTCCGTCAGAACCAAGGTCTCCAAAATGGGGTGAAGGAGGCACTTCTAGCTACAGCTGGTTAGCAGTGGGTTATCCTAGTCTCTTAACAGCTGGCCGAGTTGGCCATGTGGGCCTAAAAGCGCGAAAAGCTTGACAAGGCTCAGCGGAACTGAGAAAACCAGGCCGATGGATGGCGGAGCATTTTTTGGCCCTTAACGAAGCAGAAGCCCAGACGATAGTGTCCAGCTGCTACCAGGGCAAAGAAGAATTCCCTGACCGGGAATCGAACCCGGGCTGCGGCGGTGAGAGCGCCGAATCCTAGCCACTAGACCACCAGGGAGAGGTGTGCCCTGTTCTTCCCAGGCTAGCGAGACGAAGTCAATGGCAAATACCCAAGATGGCGTTGATGCACTTTGGAGTGGGCAAATACGGCTTTCTTCCGTCAGAACCAAGGTCTCCAAAATGGGGTGAAGGAGGCACTTCTAGCTACAGCTGGTTAGCAGTGGGTTATCCTAGTCTCTTAACAGCTGGCCGAGTTGACCATGTGGGCCTAAAAGCGCGAAAAGCTTGACAAGGCTCAGCGCAACTGAGAAAACCAGGCCGATGGATGGCGGAGCATTTTTTGGCCCTTAACGAAGCAGAAGCCCAGACGATAGTGTCCAGCTGCTACCAGGGCAAAGAAGAATTCCCTGACCGGGAATCGAACCCGGGCCGCGGCGGTGAGAGCGCCGAATCCTAGCCACTAGACCACCAGGGAGAGGTGTGCCCCGTTCTTCCCAGGCTAGCGAGACGAAGTCAATGGCAAATACCCAAGATGGCGTTGATGCACTTTGGAGTGGGCAAATACGGCTTTCTTCCGTCAGAACCAAGGTCTCCAAAATGGGGTGAAGGAGGCACTTCTAGCTACAGCTGGTTAGCAGTGGGTTATCCTAGTCTCTTAACAGCTGGCCGAGTTGACCATGTGGGCCTAAAAGCGCGAAAAGCTTGACAAGGCTCAGCGCAACTGAGAAAACCAGGCCGATGGATGGCGGAGCATTTTTTGGCCCTTAACGAAGCAGAAGCCCAGACGATAGTGTCCAGCTGCTACCAGGGCAAAGAAGAATTCCCTGACCGGGAATCGAACCCGGGCCGCGGCGGTGAGAGCGCCGAATCCTAGCCACTAGACCACCAGGGAGAGGTGTGCCCCGTTCTTCCCAGGCTAGCGAGACGAAGTCAATGGCAAATACCCAAGATGGCGTTGATGCACTTTGGAGTGGGCAAATACGGCTTTCTTCCGTCAGAACCAAGGTCTCCAAAATGGGGTGAAGGAGGCACTTCTAGCTACAGCTGGTTAGCAGTGGGTTATCCTAGTCTCTTAACAGCTGGCCGAGTTGGCCATGTGGGCCTAAAAGCGCGAAAAGCTTGACAAGGCTCAGCGCAACTGAGAAAACCAGGCCGATGGATGGCGGAGCATTTTTTGGCCCTTAACGAAGCAGAAGCCCAGACGATAGTGTCCAGCTGCTACCAGGGCAAAGAAGAATTCCCTGACCGGGAATCGAACCCGGGCCGCAGCGGTGAGAGCGCCGAATCCTAGCCACTAGACCACCAGGGAGAGGTGTGCCCTGTTCTTCCCAGGCTAGCAAGACGAAGTCAATGGCAAATACCCAAGATGGCGTTGATGCACTTTGGAGTGGGCAAATACGGCTTTCTTCCGTCAGAACCAAGGTCTCCAAAATGGGGTGAAGGAGGCACTTCTAGCTACAGCTGGTTAGCAGTGGGTTATCCTAGTCTCTTAACAGCTGGCCGAGTTGGCCATGTGGGTGTAAAAGCGCGAAAAGCTTGACAAGGCTCAGCGGAACTGAGAAAACCAGGCCGATGGATGGCGGAGCATTTTTTGGCCCTTAACGAAGCAGAAGCCCAGACGATAGTGTCCAGCTGCTACCAGGGCAAAGAAGAATTCCCTGACCGGGAATCGAACCCGGGCCGCGGCGGTGAGAGCGCCGAATCCTAGCCACTAGACCACCAGGGAGAGGTGTGCCCCGTTCTTCCCAGGCTAGCGAGACGAAGTCAATGGCAAATACCCAAGATGGCGTTGATGCATTTTGGAGTGGGCAAATACGGCTTTCTTCCGTCAGAACCAAGGTCTCCAAAATGGGGTGAAGGAGGCACTTCTAGCTACAGCTGGTTAGCAGTGGGTTATCCTAGTCTCTTAACAGCTGGCCGAGTTGACCATGTGGGCCTAAAAGCGCGAAAAGCTTGACAAGGCTCAGCGCAACTGAGAAAACCAGGCCGATGGATGGCGGAGCATTTTTTGGCCCTTAACGAAGCAGAAGCCCAGACGATAGTGTCCAGCTGCTACCAGGGCAAAGAAGAATTCCCTGACCGGGAATCGAACCCGGGCCGCGGCGGTGAGAGCGCCGAATCCTAGCCACTAGACCACCAGGGAGAGGTGTGCCCCGTTTTTCCCAGGCTAGCGAGACGAAGTCAATGGCAAATACCCAAGATGGCGTTGATGCACTTTGGAGTGGGCAAATACGGCTTTCTTCCGTCAGAACCAAGGTCTCCAAAATGGGGTGAAGGAGGCACTTCTAGCTACAGCTGGTTAGCAGTGGGTTATCCTAGTCTCTTAACAGCTGGCCGAGTTGGCCATGTGGGCCTAAAAGCTTGACAAGGCTCAGCGGAACTGAGAAAACCAGGCCGATGGATGGCGGAGCATTTTTTGGCCCTTAACGAAGCAGAAGCCCAGACGATAGTGTCCAGCTGCTACCAGGGCAAAGAAGAATTCCCTGACCGGGAATCGAACCCGGGCCGCGGCGGTGAGAGCGCCGAATCCTAGCCACTAGACCACCAGGGAGAGGTGTGCCCTGTTCTTCCCAGGCTAGCGAGACGAAGTCAATGGCAAATACCCAAGATGGCGTTGATGCACTTTGGAGTGGGCAAATACGGCTTTCTTCCGTCAGAACCAAGGTCTCCAAAATGGGGTGAAGGAGGCACTTCTAGCTACAGCTGGTTAGCAGTGGGTTATCCTAGTCTCTTAACAGCTGGCCGAGTTGACCATGTGGGCCTAAAAGCGCGAAAAGCTTGACAAGGCTCAGCGCAACTGAGAAAACCAGGCCGATGGATGGCGGAGCATTTTTTGGCCCTTAACGAAGCAGAAGCCCAGACGATAGTGTCCAGCTGCTACCAGGGCAAAGAAGAATTCCCTGACCGGGAATCGAACCCGGGCCGCGGCGGTGAGAGCGCCGAATCCTAGCCACTAGACCACCAGGGAGAGGTGTGCCCCGTTCTTCCCAGGCTAGCGAGACGAAGTCAATGGCAAATACCCAAGATGGCGTTGATGCACTTTGGAGTGGGCAAATACGGCTTTCTTCCGTCAGAACCAAGGTCTCCAAAATGGGGTGAAGGAGGCACTTCTAGCTACAGCTGGTTAGCAGTGGGTTATCCTAGTCTCTTAACAGCTGGCCGAGTTGACCATGTGGGCCTAAAAGCGCGAAAAGCTTGACAAGGCTCAGCGCAACTGAGAAAACCAGGCCGATGGATGGCGGAGCATTTTTTGGCCCTTAACGAAGCAGAAGCCCAGACGATAGTGTCCAGCTGCTACCAGGGCAAAGAAGAATTCCCTGACCGGGAATCGAACCCGGGCCGCGGCGGTGAGAGCGCCGAATCCTAGCCACTAGACCACCAGGGAGAGGTGTGCCCCGTTTTTCCCAGGCTAGCGAGACGAAGTCAATGGCAAATACCCAAGATGGCGTTGATGCACTTTGGAGTGGGCAAATACGGCTTTCTTCCGTCAGAACCAAGGTCTCCAAAATGGGGTGAAGGAGGCACTTCTAGCTACAGCTGGTTAGCAGTGGGTTATCCTAGTCTCTTAACAGCTGGCCGAGTTGGCCATGTGGGTGTAAAAGCGCGAAAAGCTTGACAAGGCTCAGCGGAACTGAGAAAACCAGGCCGATGGATGGCGGAGCATTTTTTGGCCCTTAACGAAGCAGAAGCCCAGTCGATAGTGTCCAGCTGCTACCAGGGCAAAGAAGAATTCCCTGACCGGGAATCGAACCCGGGCCGCGGCGGTGAGAGCGCCGAATCTTAGCCACTAGACCACCAGGGAGAGGTGTGCCCCGTTCTTCCCAGGCTAGCGAGACGAAGTCAATGGCAAATACCCAAGATGGCGTTGATGCATTTTGGAGTGGGCAAATACGGCTTTCTTCCGTCAGAACCAAGGTCTCCAAAATGGGGTGAAGGAGGCACTTCTAGCTACAGCTGGTTAGCAGTGGGTTATCCTAGTCTCTTAACAGCTGGCCGAGTTGACCATGTGGGCCTAAAAGCGCGAAAAGCTTGACAAGGCTCAGCGCAACTGAGAAAACCAGGCCGATGGATGGCGGAGCATTTTTTGGCCCTTAACGAAGCAGAAGCCCAGACGATAGTGTCCAGCTGCTACCAGGGCAAAGAAGAATTCCCTGACCGGGAATCGAACCCGGGCCGCGGCGGTGAGAGCCCCGAATCCTAGCCACTAGACCACCAGGGAGAGGTGTGCCCCGTTTTTCCCAGGCTAGCGAGACGAAGTCAATGGCAAATACCCAAGATGGCGTTGATGCACTTTGGAGTGGGCAAATACGGCTTTCTTCCGTCAGAACCAAGGTCTCCAAAATGGGGTGAAGGAGGCACTTCTAGCTACAGCTGGTTAGCAGTGGGTTATCCTAGTCTCTTAACAGCTGGCCGAGTTGGCCATGTGGGCCTAAAAGCTTGACAAGGCTCAGCGGAACTGAGAAAACCAGGCCGATGGATGGCGGAGCATTTTTTGGCCCTTAACGAAGCAGAAGCCCAGACGATAGTGTCCAGCTGCTACCAGGGCAAAGAAGAATTCCCTGACCGGGAATCGAACCCGGGCCGCGGCGGTGAGAGCGCCGAATCCTAGCCACTAGACCACCAGGGAGAGGTGTGCCCTGTTCTTCCCAGGCTAGCGAGACGAAGTCAATGGCAAATACCCAAGATGGCGTTGATGCACTTTGGAGTGGGCAAATACGGCTTTCTTCCGTCAGAACCAAGGTCTCCAAAATGGGGTGAAGGAGGCACTTCTAGCTACAGCTGGTTAGCAGTGGGTTATCCTAGTCTCTTAACAGCTGGCCGAGTTGACCATGTGGGCCTAAAAGCGCGAAAAGCTTGACAAGGCTCAGCGCAACTGAGAAAACCAGGCCGATGGATGGCGGAGCATTTTTTGGCCCTTAACGAAGCAGAAGCCCAGACGATAGTGTCCAGCTGCTACCAGGGCAAAGAAGAATTCCCTGACCGGGAACCGAACCCGGGCCGCGGCGGTGAGAGCGCCGAATCCTAGCCACTAGACCACCAGGGAGAGGTGTGCCCCGTTCTTCCCAGGCTAGCGAGACGAAGTCAATGGCAAATACCCAAGATGGCGTTGATGCACTTTGGAGTGGGCAAATACGGCTTTCTTCCGTCAGAACCAAGGTCTCCAAAATGGGGTGAAGGAGGCACTTCTAGCTACAGCTGGTTAGCAGTGGGTTATCCTAGTCTCTTAACAGCTGGCCGAGTTGACCATGTGGGCCTAAAAGCGCGAAAAGCTTGACAAGGCTCAGCGCAACTGAGAAAACCAGGCCGATGGATGGCGGAGCATTTTTTGGCCCTTAACGAAGCAGAAGCCCAGACGATAGTGTCCAGCTGCTACCAGGGCAAAGAAGAATTCCCTGACCGGGAATCGAACCCGGGCCGCGGCGGTGAGAGCGCCGAATCCTAGCCACTAGACCACCAGGGAGAGGTGTGCCCCGTTTTTCCCAGGCTAGCGAGACGAAGTCAATGGCAAATACCCAAGATGGCGTTGATGCACTTTGGAGTGGGCAAATACGGCTTTCTTCCGTCAGAACCAAGGTCTCCAAAATGGGGTGAAGGAGGCACTTCTAGCTACAGCTGGTTAGCAGTGGGTTATCCTAGTCTCTTAACAGCTGGCCGAGTTGGCCATGTGGGCCTAAAAGCGCGAAAAGCTTGACAAGGCTCAGCGGAACTGAGAAAACCAGGCCGATGGACGGCGGAGCATTTTTTGGCCCTTAACGAAGCAGAAGCCCAGACGATAGTGTCCAGCTGCTACCAGGGCAAAGAAGAATTCCCTGACCGGGAATCGAACCCGGGCCGCGGCGGTGAGAGCGCCGAATCCTAGCCACTAGACCACCAGGGAGAGGTGTGCCCCGTTCTTCCCAGGCTAGCGAGACGAAGTCAATGGCAAATACCCAAGATGGCGTTGATGCACTTTGGAGTGGGCAAATACGGCTTTCTTCCGTCAGAACCAAGGTCTCCAAAATGGGGTGAAGGAGGCACTTCTAGCTACAGCTGGTTAGCAGTGGGTTATCCTAGTCTCTTAACAGCTGGCCGAGTTGACCATGTGGGCCTAAAAGCGCGAAAAGCTTGACAAGGCTCAGCGCAACTGAGAAAACCAGGCCGATGGATGGCGGAGCATTTTTTGGCCCTTAACGAAGCAGAAGCCCAGACGATAGTGTCCAGCTGCTACCAGGGCAAAGAAGAATTCCCTGACCGGGAATCGAACCCGGGCCGCGGCGGTGAGAGCGCCGAATCCTAGCCACTAGACCACCAGGGAGAGGTGTGCCCCGTTCTTCCCAGGCTAGCGAGACGAAGTCAATGGCAAATACCCAAGATGGCGTTGATGCACTTTGGAGTGGGCAAATACGGCTTTCTTCCGTCAGAACCAAGGTCTCCAAAATGGGGTGAAGGAGGCACTTCTAGCTACAGCTGGTTAGCAGTGGGTTATCCTAGTCTCTTAACAGCTGGCCGAGTTGACCATGTGGGCCTAAAAGCGCGAAAAGCTTGACAAGGCTCAGCGCAACTGAGAAAACCAGGCCGATGGATGGCGGAGCATTTTTTGGCCCTTAACGAAGCAGAAGCCCAGACGATAGTGTCCAGCTGCTACCAGGGCAAAGAAGAATTCCCTGACCGGGAATCGAACCCGGGCCGCGGCGGTGAGAGCGCCGAATCCTAGCCACTAGACCACCAGGGAGAGGTGTGCCCCGTTTTTCCCAGGCTAGCGAGACGAAGTCAATGGCAAATACCCAAGATGGCGTTGATGCACTTTGGAGTGGGCAAATACGGCTTTCTTCCGTCAGAACCAAGGTCTCCAAAATGGGGTGAAGGAGGCACTTCTAGCTACAGCTGGTTAGCAGTGGGTTATCCTAGTCTCTTAACAGCTGGCCGAGTTGGCCATGTGGGCCTAAAAGCGCGAAAAGCTTGACAAGGCTCAGCGGAACTGAGAAAACCAGGCCGATGGATGGCGGAGCATTTTTTGGCCCTTAACGAAGCAGAAGCCCAGACGATAGTGTCCAGCTGCTACCAGGGCAAAGAAGAATTCCCTGACCGGGAATCGAACCCGGGCCGCGGCGGTGAGAGCGCCGAATCCTAGCCACTAGACCACCAGGGAGAGGTGTGCCCTGTTCTTCCCAGGCTAGCGAGACGAAGTCAATGGCAAATACCCAAGATGGCGTTGATGCACTTTGGAGTGGGCAAATACGGCTTTCTTCCGTCAGAACCAAGGTCTCCAAAATGGGGTGAAGGAGGCACTTCTAGCTACAGCTGGTTAGCAGTGGGTTATCCTAGTCTCTTAACAGCTGGCCGAGTTGACCATGTGGGCCTAAAAGCGCGAAAAGCTTGACAAGGCTCAGCGCAACTGAGAAAACCAGGCCGATGGATGGCGGAGCATTTTTTGGCCCTTAACGAAGCAGAAGCCCAGACGATAGTGTCCAGCTGCTACCAGGGCAAAGAAGAATTCCCTGACCGGGAATCGAACCCGGGCCGCGGCGGTGAGAGCGCCGAATCCTAGCCACTAGACCACCAGGGAGAGGTGTGCCCCGTTCTTCCCAGGCTAGCGAGACGAAGTCAATGGCAAATACCCAAGATGGCGTTGATGCACTTTGGAGTGGGCAAATACGGCTTTCTTCCGTCAGAACCAAGGTCTCCAAAATGGGGTGAAGGAGGCACTTCTAGCTACAGCTGGTTAGCAGTGGGTTATCCTAGTCTCTTAACAGCTGGCCGAGTTGACCATGTGGGCCTAAAAGCGCGAAAAGCTTGACAAGGCTCAGCGCAACTGAGAAAACCAGGCCGATGGATGGCGGAGCATTTTTTGGCCCTTAACGAAGCAGAAGCCCAGACGATAGTGTCCAGCTGCTACCAGGGCAAAGAAGAATTCCCTGACCGGGAATCGAACCCGGGCCGCGGCGGTGAGAGCGCCGAATCCTAGCCACTAGACCACCAGGGAGAGGTGTGCCCCGTTTTTCCCAGGCTAGCGAGACGAAGTCAATGGCAAATACCCAAGATGGCGTTGATGCACTTTGGAGTGGGCAAATACGGCTTTCTTCCGTCAGAACCAAGGTCTCCAAAATGGGGTGAAGGAGGCACTTCTAGCTACAGCTGGTTAGCAGTGGGTTATCCTAGTCTCTTAACAGCTGGCCGAGTTGGCCATGTGGGCCTAAAAGCGCGAAAAGCTTGACAAGGCTCAGCGGAACTGAGAAAACCAGGCCGATGGATGGCGGAGCATTTTTTGGCCCTTAACGAAGCAGAAGCCCAGACGATAGTGTCCAGCTGCTACCAGGGCAAAGAAGAATTCCCTGACCGGGAATCGAACCCGGGCTGCGGCGGTGAGAGCGCCGAATCCTAGCCACTAGACCACCAGGGAGAGGTGTGCCCTGTTCTTCCCGGGCTAGCGAGACGAAGTCAATGGCAAATACCCAAGATGGCGTTGATGCACTTTGGAGTGGGCAAATACGGCTTTCTTCCGTCAGAACCAAGGTCTCCAAAATGGGGTGAAGGAGGCACTTCTAGCTACAGCTGGTTAGCAGTGGGTTATCCTAGTCTCTTAACAGCTGGCCGAGTTGACCATGTGGGCCTAAAAGCGCGAAAAGCTTGACAAGGCTCAGCGCAACTGAGAAAACCAGGCCGATGGATGGCGGAGCATTTTTTGGCCCTTAACGAAGCAGAAGCCCAGACGATAGTGTCCAGCTGCTACCAGGGCAAAGAAGAATTCCCTGACCGGGAATCGAACCCGGGCCGTGGCGGTGAGAGCGCCGAATCCTAGCCACTAGACCACCAGGGAGAGGTGTGCCCCGTTCTTCCCAGGCTAGCGAGACGAAGTCAATGGCAAATACCCAAGATGGCGTTGATGCACTTTGGAGTGGGCAAATACGGCTTTCTTCCGTCAGAACCAAGGTCTCCAAAATGGGGTGAAGGAGGCACTTCTAGCTACAGCTGGTTAGCAGTGGGTTATCCTAGTCTCTTAACAGCTGGCCGAGTTGACCATGTGGGCCTAAAAGCGCGAAAAGCTTGACAAGGCTCAGCGCAACTGAGAAAACCAGGCCGATGGATGGCGGAGCATTTTTTGGCCCTTAACGAAGCAGAAGCCCAGACGATAGTGTCCAGCTGCTACCAGGGCAAAGAAGAATTCCCTGACCGGGAATCGAACCCGGGCCGCGGCGGTGAGAGCGCCGAATCCTAGCCACTAGACCACCAGGGAGAGGTGTGCCCCGTTTTTCCCAGGCTAGCGAGACGAAGTCAATGGCAAATACCCAAGATGGCGTTGATGCACTTTGGAGTGGGCAAATACGGCTTTCTTCCGTCAGAACCAAGGTCTCCAAAATGGGGTGAAGGAGGCACTTCTAGCTACAGCTGGTTAGCAGTGGGTTATCCTAGTCTCTTAACAGCTGGCCGAGTTGGCCATGTGGGTGTAAAAGCGCGAAAAGCTTGACAAGGCTCAGCGGAACTGAGAAAACCAGGCCGATGGATGGCGGAGCATTTTTTGGCCCTTAACGAAGCAGAAGCCCAGACGATAGTGTCCAGCTGCTACCAGGGCAAAGAAGAATTCCCTGACCGGGAATCGAACCCGGGCCGCGGCGGTGAGAGCGCCGAATCCTAGCCACTAGACCACCAGGGAGAGGTGTGCCCCGTTCTTCCCAGGCTAGCGAGACGAAGTCAATGGCAAATACCCAAGATGGCGTTGATGCATTTTGGAGTGGGCAAATACGGCTTTCTTCCGTCAGAACCAAGGTCTCCAAAATGGGGTGAAGGAGGCACTTCTAGCTACAGCTGGTTAGCAGTGGGTTATCCTAGTCTCTTAACAGCTGGCCGAGTTGACCATGTGGGCCTAAAAGCGCGAAAAGCTTGACAAGGCTCAGCGCAACTGAGAAAACCAGGCCGATGGATGGCGGAGCATTTTTTGGCCCTTAACGAAGCAGAAGCCCAGACGATAGTGTCCAGCTGCTACCAGGGCAAAGAAGAATTCCCTGACCGGGAATTGAACCCGGGCCGCGGCGGTGAGAGCGCCGAATCCTAGCCACTAGACCACCAGGGAGAGGTGTGCCCCGTTTTTCCCAGGCTAGCGAGACGAAGTCAATGGCAAATACCCAAGATGGCGTTGATGCACTTTGGAGTGGGCAAATACGGCTTTCTTCCGTCAGAACCAAGGTCTCCAAAATGGGGTGAAGGAGGCACTTCTAGCTACAGCTGGTTAGCAGTGGGTTATCCTAGTCTCTTAACAGCTGGCCGAGTTGGCCATGTGGGCCTAAAAGCTTGACAAGGCTCAGCGGAACTGAGAAAACCAGGCCGATGGATGGCGGAGCATTTTTTGGCCCTTAACGAAGCAGAAGCCCAGACGATAGTGTCCAGCTGCTACCAGGGCAAAGAAGAATTCCCTGACCGGGAATCGAACCCGGGCCGCGGCGGTGAGAGCGCCGAATCCTAGCCACTAGACCACCAGGGAGAGGTGTGCCCTGTTCTTCCCAGGCTAGCGAGACGAAGTCAATGGCAAATACCCAAGATGGCGTTGATGCACTTTGGAGTGGGCAAATACGGCTTTCTTCCGTCAGAACCAAGGTCTCCAAAATGGGGTGAAGGAGGCACTTCTAGCTACAGCTGGTTAGCAGTGGGTTATCCTAGTCTCTTAACAGCTGGCCGAGTTGACCATGTGGGCCTAAAAGCGCGAAAAGCTTGACAAGGCTCAGCGCAACTGAGAAAACCAGGCCGATGGATGGCGGAGCATTTTTTGGCCCTTAACGAAGCAGAAGCCCAGACGATAGTGTCCAGCTGCTACCAGGGCAAAGAAGAATTCCCTGACCGGGAATCGAACCCGGGCCGCGGCGGTGAGAGCGCCGAATCCTAGCCACTAGACCACCAGGGAGAGGTGTGCCCCGTTCTTCCCAGGCTAGCGAGACGAAGTCAATGGCAAATACCCAAGATGGCGTTGATGCACTTTGGAGTGGGCAAATACGGCTTTCTTCCGTCAGAACCAAGGTCTCCAAAATGGGGTGAAGGAGGCACTTCTAGCTACAGCTGGTTAGCAGTGGGTTATCCTAGTCTCTTAACAGCTGGCCGAGTTGACCATGTGGGCCTAAAAGCGCGAAAAGCTTGACAAGGCTCAGCGCAACTGAGAAAACCAGGCCGATGGATGGCGGAGCATTTTTTGGCCCTTAACGAAGCAGAAGCCCAGACGATAGTGTCCAGCTGCTACCAGGGCAAAGAAGAATTCCCTGACCGGGAATCGAACCCGGGCCGCGGCGGTGAGAGCGCCGAATCCTAGCCACTAGACCACCAGGGAGAGGTGTGCCCCGTTTTTCCCAGGCTAGCGAGATGAAGTCAATGGCAAATACCCAAGATGGCGTTGATGCACTTTGGAGTGGGCAAATACGGCTTTCTTCCGTCAGAACCAAGGTCTCCAAAATGGGGTGAAGGAGGCACTTCTAGCTACAGCTGGTTAGCAGTGGGTTATCCTAGTCTCTTAACAGCTGGCCGAGTTGGCCATGTGGGCCTAAAAGCGCGAAAAGCTTGACAAGGCTCAGCGGAACTGAGAAAACCAGGCCGATGGACGGCGGAGCATTTTTTGGCCCTTAACGAAGCAGAAGCCCAGACGATAGTGTCCAGCTGCTACCAGGGCAAAGAAGAATTCCCTGACCGGGAATCGAACCCGGGCCGCGGCGGTGAGAGCGCCGAATCCTAGCCACTAGACCACCAGGGAGAGGTGTGCCCCGTTCTTCCCAGGCTAGCGAGACGAAGTCAATGGCAAATACCCAAGATGGCGTTGATGCACTTTGGAGTGGGCAAATACGGCTTTCTTCCGTCAGAACCAAGGTCTCCAAAATGGGGTGAAGGAGGCACTTCTAGCTACAGCTGGTTAGCAGTGGGTTATCCTAGTCTCTTAACAGCTGGCCGAGTTGACCATGTGGGCCTAAAAGCGCGAAAAGCTTGACAAGGCTCAGCGCAACTGAGAAAACCAGGCCGATGGATGGCGGAGCATTTTTTGGCCCTTAACGAAGCAGAAGCCCAGACGATAGTGTCCAGCTGCTACCAGGGCAAAGAAGAATTCCCTGACCGGGAATCGAACCCGGGCCGCGGCGGTGAGAGCGCCGAATCCTAGCCACTAGACCACCAGGGAGAGGTGTGCCCCGTTCTTCCCAGGCTAGCGAGACGAAGTCAATGGCAAATACCCAAGATGGCGTTGATGCACTTTGGAGTGGGCAAATACGGCTTTCTTCCGTCAGAACCAAGGTCTCCAAAATGGGGTGAAGGAGGCACTTCTAGCTACAGCTGGTTAGCAGTGGGTTATCCTAGTCTCTTAACAGCTGGCCGAGTTGACCATGTGGGCCTAAAAGCGCGAAAAGCTTGACAAGGCTCAGCGCAACTGAGAAAACCAGGCCGATGGATGGCGGAGCATTTTTTGGCCCTTAACGAAGCAGAAGCCCAGACGATAGTGTCCAGCTGCTACCAGGGCAAAGAAGAATTCCCTGACCGGGAATCGAACCCGGGCCGCGGCGGTGAGAGCGCCGAATCCTAGCCACTAGACCACCAGGGAGAGGTGTGCCCCGTTTTTCCCAGGCTAGCGAGACGAAGTCAATGGCAAATACCCAAGATGGCGTTGATGCACTTTGGAGTGGGCAAATACGGCTTTCTTCCGTCAGAACCAAGGTCTCCAAAATGGGGTGAAGGAGGCACTTCTAGCTACAGCTGGTTAGCAGTGGGTTATCCTAGTCTCTTAACAGCTGGCCGAGTTGGCCATGTGGGCCTAAAAGCGCGAAAAGCTTGACAAGGCTCAGCGGAACTGAGAAAACCAGGCCGATGGATGGCGGAGCATTTTTTGGCCCTTAACGAAGCAGAAGCCCAGACGATAGTGTCCAGCTGCTACCAGGGCAAAGAAGAATTCCCTGACCGGGAATCGAACCCGGGCCGCGGCGGTGAGAGCGCCGAATCCTAGCCACTAGACCACCAGGGAGAGGTGTGCCCTGTTCTTCCCAGGCTAGCGAGACGAAGTCAATGGCAAATACCCAAGATGGCGTTGATGCACTTTGGAGTGGGCAAATACGGCTTTCTTCCGTCAGAACCAAGGTCTCCAAAATGGGGTGAAGGAGGCACTTCTAGCTACAGCTGGTTAGCAGTGGGTTATCCTAGTCTCTTAACAGCTGGCCGAGTTGACCATGTGGGCCTAAAAGCGCGAAAAGCTTGACAAGGCTCAGCGCAACTGAGAAAACCAGGCCGATGGATGGCGGAGCATTTTTTGGCCCTTAACGAAGCAGAAGCCCAGACGATAGTGTCCAGCTGCTACCAGGGCAAAGAAGAATTCCCTGACCGGGAATCGAACCCGGGCCGCGGCGGTGAGAGCGCCGAATCCTAGCCACTAGACCACCAGGGAGAGGTGTGCCCCGTTCTTCCCAGGCTAGCGAGACGAAGTCAATGGCAAATACCCAAGATGGCGTTGATGCACTTTGGAGTGGGCAAATACGGCTTTCTTCCGTCAGAACCAAGGTCTCCAAAATGGGGTGAAGGAGGCACTTCTAGCTACAGCTGGTTAGCAGTGGGTTATCCTAGTCTCTTAACAGCTGGCCGAGTTGACCATGTGGGCCTAAAAGCGCGAAAAGCTTGACAAGGCTCAGCGCAACTGAGAAAACCAGGCCGATGGATGGCGGAGCATTTTTTGGCCCTTAACGAAGCAGAAGCCCAGACGATAGTGTCCAGCTGCTACCAGGGCAAAGAAGAATTCCCTGACCGGGAATCGAACCCGGGCCGCGGCGGTGAGAGCGCCGAATCCTAGCCACTAGACCACCAGGGAGAGGTGTGCCCCGTTTTTCCCAGGCTAGCGAGACGAAGTCAATGGC
This sequence comes from Lithobates pipiens, assembly GCF_037356315.1. NCBI lineage: Eukaryota > Metazoa > Chordata > Amphibia > Anura > Ranidae > Lithobates > Lithobates pipiens. Next base: position 242,267,121 of record NW_027507685.1, read on the forward strand.
AAATACCCAAGATGGCGTTGATGCACTTTGGAGTGGGCAAATACGGCTTTCTTCCGTCAGAACCAAGGTCTCCAAAATGGGGTGAAGGAGGCACTTCTAGCTACAGCTGGTTAGCAGTGGGTTATCCTAGTCTCTTAACAGCTGGCCGAGTTGGCCATGTGGGCCTAAAAGCGCGAAAAGCTTGACAAGGCTCAGCGGAACTGAGAAAACCAGGCCGATGGATGGCGGAGCATTTTTTGGCCCTTAACGAAGCAGAAGCCCAGACGATAGTGTCCAGCTGCTACCAGGGCAAAGAAGAATTCCCTGACCGGGAATCGAACCCGGGCTGCGGAGGTGAGAGCGCCGAATCCTAGCCACTAGACCACCAGGGAGAGGTGTGCCCTGTTCTTCCCAGGCTAGCGAGACGAAGTCAATGGCAAATACCCAAGATGGCGTTGATGCACTTTGGAGTGGGCAAATACGGCTTTCTTCCGTCAGAACCAAGGTCTCCAAAATGGGGTGAAGGAGGCACTTCTAGCTACAGCTGGTTAGCAGTGGGTTATCCTAGTCTCTTAACAGCTGGCCGAGTTGACCATGTGGGCCTAAAAGCGCGAAAAGCTTGACAAGGCTCAGCGCAACTGAGAAAACCAGGCCGATGGATGGCGGAGCATTTTTTGGCCCTTAACGAAGCAGAAGCCCAGACGATAGTGTCCAGCTGCTACCAGGGCAAAGAAGAATTCCCTGACCGGGAATCGAACCCGGGCCGCGGCGGTGAGAGCGCCGAATCCTAGCCACTAGACCACCAGGGAGAGGTGTGCCCCGTTCTTCCCAGGCTAGCGAGACGAAGTCAATGGCAAATACCCAAGATGGCGTTGATGCACTTTGGAGTGGGCAAATACGGCTTTCTTCCGTCAGAACCAAGGTCTCCAAAATGGGGTGAAGGAGGCACTTCTAGCTACAGCTGGTTAGCAGTGGGTTATCCTAGTCTCTTAACAGCTGGCCGAGTTGACCATGTGGGCCTAAAAGCGCGAAAAGCTTGACAAGGCTCAGCGCAACTGAGAAAACCAGGCCGATGGATGGCGGAGCATTTTTTGGCCCTTAACGAAGCAGAAGCCCAGACGATAGTGTCCAGCTGCTACCAGGGCAAAGAAGAATTCCCTGACCGGGAATCGAACCCGGGCCGCGGCGGTGAGAGCGCCGAATCCTAGCCACTAGACCACCAGGGAGAGGTGTGCCCCGTTTTTCCCAGGCTAGCGAGACGAAGTCAATGGCAAATACCCAAGATGGCGTTGATGCACTTTGGAGTGGGCAAATACGGCTTTCTTCCGTCAGAACCAAGGTCTCCAAAATGGGGTGAAGGAGGCACTTCTAGCTACAGCTGGTTAGCAGTGGGTTATCCTAGTCTCTTAACAGCTGGCCGAGTTGGCCATGTGGGTGTAAAAGCGCGAAAAGCTTGACAAGGCTCAGCGGAACTGAGAAAACCAGGCCGATGGATGGCGGAGCATTTTTTGGCCCTTAACGAAGCAGAAGCCCAGACGATAGTGTCCAGCTGCTACCAGGGCAAAGAAGAATTCCCTGACCGGGAATCGAACCCGGGCCGCGGCGGTGAGAGCGCCGAATCCTAGCCACTAGACCACCAGGGAGAGGTGTGCCCCGTTCTTCCCAGGCTAGCGAGACGAAGTCAATGGCAAATACCCAAGATGGCGTTGATGCATTTTGGAGTGGGCAAATACGGCTTTCTTCCGTCAGAACCAAGGTCTCCAAAATGGGGTGAAGGAGGCACTTCTAGCTACAGCTGGTTAGCAGTGGGTTATCCTAGTCTCTTAACAGCTGGCCGAGTTGACCATGTGGGCCTAAAAGCGCGAAAAGCTTGACAAGGCTCAGCGCAACTGAGAAAACCAGGCCGATGGATGGCGGAGCATTTTTTGGCCCTTAACGAAGCAGAAGCCCAGACGATAGTGTCCAGCTGCTACCAGGGCAAAGAAGAATTCCCTGACCGGGAATCGAACCCGGGCCGCGGCGGTGAGAGCGCCGAATCCTAGCCACTAGACCACCAGGGAGAGGTGTGCCCCGTTTTTCCCAGGCTAGCGAGACGAAGTCAATGGCAAATACCCAAGATGGCGTTGATGCACTTTGGAGTGGGCAAATACGGCTTTCTTCCGTCAGAACCAAGGTCTCCAAAATGGGGTGAAGGAGGCACTTCTAGCTACAGCTGGTTAGCAGTGGGTTATCCTAGTCTCTTAACAGCTGGCCGAGTTGGCCATGTGGGCCTAAAAGCTTGACAAGGCTCAGCGGAACTGAGAAAACCAGGCCGATGGATGGCGGAGCATTTTTTGGCCCTTAACGAAGCAGAAGCCCAGACGATAGTGTCCAGCTGCTACCAGGGCAAAGAAGAATTCCCTGACCGGGAATCGAACCCGGGCCGCGGCGGTGAGAGCGCCGAATCCTAGCCACTAGACCACCAGGGAGAGGTGTGCCCTGTTCTTCCCAGGCTAGCGAGACGAAGTCAATGGCAAATACCCAAGATGGCGTTGATGCACTTTGGAGTGGGCAAATACGGCTTTCTTCCGTCAGAACCAAGGTCTCCAAAATGGGGTGAAGGAGGCACTTCTAGCTACAGCTGGTTAGCAGTGGGTTATCCTAGTCTCTTAACAGCTGGCCGAGTTGACCATGTGGGCCTAAAAGCGCGAAAAGCTTGACAAGGCTCAGCGCAACTGAGAAAACCAGGCCGATGGATGGCGGAGCATTTTTTGGCCCTTAACGAAGCAGAAGCCCAGACGATAGTGTCCAGCTGCTACCAGGGCAAAGAAGAATTCCCTGACCGGGAATCGAACCCGGGCCGCGGCGGTGAGAGCGCCGAATCCTAGCCACTAGACCACCAGGGAGAGGTGTGCCCCGTTCTTCCCAGGCTAGCGAGACGAAGTCAATGGCAAATACCCAAGATGGCGTTGATGCACTTTGGAGTGGGCAAATACGGCTTTCTTCCGTCAGAACCAAGGTCTCCAAAATGGGGTGAAGGAGGCACTTCTAGCTACAGCTGGTTAGCAGTGGGTTATCCTAGTCTCTTAACAGCTGGCCGAGTTGACCATGTGGGCCTAAAAGCGCGAAAAGCTTGACAAGGCTCAGCGCAACTGAGAAAACCAGGCCGATGGATGGCGGAGCATTTTTTGGCCCTTAACGAAGCAGAAGCCCAGACGATAGTGTCCAGCTGCTACCAGGGCAAAGAAGAATTCCCTGACCGGGAATCGAACCCGGGCCGCGGCGGTGAGAGCGCCGAATCCTAGCCACTAGACCACCAGGGAGAGGTGTGCCCCGTTTTTCCCAGGCTAGCGAGACGAAGTCAATGGCAAATACCCAAGATGGCGTTGATGCACTTTGGAGTGGGCAAATACGGCTTTCTTCCGTCAGAACCAAGGTCTCCAAAATGGGGTGAAGGAGGCACTTCTAGCTACAGCTGGTTAGCAGTGGGTTATCCTAGTCTCTTAACAGCTGGCCGAGTTGGCCATGTGGGCCTAAAAGCGCGAAAAGCTTGACAAGGCTCAGCGGAACTGAGAAAACCAGGCCGATGGACGGCGGAGCATTTTTTGGCCCTTAACGAAGCAGAAGCCCAGACGATAGTGTCCAGCTGCTACCAGGGCAAAGAAGAATTCCCTGACCGGGAATCGAACCCGGGCCGCGGCGGTGAGAGCGCCGAATCCTAGCCACTAGACCACCAGGGAGAGGTGTGCCCCGTTCTTCCCAGGCTAGCGAGACGAAGTCAATGGCAAATACCCAAGATGGCGTTGATGCACTTTGGAGTGGGCAAATACGGCTTTCTTCCGTCAGAACCAAGGTCTCCAAAATGGGGTGAAGGAGGCACTTCTAGCTACAGCTGGTTAGCAGTGGGTTATCCTAGTCTCTTAACAGCTGGCCGAGTTGACCATGTGGGCCTAAAAGCGCGAAAAGCTTGACAAGGCTCAGCGCAACTGAGAAAACCAGGCCGATGGATGGCGGAGCATTTTTTGGCCCTTAACGAAGCAGAAGCCCAGACGATAGTGTCCAGCTGCTACCAGGGCAAAGAAGAATTCCCTGACCGGGAATCGAACCCGGGCCGCGGCGGTGAGAGCGCCGAATCCTAGCCACTAGACCACCAGGGAGAGGTGTGCCCCGTTCTTCCCAGGCTAGCGAGACGAAGTCAATGGCAAATACCCAAGATGGCGTTGATGCACTTTGGAGTGGGCAAATACGGCTTTCTTCCGTCAGAACCAAGGTCTCCAAAATGGGGTGAAGGAGGCACTTCTAGCTACAGCTGGTTAGCAGTGGGTTATCCTAGTCTCTTAACAGCTGGCCGAGTTGACCATGTGGGCCTAAAAGCGCGAAAAGCTTGACAAGGCTCAGCGCAACTGAGAAAACCAGGCCGATGGATGGCGGAGCATTTTTTGGCCCTTAACGAAGCAGAAGCCCAGACGATAGTGTCCAGCTGCTACCAGGGCAAAGAAGAATTCCCTGACCGGGAATCGAACCCGGGCCGCGGCGGTGAGAGCGCCGAATCCTAGCCACTAGACCACCAGGGAGAGGTGTGCCCCGTTTTTCCCAGGCTAGCGAGACGAAGTCAATGGCAAATACCCAAGATGGCGTTGATGCACTTTGGAGTGGGCAAATACGGCTTTCTTCCGTCAGAACCAAGGTCTCCAAAATGGGGTGAAGGAGGCACTTCTAGCTACAGCTGGTTAGCAGTGGGTTATCCTAGTCTCTTAACAGCTGGCCGAGTTGGCCATGTGGGCCTAAAAGCGCGAAAAGCTTGACAAGGCTCAGCGGAACTGAGAAAACCAGGCCGATGGACGGCGGAGCATTTTTTGGCCCTTAACGAAGCAGAAGCCCAGACGATAGTGTCCAGCTGCTACCAGGGCAAAGAAGAATTCCCTGACCGGGAATCGAACCCGGGCCGCGGCGGTGAGAGCGCCGAATCCTAGCCACTAGACCACCAGGGAGAGGTGTGCCCCGTTCTTCCCAGGCTAGCGAGACGAAGTCAATGGCAAATACCCAAGATGGCGTTGATGCACTTTGGAGTGGGCAAATACGGCTTTCTTCCGTCAGAACCAAGGTCTCCAAAATGGGGTGAAGGAGGCACTTCTAGCTACAGCTGGTTAGCAGTGGGTTATCCTAGTCTCTTAACAGCTGGCCGAGTTGACCATGTGGGCCTAAAAGCGCGAAAAGCTTGACAAGGCTCAGCGCAACTGAGAAAACCAGGCCGATGGATGGCGGAGCATTTTTTGGCCCTTAACGAAGCAGAAGCCCAGACGATAGTGTCCAGCTGCTACCAGGGCAAAGAAGAATTCCCTGACCGGGAATCGAACCCGGGCCGCGGCGGTGAGAGCGCCGAATCCTAGCCACTAGACCACCAGGGAGAGGTGTGCCCCGTTCTTCCCAGGCTAGCGAGACGAAGTCAATGGCAAATACCCAAGATGGCGTTGATGCACTTTGGAGTGGGCAAATACGGCTTTCTTCCGTCAGAACCAAGGTCTCCAAAATGGGGTGAAGGAGGCACTTCTAGCTACAGCTGGTTAGCAGTGGGTTATCCTAGTCTCTTAACAGCTGGCCGAGTTGACCATGTGGGCCTAAAAGCGCGAAAAGCTTGACAAGGCTCAGCGCAACTGAGAAAACCAGGCCGATGGATGGCGGAGCATTTTTTGGCCCTTAACGAAGCAGAAGCCCAGACGATAGTGTCCAGCTGCTACCAGGGCAAAGAAGAATTCCCTGACCGGGAATCGAACCCGGGCCGCGGCGGTGAGAGCGCCGAATCCTAGCCACTAGACCACCAGGGAGAGGTGTGCCCCGTTTTTCCCAGGCTAGCGAGACGAAGTCAATGGCAAATACCCAAGATGGCGTTGATGCACTTTGGAGTGGGCAAATACGGCTTTCTTCCGTCAGAACCAAGGTCTCCAAAATGGGGTGAAGGAGGCACTTCTAGCTACAGCTGGTTAGCAGTGGGTTATCCTAGTCTCTTAACAGCTGGCCGAGTTGGCCATGTGGGCCTAAAAGCGCGAAAAGCTTGACAAGGCTCAGCGGAACTGAGAAAACCAGGCCGATGGATGGCGGAGCATTTTTTGGCCCTTAACGAAGCAGAAGCCCAGACGATAGTGTCCAGCTGCTACCAGGGCAAAGAAGAATTCCCTGACCGGGAATCGAACCCGGGCCGCGGCGGTGAGAGCGCCGAATCCTAGCCACTAGACCACCAGGGAGAGGTGTGCCCTGTTCTTCCCAGGCTAGCGAGACGAAGTCAATGGCAAATACCCAAGATGGCGTTGATGCACTTTGGAGTGGGCAAATACGGCTTTCTTCCGTCAGAACCAAGGTCTCCAAAATGGGGTGAAGGAGGCACTTCTAGCTACAGCTGGTTAGCAGTGGGTTATCCTAGTCTCTTAACAGCTGGCCGAGTTGACCATGTGGGCCTAAAAGCGCGAAAAGCTTGACAAGGCTCAGCGCAACTGAGAAAACCAGGCCGATGGATGGCGGAGCATTTTTTGGCCCTTAACGAAGCAGAAGCCCAGACGATAGTGTCCAGCTGCTACCAGGGCAAAGAAGAATTCCCTGACCGGGAATCGAACCTGGGCCGCGGCGGTGAGAGCGCCGAATCCTAGCCACTAGACCACCAGGGAGAGGTGTGCCCCGTTCTTCCCAGGCTAGCGAGACGAAGTCAATGGCAAATACCCAAGATGGCGTTGATGCACTTTGGAGTGGGCAAATACGGCTTTCTTCCGTCAGAACCAAGGTCTCCAAAATGGGGTGAAGGAGGCACTTCTAGCTACAGCTGGTTAGCAGTGGGTTATCCTAGTCTCTTAACAGCTGGCCGAGTTGACCATGTGGGCCTAAAAGCGCGAAAAGCTTGACAAGGCTCAGCGCAACTGAGAAAACCAGGCCGATGGATGGCGGAGCATTTTTTGGCCCTTAACGAAGCAGACGCCCAGACGATAGTGTCCAGCTGCTACCAGGGCAAAGAAGAATTCCCTGACCGGGAATCGAACCCGGGCCGCGGCGGTGAGAGCGCCGAATCCTAGCCACTAGACCACCAGGGAGAGGTGTGCCCCGTTTTTCCCAGGCTAGCGAGACGAAGTCAATGGCAAATACCCAAGATGGCGTTGATGCACTTTGGAGTGGGCAAATACGGCTTTCTTCCGTCAGAACCAAGGTCTCCAAAATGGGGTGAAGGAGGCACTTCTAGCTACAGCTGGTTAGCAGTGGGTTATCCTAGTCTCTTAACAGCTGGCCGAGTTGGCCATGTGGGCCTAAAAGCGCGAAAAGCTTGACAAGGCTCAGCGGAACTGAGAAAACCAGGCCGATGGATGGCGGAGCATTTTTTGGCCCTTAACGAAGCAGAAGCCCAGACGATAGTGTCCAGCTGCTACCAGGGCAAAGAAGAATTCCCTGACCGGGAATCGAACCCGGGCTGCGGCGGTGAGAGCGCTGAATCCTAGCCACTAGACCACCAGGGAGAGGTGTGCCCTGTTCTTCCCAGGCTAGCGAGACGAAGTCAATGGCAAATACCCAAGATGGCGTTGATGCACTTTGGAGTGGGCAAATACGGCTTTCTTCCGTCAGAACCAAGGTCTCCAAAATGGGGTGAAGGAGGCACTTCTAGCTACAGCTGGTTAGCAGTGGGTTATCCTAGTCTCTTAACAGCTGGCCGAGTTGACCATGTGGGCCTAAAAGCGCGAAAAGCTTGACAAGGCTCAGCGCAACTGAGAAAACCAGGCCGATGGATGGCGGAGCATTTTTTGGCCCTTAACGAAGCAGAAGCCCAGACGATAGTGTCCAGCTGCTACCAGGGCAAAGAAGAATTCCCTGACCGGGAATCGAACCCGGGCCGCGGCGGTGAGAGCGCCGAATCCTAGCCACTAGACCACCAGGGAGAGGTGTGCCCCGCTCTTCCCAGGCTAGCGAGACGAAGTCAATGGCAAATACCCAAGATGGCGTTGATGCACTTTGGAGTGGGCAAATACGGCTTTCTTCCGTCAGAACCAAGGTCTCCAAAATGGGGTGAAGGAGGCACTTCTAGCTACAGCTGGTTAGCAGTGGGTTATCCTAGTCTCTTAACAGCTGGCCGAGTTGACCATGTGGGCCTAAAAGCGCGAAAAGCTTGACAAGGCTCAGCGCAACTGAGAAAACCAGGCCGATGGATGGCGGAGCATTTTTTGGCCCTTAACGAAGCAGAAGCCCAGACGATAGTGTCCAGCTGCTACCAGGGCAAAGAAGAATTCCCTGACCGGGAATCGAACCCGGGCCGCGGCGGTGAGAGCGCCGAATCCTAGCCACTAGACCACCGGGGAGAGGTGTGCCCCGTTCTTCCCAGGCTAGCGAGACGAAGTCAATGGCAAATACCCAAGATGGCGTTGATGCACTTTGGAGTGGGCAAATACGGCTTTCTTCCGTCAGAACCAAGGTCTCCAAAATGGGGTGAAGGAGGCACTTCTAGCTACAGCTGGTTAGCAGTGGGTTATCCTAGTCTCTTAACAGCTGGCCGAGTTGGCCATGTGGGCCTAAAAGCGCGAAAAGCTTGACAAGGCTCAGCGCAACTGAGAAAACCAGGCCGATGGATGGCGGAGCATTTTTTGGCCCTTAACGAAGCAGAAGCCCAGACGATAGTGTCCAGCTGCTACCAGGGCAAAGAAGAATTCCCTGACCGGGAATCGAACCCGGGCCGCGGCGGTGAGAGCGCCGAATCCTAGCCACTAGACCACCAGGGAGAGGTGTGCCCTGTTCTTCCCAGGCTAGCAAGACGAAGTCAATGGCAAATACCCAAGATGGCGTTGATGCACTTTGGAGTGGGCAAATACGGCTTTCTTCCGTCAGAACCAAGGTCTCCAAAATGGGGTGAAGGAGGCACTTCTAGCTACAGCTGGTTAGCAGTGGGTTATCCTAGTCTCTTAACAGCTGGCCGAGTTGGCCATGTGGGTGTAAAAGCGCGAAAAGCTTGACAAGGCTCAGCGGAACTGAGAAAACCAGGCCGATGGATGGCGGAGCATTTTTTGGCCCTTAACGAAGCAGAAGCCCAGACGATAGTGTCCAGCTGCTACCAGGGCAAAGAAGAATTCCCTGACCGGGAATCGAACCCGGGCCGCGGCGGTGAGAGCGCCGAATCCTAGCCACTAGACCACCAGGGAGAGGTGTGCCCCGTTCTTCCCAGGCTAGCGAGACGAAGTCAATGGCAAATACCCAAGATGGCGTTGATGCACTTTGGAGTGGGCAAATACGGCTTTCTTCCGTCAGAACCAAGGTCTCCAAAATGGGGTGAAGGAGGCACTTCTAGCTACAGCTGGTTAGCAGTGGGTTATCCTAGTCTCTTAACAGCTGGCCGAGTTGACCATGTGGGCCTAAAAGCGCGAAAAGCTTGACAAGGCTCAGCGCAACTGAGAAAACCAGGCCGATGGATGGCGGAGCATTTTTTGGCCCTTAACGAAGCAGAAGCCCAGACGATAGTGTCCAGCTGCTACCAGGGCAAAGAAGAATTCCCTGACCGGGAATCGAACCCGGGCCGCGGCGGTGAGAGCGCCGAATCCTAGCCACTAGACCACCAGGGAGAGGTGTGCCCCGTTTTTCCCAGGCTAGCGAGACGAAGTCAATGGCAAATACCCAAGATGGCGTTGATGCACTTTGGAGTGGGCAAATACGGCTTTCTTCCGTCAGAACCAAGGTCTCCAAAATGGGGTGAAGGAGGCACTTCTAGCTACAGCTGGTTAGCAGTGGGTTATCCTAGTCTCTTAACAGCTGGCCGAGTTGGCCATGTGGGCCTAAAAGCGCGAAAAGCTTGACAAGGCTCAGCGGAACTGAGAAAACCAGGCCGATGGATGGTGGAGCATTTTTTGGCCCTTAACGAAGCAGAAGCCCAGACGATAGTGTCCAGCTGCTACCAGGGCAAAGAAGAATTCCCTGACCGGGAATCGAACCCGGGCTGCGGCAGTGAGAGCGCCGAATCCTAGCCACTAGACCACCAGGGAGAGGTGTGCCCTGTTCTTCCCAGGCTAGCGAGACGAAGTCAATGGCAAATACCCAAGATGGCGTTGATGCACTTTGGAGTGGGCAAATACGGCTTTCTTCCGTCAGAACCAAGGTCTCCAAAATGGGGTGAAGGAGGCACTTCTAGCTACAGCTGGTTAGCAGTGGGTTATCCTAGTCTCTTAACAGCTGGCCGAGTTGACCATGTGGGCCTAAAAGCGCGAAAAGCTTGACAAGGCTCAGCGCAACTGAGAAAACCAGGCCGATGGATGGCGGAGCATTTTTTGGCCCTTAACGAAGCAGAAGCCCAGACGATAGTGTCCAGCTGCTACCTGGGCAAAGAAGAATTCCCTGACCGGGAATCGAACCCGGGCCGCGGCGGTGAGAGCGCCGAATCCTAGCCACTAGACCACCAGGGAGAGGTGTGCCCCGTTCGTCCCAGGCTAGCGAGACGAAGTCAATGGCAAATACCCAAGATGGCGTTGATGCACTTTGGAGTGGGCAAATACGGCTTTCTTCCGTCAGAACCAAGGTCTCCAAAATGGGGTGAAGGAGGCACTTCTAGCTACAGCTGGTTAGCAGTGGGTTATCCTAGTCTCTTAACAGCTGGCCGAGTTGACCATGTGGGCCTAAAAGCGCGAAAAGCTTGACAAGGCTCAGCGCAACTGAGAAAACCAGGCCGATGGATGGCGGAGCATTTTTTGGCCCTTAACGAAGCAGAAGCCCAGACGATAGTGTCCAGCTGCTACCAGGGCAAAGAAGAATTCCCTGACCGGGAATCGAACCCGGGCCGCGGCGGTGAGAGCGCCGAATCCTAGCCACTAGACCACCAGGGAGAGGTGTGCCCCGTTCTTCCCAGGCTAGCGAGACGAAGTCAATGGCAAATACCCAAGATGGCGTTGATGCACTTTGGAGTGGGCAAATACGGCTTTCTTCCGTCAGAACCAAGGTCTCCAAAATGGGGTGAAGGAGGCACTTCTAGCTACAGCTGGTTAGCAGTGGGTTATCCTAGTCTCTTAACAGCTGGCCGAGTTGACCATGTGGGCCTAAAAGCGCGAAAAGCTTGACAAGGCTCAGCGCAACTGAGAAAACCAGGCCGATGGATGGCGGAGCATTTTTTGGCCCTTAACGAAGCAGAAGCCCAGACGATAGTGTCCAGCTGCTACCAGGGCAAAGAAGAATTCCCTGACCGGGAATCGAACCCGGGCCGCGGCGGTGAGAGCGCCGAATCCTAGCCACTAGACCACCAGGGAGAGGTGTGCCCTGTCCTTCCCAGGCTAGCAAGACGAAGTCAATGGCAAATACCCAAGATGGCGTTGATGCACTTTGGAGTGGGCAAATACGGCTTTCTTCCGTCAGAACCAAGGTCTCCAAAATGGGGTGAAGGAGGCACTTCTAGCTACAGCTGGTTAGCAGTGGGTTATCCTAGTCTCTTAACAGCTGGCCGAGTTGGCCATGTGGGTGTAAAAGCGCGAAAAGCTTGACAAGGCTCAGCGGAACTGAGAAAACCAGGCCGATGGATGGCGGAGCATTTTTTGGCCCTTAACGAAGCAGAAGCCCAGACGATAGTGTCCAGCTGCTACCAGGGCAAAGAAGAATTCCCTGACCGGGAATCGAACCCGGGACGCGGCGGTGAGAGCGCCGAATCCTAGCCACTAGACCACCAGGGAGAGGTGTGCCCCGTTCTTCCCAGGCTAGCGAGACGAAGTCAATGGCAAATACCCAAGATGGCGTTGATGCACTTTGGAGTGGGCAAATACGGCTTTCTTCCGTCAGAACCAAGGTCTCCAAAATGGGGTGAAGGAGGCACTTCTAGCTACAGCTGGTTAGCAGTGGGTTATCCTAGTCTCTTAACAGCTGGCCGAGTTGACCATGTGGGCCTAAAAGCGCGAAAAGCTTGACAAGGCTCAGCGCAACTGAGAAAACCAGGCCGATGGATGGCGGAGCATTTTTTGGCCCTTAACGAAGCAGAAGCCCAGACGATAGTGTCCAGCTGCTACCAGGGCAAAGAAGAATTCCCTGACCGGGAATCGAACCCGGGCCGCGGCGGTGAGAGCGCCGAATCCTAGCCACTAGACCACCAGGGAGAGGTGTGCCCCGTTTTTCCCAGGCTAGCGAGACGAAGTCAATGGCAAATACCCAAGATGGCGTTGATGCACTTTGGAGTGGGCAAATACGGCTTTCTTCCGTCAGAACCAAGGTCTCCAAAATGGGGTGAAGGAGGCACTTCTAGCTACAGCTGGTTAGCAGTGGGTTATCCTAGTCTCTTAACAGCTGGCCGAGTTGGCCATGTGGGCCTAAAAGCGCGAAAAGCTTGACAAGGCTCAGCGGAACTGAGAAAACCAGGCCGATGGATGGCGGAGCATTTTTTGGCCCTTAACGAAGCAGAAGCCCAGACGATAGTGTCCAGCTGCTACCAGGGCAAAGAAGAATTCCCTGACCGGGAATCGAACCCGGGCTGCGGCAGTGAGAGCGCCGAATCCTAGCCACTAGACCACCAGGGAGAGGTGTGCCCTGTTCTTCCCAGGCTAGCGAGACGAAGTCAATGGCAAATACCCAAGATGGCGTTGATGCACTTTGGAGTGGGCAAATACGGCTTTCTTCCGTCAGAACCAAGGTCTCCAAAATGGGGTGAAGGAGGCACTTCTAGCTACAGCTGGTTAGCAGTGGGTTATCCTAGTCTCTTAACAGCTGGCCGAGTTGACCATGTGGGCCTAAAAGCGCGAAAAGCTTGACAAGGCTCAGCGCAACTGAGAAAACCAGGCCGATGGATGGCGGAGCATTTTTTGGCCCTTAACGAAGCAGAAGCCCAGACGATAGTGTCCAGCTGCTACCTGGGCAAAGAAGAATTCCCTGACCGGGAATCGAACCCGGGCCGCGGCGGTGAGAGCGCCGAATCCTAGCCACTAGACCACCAGGGAGAGGTGTGCCCCGTTCTTCCCAGGCTAGCGAGACGAAGTCAATGGCAAATACCCAAGATGGCGTTGATGCACTTTGGAGTGGGCAAATACGGCTTTCTTCCGTCAGAACCAAGGTCTCCAAAATGGGGTGAAGGAGGCACTTCTAGCTACAGCTGGTTAGCAGTGGGTTATCCTAGTCTCTTAACAGCTGGCCGAGTTGACCATGTGGGCCTAAAAGCGCGAAAAGCTTGACAAGGCTCAGCGCAACTGAGAAAACCAGGCCGATGGATGGCGGAGCATTTTTTGGCCCTTAACGAAGCAGAAGCCCAGACGATAGTGTCCAGCTGCTACCAGGGCAAAGAAGAATTCCCTGACCGGGAATCGAACCCGGGCCGCGGCGGTGAGAGCGCCGAATCCTAGCCACTAGACCACCAGGGAGAGGTGTGCCCCGTTCTTCCCAGGCTAGCGAGACGAAGTCAATGGCAAATACCCAAGATGGCGTTGATGCACTTTGGAGTGGGCAAATACGGCTTTCTTCCGTCAGAACCAAGGTCTCCAAAATGGGGTGAAGGAGGCACTTCTAGCTACAGCTGGTTAGCAGTGGGTTATCCTAGTCTCTTAACAGCTGGCCGAGTTGACCATGTGGGCCTAAAAGCGCGAAAAGCTTGACAAGGCTCAGCGCAACTGAGAAAACCAGGCCGATGGATGGCGGAGCATTTTTTGGCCCTTAACGAAGCAGAAGCCCAGACGATAGTGTCCAGCTGCTACCAGGGCAAAGAAGAATTCCCTGACCGGGAATCGAACCCGGGCCGCGGCGGTGAGAGCGCCGAATCCTAGCCACTAGACCACCAGGGAGAGGTGTGCCCCGTTCTTCCCAGGCTAGCGAGACGAAGTCAATGGCAAATACCCAAGATGGCGTTGATGCACTTTGGAGTGGGCAAATACGGCTTTCTTCCGTCAGAACCAAGGTCTCCAAAATGGGGTGAAGGAGGCACTTCTAGCTACAGCTGGTTAGCAGTGGGTTATCCTAGTCTCTTAACAGCTGGCCGAGTTGGCCATGTGGGCCTAAAAGCGCGAAAAGCTTGACAAGGCTCAGCGCAACTGAGAAAACCAGGCCGATGGATGGCGGAGCATTTTTTGGCCCTTAACGAAGCAGAAGCCCAGACGATAGTGTCCAGCTGCTACCAGGGCAAAGAAGAATTCCCTGACCGGGAATCGAACCCGGGCCACGGCGGTGAGAGCGCCGAATCCTAGCCACTAGACCACCAGGGAGAGGTGTGCCCTGTTCTTCCCAGGCTAGCAAGACGAAGTCAATGGCAAATACCCAAGATGGCGTTGATGCACTTTGGAGTGGGCAAATACGGCTTTCTTCCGTCAGAACCAAGGTCTCCAAAATGGGGTGAAGGAGGCACTTCTAGCTACAGCTGGTTAGCAGTGGGTTATCCTAGTCTCTTAACAGCTGGCCGAGTTGGCCATGTGGGTGTAAAAGCGCGAAAAGCTTGACAAGGCTCAGCGGAACTGAGAAAACCAGGCCGATGGATGGCGGAGCATTTTTTGGCCCTTAACGAAGCAGAAGCCCAGACGATAGTGTCCAGCTGCTACCAGGGCAAAGAAGAATTCCCTGACCGGGAATCGAACCCGGGCCGCGGCGGTGAGAGCGCCGAATCCTAGCCACTAGACCACCAGGGAGAGGTGTGCCCTGTTCTTCCCAGGCTAGCGAGACGAAGTCAATGGCAAATACCCAAGATGGCGTTGATGCATTTTGGAGTGGGCAAATACGGCTTTCTTCCGTCAGAACCAAGGTCTCCAAAATGGGGTGAAGGAGGCACTTCTAGCTACAGCTGGTTAGCAGTGGGTTATCCTAGTCTCTTAACAGCTGGCCGAGTTGACCATGTGGGCCTAAAAGCGCGAAAAGCTTGACAAGGCTCAGCGCAACTGAGAAAACCAGGCCGATGGATGGCGGAGCATTTTTTGGCCCTTAACGAAGCAGAAGCCCAGACGATAGTGTCCAGCTGCTACCAGGGCAAAGAAGAATTCCCTGACCGGGAATCGAACCCGGGCCGCGGCGGTGAGAGCGCCGAATCCTAGCCACTAGACCACCAGGGAGAGGTGTGCCCTGTTCTTCCCAGGCTAGCGAGACGAAGTCAATGGCAAATACCCAAGATGGCGTTGATGCACTTTGGAGTGGGCAAATACGGCTTTCTTCCGTCAGAACCAAGGTCTCCAAAATGGGGTGAAGGAGGCACTTCTAGCTACAGCTGGTTAGCAGTGGGTTATCCTAGTCTCTTAACAGCTGGCCGAGTTGACCATGTGGGCCTAAAAGCGCGAAAAGCTTGACAAGGCTCAGCGCAACTGAGAAAACCAGGCCGATGGATGGCGGAGCATTTTTTGGCCCTTAACGAAGCAGAAGCCCAGACGATAGTGTCCAGCTGCTACCAGGGCAAAGAAGAATTCCCTGACCGGGAATCGAACCCGGGCCGCGGCGGTGAGAGCGCCGAATCCTAGCCACTAGACCACCAGGGAGAGGTGTGCCCCGTTCTTCCCAGGCTAGCGAGACGAAGTCAATGGCAAATACCCAAGATGGCGTTGATGCACTTTGGAGTGGGCAAATACGGCTTTCTTCCGTCAGAACCAAGGTCTCCAAAATGGGGTGAAGGAGGCACTTCTAGCTACAGCTGGTTAGCAGTGGGTTATCCTAGTCTCTTAACAGCTGGCCGAGTTGACCATGTGGGCCTAAAAGCGCGAAAAGCTTGACAAGGCTCAGCGCAACTGAGAAAACCAGGCCGATGGATGGCGGAGCATTTTTTGGCCCTTAACGAAGCAGAAGCCCAGACGATAGTGTCCAGCTGCTACCAGGGCAAAGAAGAATTCCCTGACCGGGAATCGAACCCGGGCCGCGGCGGTGAGAGCGCCGAATCCTAGCCACTAGACCACCAGGGAGAGGTGTGCCTCGTTTTTCCCAGGCTAGCGAGACGAAGTCAATGGCAAATACCCAAGATGGCGTTGATGCACTTTGGAGTGGGCAAATACGGCTTTCTTCCGTCAGAACCAAGGTCTCCAAAATGGGGTGAAGGAGGCACTTCTAGCTACAGCTGGTTAGCAGTGGGTTATCCTAGTCTCTTAACAGCTGGCCGAGTTGGCCATGTGGGCCTAAAAGCGCGAAAAGCTTGACAAGGCTCAGCGGAACTGAGAAAACCAGGCCGATGGACGGCGGAGCATTTTTTGGCCCTTAACGAAGCAGAAGCCCAGACGATAGTGTCCAGCTGCTACCAGGGCAAAGAAGAATTCCCTGACCGGGAATCGAACCCGGGCCGCGGCGGTGAGAGCGCCGAATCCTAGCCACTAGACCACCAGGGAGAGGTGTGCCCCGTTCTTCCCAGGCTAGCGAGACGAAGTCAATGGCAAATACCCAAGATGGCGTTGATGCACTTTGGAGTGGGCAAATACGGCTTTCTTCCGTCAGAACCAAGGTCTCCAAAATGGGGTGAAGGAGGCACTTCTAGCTACAGCTGGTTAGCAGTGGGTTATCCTAGTCTCTTAACAGCTGGCCGAGTTGACCATGTGGGCCTAAAAGCGCGAAAAGCTTGACAAGGCTCAGCGCAACTGAGAAAACCAGGCCGATGGATGGCGGAGCATTTTTTGGCCCTTAACGAAGCAGAAGCCCAGACGATAGTGTCCAGCTGCTACCAGGGCAAAGAAGAATTCCCTGACCGGGAATCGAACCCGGGCCGCGGCGGTGAGAGCGCCGAATCCTAGCCACTAGACCACCAGGGAGAGGTGTGCCCCGTTCTTCCCAGGCTAGCGAGACGAAGTCAATGGCAAATACCCAAGATGGCGTTGATGCACTTTGGAGTGGGCAAATACGGCTTTCTTCCGTCAGAACCAAGGTCTCCAAAATGGGGTGAAGGAGGCACTTCTAGCTACAGCTGGTTAGCAGTGGGTTATCCTAGTCTCTTAACAGCTGGCCGAGTTGACCATGTGGGCCTAAAAGCGCGAAAAGCTTGACAAGGCTCAGCGCAACTGAGAAAACAAGGCCGATGGATGGCGGAGCATTTTTTGGCCCTTAACGAAGCAGAAGCCCAGACGATAGTGTCCAGCTGCTACCAGGGCAAAGAAGAATTCCCTGACCGGGAATCGAACCCAGGCCGCGGCGGTGAGAGCGCCGAATCCTAGCCACTAGACCACCAGGGAGAGGTGTGCCCCGTTCTTCCCAGGCTAGCGAGACGAAGTCAATGGCAAATACCCAAGATGGCGTTGATGCACTTTGGAGTGGGCAAATACGGCTTTCTTCCGTCAGAACCAAGGTCTCCAAAATGGGGTGAAGGAGGCACTTCTAGCTACAGCTGGTTAGCAGTGGGTTATCCTAGTCTCTTAACAGCTGGCCGAGTTGGCCATGTGGGCCTAAAAGCGCGAAAAGCTTGACAAGGCTCAGCGCAACTGAGAAAACCAGGCCGATGGATGGCGGAGCATTTTTTGGCCCTTAACGAAGCAGAAGCCCAGACGATAGTGTCCAGCTGCTACCAGGGCAAAGAAGAATTCCCTGACCGGGAATTGAACCCGGGCCGCGGCGGTGAGAGCGCCGAATCCTAGCCACTAGACAACCAGGGAGAGGTGTGCCCTGTTCTTCCCAGGCTAGCGAGACGAAGTCAATGGCAAATACCCAAGATGGCGTTGATGCACTTTGGAGTGGGCAAATACGGCTTTCTTCCGTCAGAACCAAGGTCTCCAAAATGGGGTGAAGGAGGCACTTCTAGCTACAGCTGGTTAGCAGTGGGTTATCCTAGTCTCTTAACAGCTGGCCGAGTTGACCATGTGGGCCTAAAAGCGCGAAAAGCTTGACAAGGCTCAGCGCAACTGAGAAAACCAGGCCGATGGATGGCGGAGCATTTTTTGGCCCTTAACGAAGCAGAAGCCCAGACGATAGTGTCCAGCTGCTACCAGGGCAAAGAAGAATTCCCTGACCGGGAATCGAACCCGGGCCGCGGCGGTGAGAGCGCCGAATCCTAGCCACTAGACCACCAGGGAGAGGTGTGCCCCGTTCTTCCCAGGCTAGCGAGACGAAGTCAATGGCAAATACCCAAGATGGCGTTGATGCACTTTGGAGTGGGCAAATACGGCTTTCTTCCGTCAGAACCAAGGTCTCCAAAATGGGGTGAAGGAGGCACTTCTAGCTACAGCTGGTTAGCAGTGGGTTATCCTAGTCTCTTAACAGCTGGCCGAGTTGACCATGTGGGCCTAAAAGCGCGAAAAGCTTGACAAGGCTCAGCGCAACTGAGAAAACCAGGCCGATGGATGGCGGAGCATTTTTTGGCCCTTAACGAAGCAGAAGCCCAGACGATAGTGTCCAGCTGCTACCAGGGCAAAGAAGAATTCCCTGACCGGGAATCGAACCCGGGCCGCGGCGGTGAGAGCGCCGAATCCTAGCCACTAGACCACCAGGGAGAGGTGTGCCCCGTTTTTCCCAGGCTAGCGAGACGAAGTCAATGGCAAATACCCAAGATGGCGTTGATGCACTTTGGAGTGGGCAAATACGGCTTTCTTCCGTCAGAACCAAGGTCTCCAAAATGGGGTGAAGGAGGCACTTCTAGCTACAGCTGGTTAGCAGTGGGTTATCCTAGTCTCTTAACAGCTGGCCGAGTTGGCCATGTGGGCCTA
This sequence comes from Lithobates pipiens, assembly GCF_037356315.1. NCBI lineage: Eukaryota > Metazoa > Chordata > Amphibia > Anura > Ranidae > Lithobates > Lithobates pipiens. The sequence goes on from NW_027507685.1 coordinate 242,285,627, forward strand.
AAAGCGCGAAAAGCTTGACAAGGCTCAGCGCAACTGAGAAAACCAGGCCGATGGATGGCGGAGCATTTTTTGGCCCTTAACGAAGCAGAAGCCCAGACGATAGTGTCCAGCTGCTACCAGGGCAAAGAAGAATTCCCTGACCGGGAATCGAACCCGGGCCGCGGCGGTGAGAGCGCCAAATCCTAGCCACTAGACCACCAGGGAGAGGTGTGCCCTGTTCTTCCCAGGCTAGCAAGACGAAGTCAATGGCAAATACCCAAGATGGCGTTGATGCACTTTGGAGTGGGCAAATACGGCTTTCTTCCGTCAGAACCAAGGTCTCCAAAATGGGGTGAAGGAGGCACTTCTAGCTACAGCTGGTTAGCAGTGGGTTATCCTAGTCTCTTAACAGCTGGCCGAGTTGGCCATGTGGGCCTAAAAGCGCGAAAAGCTTGACAAGGCTCAGCGGAACTGAGAAAACCAGGCCGATGGATGGCGGAGCATTTTTTGGCCCTTAACGAAGCAGAAGCCCAGACGATAGTGTCCAGCTGCTACCAGGGCAAAGAAGAATTCCCTGACCGGGAATCGAACCCGGGCTGCGGCGGTGAGAGCGCCGAATCCTAGCCACTAGACCACCAGGGAGAGGTGTGCCCTGTTCTTCCCAGGCTAGCGAGACGAAGTCAATGGCAAATACCCAAGATGGCGTTGATGCACTTTGGAGTGGGCAAATACGGCTTTCTTCCGTCAGAACCAAGGTCTCCAAAATGGGGTGAAGGAGGCACTTCTAGCTACAGCTGGTTAGCAGTGGGTTATCCTAGTCTCTTAACAGCTGGCCGAGTTGACCATGTGGGCCTAAAAGCGCGAAAAGCTTGACAAGGCTCAGCGCAACTGAGAAAACCAGGCCGATGGATGGCGGAGCATTTTTTGGCCCTTAACGAAGCAGAAGCCCAGACGATAGTGTCCAGCTGCTACCAGGGCAAAGAAGAATTCCCTGACCGGGAATCGAACCTGGGCCGCGGCGGTGAGAGCGCCGAATCCTAGCCACTAGACCACCAGGGAGAGGTGTGCCCCGTTCTTCCCAGGCTAGCGAGACGAAGTCAATGGCAAATACCCAAGATGGCGTTGATGCACTTTGGAGTGGGCAAATACGGCTTTCTTCCGTCAGAACCAAGGTCTCCAAAATGGGGTGAAGGAGGCACTTCTAGCTACAGCTGGTTAGCAGTGGGTTATCCTAGTCTCTTAACAGCTGGCCGAGTTGACCATGTGGGCCGAAAAGCGCGAAAAGCTTGACAAGGCTCAGCGCAACTGAGAAAACCAGGCCGATGGATGGCGGAGCATTTTTTGGCCCTTAACGAAGCAGAAGCCCAGACGATAGTGTCCAGCTGCTACCAGGGCAAAGAAGAATTCCCTGACCGGGAATCGAACGCGGGCCGCGGCGGTGAGAGCGCCGAATCCCAGCCACTAGACCACCAGGGAGAGGTGTGCCCTGTTCTTCCCAGGCTAGCGAGACGAAGTCAATGGCAAATACCCAAGATGGCGTTGATGCACTTTGGAGTGGGCAAATACGGCTTTCTTCCGTCAGAACCAAGGTCTCCAAAATGGGGTGAAGGAGGCACTTCTAGCTACAGCTGGTTAGCAGTGGGTTATCCTAGTCTCTTAACAGCTGGCCGAGTTGACCATGTGGGCCTAAAAGCGCGAAAAGCTTGACAAGGCTCAGCGCAACTGAGAAAACCAGGCCGATGGATGGCGGAGCATTTTTTGGCCCTTAACGAAGCAGAAGCCCAGACGATAGTGTCCAGCTGCTACCAGGGCAAAGAAGAATTCCCTGACCGGGAATCGAACCCAGGCCGCGGCGGTGAGAGCGCCGAATCCTAGCCACTAGACCACCAGGGAGAGGTGTGCCCCGTTCTTCCCAGGCTAGCGAGACGAAGTCAATGGCAAATACCCAAGATGGCGTTGATGCACTTTGGAGTGGGCAAATACGGCTTTCTTCCGTCAGAACCAAGGTCTCCAAAATGGGGTGAAGGAGGCACTTCTAGCTACAGCTGGTTAGCAGTGGGTTATCCTAGTCTCTTAACAGCTGGCCGAGTTGACCATGTGGGCCTAAAAGCGCGAAAAGCTTGACAAGGCTCAGCGCAACTGAGAAAACCAGGCCGATGGATGGCGGAGCATTTTTTGGCCCTTAACGAAGCAGAAGCCCAGACGATAGTGTCCAGCTGCTACCAGGGCAAAGAAGAATTCCCTGACCGGGAATCGAACCCGGGCCGCGGCGGTGAGAGCGCCGAATCCTAGCCACTAGACCACCAGGGAGAGGTGTGCCCTGTTCTTCCCAGGCTAGCGAGACGAAGTCAATGGCAAATACCCAAGATGGCGTTGATGCACTTTGGAGTGGGCAAATACGGCTTTCTTCCGTCAGAACCAAGGTCTCCAAAATGGGGTGAAGGAGGCACTTCTAGCTACAGCTGGTTAGCAGTGGGTTATCCTAGTCTCTTAACAGCTGGCCGAGTTGGCCATGTGGGCCTAAAAGCGCGAAAAGCTTGACAAGGCTCAGCGCAACTGAGAAAACCAGGCCGATGGATGGCGGAGCATTTTTTGGCCCTTAACGAAGCAGAAGCCCAGACGATAGTGTCCAGCTGCTACCAGGGCAAAGAAGAATTCCCTGACCGGGAATCGAACCCGGGCCGCGGTGGTGAGAGCGCCGAATCCTAGCCACTAGACCACCAGGGAGAGGTGTGCCCTGTTCTTCCCAGGCTAGCAAGACGAAGTCAATGGCAAATACCCAAGATGGCGTTGATGCACTTTGGAGTGGGCAAATACGGCTTTCTTCCGTCAGAACCAAGGTCTCCAAAATGGGGTGAAGGAGGCACTTCTAGCTACAGCTGGTTAGCAGTGGGTTATCCTAGTCTCTTAACAGCTGGCCGAGTTGGCCATGTGGGTGTAAAAGCGCGAAAAGCTTGACAAGGCTCAGCGGAACTGAGAAAACCAGGCCGATGGATGGCGGAGCATTTTTTGGCCCTTAACGAAGCAGAAGCCCAGACGATAGTGTCCAGCTGCTACCAGGGCAAAGAAGAATTCCCTGACCGGGAATCGAACCCGGGCCGCGGCGGTGAGAGCGCCGAATCCTAGCCACTAGACCACCAGGGAGAGGTGTGCCCCGTTCTTCCCAGGCTAGCGAGACGAAGTCAATGGCAAATACCCAAGATGGCGTTGATGCACTTTGGAGTGGGCAAATACGGCTTTCTTCCGTCAGAACCAAGGTCTCCAAAATGGGGTGAAGGAGGCACTTCTAGCTACAGCTGGTTAGCAGTGGGTTATCCTAGTCTCTTAACAGCTGGCCGAGTTGACCATGTGGGCCTAAAAGCGCGAAAAGCTTGACAAGGCTCAGCGCAACTGAGAAAACCAGGCCGATGGATGGCGGAGCATTTTTTGGCCCTTAACGAAGCAGAAGCCCAGACGATAGTGTCCAGCTGCTACCAGGGCAAAGAAGAATTCCCTGACCGGGAATCGAACCCGGGCCGCGGCGGTGAGAGCCCCGAATCCTAGCCACTAGACCACCAGGGAGAGGTGTGCCCCGTTTTTCCCAGGCTAGCGAGACGAAGTCAATGGCAAATACCCAAGATGGCGTTGATGCACTTTGGAGTGGGCAAATACGGCTTTCTTCCGTCAGAACCAAGGTCTCCAAAATGGGGTGAAGGAGGCACTTCTAGCTACAGCTGGTTAGCAGTGGGTTATCCTAGTCTCTTAACAGCTGGCCGAGTTGGCCATGTGGGCCTAAAAGCGCGAAAAGCTTGACAAGGCTCAGCGGAACTGAGAAAACCAGGCCGATGGATGGCGGAGCATTTTTTGGCCCTTAACGAAGCAGAAGCCCAGACGATAGTGTCCAGCTGCTACCAGGGCAAAGAAGAATTCCCTGACCGGGAATCGAACGCGGGCCGCGGCGGTGAGAGCGCCGAATCCCAGCCACTAGACCACCAGGGAGAGGTGTGCCCTGTTCTTCCCAGGCTAGCGAGACGAAGTCAATGGCAAATACCCAAGATGGCGTTGATGCACTTTGGAGTGGGCAAATACGGCTTTCTTCCGTCAGAACCAAGGTCTCCAAAATGGGGTGAAGGAGGCACTTCTAGCTACAGCTGGTTAGCAGTGGGTTATCCTAGTCTCTTAACAGCTGGCCGAGTTGACCATGTGGGCCTAAAAGCGCGAAAAGCTTGACAAGGCTCAGCGCAACTGAGAAAACCAGGCGGATGGATGGCGGAGCATTTTTTGGCCCTTAACGAAGCAGAAGCCCAGACGATAGTGTCCAGCTGCTACCAGGGCAAAGAAGAATTCCCTGACCGGGAATCGAACGCGGGCCGCGGCGGAGAGAGCGCCGAATCCTAGCCACTAGACCACCAGGGAGAGGTGTGCCCCGTTCTTCCCAGGCTAGCGAGACGAAGTCAATGGCAAATACCCAAGATGGCGTTGATGCACTTTGGAGTGGGCAAATACGGCTTTCTTCCGTCAGAACCAAGGTCTCCAAAATGGGGTGAAGGAGGCACTTCTAGCTACAGCTGGTTAGCAGTGGGTTATCCTAGTCTCTTAACAGCTGGCCGAGTTGACCATGTGGGCCTAAAAGCGCGAAAAGCTTGACAAGGCTCAGCGCAACTGAGAAAACCAGGCCGATGGATGGCGGAGCATTTTTTGGCCCTTAACGAAGCAGAAGCCCAGACGATAGTGTCCAGCTGCTACCAGGGCAAAGAAGAATTCCCTGACCGGGAATCGAACCCGGGCCGCGGCGGTGAGAGCGCCGAATCCTAGCCACTAGACCACCAGGGAGAGGTGTGCCCCGTTCTTCCCAGGCTAGCGAGATGAAGTCAATGGCAAATACCCAAGATGGCGTTGATGCACTTTGGAGTGGGCAAATACGGCTTTCTTCCGTCAGAACCAAGGTCTCCAAAATGGGGTGAAGGAGGCACTTCTAGCTACAGCTGGTTAGCAGTGGGTTATCCTAGTCTCTTAACAGCTGGCCGAGTTGGCCATGTGGGCCTAAAAGCGCGAAAAGCTTGACAAGGCTCAGCGCAACTGAGAAAAGCAGGCCGATGGATGGCGGAGCATTTTTTGGCCCTTAACGAAGCAGAAGCCCAGACGATAGTGTCCAGCTGCTACCAGGGCAAAGAAGAATTCCCTGACCGGGAATCGAACCCGGGCCGCGGCGGTGAGAGCGCCGAATCCTAGCCACTAGACCACCAGGGAGAGGTGTGCCCCGTTCTTCCCAGGCTAGCGAGACGAAGTCAATGGCAAATACCCAAGATGGCGTTGATGCACTTTGGAGTGGGCAAATACGGCTTTCTTCCGTCAGAACCAAGGTCTCCAAAATGGGGTGAAGGAGGCACTTCTAGCTACAGCTGGTTAGCAGTGGGTTATCCTAGTCTCTTAACAGCTGGCCGAGTTGACCATGTGGGCCTAAAAGCGCGAAAAGCTTGACAAGGCTCAGCGCAACTGAGAAAACCAGGCCGATGGATGGCGGAGCATTTTTTGGCCCTTAACGAAGCAGAAGCCCAGACGATAGTGTCCAGCTGCTACCAGGGCAAAGAAGAATTCCCTGACCGGGAATCGAACCCGGGCCGCGGCAGTGAGAGCGCCGAATCCTAGCCACTAGACCACCAGGGAGAGGTGTGCCCAGTTTTTCCCAGGCTAGCGAGACGAAGTCAATGGCAAATACCCAAGATGGCGTTGATGCACTTTGGAGTGGGCAAATACGGCTTTCTTCCGTCAGAACCAAGGTCTCCAAAATGGGGTGAAGGAGGCACTTCTAGCTACAGCTGGTTAGCAGTGGGTTATCCTAGTCTCTTAACAGCTGGCCGAGTTGACCATGTGGGCCTAAAAGCGCGAAAAGCTTGACAAGGCTCAGCGCAACTGAGAAAACCAGGCCGATGGATGGCGGAGCATTTTTTGGCCCTTAACGAAGCAGAAGCCCAGACGATAGTGTCCAGCTGCTACCAGGGCAAAGAAGAATTCCCTGACCGGGAATCGAACCCGGGCCGCGGCGGTGAGAGCGCCGAATCCTAGCCACTAGACCACCAGGGAGAGGTGTGCCCTGTTCTTCCCAGGCTAGCGAGACGAAGTCAATGGCAAATACCCAAGATGGCGTTGATGCACTTTGGAGTGGGCAAATACGGCTTTCTTCCGTCAGAACCAAGGTCTCCAAAATGGGGTGAAGGAGGCACTTCTAGCTACAGCTGGTTAGCAGTGGGTTATCCTAGTCTCTTAACAGCTGGCCGAGTTGACCATGTGGGCCTAAAAGCGCGAAAAGCTTGACAAGGCTCAGCGCAACTGAGAAAACCAGGCCGATGGATGGCGGAGCATTTTTTGGCCCTTAACGAAGCAGAAGCCCAGACGATAGTGTCCAGCTGCTACCAGGGCAAAGAAGAATTCCCTGACCGGGAATCGAACCCGGGCCGCGGCGGTGAGAGCGCCGAATCCTAGCCACTAGACCACCAGGGAGAGGTGTGCCCCGTTCTTCCCAGGCTAGCGAGACGAAGTCAATGGCAAATACCCAAGATGGCGTTGATGCACTTTGGAGTGGGCAAATACGGCTTTCTTCCGTCAGAACCAAGGTCTCCAAAATGGGGTGAAGGAGGCACTTCTAGCTACAGCTGGTTAGCAGTGGGTTATCCTAGTCTCTTAACAGCTGGCCGAGTTGGCCATGTGGGCCTAAAAGCGCGAAAAGCTTGACAAGGCTCAGCGCAACTGAGAAAACCAGGCCGATGGATGGCGGAGCATTTTTTGGCCCTTAACGAAGCAGAAGCCCAGACGATAGTGTCCAGCTGCTACCAGGGCAAAGAAGAATTCCCTGACCGGGAATCGAACCCGGGCCGCGGCGGTGAGAGCGCCGAATCCTAGCCACTAGACCACCAGGGAGAGGTGTGCCCTGTTCTTCCCAGGCTAGCAAGACGAAGTCAATGGCAAATACCCAAGATGGCGTTGATGCACTTTGGAGTGGGCAAATACGGCTTTCTTCCGTCAGAACCAAGGTCTCCAAAATGGGGTGAAGGAGGCACTTCTAGCTACAGCTGGTTAGCAGTGGGTTATCCTAGTCTCTTAACAGCTGGCCGAGTTGACCATGTGGGCCTAAAAGCGCGAAAAGCTTGACAAGGCTCAGCGCAACTGAGAAAACCAGGCCGATGGATGGCGGAGCATTTTTTGGCCCTTAACGAAGCAGAAGCCCAGACGATAGTGTCCAGCTGCTACCAGGGCAAAGAAGAATTCCCTGACCGGGAATCGAACCCGGGCCGCGGCGGTGAGAGCGCCGAATCCTAGCCACTAGACCACCAGGGAGAGGTGTGCCCCGTTCTTCCCAGGCTAGCGAGACGAAGTCAATGGCAAATACCCAAGATGGCGTTGATGCACTTTGGAGTGGGCAAATACGGCTTTCTTCCGTCAGAACCAAGGTCTCCAAAATGGGGTGAAGGAGGCACTTCTAGCTACAGCTGGTTAGCAGTGGGTTATCCTAGTCTCTTAACAGCTGGCCGAGTTGACCATGTGGGCCTAAAAGCGCGAAAAGCTTGACAAGGCTCAGCGCAACTGAGAAAACCAGGCCGATGGATGGCGGAGCATTTTTTGGCCCTTAACGAAGCAGAAGCCCAGACGATAGTGTCCAGCTGCTACCAGGGCAAAGAAGAATTCCCTGACCGGGAATCGAACCCGGGCCGCGGCGGTGAGAGCCCCGAATCCTAGCCACTAGACCACCAGGGAGAGGTGTGCCCCGTTTTTCCCAGGCTAGCGAGACGAAGTCAATGGCAAATACCCAAGATGGCGTTGATGCACTTTGGAGTGGGCAAATACGGCTTTCTTCCGTCAGAACCAAGGTCTCCAAAATGGGGTGAAGGAGGCACTTCTAGCTACAGCTGGTTAGCAGTGGGTTATCCTAGTCTCTTAACAGCTGGCCGAGTTGGCCATGTGGGCCTAAAAGCGCGAAAAGCTTGACAAGGCTCAGCGGAACTGAGAAAACCAGGCCGATGGATGGCGGAGCATTTTTTGGCCCTTAACGAAGCAGAAGCCCAGACGATAGTGTCCAGCTGCTACCAGGGCAAAGAAGAATTCCCTGACCGGGAATCGAACGCGGGCCGCGGCGGTGAGAGCGCCGAATCCCAGCCACTAGACCACCAGGGAGAGGTGTGCCCTGTTCTTCCCAGGCTAGCGAGACGAAGTCAATGGCAAATACCCAAGATGGCGTTGATGCACTTTGGAGTGGGCAAATACGGCTTTCTTCCGTCAGAACCAAGGTCTCCAAAATGGGGTGAAGGAGGCACTTCTAGCTACAGCTGGTTAGCAGTGGGTTATCCTAGTCTCTTAACAGCTGGCCGAGTTGACCATGTGGGCCTAAAAGCGCGAAAAGCTTGACAAGGCTCAGCGCAACTGAGAAAACCAGGCGGATGGATGGCGGAGCATTTTTTGGCCCTTAACGAAGCAGAAGCCCAGACGATAGTGTCCAGCTGCTACCAGGGCAAAGAAGAATTCCCTGACCGGGAATCGAACGCTGGCCGCGGCGGAGAGAGCGCCGAATCCTAGCCACTAGACCACCAGGGAGAGGTGTGCCCCGTTCTTCCCAGGCTAGCGAGACGAAGTCAATGGCAAATACCCAAGATGGCGTTGATGCACTTTGGAGTGGGCAAATACGGCTTTCTTCCGTCAGAACCAAGGTCTCCAAAATGGGGTGAAGGAGGCACTTCTAGCTACAGCTGGTTAGCAGTGGGTTATCCTAGTCTCTTAACAGCTGGCCGAGTTGACCATGTGGGCCTAAAAGCGCGAAAAGCTTGACAAGGCTCAGCGCAACTGAGAAAACCAGGCCGATGGATGGCGGAGCATTTTTTGGCCCTTAACGAAGCAGAAGCCCAGACGATAGTGTCCAGCTGCTACCAGGGCAAAGAAGAATTCCCTGACCGGGAATCGAACCCGGGCCGCGGCGGTGAGAGCGCCGAATCCTAGCCACTAGACCACCAGGGAGAGGTGTGCCCCGTTCTTCCCAGGCTAGCGAGATGAAGTCAATGGCAAATACCCAAGATGGCGTTGATGCACTTTGGAGTGGGCAAATACGGCTTTCTTCCGTCAGAACCAAGGTCTCCAAAATGGGGTGAAGGAGGCACTTCTAGCTACAGCTGGTTAGCAGTGGGTTATCCTAGTCTCTTAACAGCTGGCCGAGTTGGCCATGTGGGCCTAAAAGCGCGAAAAGCTTGACAAGGCTCAGCGCAACTGAGAAAAGCAGGCCGATGGATGGCGGAGCATTTTTTGGCCCTTAACGAAGCAGAAGCCCAGACGATAGTGTCCAGCTGCTACCAGGGCAAAGAAGAATTCCCTGACCGGGAATCGAACCCGGGCCGCGGCGGTGAGAGCGCCGAATCCTAGCCACTAGACCACCAGGGAGAGGTGTGCCCCGTTCTTCCCAGGCTAGCGAGACGAAGTCAATGGCAAATACCCAAGATGGCGTTGATGCACTTTGGAGTGGGCAAATACGGCTTTCTTCCGTCAGAACCAAGGTCTCCAAAATGGGGTGAAGGAGGCACTTCTAGCTACAGCTGGTTAGCAGTGGGTTATCCTAGTCTCTTAACAGCTGGCCGAGTTGACCATGTGGGCCTAAAAGCGCGAAAAGCTTGACAAGGCTCAGCGCAACTGAGAAAACCAGGCCGATGGATGGCGGAGCATTTTTTGGCCCTTAACGAAGCAGAAGCCCAGACGATAGTGTCCAGCTGCTACCAGGGCAAAGAAGAATTCCCTGACCGGGAATCGAACCCGGGCCGCGGCAGTGAGAGCGCCGAATCCTAGCCACTAGACCACCAGGGAGAGGTGTGCCCAGTTTTTCCCAGGCTAGCGAGACGAAGTCAATGGCAAATACCCAAGATGGCGTTGATGCACTTTGGAGTGGGCAAATACGGCTTTCTTCCGTCAGAACCAAGGTCTCCAAAATGGGGTGAAGGAGGCACTTCTAGCTACAGCTGGTTAGCAGTGGGTTATCCTAGTCTCTTAACAGCTGGCCGAGTTGACCATGTGGGCCTAAAAGCGCGAAAAGCTTGACAAGGCTCAGCGCAACTGAGAAAACCAGGCCGATGGATGGCGGAGCATTTTTTGGCCCTTAACGAAGCAGAAGCCCAGACGATAGTGTCCAGCTGCTACCAGGGCAAAGAAGAATTCCCTGACCGGGAATCGAACCCGGGCCGCGGCGGTGAGAGCGCCGAATCCTAGCCACTAGACCACCAGGGAGAGGTGTGCCCTGTTCTTCCCAGGCTAGCGAGACGAAGTCAATGGCAAATACCCAAGATGGCGTTGATGCACTTTGGAGTGGGCAAATACGGCTTTCTTCCGTCAGAACCAAGGTCTCCAAAATGGGGTGAAGGAGGCACTTCTAGCTACAGCTGGTTAGCAGTGGGTTATCCTAGTCTCTTAACAGCTGGCCGAGTTGACCATGTGGGCCTAAAAGCGCGAAAAGCTTGACAAGGCTCAGCGCAACTGAGAAAACCAGGCCGATGGATGGCGGAGCATTTTTTGGCCCTTAACGAAGCAGAAGCCCAGACGATAGTGTCCAGCTGCTACCAGGGCAAAGAAGAATTCCCTGACCGGGAATCGAACCCGGGCCGCGGCGGTGAGAGCGCCGAATCCTAGCCACTAGACCACCAGGGAGAGGTGTGCCCCGTTCTTCCCAGGCTAGCGAGACGAAGTCAATGGCAAATACCCAAGATGGCGTTGATGCACTTTGGAGTGGGCAAATACGGCTTTCTTCCGTCAGAACCAAGGTCTCCAAAATGGGGTGAAGGAGGCACTTCTAGCTACAGCTGGTTAGCAGTGGGTTATCCTAGTCTCTTAACAGCTGGCCGAGTTGGCCATGTGGGCCTAAAAGCGCGAAAAGCTTGACAAGGCTCAGCGCAACTGAGAAAACCAGGCCGATGGATGGCGGAGCATTTTTTGGCCCTTAACGAAGCAGAAGCCCAGACGATAGTGTCCAGCTGCTACCAGGGCAAAGAAGAATTCCCTGACCGGGAATCGAACCCGGGCCGCGGCGGTGAGAGCGCCGAATCCTAGCCACTAGACCACCAGGGAGAGGTGTGCCCTGTTCTTCCCAGGCTAGCAAGACGAAGTCAATGGCAAATACCCAAGATGGCGTTGATGCACTTTGGAGTGGGCAAATACGGCTTTCTTCCGTCAGAACCAAGGTCTCCAAAATGGGGTGAAGGAGGCACTTCTAGCTACAGCTGGTTAGCAGTGGGTTATCCTAGTCTCTTAACAGCTGGCCGAGTTGACCATGTGGGCCTAAAAGCGCGAAAAGCTTGACAAGGCTCAGCGCAACTGAGAAAACCAGGCCGATGGATGGCGGAGCATTTTTTGGCCCTTAACGAAGCAGAAGCCCAGACGATAGTGTCCAGCTGCTACCAGGGCAAAGAAGAATTCCCTGACCGGGAATCGAACCCGGGCCGCGGCGGTGAGAGCGCCGAATCCTAGCCACTAGACCACCAGGGAGAGGTGTGCCCTGTCCTTCCCAGGCTAGCAAGACGAAGTCAATGGCAAATACCCAAGATGGCGTTGATGCACTTTGGAGTGGGCAAATACGGCTTTCTTCCGTCAGAACCAAGGTCTCCAAAATGGGGTGAAGGAGGCACTTCTAGCTACAGCTGGTTAGCAGTGGGTTATCCTAGTCTCTTAACAGCTGGCCGAGTTGGCCATGTGGGTGTAAAAGCGCGAAAAGCTTGACAAGGCTCAGCGGAACTGAGAAAACCAGGCCGATGGATGGCGGAGCATTTTTTGGCCCTTAACGAAGCAGAAGCCCAGACGATAGTGTCCAGCTGCTACCAGGGCAAAGAAGAATTCCCTGACCGGGAATCGAACCCGGGACGCGGCGGTGAGAGCGCCGAATCCTAGCCACTAGACCACCAGGGAGAGGTGTGCCCCGTTCTTCCCAGGCTAGCGAGACGAAGTCAATGGCAAATACCCAAGATGGCGTTGATGCACTTTGGAGTGGGCAAATACGGCTTTCTTCCGTCAGAACCAAGGTCTCCAAAATGGGGTGAAGGAGGCACTTCTAGCTACAGCTGGTTAGCAGTGGGTTATCCTAGTCTCTTAACAGCTGGCCGAGTTGACCATGTGGGCCTAAAAGCGCGAAAAGCTTGACAAGGCTCAGCGCAACTGAGAAAACCAGGCCGATGGATGGCGGAGCATTTTTTGGCCCTTAACGAAGCAGAAGCCCAGACGATAGTGTCCAGCTGCTACCAGGGCAAAGAAGAATTCCCTGACCGGGAATCGAACCCGGGCCGCGGCGGTGAGAGCGCCGAATCCTAGCCACTAGACCACCAGGGAGAGGTGTGCCCCGTTCTTCCCAGGCTAGCGAGACGAAGTCAATGGCAAATACCCAAGATGGCGTTGATGCACTTTGGAGTGGGCAAATACGGCTTTCTTCCGTCAGAACCAAGGTCTCCAAAATGGGGTGAAGGAGGCACTTCTAGCTACAGCTGGTTAGCAGTGGGTTATCCTAGTCTCTTAACAGCTGGCCGAGTTGGCCATGTGGGCCTAAAAGCGCGAAAAGCTTGACAAGGCTCAGCGGAACTGAGAAAACCAGGCCGATGGATGGCGGAGCATTTTTTGGCCCTTAACGAAGCAGAAGCCCAGACGATAGTGTCCAGCTGCTACCAGGGCAAAGAAGAATTCCCTGACCGGGAATCGAACCCGGGCCGCGGCGGTGAGAGCGCCGAATCCTAGCCACTAGACCACCAGGGAGAGGTGTGCCCTGTTCTTCCCAGGCTAGCAAGACGAAGTCAATGGCAAATACCCAAGATGGCGTTGATGCACTTTGGAGTGGGCAAATACGGCTTTCTTCCGTCAGAACCAAGGTCTCCAAAATGGGGTGAAGGAGGCACTTCTAGCTACAGCTGGTTAGCAGTGGGTTATCCTAGTCTCTTAACAGCTGGCCGAGTTGGCCATGTGGGTGTAAAAGCGCGAAAAGCTTGACAAGGCTCAGCGGAACTGAGAAAACCAGGCCGATGGATGGCGGAGCATTTTTTGGCCCTTAACGAAGCAGAAGCCCAGACGATAGTGTCCAGCTGCTACCAGGGCAAAGAAGAATTCCCTGACCGGGAATCGAACCCGGGCCGCGGCGGTGAGAGCGCCGAATCCTAGCCACTAGACCACCAGGGAGAGGTGTGCCCTGTTCTTCCCAGGCTAGCGAGACGAAGTCAATGGCAAATACCCAAGATGGCGTTGATGCACTTTGGAGTGGGCAAATACGGCTTTCTTCCGTCAGAACCAAGGTCTCCAAAATGGGGTGAAGGAGGCACTTCTAGCTACAGCTGGTTAGCAGTGGGTTATCCTAGTCTCTTAACAGCTGGCCGAGTTGACCATGTGGGCCTAAAAGCGCGAAAAGCTTGACAAGGCTCAGCGAAACTGAGAAAACCAGGCCGATGGATGGCGGAGCATTTTTTGGCCCTTAACGAAGCAGAAGCCCAGACGATAGTGTCCAGCTGCTACCAGGGCAAAGAAGAATTCCCTGACCGGGAATCGAACCCGGGCCGCGGCGGTGAGAGCGCCGAATCCTAGCCACTAGACCACCAGGGAGAGGTGTGCCCCGTTCTTCCCAGGCTAGCGAGACGAAGTCAATGGCAAATACCCAAGATGGCGTTGATGCACTTTGGAGTGGGCAAATACGGCTTTCTTCCGTCAGAACCAAGGTCTCCAAAATGGGGTGAAGGAGGCACTTCTAGCTACAGCTGGTTAGCAGTGGGTTATCCTAGTCTCTTAACAGCTGGCCGAGTTGGCCATGTGGGCCTAAAAGCGCGAAAAGCTTGACAAGGCTCAGCGGAACTGAGAAAACCAGGCCGATGGATGGCGGAGCATTTTTTGGCCCTTAACGAAGCAGAAGCCCAGACGATAGTGTCCAGCTGCTACCAGGGCAAAGAAGAATTCCCTGACCGGGAATCGAACCCGGGCCGCGGCGGTGAGAGCGCCGAATCCTAGCCACTAGACCACCAGGGAGAGGTGTGCCCCGTTCTTCCCAGGCTAGCGAGACGAAGTCAATGGCAAATACCCAAGATGGCGTTGATGCACTTTGGAGTGGGCAAATACGGCTTTCTTCCGTCAGAACCAAGGTCTCCAAAATGGGGTGAAGGAGGCACTTCTAGCTACAGCTGGTTAGCAGTGGGTTATCCTAGTCTCTTAACAGCTGGCCGAGTTGGCCATGTGGGCCTAAAAGCGCGAAAAGCTTGACAAGGCTCAGCGGAACTGAGAAAACCAGGCCGATGGATGGCGGAGCATTTTTTGGCCCTTAACGAAGCAGAAGCCCAGACGATAGTGTCCAGCTGCTACCAGGGCAAAGAAGAATTCCCTGACCGGGAATCGAACCCGGGCCGCGGCGGTGAGAGCGCCGAATCCTAGCCACTAGACCACCAGGGAGAGGTGTGCCCTGTTCTTCCCAGGCTAGCGAGACGAAGTCAATGGCAAATACCCAAGATGGCGTTGATGCACTTTGGAGTGGGCAAATACGGCTTTCTTCCGTCAGAACCAAGGTCTCCAAAATGGGGTGAAGGAGGCACTTCTAGCTACAGCTGGTTAGCAGTGGGTTATCCTAGTCTCTTAACAGCTGGCCGAGTTGACCATGTGGGCCTAAAAGCGCGAAAAGCTTGACAAGGCTCAGCGCAACTGAGAAAACCAGGCCGATGGATGGCGGAGCATTTTTTGGCCCTTAACGAAGCAGAAGCCCAGACGATAGTGTCCAGCTGCTACCAGGGCAAAGAAGAATTCCCTGACCGGGAATCGAACCCGGGCCGCGGCGGTGAGAGCGCCGAAACCTAGCCACTAGACCACCAGGGAGAGGTGTGCCCCGTTCTTCCCAGGCTAGCGAGACGAAGTCAATGGCAAATACCCAAGATGGCGTTGATGCACTTTGGAGTGGGCAAATACGGCTTTCTTCCGTCAGAACCAAGGTCTCCAAAATGGGGTGAAGGAGGCACTTCTAGCTACAGCTGGTTAGCAGTGGGTTATCCTAGTCTCTTAACAGCTGGCCGAGTTGGCCATGTGGGCCTAAAAGCGCGAAAAGCTTGACAAGGCTCAGCGCAACTGAGAAAACCAGGCCGATGGATGGCGGAGCATTTTTTGGCCCTTAACGAAGCAGAAGCCCAGACGATAGTGTCCAGCTGCTACCAGGGCAAAGAAGAATTCCCTGACCGGGAATCGAACCCGGGCCGCGGCGGTGAGAGCGCCGAATCCTAGCCACTAGACCACCAGGGAGAGGTGTGCCCTGTTCTTCCCAGGCTAGCAAGACGAAGTCAATGGCAAATACCCAAGATGGCGTTGATGCACTTTGGAGTGGGCAAATACGGCTTTCTTCCGTCAGAACCAAGGTCTCCAAAATGGGGTGAAGGAGGCACTTCTAGCTACAGCTGGTTAGCAGTGGGTTATCCTAGTCTCTTAACAGCTGGCCGAGTTGACCATGTGGGCCTAAAAGCGCGAAAAGCTTGACAAGGCTCAGCGCAACTGAGAAAACCAGGCCGATGGATGGCGGAGCATTTTTTGGCCCTTAACGAAGCAGAAGCCCAGACGATAGTGTCCAGCTGCTACCAGGGCAAAGAAGAATTCCCTGACCGGGAATCGAACCCGGGCCGCGGCGGTGAGAGCGCCGAATCCTAGCCACTAGACCACCAGGGAGAGGTGTGCCCTGTCCTTCCCAGGCTAGCAAGACGAAGTCAATGGCAAATACCCAAGATGGCGTTGATGCACTTTGGAGTGGGCAAATACGGCTTTCTTCCGTCAGAACCAAGGTCTCCAAAATGGGGTGAAGGAGGCACTTCTAGCTACAGCTGGTTAGCAGTGGGTTATCCTAGTCTCTTAACAGCTGGCCGAGTTGGCCATGTGGGTGTAAAAGCGCGAAAAGCTTGACAAGGCTCAGCGGAACTGAGAAAACCAGGCCGATGGATGGCGGAGCATTTTTTGGCCCTTAACGAAGCAGAAGCCCAGACGATAGTGTCCAGCTGCTACCAGGGCAAAGAAGAATTCCCTGACCGGGAATCGAACCCGGGACGCGGCGGTGAGAGCGCCGAATCCTAGCCACTAGACCACCAGGGAGAGGTGTGCCCCGTTCTTCCCAGGCTAGCGAGACGAAGTCAATGGCAAATACCCAAGATGGCGTTGATGCACTTTGGAGTGGGCAAATACGGCTTTCTTCCGTCAGAACCAAGGTCTCCAAAATGGGGTGAAGGAGGCACTTCTAGCTACAGCTGGTTAGCAGTGGGTTATCCTAGTCTCTTAACAGCTGGCCGAGTTGACCATGTGGGCCTAAAAGCGCGAAAAGCTTGACAAGGCTCAGCGCAACTGAGAAAACCAGGCCAATGGATGGCGGAGCATTTTTTGGCCCTTAACGAAGCAGAAGCCCAGACGATAGTGTCCAGCTGCTACCAGGGCAAAGAAGAATTCCCTGACCGGGAATCGAACCCGGGCCGCGGCGGTGAGAGCGCCGAATCCTAGCCACTAGACCACCAGGGAGAGGTGTGCCCCGTTTTTCCCAGGCTAGCGAGACGAAGTCAATGGCAAATACCCAAGATGGCGTTGATGCACTTTGGAGTGGGCAAATACGGCTTTCTTCCGTCAGAACCAAGGTCTCCAAAATGGGGTGAAGGAGGCACTTCTAGCTACAGCTGGTTAGCAGTGGGTTATCCTAGTCTCTTAACAGCTGGCCGAGTTGGCCATGTGGGCCTAAAAGCGCGAAAAGCTTGACAAGGCTCAGCGCAACTGAGAAAACCAGGCCGATGGATGGCGGAGCATTTTTTGGCCCTTAACGAAGCAGAAGCCCAGACGATAGTGTCCAGCTGCTACCAGGGCAAAGAAGAATTCCCTGACCGGGAATCGAACCCGGGCCGCGGCGGTGAGAGCGCCGAATCCTAGCCACTAGACCACCAGGGAGAGGTGTGCCCTGTTCTTCCCAGGCTAGCGAGACGAAGTCAATGGCAAATACCCAAGATGGCGTTGATGCACTTTGGAGTGGGCAAATACGGCTTTCTTCCGTCAGAACCAAGGTCTCCAAAATGGGGTGAAGGAGGCACTTCTAGCTACAGCTGGTTAGCAGTGGGTTATCCTAGTCTCTTAACAGCTGGCCGAGTTGACCATGTGGGCCTAAAAGCGCGAAAAGCTTGACAAGGCTCAGCGCAACTGAGAAAACCAGGCCGATGGATGGCGGAGCATTTTTTGGCCCTTAACGAAGCAGAAGCCCAGACGATAGTGTCCAGCTGCTACCAGGGCAAAGAAGAATTCCCTGACCGGGAATCGAACCCGGGCCGCGGCGGTGAGAGCGCCGAATCCTAGCCACTAGACCACCAGGGAGAGGTGTGCCCCGTTCTTCCCAGGCTAGCGAGACGAAGTCAATGGCAAATACCCAAGATGGCGTTGATGCACTTTGGAGTGGGCAAATACGGCTTTCTTCCGTCAGAACCAAGGTCTCCAAAATGGGGTGAAGGAGGCACTTCTAGCTACAGCTGGTTAGCAGTGGGTTATCCTAGTCTCTTAACAGCTGGCCGAGTTGACCATGTGGGCCTAAAAGCGCGAAAAGCTTGACAAGGCTCAGCGCAACTGAGAAAACCAGGCCGATGGATGGCGGAGCATTTTTTGGCCCTTAACGAAGCAGAAGCCCAGACGATAGTGTCCAGCTGCTACCAGGGCAAAGAAGAATTCCCTGACCGGGAATCGAACCCGGGCCGCGGCGGTGAGAGCGCCGAATCCTAGCCACTAGACCACCAGGGAGAGGTGTGCCCTGTTCTTCCCAGGCTAGCGAGACGAAGTCAATGGCAAATACCCAAGATGGCGTTGATGCACTTTGGAGTGGGCAAATACGGCTTTCTTCCGTCAGAACCAAGGTCTCCAAAATGGGGTGAAGGAGGCACTTCTAGCTACAGCTGGTTAGCAGTGGGTTATCCTAGTCTCTTAACAGCTGGCCGAGTTGACCATGTGGGCCTAAAAGCGCGAAAAGCTTGACAAGGCTCAGCGCAACTGAGAAAACCAGGCCGATGGATGGCGGAGCATTTTTTGGCCCTTAACGAAGCAGAAGCCCAGACGATAGTGTCCAGCTGCTACCAGGGCAAAGAAGAATTCCCTGACCGGGAATCGAACCCGGGCCGCGGCGGTGAGAGCGCCGAATCCTAGCCACTAGACCACCAGGGAGAGGTGTGCCCCGTTCTTCCCAGGCTAGCGAGACGAAGTCAATGGCAAATACCCAAGATGGCGTTGATGCACTTTGGAGTGGGCAAATACGGCTTTCTTCCGTCAGAACCAAGGTCTCCAAAATGGGGTGAAGGAGGCACTTCTAGCTACAGCTGGTTAGCAGTGGGTTATCCTAGTCTCTTAACAGCTGGCCGAGTTGACCATGTGGGCCTAAAAGCGCGAAAAGCTTGACAAGGCTCAGCGCAACTGAGAAAACCAGGCCGATGGATGGCGGAGCATTTTTTGGCCCTTAACGAAGCAGAAGCCCAGACGATAGTGTCCAGCTGCTACCAGGGCAAAGAAGAATTCCCTGACCGGGAATCGAACCCGGGCCGCGGCGGTGAGAGCGCCGAATCCTAGCCACTAGACCACCAGGGAGAGGTGTGCCCCATTCTTCCCAGGCTAGCGAGACGAAGTCAATGGCAAATACCCAAGATGGCGTTGATGCACTTTGGAGTGGGCAAATACGGCTTTCTTCCGTCAGAACCAAGGTCTCCAAAATGGGGTGAAGGAGGCACTTCTAGCTACAGCTGGTTAGCAGTGGGTTATCCTAGTCTCTTAACAGCTGGCCGAGTTGGCCATGTGGGCCTAAAAGCGCGAAAAGCTTGACAAGGCTCAGCGCAACTGAGAAAACCAGGCCGATGGATGGCGGAGCATTTTTTGGCCCTTAACGAAGCAGAAGCCCAGACGATAGTGTCCAGCTGCTACCAGGGCAAAGAAGAATTCCCTGACCGGGAATCGAACCCGGGCCGCGGCGGTGAGAGCGCCGAATCCTAGCCACTAGACCACCAGGGAGAGGTGTGCCCTGTTCTTCCCAGGCTAGCAAGACGAAGTCAATGGCAAATACCCAAGATGGCGTTGATGCACTTTGGAGTGGGCAAATACGGCTTTCTTCCGTCAGAACCAAGGTCTCCAAAATGGGGTGAAGGAGGCACTTCTAGCTACAGCTGGTTAGCAGTGGGTTATCCTAGTCTCTTAACAGCTGGCCGAGTTGGCCATGTGGGTGTAAAAGCGCGAAAAGCTTGACAAGGCTCAGCGGAACTGAGAAAACCAGGCCGATGGATGGCGGAGCATTTTTTGGCCCTTAACGAAGCAGAAGCCCAGACGATAGTGTCCAGCTGCTACCAGGGCAAAGAAGAATTCCCTGACCGGGAATCGAACCCGGGCCGCGGCGGTGAGAGCGCCGAATCCTAGCCACTAGACCACCAGGGAGAGGTGTGCCCCGTTCTTCCCAGGCTAGCGAGACGAAGTCAATGGCAAATACCCAAGATGGCGTTGATGCACTTTGGAGTGGGCAAATACGGCTTTCTTCCGTCAGAACCAAGGTCTCCAAAATGGGGTGAAGGAGGCACTTCTAGCTACAGCTGGTTAGCAGTGGGTTATCCTAGTCTCTTAACAGCTGGCCGAGTTGACCATGTGGGCCTAAAAGCGCGAAAAGCTTGACAAGGCTCAGCGCAACTGAGAAAACCAGGCCGATGGATGGCGGAGCATTTTTTGGCCCTTAACGAAGCAGAAGCCCAGACGATAGTGTCCAGCTGCTACCAGGGCAAAGAAGAATTCCCTGACCGGGAATCGAACCCGGGCCGCGGCGGTGAGAGTGCCGAATCCTAGCCACTAGACCACCAGGGAGAGGTGTGCCCCGTTTTTCCCAGGCTAGCGAGACGAAGTCAATGGCAAATACCCAAGATGGCGTTGATGCACTTTGGAGTGGGCAAATACGGCTTTCTTCCGTCAGAACCAAGGTCTCCAAAATGGGGTGAAGGAGGCACTTCTAGCTACAGCTGGTTAGCAGTGGGTTATCCTAGTCTCTTAACAGCTGGCCGAGTTGGCCATGTGGGCCTAAAAGCGCGAAAAGCTTGACAAGGCTCAGCGGAACTGAGAAAACCAGGCCGATGGATGGCGGAGCATTTTTTGGCCCTTAACGAAGCAGAAGCCCAGACGATAGTGTCCAGCTGCTACCAGGGCAAAGAAGAATTCCCTGACCGGGAATCGAACCCGGGCCGCGGCGGTGAGAGCGCCGAATCCTAGCCACTAGACCACCAGGGAGAGGTGTGCCCTGTTCTTCCCAGGCTAGCGAGACGAAGTCAATGGCAAATACCCAAGATGGCGTTGATGCACTTTGGAGTGGGCAAATACGGCTTTCTTCCGTCAGAACCAAGGTCTCCAAAATGGGGTGAAGGAGGCACTTCTAGCTACAGCTGGTTAGCAGTGGGTTATCCTAGTCTCTTAACAGCTGGCCGAGTTGACCATGTGGGCCTAAAAGCGCGAAAAGCTTGACAAGGCTCAGCGCAACTGAGAAAACCAGGCCGATGGATGGCGGAGCATTTTTTGGCCCTTAACGAAGCAGAAGCCCAGACGATAGTGTCCAGCTGCTACCAGGGCAAAGAAGAATTCCCTGACCGGGAATCGAACCCGGGCCGCGGCGGTGAGAGCGCCGAATCCTAGCCACTAGACCACCAGGGAGAGGTGTGCCCCGTTCTTCCCAGGCTAGCGAGACGAAGTCAATGGCAAATACCCAAGATGGCGTTGATGCACTTTGGAGTGGGCAAATACGGCTTTCTTCCGTCAGAACCAAGGTCTCCAAAATGGGGTGAAGGAGGCACTTCTAGCTACAGCTGGTTAGCAGTGGGTTATCCTAGTCTCTTAACAGCTGGCCGAGTTGACCATGTGGGCCTAAAAGCGCGAAAAGCTTGACAAGGCTCAGCGCAACTGAGAAAACCAGGCCGATGGATGGTGGAGCATTTTTTGGCCCTTAACGAAGCAGAAGCCCAGACGATAGTGTCCAGCTGCTACCAGGGCAAAGAAGAATTCCCTGACCGGGAATCGAACCCGGGCCGCGGCGGTGAGAGCGCCGAATCCTAGCCACTAGACCACCAGGGAGAGGTGTGCCCCGTTCTTCCCAGGCTAGCGAGACGAAGTCAATGGCAAATACCCAAGATGGCGTTGATGCACTTTGGAGTGGGCAAATACGGCTTTCTTCCGTCAGAACCAAGGTCTCCAAAATGGGGTGAAGGAGGCACTTCTAGCTACAGCTGGTTAGCAGTGGGTTATCCTAGTCTCTTAACAGCTGGCCGAGTTGGCCATGTGGGCCTAAAAGCGCGAAAAGCTTGACAAGGCTCAGCGCAACTGAGAAAACCAGGCCGATGGATGGCGGAGCATTTTTTGGCCCTTAACGAAGCAGAAGCCCAGACGATAGTGTCCAGCTGCTACCAGGGCAAAGAAGAATTCCCTGACCGGGAATCGAACCCGGGCCGCGGCGGTGAGAGCGCCGAATCCTAGCCACTAGACCACCAGGGAGAGGTGTGCCCTGTTCTTCCCAGGCTAGCAAGACGAAGTCAATGGCAAATACCCAAGATGGCGTTGATGCACTTTGGAGTGGGCAAATACGGCTTTCTTCCGTCAGAACCAAGGTCTCCAAAATGGGGTGAAGGAGGCACTTCTAGCTACAGCTGGTTAGCAGTGGGTTATCCTAGTCTCTTAACAGCTGGCCGAGTTGGCCATGTGGGTGTAAAAGCGCGAAAAGCTTGACAAGGCTCAGCGGAACTGAGAAAACCAGGCCGATGGATGGCGGAGCATTTTTTGGCCCTTAACGAAGCAGAAGCCCAGACGATAGTGTCCAGCTGCTACCAGGGCAAAGAAGAATTCCCTGACCGGGAATCGAACCCGGGCCGCGGCGGTGAGAGCGCCGAATCCTAGCCACTAGACCACCAGGGAGAGGTGTGCCCCGTTCTTCCCAGGCTAGCGAGACGAAGTCAATGGCAAATACCCAAGATGGCGTTGATGCACTTTGGAGTGGGCAAATACGGCTTTCTTCCGTCAGAACCAAGGTCTCCAAAATGGGGTGAAGGAGGCACTTCTAGCTACAGCTGGTTAGCAGTGGGTTATCCTAGTCTCTTAACAGCTGGCCGAGTTGACCATGTGGGCCTAAAAGCGCGAAAAGCTTGACAAGGCTCAGCGCAACTGAGAAAACCAGGCCGATGGATGGCGGAGCATTTTTTGGCCCTTAACGAAGCAGAAGCCCAGACGATAGTGTCCAGCTGCTACCAGGGCAAAGAAGAATTCCCTGACCGGGAATCGAACCCGGGCCGCGGCGGTGAGAGCGCCGAATCCTAGCCACTAGACCACCAGGGAGAGGTGTGCCCTGTTCTTCCCAGGCTAGCAAGACGAAGTCAATGGCAAATACCCAAGATGGCGTTGATGCACTTTGGAGTGGGCAAATACGGCTTTCTTCCGTCAGAACCAAGGTCTCCAAAATGGGGTGAAGGAGGCACTTCTAGCTACAGCTGGTTAGCAGTGGGTTATCCTAGTCTCTTAACAGCTGGCCGAGTTGGCCATGTGGGTGTAAAAGCGCGAAAAGCTTGACAAGGCTCAGCGGAACTGAGAAAACCAGGCCGATGGATGGCGGAGCATTTTTTGGCCCTTAACGAAGCAGAAGCCCAGACGATAGTGTCCAGCTGCTACCAGGGCAAAGAAGAATTCCCTGACCGGGAATCGAACCCGGGCCGCGGCGGTGAGAGCGCCGAATCCTAGCCACTAGACCACCAGGGAGAGGTGTGCCCCGTTCTTCCCAGGCTAGCGAGACGAAGTCAATGGCAAATACCCAAGATGGCGTTGATGCACTTTGGAGTGGGCAAATACGGCTTTCTTCCGTCAGAACCAAGGTCTCCAAAATGGGGTGAAGGAGGCACTTCTAGCTACAGCTGGTTAGCAGTGGGTTATCCTAGTCTCTTAACAGCTGGCCGAGTTGACCATGTGGGCCTAAAAGCGCGAAAAGCTTGACAAGGCTCAGCGCAACTGAGAAAACCAGGCCGATGGATGGCGGAGCATTTTTTGGCCCTTAACGAAGCAGAAGCCCAGACGATAGTGTCCAGCTGCTACCAGGGCAAAGAAGAATTCCCTGACCGGGAATCGAACCCGGGCCGCGGCGGTGAGAGTGCCGAATCCTAGCCACTAGACCACCAGGGAGAGGTGTGCCCCGTTTTTCCCAGGCTAGCGAGACGAAGTCAATGGCAAATACCCAAGATGGCGTTGATGCACTTTGGAGTGGGCAAATACGGCTTTCTTCCGTCAGAACCAAGGTCTCCAAAATGGGGTGAAGGAGGCACTTCTAGCTACAGCTGGTTAGCAGTGGGTTATCCTAGTCTCTTAACAGCTGGCCGAGTTGGCCATGTGGGCCTAAAAGCGCGAAAAGCTTGACAAGGCTCAGCGGAACTGAGAAAACCAGGCCGATGGATGGCGGAGCATTTTTTGGCCCTTAACGAAGCAGAAGCCCAGACGATAGTGTCCAGCTGCTACCAGGGCAAAGAAGAATTCCCTGACCGGGATTCGAACCCGGGCCGCGGCGGTGAGAGCGCCGAATCCTAGCCACTAGACCACCAGGGAGAGGTGTGCCCTGTTCTTCCCAGGCTAGCGAGACGAAGTCAATGGCAAATACCCAAGATGGCGTTGATGCACTTTGGAGTGGGCAAATACGGCTTTCTTCCGTCAGAACCAAGGTCTCCAAAATGGGGTGAAGGAGGCACTTCTAGCTACAGCTGGTTAGCAGTGGGTTATCCTAGTCTCTTAACAGCTGGCCGAGTTGACCATGTGGGCCTAAAAGCGCGAAAAGCTTGACAAGGCTCAGCGCAACTGAGAAAACCAGGCCGATGGATGGCGGAGCATTTTTTGGCCCTTAACGAAGCAGAAGCCCAGACGATAGTGTCCAGCTGCTACCAGGGCAAAGAAGAATTCCCTGACCGGGAATCGAACCCGGGCCGCGGCGGTGAGAGCGCCGAATCCTAGCCACTAGACCACCAGGGAGAGGTGTGCCCCGTTCTTCCCAGGCTAGCGAGATGAAGTCAATGGCAAATACCCAAGATGGCGTTGATGCACTTTGGAGTGGGCAAATACGTCTTTCTTCCGTCAGAACCAAGGTCTCCAAAATGGGGTGAAGGAGGCACTTCTAGCTACAGCTGGTTAGCAGTGGGTTATCCTAGTCTCTTAACAGCTGGCCGAGTTGACCATGTGGGCCTAAAAGCGCGAAAAGCTTGACAAGGCTCAGCGCAACTGAGAAAACCAGGCCGATGGATGGCGGAGCATTTTTTGGCCCTTAACGAAGCAGAAGCCCAGACGATAGTGTCCAGCTGCTACCAGGGCAAAGAAGAATTCCCTGACCGGGAATCGAACCCGGGCCGCGGCGGTGAGAGCGCCGAATCCTAGCCACTAGACCACCAGGGAGAGGTGTGCCCCGTTCTTCCCAGGCTAGCGAGACGAAGTCAATGGCAAATACCCAAGATGGCGTTGATGCACTTTGGAGTGGGCAAATACGGCTTTCTTCCGTCAGAACCAAGGTCTCCAAAATGGGGTGAAGGAGGCACTTCTAGCTACAGCTGGTTAGCAGTGGGTTATCCTAGTCTCTTAACAGCTGGCCGAGTTGGCCATGTGGGCCTAAAAGCGCGAAAAGCTTGACAAGGCTCAGCGCAACTGAGAAAACCAGGCCGATGGATGGCGGAGCATTTTTTGGCCCTTAACGAAGCAGAAGCCCAGACGATAGTGTCCAGCTGCTACCAGGGCAAAGAAGAATTCCCTGACCGGGAATCGAACCCGGGCCGCGGCGGTGAGAGCGCCGAATCCTAGCCACTAGACCACCAGGGAGAGGTGTGCCCTGTTCTTCCCAGGCTAGCTAGACGAAGTCAATGGCAAATACCCAAGATGGCGTTGATGCACTTTGGAGTGGGCAAATACGGCTTTCTTCCGTCAGAACCAAGGTCTCCAAAATGGGGTGAAGGAGGCACTTCTAGCTACAGCTGGTTAGCAGTGGGTTATCCTAGTCTCTTAACAGCTGGCCGAGTTGGCCATGTGGGTGTAAAAGCGCGAAAAGCTTGACAAGGCTCAGCGGAACTGAGAAAACCAGGCCGATGGATGGCGGAGCATTTTTTGGCCCTTAACGAAGCAGAAGCCCAGACGATAGTGTCCAGCTGCTACCAGGGCAAAGAAGAATTCCCTGACCGGGAATCGAACGCGGGCCGCGGCGGTGAGAGCGCCGAATCCTAGCCACTAGACCACCAGGGAGAGGTGTGCCCCGTTCTTCCCAGGCTAGCGAGACGAAGTCAATGGCAAATACCCAAGATGGCGTTGATGCACTTTGGAGTGGGCAAATACGGCTTTCTTCCGTCAGAACCAAGGTCTCCAAAATGGGGTGAAGGAGGCACTTCTAGCTACAGCTGGTTAGCAGTGGGTTATCCTAGTCTCTTAACAGCTGGCCGAGTTGACCATGTGGGCCTAAAAGCGCGAAAAGCTTGACAAGGCTCAGCGCAACTGAGAAAACCAGGCCGATGGATGGCGGAGCATTTTTTGGCCCTTAACGAAGCAGAAGCCCAGACGATAGTGTCCAGCTGCTACCAGGGCAAAGAAGAATTCCCTGACCGGGAATCGAACCCGGGCCGCGGCGGTGAGAGCGCCGAATCCTAGCCACTAGACCACCAGGGAGAGGTGTGCCCCGTTTTTCCCAGGCTAGCGAGACGAAGTCAATGGCAAATACCCAAGATGGCGTTGATGCACTTTGGAGTGGGCAAATACGGCTTTCTTCCGTCAGAACCAAGGTCTCCAAAATGGGGTGAAGGAGGCACTTCTAGCTACAGCTGGTTAGCAGTGGGTTATCCTAGTCTCTTAACAGCTGGCCGAGTTGGCCATGTGGGCCTAAAAGCGCGAAAAGCTTGACAAGGCTCAGCGGAACTGAGAAAACCAGGCCGATGGATGGCGGAGCATTTTTTGGCCCTTAACGAAGCAGAAGCCCAGACGATAGTGTCCAGCTGCTACCAGGGCAAAGAAGAATTCCCTGACCGGGAATCGAACCCGGGCCGCGGCGGTGAGAGCGCCGAATCCTAGCCACTAGACCACCAGGGAGAGGTGTGCCCTGTTCTTCCCAGGCTAGCGAGACGAAGTCAATGGCAAATACCCAAGATGGCGTTGATGCACTTTGGAGTGGGCAAATACGGCTTTCTTCCGTCAGAACCAAGGTCTCCAAAATGGGGTGAAGGAGGCACTTCTAGCTACAGCTGGTTAGCAGTGGGTTATCCTAGTCTCTTAACAGCTGGCCGAGTTGACCATGTGGGCCTAAAAGCGCGAAAAGCTTGACAAGGCTCAGCGCAACTGAGAAAACCAGGCCGATGGATGGCGGAGCATTTTTTGGCCCTTAACGAAGCAGAAGCCCAGACGATAGTGTCCAGCTGCTACCAGGGCAAAGAAGAATTCCCTGACCGGGAATCGAACCCGGGCCGCGGCGGTGAGAGCGCCGAATCCTAGCCACTAGACCACCAGGGAGAGGTGTGCCCTGTTTTTCCCAGGCTAGCGAGACGAAGTCAATGGCAAATACCCAAGATGGCGTTGATGCACTTTGGAGTGGGCAAATACGGCTTTCTTCCGTCAGAACCAAGGTCTCCAAAATGGGGTGAAGGAGGCACTTCTAGCTACAGCTGGTTAGCAGTGGGTTATCCTAGTCTCTTAACAGCTGGCCGAGTTGGCCATGTGGGCCTAAAAGCGCGAAAAGCTTGACAAGGCTCAGCGGAACTGAGAAAACCAGGCCGATGGATGGCGGAGCATTTTTTGGCCCTTAACGAAGCAGAAGCCCAGACGATAGTGTCCAGCTGCTACCAGGGCAAAGAAGAATTCCCTGACCGGGAATCGAACCCGGGCCGCGGCAGTGAGAGCGCCGAATCCTAGCCACTAGACCACCAGGGAGAGGTGTGCCCTGTTCTTCCCAGGCTAGCGAGACGAAGTCAATGGCAAATACCCAAGATGGCGTTGATGCACTTTGGAGTGGGCAAATACGGCTTTCTTCCGTCAGAACCAAGGTCTCCAAAATGGGGTGAAGGAGGCACTTCTAGCTACAGCTGGTTAGCAGTGGGTTATCCTAGTCTCTTAACAGCTGGCCGAGTTGACCATGTGGGCCTAAAAGCGCGAAAAGCTTGACAAGGCTCAGCGCAACTGAGAAAACCAGGCCGATGGATGGCGGAGCATTTTTTGGCCCTTAACGAAGCAGAAGCCCAGACGATAGTGTCCAGCTGCTACCAGGGCAAAGAAGAATTCCCTGACCGGGAATCGAACCCGGGCCGCGGCGGTGAGAGCGCCGAATCCTAGCCACTAGACCACCAGGGAGAGGTGTGCCCCGTTCTTCCCAGGCTAGCGAGACGAAGTCAATGGCAAATACCCAAGATGGCGTTGATGCACTTTGGAGTGGGCAAATACGGCTTTCTTCCGTCAGAACCAAGGTCTCCAAAATGGGGTGAAGGAGGCACTTCTAGCTACAGCTGGTTAGCAGTGGGTTATCCTAGTCTCTTAACAGCTGGCCGAGTTGACCATGTGGGCCTAAAAGCGCGAAAAGCTTGACAAGGCTCAGCGCAACTGAGAAAACCAGGCCGATGGATGGCGGAGCATTTTTTGGCCCTTAACGAAGCAGAAGCCCAGACGATAGTGTCCAGCTGCTACCAGGGCAAAGAAGAATTCCCTGACCGGGAATCGAACCCGGGCCGCGGCGGTGAGAGCGCCGAATCCTAGCCACTAGACCACCAGGGAGAGGTGTGCCCTGTTCTTCCCAGGCTAGCGAGACGAAGTCAATGGCAAATACCCAAGATGGCGTTGATGCACTTTGGAGTGGGCAAATACGGCTTTCTTCCGTCAGAACCAAGGTCTCCAAAATGGGGTGAAGGAGGCACTTCTAGCTACAGCTGGTTAGCAGTGGGTTATCCTAGTCTCTTAACAGCTGGCCGAGTTGGCCATGTGGGCCTAAAAGCGCGAAAAGCTTGACAAGGCTCAGCGCAACTGAGAAAACCAGGCCGATGGATGGCGGAGCATTTTTTGGCCCTTAACGAAGCAGAAGCCCAGACGATAGTGTCCAGCTGCTACCAGGGCAAAGAAGAATTCCCTGACCGGGAATCGAACCCGGGCCGCGGCGGTGAGAGCGCCGAATCCTAGCCACTAGACCACCAGGGAGAGGTGTGCCCTGTTCTTCCCAGGCTAGCAAGACGAAGTCAATGGCAAATACCCAAGATGGCGTTGATGCACTTTGGAGTGGGCAAATACGGCTTTCTTCCGTCAGAACCAAGGTCTCCAAAATGGGGTGAAGGAGGCACTTCTAGCTACAGCTGGTTAGCAGTGGGTTATCCTAGTCTCTTAACAGCTGGCCGAGTTGGCCATGTGGGTGTAAAAGCGCGAAAAGCTTGACAAGGCTCAGCGGAACTGAGAAAACCAGGCCGATGGATGGCGGAGCATTTTTTGGCCCTTAACGAAGCAGAAGCCCAGACGATAGTGTCCAGCTGCTACCAGGGCAAAGAAGAATTCCCTGACCGGGAATCGAACCCGGGCCGCGGCGGTGAGAGCGCCGAATCCTAGCCACTAGACCACCAGGGAGAGGTGTGCCCCGTTCTTCCCAGGCTAGCGAGATGAAGTCAATGGCAAATACCCAAGATGGCGTTGATGCACTTTGGAGTGGGCAAATACGGCTTTCTTCCGTCAGAACCAAGGTCTCCAAAATGGGGTGAAGGAGGCACTTCTAGCTACAGCTGGTTAGCAGTGGGTTATCCTAGTCTCTTAACAGCTGGCCGAGTTGACCATGTGGGCCTAAAAGCGCGAAAAGCTTGACAAGGCTCAGCGCAACTGAGAAAACCAGGCCGATGGATGGCGGAGCATTTTTTGGCCCTTAACGAAGCAGAAGCCCAGACGATAGTGTCCAGCTGCTACCAGGGCAAAGAAGAATTCCCTGACCGGGAATCGAACCCGGGCCGCGGCGGTGAGAGCGCCGAATCCTAGCCACTAGACCACCAGGGAGAGGTGTGCCCCGTTTTTCCCAGGCTAGCGAGACGAAGTCAATGGCAAATACCCAAGATGGCGTTGATGCACTTTGGAGTGGGCAAATACGGCTTTCTTCCGTCAGAACCAAGGTCTCCAAAATGGGGTGAAGGAGGCACTTCTAGCTACAGCTGGTTAGCAGTGGGTTATCCTAGTCTCTTAACAGCTGGCCGAGTTGACCATGTGGGCCTAAAAGCGCGAAAAGCTTGACAAGGCTCAGCGCAACTGAGAAAACCAGGCCGATGGATGGCGGAGCATTTTTTGGCCCTTAACGAAGCAGAAGCCCAGACGATAGTGTCCAGCTGCTACCAGGGCAAAGAAGAATTCCCTGACCGGGAATCGAACCCGGGCCGCGGCGGTGAGAGCGCCGAATCCTAGCCACTAGACCACCAGGGAGAGGTGTGCCCTGTTCTTCCCAGGCTAGCGAGACGAAGTCAATGGCAAATACCCAAGATGGCGTTGATGCACTTTGGAGTGGGCAAATACGGCTTTCTTCCGTCAGAACCAAGGTCTCCAAAATGGGGTGAAGGAGGCACTTCTAGCTACAGCTGGTTAGCAGTGGGTTATCCTAGTCTCTTAACAGCTGGCCGAGTTGACCATGTGGGCCTAAAAGCGCGAAAAGCTTGACAAGGCTCAGCGCAACTGAGAAAACCAGGCCGATGGATGGCGGAGCATTTTTTGGCCCTTAACGAAGCAGAAGCCCAGACGATAGTGTCCAGCTGCTACCAGGGCAAAGAAGAATTCCCTGACCGGGAATCGAACCCGGGCCGCGGCGGTGAGAGCGCCGAATCCTAGCCACTAGACCACCAGGGAGAGGTGTGCCCCGTTTTTCCCAGGCTAGCGAGACGAAGTCAATGGCAAATACCCAAGATGGCGTTGATGCACTTTGGAGTGGGCAAATACGGCTTTCTTCCGTCAGAACCAAGGTCTCCAAAATGGGGTGAAGGAGGCACTTCTAGCTACAGCTGGTTAGCAGTGGGTTATCCTAGTCTCTTAACAGCTGGCCGAGTTGGCCATGTGGGCCTAAAAGCGCGAAAAGCTTGACAAGGCTCAGCGGAACTGAGAAAACCAGGCCGATGGATGGCGGAGCATTTTTTGGCCCTTAACGAAGCAGAAGCCCAGACGATAGTGTCCAGCTGCTAACAGGGCAAAGAAGAATTCCCTGACCGGGAATCGAACCCGGGCCGCGGCGGTGAGAGCGCCGAATCCTAGCCACTAGACCACCAGGGAGAGGTGTGCCCTGTTCTTCCCAGGCTAGCGAGACGAAGTCAATGGCAAATACCCAAGATGGCGTTGATGCACTTTGGAGTGGGCAAATACGGCTTTCTTCCGTCAGAACCAAGGTCTCCAAAATGGGGTGAAGGAGGCACTTCTAGCTACAGCTGGTTAGCAGTGGGTTATCCTAGTCTCTTAACAGCTGGCCGAGTTGACCATGTGGGCCTAAAAGCGCGAAAAGCTTGACAAGGCTCAGCGCAACTGAGAAAACCAGGCCGATGGATGGCGGAGCATTTTTTGGCCCTTAACGAAGCAGAAGCCCAGACGATAGTGTCCAGCTGCTACCAGGGCAAAGAAGAATTCCCTGACCGGGAATCGAACCCGGGCCGCGGCGGTGAGAGCGCCGAATCCTAGCCACTAGACCACCAGGGAGAGGTGTGCCCCGTTCTTCCCAGGCTAGCGAGACGAAGTCAATGGCAAATACCCAAGCTGGCGTTGATGCACTTTGGAGTGGGCAAATACGGCTTTCTTCCGTCAGAACCAAGGTCTCCAAAATGGGGTGAAGGAGGCACTTCTAGCTACAGCTGGTTAGCAGTGGGTTATCCTAGTCTCTTAACAGCTGGCCGAGTTGGCCATGTGGGCCTAAAAGCGCGAAAAGCTTGACAAGGCTCAGCGGAACTGAGAAAACCAGGCCGATGGATGGCGGAGCATTTTTTGGCCCTTAACGAAGCAGAAGCCCAGACGATAGTGTCCAGCTGCTACCAGGGCAAAGAAGAATTCCCTGACCGGGAATCGAACCCGGGCCGCGGCGGTGAGAGCGCCGAATCCTAGCCACTAGACCACCAGGGAGAGGTGTGCCCCGTTTTTCCCAGGCTAGCGAGACGAAGTCAATGGCAAATACCCAAGATGGCGTTGATGCACTTTGGAGTGGGCAAATACGGCTTTCTTCCGTCAGAACCAAGGTCTCCAAAATGGGGTGAAGGAGGCACTTCTAGCTACAGCTGGTTAGCAGTGGGTTATCCTAGTCTCTTAACAGCTGGCCGAGTTGGCCATGTGGGCCTAAAAGCGCGAAAAGCTTGACAAGGCTCAGCGGAACTGAGAAAACCAGGCCGATGGATGGCGGAGCATTTTTTGGCCCTTAACGAAGCAGAAGCCCAGACGATAGTGTCCAGCTGCTACCAGGGCAAAGAAGAATTCC
Organism: Lithobates pipiens; assembly: GCF_037356315.1. Taxonomy (NCBI): domain Eukaryota; kingdom Metazoa; phylum Chordata; class Amphibia; order Anura; family Ranidae; genus Lithobates; species Lithobates pipiens. Next base: position 242,317,038 of record NW_027507685.1, read on the forward strand.
CTGACCGGGAATCGAACCCGGGCCGCGGCGGTGAGAGCGCCGAATCCTAGCCACTAGACCACCAGGGAGAGGTGTGCCCTGTTCTTCCCAGGCTAGCGAGACGAAGTCAATGGCAAATACCCAAGATGGCGTTGATGCACTTTGGAGTGGGCAAATACGGCTTTCTTCCGTCAGAACCAAGGTCTCCAAAATGGGGTGAAGGAGGCACTTCTAGCTACAGCTGGTTAGCAGTGGGTTATCCTAGTCTCTTAACAGCTGGCCGAGTTGACCATGTGGGCCTAAAAGCGCGAAAAGCTTGACAAGGCTCAGCGCAACTGAGAAAACCAGGCCGATGGATGGCGGAGCATTTTTTGGCCCTTAACGAAGCAGAAGCCCAGACGATAGTGTCCAGCTGCTACCAGGGCAAAGAAGAATTCCCTGACCGGGAATCGAACCCGGGCCGCGGCGGTGAGAGCGCCGAATCCTAGCCACTAGACCAGCAGGGAGAGGTGTGCCCCGTTTTTCCCAGGCTAGCGAGACGAAGTCAATGGCAAATACCCAAGATGGCGTTGATGCACTTTGGAGTGGGCAAATACGGCTTTCTTCCGTCAGAACCAAGGTCTCCAAAATGGGGTGAAGGAGGCACTTCTAGCTACAGCTGGTTAGCAGTGGGTTATCCTAGTCTCTTAACAGCTGGCCGAGTTGACCATGTGGGCCTAAAAGCGCGAAAAGCTTGACAAGGCTCAGCGCAACTGAGAAAACCAGGCCGATGGATGGCGGAGCATTTTTTGGCCCTTAACGAAGCAGAAGCCCAGACGATAGTGTCCAGCTGCTACCAGGGCAAAGAAGAATTCCCTGACCGGGAATCGAACCCGGGCCGCGGCGGTGAGAGCGCCGAATCCTAGCCACTAGACCACCAGGGAGAGGTGTGCCCCGTTCTTCCCAGGCTAGCGAGACGAAGTCAATGGCAAATACCCAAGATGGCGTTGATGCACTTTGGAGTGGGCAAATACGGCTTTCTTCCGTCAGAACCAAGGTCTCCAAAATGGGGTGAAGGAGGCACTTCTAGCTACAGCTGGTTAGCAGTGGGTTATCCTAGTCTCTTAACAGCTGGCCGAGTTGACCATGTGGGCCTAAAAGCGCGAAAAGCTTGACAAGGCTCAGCGCAACTGAGAAAACCAGGCCGATGGATGGCGGAGCATTTTTTGGCCCTTAACGAAGCAGAAGCCCAGACGATAGTGTCCAGCTGCTACCAGGGCAAAGAAGAATTCCCTGACCGGGAATCGAACCCGGGCCGCGGCGGTGAGAGCGCCGAATCCTAGCCACTAGACCACCAGGGAGAGGTGTGCCCCGTTTTTCCCAGGCTAGCGAGACGAAGTCAATGGCAAATACCCAAGATGGCGTTGATGCACTTTGGAGTGGGCAAATACGGCTTTCTTCCGTCAGAACCAAGGTCTCCAAAATGGGGTGAAGGAGGCACTTCTAGCTACAGCTGGTTAGCAGTGGGTTATCCTAGTCTCTTAACAGCTGGCCGAGTTGGCCATGTGGGCCTAAAAGCGCGAAAAGCTTGACAAGGCTCAGCGGAACTGAGAAAACCAGGCCGATGGATGGCGGAGCATTTTTTGGCCCTTAACGAAGCAGAAGCCCAGACGATAGTGTCCAGCTGCTAACAGGGCAAAGAAGAATTCCCTGACCGGGAATCGAACCCGGGCCGCGGCGGTGAGAGCGCCGAATCCTAGCCACTAGACCACCAGGGAGAGGTGTGCCCTGTTCTTCCCAGGCTAGCGAGACGAAGTCAATGGCAAATACCCAAGATGGCGTTGATGCACTTTGGAGTGGGCAAATACGGCTTTCTTCCGTCAGAACCAAGGTCTCCAAAATGGGGTGAAGGAGGCACTTCTAGCTACAGCTGGTTAGCAGTGGGTTATCCTAGTCTCTTAACAGCTGGCCGAGTTGACCATGTGGGCCTAAAAGCGCGAAAAGCTTGACAAGGCTCAGCGCAACTGAGAAAACCAGGCCGATGGATGGCGGAGCATTTTTTGGCCCTTAACGAAGCAGAAGCCCAGACGATAGTGTCCAGCTGCTACCAGGGCAAAGAAGAATTCCCTGACCGGGAATCGAACCCGGGCCGCGGCGGTGAGAGCGCCGAATCCTAGCCACTAGACCACCAGGGAGAGGTGTGCCCCGTTCTTCCCAGGCTAGCGAGACGAAGTCAATGGCAAATACCCAAGCTGGCGTTGATGCACTTTGGAGTGGGCAAATACGGCTTTCTTCCGTCAGAACCAAGGTCTCCAAAATGGGGTGAAGGAGGCACTTCTAGCTACAGCTGGTTAGCAGTGGGTTATCCTAGTCTCTTAACAGCTGGCCGAGTTGGCCATGTGGGCCTAAAAGCGCGAAAAGCTTGACAAGGCTCAGCGGAACTGAGAAAACCAGGCCGATGGATGGCGGAGCATTTTTTGGCCCTTAACGAAGCAGAAGCCCAGACGATAGTGTCCAGCTGCTACCAGGGCAAAGAAGAATTCCCTGACCGGGAATCGAACCCGGGCCGCGGCGGTGAGAGCGCCGAATCCTAGCCACTAGACCACCAGGGAGAGGTGTGCCCCGTTTTTCCCAGGCTAGCGAGACGAAGTCAATGGCAAATACCCAAGATGGCGTTGATGCACTTTGGAGTGGGCAAATACGGCTTTCTTCCGTCAGAACCAAGGTCTCCAAAATGGGGTGAAGGAGGCACTTCTAGCTACAGCTGGTTAGCAGTGGGTTATCCTAGTCTCTTAACAGCTGGCCGAGTTGGCCATGTGGGCCTAAAAGCGCGAAAAGCTTGACAAGGCTCAGCGGAACTGAGAAAACCAGGCCGATGGATGGCGGAGCATTTTTTGGCCCTTAACGAAGCAGAAGCCCAGACGATAGTGTCCAGCTGCTACCAGGGCAAAGAAGAATTCCCTGACCGGGAATCGAACCCGGGCCGCGGCGGTGAGAGCGCCGAATCCTAGCCACTAGACCACCAGGGAGAGGTGTGCCCTGTTCTTCCCAGGCTAGCGAGACGAAGTCAATGGCAAATACCCAAGATGGCGTTGATGCACTTTGGAGTGGGCAAATACGGCTTTCTTCCGTCAGAACCAAGGTCTCCAAAATGGGGTGAAGGAGGCACTTCTAGCTACAGCTGGTTAGCAGTGGGTTATCCTAGTCTCTTAACAGCTGGCCGAGTTGACCATGTGGGCCTAAAAGCGCGAAAAGCTTGACAAGGCTCAGCGCAACTGAGAAAACCAGGCCGATGGATGGCGGAGCATTTTTTGGCCCTTAACGAAGCAGAAGCCCAGACGATAGTGTCCAGCTGCTACCAGGGCAAAGAAGAATTCCCTGACCGGGAATCGAACCCGGGCCGCGGCGGTGAGAGCGCCGAATCCTAGCCACTAGACCACCAGGGAGAGGTGTGCCCTGTTTTTCCCAGGCTAGCGAGACGAAGTCAATGGCAAATACCCAAGATGGCGTTGATGCACTTTGGAGTGGGCAAATACGGCTTTCTTCCGTCAGAACCAAGGTCTCCAAAATGGGGTGAAGGAGGCACTTCTAGCTACAGCTGGTTAGCAGTGGGTTATCCTAGTCTCTTAACAGCTGGCCGAGTTGGCCATGTGGGCCTAAAAGCGCGAAAAGCTTGACAAGGCTCAGCGGAACTGAGAAAACCAGGCCGATGGATGGCGGAGCATTTTTTGGCCCTTAACGAAGCAGAAGCCCAGACGATAGTGTCCAGCTGCTACCAGGGCAAAGAAGAATTCCCTGACCGGGAATCGAACCCGGGCCGCGGCGGTGAGAGCGCCGAATCCTAGCCACTAGACCACCAGGGAGAGGTGTGCCCTGTTCTTCCCAGGCTAGCGAGACGAAGTCAATGGCAAATACCCAAGATGGCGTTGATGCACTTTGGAGTGGGCAAATACGGCTTTCTTCCGTCAGAACCAAGGTCTCCAAAATGGGGTGAAGGAGGCACTTCTAGCTACAGCTGGTTAGCAGTGGGTTATCCTAGTCTCTTAACAGCTGGCCGAGTTGACCATGTGGGCCTAAAAGCGCGAAAAGCTTGACAAGGCTCAGCGCAACTGAGAAAACCAGGCCGATGGATGGCGGAGCATTTTTTGGCCCTTAACGAAGCAGAAGCCCAGACGATAGTGTCCAGCTGCTACCAGGGCAAAGAAGAATTCCCTGACCGGGAATCGAACCCGGGCCGCGGCGGTGAGAGCGCCGAATCCTAGCCACTAGACCACCAGGGAGAGGTGTGCCCCGTTTTTCCCAGGCTAGCGAGACGAAGTCAATGGCAAATACCCAAGATGGCGTTGATGCACTTTGGAGTGGGCAAATACGGCTTTCTTCCGTCAGAACCAAGGTCTCCAAAATGGGGTGAAGGAGGCACTTCTAGCTACAGCTGGTTAGCAGTGGGTTATCCTAGTCTCTTAACAGCTGGCCGAGTTGGCCATGTGGGCCTAAAAGCGCGAAAAGCTTGACAAGGCTCAGCGGAACTGAGAAAACCAGGCCGATGGATGGCGGAGCATTTTTTGGCCCTTAACGAAGCAGAAGCCCAGACGATAGTGTCCAGCTGCTACCAGGGCAAAGAAGAATTCCCTGACCGGGAATCGAACCCGGGCCGCGGCGGTGAGAGCGCCGAATCCTAGCCACTAGACCACCAGGGAGAGGTGTGCCCTGTTCTTCCCAGGCTAGCAAGACGAAGTCAATGGCAAATACCCAAGATGGCGTTGATGCACTTTGGAGTGGGCAAATACGGCTTTCTTCCGTCAGAACCAAGGTCTCCAAAATGGGGTGAAGGAGGCACTTCTAGCTACAGCTGGTTAGCAGTGGGTTATCCTAGTCTCTTAACAGCTGGCCGAGTTGGCCATGTGGGTGTAAAAGCGCGAAAAGCTTGACAAGGCTCAGCGGAACTGAGAAAACCAGGCCGATGGATGGCGGAGCATTTTTTGGCCCTTAACGAAGCAGAAGCCCAGACGATAGTGTCCAGCTGCTACCAGGGTAAAGAAGAATTCCCTGACCGGGAATCGAACCCGGGCCGCGGCGGTGAGAGCGCCGAATCCTAGCCACTAGACCACCAGGGAGAGGTGTGCCCCGTTCTTCCCAGGCTAGCGAGACGAAGTCAATGGCAAATACCCAAGATGGCGTTGATGCACTTTGGAGTGGGCAAATACGGCTTTCTTCCGTCAGAACCAAGGTCTCCAAAATGGGGTGAAGGAGGCACTTCTAGCTACAGCTGGTTAGCAGTGGGTTATCCTAGTCTCTTAACAGCTGGCCGAGTTGACCATGTGGGCCTAAAAGCGCGAAAAGCTTGACAAGGCTCAGCGCAACTGAGAAAACCAGGCCGATGGATGGCGGAGCATTTTTTGGCCCTTAACGAAGCAGAAGCCCAGACGATAGTGTCCAGCTGCTACCAGGGCAAAGAAGAATTCCCTGACCGGGAATCGAACCCGGGCCGCGGCGGTGAGAGCGCCGAATCCTAGCCACTAGACCACCAGGGAGAGGTGTGCCCCGTTTTTCCCAGGCTAGCGAGACGAAGTCAATGGCAAATACCCAAGATGGCGTTGATGCACTTTGGAGTGGGCAAATACGGCTTTCTTCCGTCAGAACCAAGGTCTCCAAAATGGGGTGAAGGAGGCACTTCTAGCTACAGCTGGTTAGCAGTGGGTTATCCTAGTCTCTTAACAGCTGGCCGAGTTGGCCATGTGGGCCTAAAAGCGCGAAAAGCTTGACAAGGCTCAGCGGAACTGAGAAAACCAGGCCGATGGATGGCGGAGCATTTTTTGGCCCTTAACGAAGCAGAAGCCCAGACGATAGTGTCCAGCTGCTACCAGGGCAAAGAAGAATTCCCTGACCGGGAATCGAACCCGGGCCGCGGCGGTGAGAGCGCCGAATCCTAGCCACTAGACCACCAGGGAGAGGTGTGCCCTGTTCTTCCCAGGCTAGCGAGACGAAGTCAATGGCAAATACCCAAGATGGCGTTGATGCACTTTGGAGTGGGCAAATACGGCTTTCTTCCGTCAGAACCAAGGTCTCCAAAATGGGGTGAAGGAGGCACTTCTAGCTACAGCTGGTTAGCAGTGGGTTATCCTAGTCTCTTAACAGCTGGCCGAGTTGACCATGTGGGCCTAAAAGCGCGAAAAGCTTGACAAGGCTCAGCGCAACTGAGAAAACAAGGCCGATGGATGGCGGAGCATTTTTTGGCCCTTAACGAAGCAGAAGCCCAGACGATAGTGTCCAGCTGCTACCAGGGCAAAGAAGAATTCCCTGACCGGGAATCGAACCCGGGCCGCGGCGGTGAGAGCGCCGAATCCTAGCCACTAGACCACCAGGGAGAGGTGTGCCCCGTTCTTCCCAGGCTAGCGAGACGAAGTCAATGACAAATACCCAAGATGGCGTTGATGCACTTTGGAGTGGGCAAATACGGCTTTCTTCCGTCAGAACCAAGGTCTCCAAAATGGGGTGAAGGAGGCACTTCTAGCTACAGCTGGTTAGCAGTGGGTTATCCTAGTCTCTTAACAGCTGGCCGAGTTGGCCATGTGGGCCTAAAAGCGCGAAAAGCTTGACAAGGCTCAGCGGAACTGAGAAAACCAGGCCGATGGATGGCGGAGCATTTTTTGGCCCTTAACGAAGCAGAAGCCCAGACGATAGTGTCCAGCTGCTACCAGGGCAAAGAAGAATTCCCTGACTGGGAATCGAACCCGGGCCGCGGCGGTGAGAGCGCCGAATCCTAGCCACTAGACCACCAGGGAGAGGTGTGCCCTGTTCTTCCCAGGCTAGCAAGACGAAGTCAATGGCAAATACCCAAGATGGCGTTGATGCACTTTGGAGTGGGCAAATACGTCTTTCTTCCGTCAGAACCAAGGTCTCCAAAATGGGGTGAAGGAGGCACTTCTAGCTACAGCTGGTTAGCAGTGGGTTATCCTAGTCTCTTAACAGCTGGCCGAGTTGGCCATGTGGGCCTAAAAGCGCGACAAGCTTGACAAGGCTCAGCGGAACTGAGAAAACCAGGCCGATGGATGGCGGAGCATTTTTTGGCCCTTAACGAAGCAGAAGCCCAGACGATAGTGTCCAGCTGCTACCAGGGCAAAGAAGAATTCCCTGACCGGGAATCGAACCTGGGCCGCGGCGGTGAGAGCGCCGAATCCTAGCCACTAGACCACCAGGGAGAGGTGTGCCCTGTTCTTCCCAGGCTAGCAAGACGAAGTCAATGGCAAATACCCAAGATGGCGTTGATGCACTTTGGAGTGGGCAAATACGGCTTTCTTCCGTCAGAACCAAGGTCTCCAAAATGGGGTGAAGGAGGCACTTCTAGCTACAGCTGGTTAGCAGTGGGTTATCCTAGTCTCTTAACAGCTGGCCGAGTTGGCCATGTGGGTGTAAAAGCGCGAAAAGCTTGACAAGGCTCAGCGGAACTGAGAAAACCAGGCCGATGGATGGCGGAGCATTTTTTGGCCCTTAACGAAGCAGAAGCCCAGACGATAGTGTCCAGCTGCTACCAGGGCAAAGAAGAATTCCCTGACCGGGAATCGAACCCGGGCCGCGGCGGTGAGAGCGCCGAATCCTAGCCACTAGACCACCAGGGAGAGGTGTGCCCCGTTCTTCCCAGGCTAGCGAGACGAAGTCAATGGCAAATACCCAAGATGGCGTTGATGCACTTTGGAGTGGGCAAATACGGCTTTCTTCCGTCAGAACCAAGGTCTCCAAAATGGGGTGAAGGAGGCACTTCTAGCTACAGCTGGTTAGCAGTGGGTTATCCTAGTCTCTTAACAGCTGGCCGAGTTGACCATGTGGGCCTAAAAGCGCGAAAAGCTTGACAAGGCTCAGCGCAACTGAGAAAACCAGGCCGATGGATGGCGGAGCATTTTTTGGCCCTTAACGAAGCAGAAGCCCAGACGATAGTGTCCAGCTGCTACCAGGGCAAAGAAGAATTCCCTGACCGGGAATCGAACCCGGGCCGCGGCGGTGAGAGCGCCGAATCCTAGCCACTAGACCACCAGGGAGAGGTGTGCCCCGTTTTTCCCAGGCTAGCGAGACGAAGTCAATGGCAAATACCCAAGATGGCGTTGATGCACTTTGGAGTGGGCAAATACGGCTTTCTTCCGTCAGAACCAAGGTCTCCAAAATGGGGTGAAGGAGGCACTTCTAGCTACAGCTGGTTAGCAGTGGGTTATCCTAGTCTCTTAACAGCTGGCCGAGTTGGCCATGTGGGCCTAAAAGCGCGAAAAGCTTGACAAGGCTCAGCGGAACTGAGAAAACCAGGCCGATGGATGGCGGAGCATTTTTTGGCCCTTAACGAAGCAGAAGCCCAGACGATAGTGTCCAGCTGCTACCAGGGCAAAGAAGAATTCCCTGACCGGGAATCGAACCCGGGCCGCGGCGGTGAGAGCGCCGAATCCTAGCCACTAGACCACCAGGGAGAGGTGTGCCCTGTTCTTCCCAGGCTAGCGAGACGAAGTCAATGGCAAATACCCAAGATGGCGTTGATGCACTTTGGAGTGGGCAAATGCGGCTTTCTTCCGTCAGAACCAAGGTCTCCAAAATGGGGTGAAGGAGGCACTTCTAGCTACAGCTGGTTAGCAGTGGGTTATCCTAGTCTCTTAACAGCTGGCCGAGTTGACCATGTGGGCCTAAAAGCGCGAAAAGCTTGACAAGGCTCAGCGCAACTGAGAAAACCAGGCCGATGGATGGCGGAGCATTTATTGGCCCTTAACGAAGCAGAAGCCCAGACGATAGTGTCCAGCTGCTACCAGGGCAAAGAAGAATTCCCTGACCGGGAATCGAACCCGGGCCGCGGCGGTGAGAGCGCCGAATCCTAGCCACTAGACCACCAGGGAGAGGTGTGCCCCGTTCTTCCCAGGCTAGCGAGACGAAGTCAATGGCAAATACCCAAGATGGCGTTGATGCACTTTGGAGTGGGCAAATACGGCTTTCTTCCGTCAGAACCAAGGTCTCCAAAATGGGGTGAAGGAGGCACTTCTAGCTACAGCTGGTTAGCAGTGGGTTATCCTAGTCTCTTAACAGCTGGCCGAGTTGACCATGTGGGCCTAAAAGCGCGAAAAGCTTGACAAGGCTCAGCGCAACTGAGAAAACCAGGCCGATGGATGGCGGAGCATTTTTTGGCCCTTAACGAAGCAGAAGCCCAGACGATAGTGTCCAGCTGCTACCAGGGCAAAGAAGAATTCCCTGACCGGGAATCGAACCCGGGCCGCGGCGGTGAGAGCGCCGAATCCTAGCCACTAGACCACCAGGGAGAGGTGTGCCCCGTTTTTCCCAGGCTAGCGAGACGAAGTCAATGGCAAATACCCAAGATGGCGTTGATGCACTTTGGAGTGGGCAAATACGGCTTTCTTCCGTCAGAACCAAGGTCTCCAAAATGGGGTGAAGGAGGCACTTCTAGCTACAGCTGGTTAGCAGTGGGTTATCCTAGTCTCTTAACAGCTGGCCGAGTTGGCCATGTGGGCCTAAAAGCGCGAAAAGCTTGACAAGGCTCAGCGGAACTGAGAAAACCAGGCCGATGGATGGCGGAGCATTTTTTGGCCCTTAACGAAGCAGAAGCCCAGACGATAGTGTCCAGCTGCTACCAGGGCAAAGAAGAATTCCCTGACCGGGAATCGAACCCGGGCCGCGGCGGTGAGAGGGCCGAATCCTAGCCACTAGACCACCAGGGAGAGGTGTGCCCTGTTCTTCCCAGGCTAGCGAGACGAAGTCAATGGCAAATACCCAAGATGGCGTTGATGCACTTTGGAGTGGGCAAATACGGCTTTCTTCCGTCAGAACCAAGGTCTCCAAAATGGGGTGAAGGAGGCACTTCTAGCTACAGCTGGTTAGCAGTGGGTTATCCTAGTCTCTTAACAGCTGGCCGAGTTGACCATGTGGGCCTAAAAGCGCGAAAAGCTTGACAAGGCTCAGCGCAACTGAGAAAACCAGGCCGATGGATGGCGGAGCATTTTTTGACCCTTAACGAAGCAGAAGCCCAGACGATAGTGTCCAGCTGCTACCAGGGCAAAGAAGAATTCCCTGACCGGGAATCGAACCCGGGCCGCGGCGGTGAGAGCGCCGAATCCTAGCCACTAGACCACCAGGGAGAGGTGTGCCCTGTTCTTCCCAGGCTAGCGAGACGAAGTCAATGGCAAATACCCAAGATGGCGTTGATGCACTTTGGAGTGGGCAAATACGGCTTTCTTCCGTCAGAACCAAGGTCTCCAAAATGGGGTGAAGGAGGCACTTCTAGCTACAGCTGGTTAGCAGTGGGTTATCCTAGTCTCTTAACAGCTGGCCGAGTTGACCATGTGGGCCTAAAAGCGCGAAAAGCTTGACAAGGCTCAGCGCAACTGAGAAAACCAGGCCGATGGATGGCGGAGCATTTTTTGGCCCTTAACGAAGCAGAAGCCCAGACGATAGTGTCCAGCTGCTACCAGGGCAAAGAAGAATTCCCTGACCGGGAATCGAACCCGGGCCGCGGCGGTGAGAGCGCCGAATCCTAGCCACTAGACCACCAGGGAGAGGTGTGCCCCGTTCTTCCCAGGCAAGCGAGACGAAGTCAATGGCAAATACCCAAGATGGCGTTGATGCACTTTGGAGTGGGCAAATACGGCTTTCTTCCGTCAGAACCAAGGTCTCCAAAATGGGGTGAAGGAGGCACTTCTAGCTACAGCTGGTTAGCAGTGGGTTATCCTAGTCTCTTAACAGCTGGCCGAGTTGACCATGTGGGCCTAAAAGCGCGAAAAGCTTGACAAGGCTCAGCGCAACTGAGAAAACCAGGCCGATGGATGGCGGAGCATTTTTTGGCCCTTAACGAAGCAGAAGCCCAGACGATAGTGTCCAGCTGCTACCAGGGCAAAGAAGAATTCCCTGACCGGGAATCGAACCCGGGCCGCGGCGGTGAGAGCGCCGAATCCTAGCCACTAGACCACCAGGGAGAGGTGTGCCCCGTTCTTCCCAGGCTAGCGAGACGAAGTCAATGGCAAATACCCAAGATGGCGTTGATGCACTTTGGAGTGGGCAAATACGGCTTTCTTCCGTCAGAACCAAGGTCTCCAAAATGGGGTGAAGGAGGCACTTCTAGCTACAGCTGGTTAGCAGTGGGTTATCCTAGTCTCTTAACAGCTGGCCGAGTTGGCCATGTGGGTGTAAAAGCGCGAAAAGCTTGACAAGGCTCAGCGGAACTGAGAAAACCAGGCCGATGGATGGCGGAGCATTTTTTGGCCCTTAACGAAGCAGAAGCCCAGACGATAGTGTCCAGCTGCTACCAGGGCAAAGAAGAATTCCCTGACCGGGAATCGAACCCGGGCCGCGGCGGTGAGAGCGCCGAATCCTAGCCACTAGACCACCAGGGAGAGGTGTGCCCCGTTCTTCCCAGGCTAGCGAGACGAAGTCAATGGCAAATACCCAAGATGGCGTTGATGCACTTTGGAGTGGGCAAATACGACTTTCTTCCGTCAGAACCAAGGTCTCCAAAATGGGGTGAAGGAGGCACTTCTAGCTACAGCTGGTTAGCAGTGGGTTATCCTAGTCTCTTAACAGCTGGCCGAGTTGACCATGTGGGCCTAAAAGCGCGAAAAGCTTGACAAGGCTCAGCGCAACTGAGAAAACCAGGCCGATGGATGGCGGAGCATTTTTTGGCCCTTAACGAAGCAGAAGCCCAGACGATAGTGTCCAGCTGCTACCAGGGCAAAGAAGAATTCCCTGACCGGGAATCGAACCCGGGCCGCGGCGGTGAGAGCGCCGAATCCTAGCCACTAGACCACCAGGGAGAGGTGTGCCCCGTTTTTCCCAGGCTAGCGAGACGAAGTCAATGGCAAATACCCAAGATGGCGTTGATGCACTTTGGAGTGGGCAAATACGGCTTTCTTCCGTCAGAACCAAGGTCTCCAAAATGGGGTGAAGGAGGCACTTCTAGCTACAGCTGGTTAGCAGTGGGTTATCCTAGTCTCTTAACAGCTGGCCGAGTTGGCCATGTGGGCCTAAAAGCGCGAAAAGCTTGACAAGGCTCAGCGGAACTGAGAAAACCAGGCCGATGGATGGCGGAGCATTTTTTGGCCCTTAACGAAGCAGAAGCCCAGACGATAGTGTCCAGCTGCTACCAGGGCAAAGAAGAATTCCCTGACCGGGAATTGAACCCGGGCCGCGGCGGTGAGAGCGCCGAATCCTAGCCACTAGACCACCAGGGAGAGGTGTGCCCTGTTCTTCCCAGGCTAGCGAGACGAAGTCAATGGCAAATACCCAAGATGGCGTTGATGCACTTTGGAGTGGGCAAATACGGCTTTCTTCCGTCAGAACCAAGGTCTCCAAAATGGGGTGAAGGAGGCACTTCTAGCTACAGCTGGTTAGCAGTGGGTTATCCTAGTCTCTTAACAGCTGGCCGAGTTGGCCATGTGGGTGTAAAAGCGCGAAAAGCTTGACAAGGCTCAGCGGAACTGAGAAAACCAGGCCGATGGATGGCGGAGCATTTTTTGGCCCTTAACGAAGCAGAAGCCCAGACGATAGTGTTCAGCTGCTACCAGGGCAAAGAAGAATTCCCAGACCGGGAATCGAACCCGGGCCGCGGCGGTGAGAGCGCCGAATCCTAGCCACTAGACCACCAGGGAGAGGTGTGCCCCGTTCTTCCCAGGCTAGCGAGACGAAGTCAATGGCAAATACCCAAGATGGCGTTGATGCACTTTGGAGTGGGCAAATACGGCTTTCTTCCGTCAGAACCAAGGTCTCCAAAATGGGGTGAAGGAGGCACTTCTAGCTACAGCTGGTTAGCAGTGGGTTATCCTAGTCTCTTAACAGCTGGCCGAGTTGACCATGTGGGCCTAAAAGCGCGAAAAGCTTGACAAGGCTCAGCGCAACTGAGAAAACCAGGCCGATGGATGGCGGAGCATTTTTTGGCCCTTAACGAAGCAGAAGCCCAGACGATAGTGTCCAGCTGCTACCAGGGCAAAGAAGAATTCCCTGACCGGGAATCGAACCCGGGCCGCGGCGGTGAGAGCGCCGAATCCTAGCCACTAGACCACCAGGGAGAGGTGTGCCCCGTTTTTCCCAGGCTAGCGAGACGAAGTCAATGGCAAATACCCAAGATGGCGTTGATGCACTTTGGAGTGGGCAAATACGGCTTTCTTCCGTCAGAACCAAGGTCTCCAAAATGGGGTGAAGGAGGCACTTCTAGCTACAGCTGGTTAGCAGTGGGTTATCCTAGTCTCTTAACAGCTGGCCGAGTTGGCCATGTGGGCCTAAAAGCGCGAAAAGCTTGACAAGGCTCAGCGGAACTGAGAAAACCAGGCCGATGGATGGCGGAGCATTTTTTGGCCCTTAACGAAGCAGAAGCCCAGACGATAGTGTTCAGCTGCTACCAGGGCAAAGAAGAATTCCCTGACCGGGAATCGAACCCGGGCCGCGGCGGTGAGAGCGCCGAATCCTAGCCACTAGACCACCAGGGAGAGGTGTGCCCTGTTCTTCCCAGGCTAGCGAGACGAAGTCAATGGCAAATACCCAAGATGGCGTTGATGCACTTTGGAGTGGGCAAATACGGCTTTCTTCCGTCAGAACCAAGGTCTCCAAAATGGGGTGAAGGAGGCACTTCTAGCTACAGCTGGTTAGCAGTGGGTTATCCTAGTCTCTTAACAGCTGGCCGAGTTGACCATGTGGGCCTAAAAGCGCGAAAAGCTTGACAAGGCTCAGCGCAACTGAGAAAACCAGGCCGATGGATGGCGGAGCATTTTTTGGCCCTTAACGAAGCAGAAGCCCAGACGATAGTGTCCAGCTGCTACCAGGGCAAAGAAGAATTCCCTGACCGGGAATCGAACCCGGGCCGCGGCGGTGAGAGCGCCGAATCCTAGCCACTAGACCACCAGGGAGAGGTGTGCCCCGTTTTTCCCAGGCTAGCGAGACGAAGTCAATGGCAAATACCCAAGATGGCGTTGATGCACTTTGGAGTGGGCAAATACGGCTTTCTTCCGTCAGAACCAAGGTCTCCAAAATGGGGTGAAGGAGGCACTTCTAGCTACAGCTGGTTAGCAGTGGGTTATCCTAGTCTCTTAACAGCTGGCCGAGTTGGCCATGTGGGCCTAAAAGCGCGAAAAGCTTGACAAGGCTCAGCGGAACTGAGAAAACCAGGCCGATGGATGGCGGAGCATTTTTTGGCCCTTAACGAAGCAGAAGCCCAGACGATAGTGTGCAGCTGCTACCAGGGCAAAGAAGAATTCCCTGACCGGGAATCGAACCCGGGCCGCGGCGGTGAGAGCGCCGAATCCTAGCCACTAGACCACCAGGGAGAGGTGTGCCCTGTTCTTCCCAGGCTAGCGAGACGAAGTCAATGGCAAATACCCAAGATGGCGTTGATGCACTTTGGAGTGGGCAAATACGGCTTTCTTCCGTCAGAACCAAGGTCTCCAAAATGGGGTGAAGGAGGCACTTCTAGCTACAGCTGGTTAGCAGTGGGTTATCCTAGTCTCTTAACAGCTGGCCGAGTTGACCATGTGGGCCTAAAAGCGCGAAAAGCTTGACAAGGCTCAGCGCAACTGAGAAAACCAGGCCGATGGATGGCGGAGCATTTTTTGGCCCTTAACGAAGCAGAAGCCCAGACGATAGTGTCCAGCTGCTACCAGGGCAAAGAAGAATTCCCTGACCGGGAATCGAACCCGGGCCGCGGCGGTGAGAGCCCGAATCCTAGCCACTAGACCACCAGGGAGAGGTGTGCCCCGTTCTTCCCAGGCAAGCGAGACGAAGTCAATGGCAAATACCCAAGATGGCGTTGATGCACTTTGGAGTGGGCAAATACGGCTTTCTTCCGTCAGAACCAAGGTCTCCAAAATGGGGTGAAGGAGGCACTTCTAGCTACAGCTGGTTAGCAGTGGGTTATCCTAGTCTCTTAACAGCTGGCCGAGTTGACCATGTGGGCCTAAAAGCGCGAAAAGCTTGACAAGGCTCAGCGCAACTGAGAAAACCAGGCCGATGGATGGCGGAGCATTTTTTGGCCCTTAACGAAGCAGAAGCCCAGACGATAGTGTCCAGCTGCTACCAGGGCAAAGAAGAATTCCCTGACCGGGAATCGAACCCGGGCCGCGGCGGTGAGAGCGCCGAATCCTAGCCACTAGACCACCAGGGAGAGGTGTGCCCCGTTCTTCCCAGGCTAGCGAGACGAAGTCAATGGCAAATACCCAAGATGGCGTTGATGCACTTTGGAGTGGGCAAATACGGCTTTCTTCCGTCAGAACCAAGGTCTCCAAAATGGGGTGAAGGAGGCACTTCTAGCTACAGCTGGTTAGCAGTGGGTTATCCTAGTCTCTTAACAGCTGGCCGAGTTGACCATGTGGGCCTAAAAGCGCGAAAAGCTTGACAAGGCTCAGCGCAACTGAGAAAACCAGGCCGATGGATGGCGGAGCATTTTTTGGCCCTTAACGAAGCAGAAGCCCAGACGATAGTGTTCAGCTGCTACCAGGGCAAAGAGGAATTCCCTGACCGGGAATCGAACCCGGGCCGCGGCGGTGAGAGCGCCGAACCCTAGCCACTAGACCACCAGGGAGAGGTGTGCCCCGTTTTTCCCAGGCTAGCGAGACGAAGTCAATGGCAAATACCCAAGATGGCGTTGATGCACTTTGGAGTGGGCAAATACGGCTTTCTTCCGTCAGAACCAAGGTCTCCAAAATGGGGTGAAGGAGGCACTTCTAGCTACAGCTGGTTAGCAGTGGGTTATCCTAGTCTCTTAACAGCTGGCCGAGTTGGCCATGTGGGCCTAAAAGCTTGACAAGGCTCAGCGGAACTGAGAAAACCAGGCCGATGGATGGCGGAGCATTTTTTGGCCCTTAACGAAGCAGAAGCCCAGACGATAGTGTCCAGCTGCTACCAGGGCAAAGAAGAATTCCCTGACCGGGAGTCGAACCCGGGCCGCAGCGGTGAGAGCGCCGAATCCTAGCCACTAGACCACCAGGGAGAGGTGTGCCCTGTTCTTCCCAGGCTAGCGAGACGAAGTCAATGGCAAATACCCAAGATGGCGTTGATGCACTTTGGAGTGGGCAAATACGGCTTTCTTCCGTCAGAACCAAGGTCTCCAAAATGGGGTGAAGGAGGCACTTCTAGCTACAGCTGGTTAGCAGTGGGTTATCCTAGTCTCTTAACAGCTGGCCGAGTTGACCATGTGGGCCTAAAAGCGCGAAAAGCTTGACAAGGCTCAGCGCAACTGAGAAAACCAGGCCGATGGATGGCGGAGCATTTTTTGGCCCTTAACGAAGCAGAAGCCCAGACGATAGTGTCCAGCTGCTACCAGGGCAAAGAAGAATTCCCTGACCGGGAGTCGAACCCGGGCCGCGGCGGTGAGAGCGCCGAATCCTAGCCACTAGACCACCAGGGAGAGGTGTGCCCCGTTCTTCCCAGGCAAGCGAGACGAAGTCAATGGCAAATACCCAAGATGGCGTTGATGCACTTTGGAGTGGGCAAATACGGCTTTCTTCCGTCAGAACCAAGGTCTCCAAAATGGGGTGAAGGAGGCACTTCTAGCTACAGCTGGTTAGCAGTGGGTTATCCTAGTCTCTTAACAGCTGGCCGAGTTGACCATGTGGGCCTAAAAGCGCGAAAAGCTTGACAAGGCTCAGCGCAACTGAGAAAACCAGGCCGATGGATGGCGGAGCATTTTTTGGCCCTTAACGAAGCAGAAGCCCAGACGATAGTGTCCAGCTGCTACCAGGGCAAAGAAGAATTCCCTGACCGGGAATCGAACCCGGGCCGCGGCGGTGAGAGCGCCGAATCCTAGCCACTAGACCACCAGGGAGAGGTGTGCCCTGTTCTTCCCAGGCTAGCGAGACGAAGTCAATGGCAAATACCCAAGATGGCGTTGATGCACTTTGGAGTGGGCAAATACGGCTTTCTTCCGTCAGAACCAAGGTCTCCAAAATGGGGTGAAGGAGGCACTTCTAGCTACAGCTGGTTAGCAGTGGGTTATCCTAGTCTCTTAACAGCTGGCCGAGTTGGCCATGTGGGTGTAAAAGCGCGAAAAGCTTGACAAGGCTCAGCGGAACTGAGAAAACCAGGCCGATGGATGGCGGAGCATTTTTTGGCCCTTAACGAAGCAGAAGCCCAGACGATAGTGTCCAGCTGCTACCAGGGCAAAGAAGAATTCCCTGACCGGGAATCGAACCCGGGCCGCGGCGGTGAGAGCGCCGAATCCTAGCCACTAGACCACCAGGGAGAGGTGTGCCCCGTTCTTCCCAGGCTAGCGAGACGAAGTCAATGGCAAATACCCAAGATGGCGTTGATGCACTTTGGAGTGGGCAAATACGACTTTCTTCCGTCAGAACCAAGGTCTCCAAAATGGGGTGAAGGAGGCACTTCTAGCTACAGCTGGTTAGCAGTGGGTTATCCTAGTCTCTTAACAGCTGGCCGAGTTGACCATGTGGGCCTAAAAGCGCGAAAAGCTTGACAAGGCTCAGCGCAACTGAGAAAACCAGGCCGATGGATGGCGGAGCATTTTTTGGCCCTTAACGAAGCAGAAGCCCAGACGATAGTGTCCAGCTGCTACCAGGGCAAAGAAGAATTCCCTGACCGGGAATCGAACCCGGGCCGCGGCGGTGAGAGCGCCGAATCCTAGCCACTAGACCACCAGGGAGAGGTGTGCCCCGTTTTTCCCAGGCTAGCGAGACGAAGTCAATGGCAAATACCCAAGATGGCGTTGATGCACTTTGGAGTGGGCAAATACGGCTTTCTTCCGTCAGAACCAAGGTCTCCAAAATGGGGTGAAGGAGGCACTTCTAGCTACAGCTGGTTAGCAGTGGGTTATCCTAGTCTCTTAACAGCTGGCCGAGTTGGCCATGTGGGCCTAAAAGCGCGAAAAGCTTGACAAGGCTCAGCGGAACTGAGAAAACCAGGCCGATGGATGGCGGAGCATTTTTTGGCCCTTAACGAAGCAGAAGCCCAGACGATAGTGTCCAGCTGCTACCAGGGCAAAGAAGAATTCCCTGACCGGGAATCGAACCCGGGCCGCGGCGGTGAGAGCGCCGAATCCTAGCCACTAGACCACCAGGGAGAGGTGTGCCCCGTTCTTCCCAGGCTAGCGAGACGAAGTCAATGGCAAATACCCAAGATGGCGTTGATGCACTTTGGAGTGGGCAAATACGGCTTTCTTCCGTCAGAACCAAGGTCTCCAAAATGGGGTGAAGGAGGCACTTCTAGCTACAGCTGGTTAGCAGTGGGTTATCCTAGTCTCTTAACAGCTGGCCGAGTTGACCATGTGGGCCTAAAAGCGCGAAAAGCTTGACAAGGCTCAGCGCAACTGAGAAAAGCAGGCCGATGGATGGCGGAGCATTTTTTGGCCCTTAATGAAGCAGAAGCCCAGACGATAGTGTCCAGCTGCTACCAGGGCAAAGAAGAATTCCCTGACCGGGAATCGAACACGGGCCGCGGCGGTGAGAGTGCCGAATCCTAGCCACTAGACCACCAGGGAGAGGTGTGCCCTGTTCTTCCCAGGCTAGCGAGACGAAGTCAATGGCAAATACCCAAGATGGCGTTGATGCACTTTGGAGTGGGCAAATGCGGCTTTCTTCCGTCAGAACCAAGGTCTCCAAAATGGGGTGAAGGAGGCACTTCTAGCTACAGCTGGTTAGCAGTGGGTTATCCTAGTCTCTTAACAGCTGGCCGAGTTGACCATGTGGGCCTAAAAGCGCGAAAAGCTTGACAAGGCTCAGCGCAACTGAGAAAACCAGGCCGATGGATGGCGGAGCATTTTTTGGCCCTTAACGAAGCAGAAGCCCAGACGATAGTGTCCAGCTGCTACCAGGGCAAAGA
The DNA here is from genome assembly GCF_037356315.1 of Lithobates pipiens. NCBI lineage: Eukaryota > Metazoa > Chordata > Amphibia > Anura > Ranidae > Lithobates > Lithobates pipiens. The sequence goes on from NW_027507685.1 coordinate 242,335,785, forward strand.
AGAATTCCCTGACCGGGAATCGAACCCGGGCCGCGGCGGTGAGAGCGCCGAATCCTAGCCACTAGACCACCAGGGAGAGGTGTGCCCCGTTTTTCCCAGGCTAGCGAGACGAAGTCAATGGCAAATACCCAAGATGGCGTTGATGCACTTTGGAGTGGGCAAATACGGCTTTCTTCCGTCAGAACCAAGGTCTCCAAAATGGGGTGAAGGAGGCACTTCTAGCTACAGCTGGTTAGCAGTGGGTTATCCTAGTCTCTTAACAGCTGGCCGAGTTGGCCATGTGGGCCTAAAAGCGCGAAAAGCTTGACAAGGCTCAGCGGAACTGAGAAAACCAGGCCGATGGATGGCGGAGCATTTTTTGGCCCTTAACGAAGCAGAAGCCCAGACGATAGTGTCCAGCTGCTACCAGGGCAAAGAAGAATTCCCTGACCGGGAATCGAACCCGGGCCGCGGCGGTGAGAGCGCCGAATCCTAGCCACTAGACCACCAGGGAGAGGTGTGCCCTGTTCTTCCCAGGCTAGCGAGACGAAGTCAATGGCAAATACCCAAGATGGCGTTGATGCACTTTGGAGTGGGCAAATACGGCTTTCTTCCGTCAGAACCAAGGTCTCCAAAATGGGGTGAAGGAGGCACTTCTAGCTACAGCTGGTTAGCAGTGGGTTATCCTAGTCTCTTAACAGCTGGCCGAGTTGACCATGTGGGCCTAAAAGCGCGAAAAGCTTGACAAGGCTCAGCGCAACTGAGAAAACCAGGCCGATGGATGGCGGAGCATTTTTTGGCCCTTAACGAAGCAGAAGCCCAGACGATAGTGTCCAGCTGCTACCAGGGCAAAGAAGAATTCCCTGACCGGGAATCGAACCCGGGCCGCGGCGGTGAGAGCGCCGAATCCTAGCCACTAGACCACCAGGGAGAGGTGTGCCCCGTTCTTCCCAGGCTAGCGAGACGAAGTCAATGGCAAATACCCAAGATGGCGTTGATGCACTTTGGAGTGGGCAAATACGGCTTTCTTCCGTCAGAACCAAGGTCTCCAAAATGGGGTGAAGGAGGCACTTCTAGCTACAGCTGGTTAGCAGTGGGTTATCCTAGTCTCTTAACAGCTGGCCGAGTTGGCCATGTGGGCCTAAAAGCGCGAAAAGCTTGACAAGGCTCAGCGCAACTGAGAAAACCAGGCCGATGGATGGCGGAGCATTTTTTGGCCCTTAACGAAGCAGAAGCCCAGACGATAGTGTTCAGCTGCTACCAGGGCAAAGAAGAATTCCCTGACCGGGAATCGAACCCGGGCCGCGGCGGTGAGAGCGCCGAACCCTAGCCACTAGACCACCAGGGAGAGGTGTGCCCCGTTTTTCCCAGGCTAGCGAGACGAAGTCAATGGCAAATACCCAAGATGGCGTTGATGCACTTTGGAGTGGGCAAATACGGCTTTCTTCCGTCAGAACCAAGGTCTCCAAAATGGGGTGAAGGAGGCACTTCTAGCTACAGCTGGTTAGCAGTGGGTTATCCTAGTCTCTTAACAGCTGGCCGAGTTGGCCATGTGGGCCTAAAAGCTTGACAAGGCTCAGCGGAACTGAGAAAACCAGGCCGATGGATGGCGGAGCATTTTTTGGCCCTTAACGAAGCAGAAGCCCAGATGATAGTGTCCAGCTGCTACCAGGGCAAAGAAGAATTCCCTGACCGGGAATCGAACCCGGGCCGCGGCGGTGAGAGCGCCGAATCCTAGCCACTAGACCACCAGGGAGAGGTGTGCCCTGTTCTTCCCAGGCTAGCGAGACGAAGTCAATGGCAAATACCCAAGATGGCGTTGATGCACTTTGGAGTGGGCAAATACGGCTTTCTTCCGTCAGAACCAAGGTCTCCAAAATGGGGTGAAGGAGGCACTTCTAGCTACAGCTGGTTAGCAGTGGGTTATCCTAGTCTCTTAACAGCTGGCCGAGTTGACCATGTGGGCCTAAAAGCGCGAAAAGCTTGACAAGGCTCAGCGCAACTGAGAAAACCAGGCCGATGGATGGCGGAGCATTTTTTGGCCCTTAACGAAGCAGAAGCCCAGACGATAGTGTCCAGCTGCTACCAGGGCAAAGAAGAATTCCCTGACCGGGAATCGAACCCGGGCCGCGGCGGTGAGAGCACCGAATCCTAGCCACTAGACCACCAGGGAGAGGTGTGCCCCGTTCTTCCCAGGCAAGCGAGACGAAGTCAATGGCAAATACCCAAGATGGCGTTGATGCACTTTGGAGTGGGCAAATACGGCTTTCTTCCGTCAGAACCAAGGTCTCCAAAATGGGGTGAAGGAGGCACTTCTAGCTACAGCTGGTTAGCAGTGGGTTATCCTAGTCTCTTAACAGCTGGCCGAGTTGACCATGTGGGCCTAAAAGCGCGAAAAGCTTGACAAGGCTCAGCGCAACTGAGAAAACCAGGCCGATGGATGGCGGAGCATTTTTTGGCCCTTAACGAAGCAGAAGCCCAGACGATAGTGTCCAGCTGCTACCAGGGCAAAGAAGAATTCCCTGACCGGGAATCGAACCCGGGCCGCGGCGGTGAGAGCGCCGAATCCTAGCCACTAGACCACCAGGGAGAGGTGTGCCCCGTTCTTCCCAGGCTAGCGAGACGAAGTCAATGGCAAATACCCAAGATGGCGTTGATGCACTTTGGAGTGGGCAAATACGGCTTTCTTCCGTCAGAACCAAGGTCTCCAAAATGGGGTGAAGGAGGCACTTCTAGCTACAGCTGGTTAGCAGTGGGTTATCCTAGTCTCTTAACAGCTGGCCGAGTTGACCATGTGGGCCTAAAAGCGCGAAAAGCTTGACAAGGCTCAGCGCAACTGAGAAAACCAGGCCGATGGATGGCGGAGCATTTTTTGGCCCTTAACGAAGCAGAAGCCCAGACGATAGTGTTCAGCTGCTACCAGGGCAAAGAAGAATTCCCTGACCGGGAATCGAACCCGGGCCGCGGCGGTGAGAGCGCCGAACCCTAGCCACTAGACCACCAGGGAGAGGTGTGCCCCGTTTTTCCCAGGCTAGCGAGACGAAGTCAATGGCAAATACCCAAGATGGCGTTGATGCACTTTGGAGTGGGCAAATACGGCTTTCTTCCGTCAGAACCAAGGTCTCCAAAATGGGGTGAAGGAGGCACTTCTAGCTACAGCTGGTTAGCAGTGGGTTATCCTAGTCTCTTAACAGCTGGCCGAGTTGGCCATGTGGGCCTAAAAGCTTGACAAGGCTCAGCGGAACTGAGAAAACCAGGCCGATGGATGGCGGAGCATTTTTTGGCCCTTAACGAAGCAGAAGCCCAGATGATAGTGTCCAGCTGCTACCAGGGCAAAGAAGAATTCCCTGACCGGGAATCGAACCCGGGCCGCGGCGGTGAGAGCGCCGAATCCTAGCCACTAGACCACCAGGGAGAGGTGTGCCCTGTTCTTCCCAGGCTAGCGAGACGAAGTCAATGGCAAATACCCAAGATGGCGTTGATGCACTTTGGAGTGGGCAAATACGGCTTTCTTCCGTCAGAACCAAGGTCTCCAAAATGGGGTGAAGGAGGCACTTCTAGCTACAGCTGGTTAGCAGTGGGTTATCCTAGTCTCTTAACAGCTGGCCGAGTTGACCATGTGGGCCTAAAAGCGCGAAAAGCTTGACAAGGCTCAGCGCAACTGAGAAAACCAGGCCGATGGATGGCGGAGCATTTTTTGGCCCTTAACGAAGCAGAAGCCCAGACGATAGTGTCCAGCTGCTACCAGGGCAAAGAAGAATTCCCTGACCGGGAATCGAACCCGGGCCGCGGCGGTGAGAGCACCGAATCCTAGCCACTAGACCACCAGGGAGAGGTGTGCCCCGTTCTTCCCAGGCAAGCGAGACGAAGTCAATGGCAAATACCCAAGATGGCGTTGATGCACTTTGGAGTGGGCAAATACGGCTTTCTTCCGTCAGAACCAAGGTCTCCAAAATGGGGTGAAGGAGGCACTTCTAGCTACAGCTGGTTAGCAGTGGGTTATCCTAGTCTCTTAACAGCTGGCCGAGTTGACCATGTGGGCCTAAAAGCGCGAAAAGCTTGACAAGGCTCAGCGCAACTGAGAAAACCAGGCCGATGGATGGCGGAGCATTTTTTGGCCCTTAACGAAGCAGAAGCCCAGACGATAGTGTTCAGCTGCTACCAGGGCAAAGAAGAATTCCCTGACCGGGAATCGAACCCGGGCCGCGGCGGTGAGAGCGCCGAATCCTAGCCACTAGACCACCAGGGAGAGGTGTGCCCCGTTCTTCCCAGGCTAGCGAGACGAAGTCAATGGCAAATACCCAAGATGGCGTTGATGCACTTTGGAGTGGGCAAATACGGCTTTCTTCCGTCAGAACCAAGGTCTCCAAAATGGGGTGAAGGAGGCACTTCTAGCTACAGCTGGTTAGCAGTGGGTTATCCTAGTCTCTTAACAGCTGGCCGAGTTGGCCATGTGGGTGTAAAAGCGCGAAAAGCTTGACAAGGCTCAGCGGAACTGAGAAAACCAGGCCGATGGATGGCGGAGCATTTTTTGGCCCTTAACGAAGCAGAAGCCCAGACGATAGTGTCCAGCTGCTACCAGGGCAAAGAAGAATTCCCTGACCGGGAATCGAACCCGGGCCGCGGCGGTGAGAGCGCCGAATCCTAGCCACTAGACCACCAGGGAGAGGTGTGCCCCGTTCTTCCCAGGCTAGCGAGACGAAGTCAATGGCAAATACCCAAGATGGCGTTGATGCACTTTGGAGTGGGCAAATACGACTTTCTTCCGTCAGAACCAAGGTCTCCAAAATGGGGTGAAGGAGGCACTTCTAGCTACAGCTGGTTAGCAGTGGGTTATCCTAGTCTCTTAACAGCTGGCCGAGTTGACCATGTGGGCCTAAAAGCGCGAAAAGCTTGACAAGGCTCAGCGCAACTGAGAAAACCAGGCCGATGGATGGCGGAGCATTTTTTGGCCCTTAACGAAGCAGAAGCCCAGACGATAGTGTCCAGCTGCTACCAGGGCAAAGAAGAATTCCCTGACCGGGAATCGAACCCGGGCCGCGGCGGTGAGAGCGCCGAATCCTAGCCACTAGACCACCAGGGAGAGGTGTGCCCCGTTTTTCCCAGGCTAGCGAGACGAAGTCAATGGCAAATACCCAAGATGGCGTTGATGCACTTTGGAGTGGGCAAATACGGCTTTCTTCCGTCAGAACCAAGGTCTCCAAAATGGGGTGAAGGAGGCACTTCTAGCTACAGCTGGTTAGCAGTGGGTTATCCTAGTCTCTTAACAGCTGGCCGAGTTGGCCATGTGGGCCTAAAAGCGCGAAAAGCTTGACAAGGCTCAGCGGAACTGAGAAAACCAGGCCGATGGATGGCGGAGCATTTTTTGGCCCTTAACGAAGCAGAAGCCCAGACGATAGTGTCCAGCTGCTACCAGGGCAAAGAAGAATTCCCTGACCGGGAATCGAACCCGGGCCGCGGCGGTGAGAGCGCCGAATCCTAGCCACTAGACCACCAGGGAGAGGTGTGCCCTGTTCTTCCCAGGCTAGCGAGACGAAGTCAATGGCAAATACCCAAGATGGCGTTGATGCACTTTGGAGTGGGCAAATACGGCTTTCTTCCGTCAGAACCAAGGTCTCCAAAATGGGGTGAAGGAGGCACTTCTAGCTACAGCTGGTTAGCAGTGGGTTATCCTAGTCTCTTAACAGCTGGCCGAGTTGGCCATGTGGGTGTAAAAGCGCGAAAAGCTTGACAAGGCTCAGCGGAACTGAGAAAACCAGGCCGATGGATGGCGGAGCATTTTTTGGCCCTTAACGAAGCAGAAGCCCAGACGATAGTGTTCAGCTGCTACCAGGGCAAAGAAGAATTCCCAGACCGGGAATCGAACCCGGGCCGCGGCGGTGAGAGCACCGAATCCTAGCCACTAGACCACCAGGGAGAGGTGTGCCCCATTCTTCCCAGGCTAGCGAGACGAAGTCAATGGCAAATACCCAAGATGGCGTTGATGCACTTTGGAGTGGGCAAATACGGCTTTCTTCCGTCAGAACCAAGGTCTCCAAAATGGGGTGAAGGAGGCACTTCTAGCTACAGCTGGTTAGCAGTGGGTTATCCTAGTCTCTTAACAGCTGGCCGAGTTGACCATGTGGGCCTAAAAGCGCGAAAAGCTTGACAAGGCTCAGCGCAACTGAGAAAACCAGGCCGATGGATGGCGGAGCATTTTTTGGCCCTTAACGAAGCAGAAGCCCAGACGATAGTGTCCAGCTGCTACCAGGGCAAAGAAGAATTCCCTGACCGGGAATCGAACCCGGGCCGCGGCGGTGAGAGCGCCGAATCCTAGCCACTAGACCACCAGGGAGAGGTGTGCCCCGTTTTTCCCAGGCTAGCGAGACGAAGTCAATGGCAAATACCCAAGATGGCGTTGATGCACTTTGGAGTGGGCAAATACGGCTTTCTTCCGTCAGAACCAAGGTCTCCAAAATGGGGTGAAGGAGGCACTTCTAGCTACAGCTGGTTAGCAGTGGGTTATCCTAGTCTCTTAACAGCTGGCCGAGTTGGCCATGTGGGCCTAAAAGCGCGAAAAGCTTGACAAGGCTCAGCGGAACTGAGAAAACCAGGCCGATGGATGGCGGAGCATTTTTTGGCCCTTAACGAAGCAGAAGCCCAGACGATAGTGTCCAGCTGCTACCAGGGCAAAGAAGAATTCCCTGACCGGGAATCGAACCCGGGCCGCGGCGGTGAGAGCGCCGAATCCTAGCCACTAGACCACCAGGGAGAGGTGTGCCCTGTTCTTCCCAGGCTAGCGAGACGAAGTCAATGGCAAATACCCAAGATGGCGTTGATGCACTTTGGAGTGGGCAAATACGGCTTTCTTCCGTCAGAACCAAGGTCTCCAAAATGGGGTGAAGGAGGCACTTCTAGCTACAGCTGGTTAGCAGTGGGTTATCCTAGTCTCTTAACAGCTGGCCGAGTTGACCATGTGGGCCTAAAAGCGCGAAAAGCTTGACAAGGCTCAGCGCAACTGAGAAAACCAGGCCGATGGATGGCGGAGCATTTTTTGGCCCTTAACGAAGCAGAAGCCCAGACGATAGTGTCCAGCTGCTACCAGGGCAAAGAAGAATTCCCTGACCGGGAATCGAACCCGGGCCGCGGCGGTGAGAGCGCCGAATCCTAGCCACTAGACCACCAGGGAGAGGTGTGCCCCGTTCTTCCCAGGCTAGCGAGACGAAGTCAATGGCAAATACCCAAGATGGCGTTGATGCACTTTGGAGTGGGCAAATACGGCTTTCTTCCGTCAGAACCAAGGTCTCCAAAATGGGGTGAAGGAGGCACTTCTAGCTACAGCTGGTTAGCAGTGGGTTATCCTAGTCTCTTAACAGCTGGCCGAGTTGACCATGTGGGCCTAAAAGCGCGAAAAGCTTGACAAGGCTCAGCGCAACTGAGAAAACCAGGCCGATGGATGGCGGAGCATTTTTTGGCCCTTAACGAAGCAGAAGCCCAGACGATAGTGTTCAGCTGCTACCAGGGCAAAGAAGAATTCCCTGACCGGGAATCGAACCCGGGCCGCGGCGGTGAGAGCGCCGAACCCTAGCCACTAGACCACCAGGGAGAGGTGTGCCCCGTTTTTCCCAGGCTAGCGAGACGAAGTCAATGGCAAATACCCAAGATGGCGTTGATGCACTTTGGAGTGGGCAAATACGGCTTTCTTCCGTCAGAACCAAGGTCTCCAAAATGGGGTGAAGGAGGCACTTCTAGCTACAGCTGGTTAGCAGTGGGTTATCCTAGTCTCTTAACAGCTGGCCGAGTTGGCCATGTGGGCCTAAAAGCTTGACAAGGCTCAGCGGAACTGAGAAAACCAGGCCGATGGATGGCGGAGCATTTTTTGGCCCTTAACGAAGCAGAAGCCCAGACGATAGTGTCCAGCTGCTACCAGGGCAAAGAAGAATTCCCTGACCGGGAATCGAACCCGGGCCGCGGCGGTGAGAGCGCTGAATCCTAGCCACTAGACCACCAGGGAGAGGTGTGCCCTGTTCTTCCCAGGCTAGCGAGACGAAGTCAATGGCAAATACCCAAGATGGCGTTGATGCACTTTGGAGTGGGCAAATACGGCTTTCTTCCGTCAGAACCAAGGTCTCCAAAATGGGGTGAAGGAGGCACTTCTAGCTACAGCTGGTTAGCAGTGGGTTATCCTAGTCTCTTAACAGCTGGCCGAGTTGACCATGTGGGCCTAAAAGCGCGAAAAGCTTGACAAGGCTCAGCGCAACTGAGAAAACCAGGCCGATGGATGGCGGAGCATTTTTTGGCCCTTAACGAAGCAGAAGCCCAGATGATAGTGTCCAGCTGCTACCAGGGCAAAGAAGAATTCCCTGACCGGGAATCGAACCCGGGCCGCGGCGGTGAGAGCGCCGAATCCTAGCCACTAGACCACCAGGGAGAGGTGTGCCCCGTTCTTCCCAGGCAAGCGAGACGAAGTCAATGGCAAATACCCAAGATGGCGTTGATGCACTTTGGAGTGGGCAAATACGGCTTTCTTCCGTCAGAACCAAGGTCTCCAAAATGGGGTGAAGGAGGCACTTCTAGCTACAGCTGGTTAGCAGTGGGTTATCCTAGTCTCTTAACAGCTGGCCGAGTTGACCATGTGGGCCTAAAAGCGCGAAAAGCTTGACAAGGCTCAGCGCAACTGAGAAAACCAGGCCGATGGATGGCGGAGCATTTTTTGGCCCTTAACGAAGCAGAAGCCCAGACGATAGTGTCCAGCTGCTACCAGGGCAAAGAAGAATTCCCTGACCGGGAATCGAACCCGGGCCGCGGCGGTGAGAGCGCCGAATCCTAGCCACTAGACCACCAGGGAGAGGTGTGCCCCGTTTTTCCCAGGCTAGCGAGACGAAGTCAATGGCAAATACCCAAGATGGCGTTGATGCACTTTGGAGTGGGCAAATACGGCTTTCTTCCGTCAGAACCAAGGTCTCCAAAATGGGGTGAAGGAGGCACTTCTAGCTACAGCTGGTTAGCAGTGGGTTATCCTAGTCTCTTAACAGCTGGCCGAGTTGGCCATGTGGGCCTAAAAGCGCGAAAAGCTTGACAAGGCTCAGCGGAACTGAGAAAACCAGGCCGATGGATGGCGGAGCATTTTTTGGCCCTTAACGAAGCAGAAGCCCAGACGATAGTGTCCAGCTGCTACCAGGGCAAAGAAGAATTCCCTGACCGGGAATCGAACCCGGGCCGCGGCGGTGAGAGCGCCGAATCCTAGCCACTAGACCACCAGGGAGAGGTGTGCCCTGTTCTTCCCAGGCTAGCGAGACGAAGTCAATGGCAAATACCCAAGATGGCGTTGATGCACTTTGGAGTGGGCAAATACGGCTTTCTTCCGTCAGAACCAAGGTCTCCAAAATGGGGTGAAGGAGGCACTTCTAGCTACAGCTGGTTAGCAGTGGGTTATCCTAGTCTCTTAACAGCTGGCCGAGTTGACCATGTGGGCCTAAAAGCGCGAAAAGCTTGACAAGGCTCAGCGCAACTGAGAAAACCAGGCCGATGGATGGCGGAGCATTTTTTGGCCCTTAACGAAGCAGAAGCCCAGACGATAGTGTCCAGCTGCTACCAGGGCAAAGAAGAATTCCCTGACCGGGAATCGAACCCGGGCCGCGGCGGTGAGAGCGCCGAATCCTAGCCACTAGACCACCAGGGAGAGGTGTGCCCCGTTCTTCCCAGGCTAGCGAGACGAAGTCAATGGCAAATACCCAAGATGGCGTTGATGCACTTTGGAGTGGGCAAATACGGCTTTCTTCCGTCAGAACCAAGGTCTCCAAAATGGGGTGAAGGAGGCACTTCTAGCTACAGCTGGTTAGCAGTGGGTTATCCTAGTCTCTTAACAGCTGGCCGAGTTGACCATGTGGGCCTAAAAGCGCGAAAAGCTTGACAAGGCTCAGCGCAACTGAGAAAACCAGGCCGATGGATGGCGGAGCATTTTTTGGCCCTTAACGAAGCAGAAGCCCAGACGATAGTGTTCAGCTGCTACCAGGGCAAAGAAGAATTCCCTGACCGGGAATCGAACCCGGGCCGCGGCGGTGAGAGCGCCGAACCCTAGCCACTAGACCACCAGGGAGAGGTGTGCCCCGTTTTTCCCAGGCTAGCGAGACGAAGTCAATGGCAAATACCCAAGATGGCGTTGATGCACTTTGGAGTGGGCAAATACGGCTTTCTTCCGTCAGAACCAAGGTCTCCAAAATGGGGTGAAGGAGGCACTTCTAGCTACAGCTGGTTAGCAGTGGGTTATCCTAGTCTCTTAACAGCTGGCCGAGTTGGCCATGTGGGCCTAAAAGCTTGACAAGGCTCAGCGGAACTGAGAAAACCAGGCCGATGGATGGCGGAGCATTTTTTGGCCCTTAACGAAGCAGAAGCCCAGACGATAGTGTCCAGCTGCTACCAGGGCAAAGAAGAATTCCCTGACCGGGAATCGAACCCGGGCCGCGGCGGTGAGAGCGCTGAATCCTAGCCACTAGACCACCAGGGAGAGGTGTGCCCTGTTCTTCCCAGGCTAGCGAGACGAAGTCAATGGCAAATACCCAAGATGGCGTTGATGCACTTTGGAGTGGGCAAATACGGCTTTCTTCCGTCAGAACCAAGGTCTCCAAAATGGGGTGAAGGAGGCACTTCTAGCTACAGCTGGTTAGCAGTGGGTTATCCTAGTCTCTTAACAGCTGGCCGAGTTGACCATGTGGGCCTAAAAGCGCGAAAAGCTTGACAAGGCTCAGCGCAACTGAGAAAACCAGGCCGATGGATGGCGGAGCATTTTTTGGCCCTTAACGAAGCAGAAGCCCAGATGATAGTGTCCAGCTGCTACCAGGGCAAAGAAGAATTCCCTGACCGGGAATCGAACCCGGGCCGCGGCGGTGAGAGCGCCGAATCCTAGCCACTAGACCACCAGGGAGAGGTGTGCCCCGTTCTTCCCAGGCAAGCGAGACGAAGTCAATGGCAAATACCCAAGATGGCGTTGATGCACTTTGGAGTGGGCAAATACGGCTTTCTTCCATCAGAACCAAGGTCTCCAAAATGGGGTGAAGGAGGCACTTCTAGCTACAGCTGGTTAGCAGTGGGTTATCCTAGTCTCTTAACAGCTGGCCGAGTTGACCATGTGGGCCTAAAAGCGCGAAAAGCTTGACAAGGCTCAGCGCAACTGAGAAAACCAGGCCGATGGATGGCGGAGCATTTTTTGGCCCTTAACGAAGCAGAAGCCCAGACGATAGTGTCCAGCTGCTACCAGGGCAAAGAAGAATTCCCTGACCGGGAATCGAACCCGGGCCACGGCGGTGAGAGCGCCGAATCCTAGCCACTAGACCACCAGGGAGAGGTGTGCCATGTTCTTCCCAGGCTAGCGAGACGAAGTCAATGGCAAATACCCAAGATGGCGTTGATGCACTTTGGAGTGGGCAAATACGGCTTTCTTCCGTCAGAACCAAGGTCTCCAAAATGGGGTGAAGGAGGCACTTCTAGCTACAGCTGGTTAGCAGTGGGTTATCCTAGTCTCTTAACAGCTGGCCGAGTTGACCATGTGGGCCTAAAAGCGCGAAAAGCTTGACAAGGCTCAGCGCAACTGAGAAAACCAGGCCGATGGATGGCGGAGCATTTTTTGGCCCTTAACGAAGCAGAAGCCCAGACGATAGTGTCCAGCTGCTACCAGGGCAAAGAAGAATTCCCTGACCGGGAATCGAACCCGGGCCGCGGCGGTGAGAGCGCCGAATCCTAGCCACTAGACCACCAGGGAGAGGTGTGCCCCGTTTTTCCCAGGCTAGCGAGACGAAGTCAATGGCAAATACCCAAGATGGCGTTGATGCACTTTGGAGTGGGCAAATACGGCTTTCTTCCGTCAGAACCAAGGTCTCCAAAATGGGGTGAAGGAGGCACTTCTAGCTACAGCTGGTTAGCAGTGGGTTATCCTAGTCTCTTAACAGCTGGCCGAGTTGGCCATGTGGGCCTAAAAGCGCGAAAAGCTTGACAAGGCTCAGCGCAACTGAGAAAATCAGGCCGATGGATGGCGGAGCATTTTTTGGCCCTTATCGAAGCAGAAGCCCAGACGATAGTGTCCAGCTGCTACCAGGGCAAAGAAGAATTCCCTGACCGGGAATCGAACCCGGGCCGCGGCGGTGAGAGCGCCGAATCCTAGCCACTAGACCACCAGGGAGAGGTGTGCCCCGTTCTTCCCAGGCTAGCGAGACGAAGTCAATGGCAAATACCCAAGATGGCGTTGATGCACTTTGGAGTGGGCAAATACGGCTTTCTTCCGTCAGAACCAAGGTCTCCAAAATGGGGTGAAGGAGGCACTTCTAGCTACAGCTGGTTAGCAGTGGGTTATCCTAGTCTCTTAACAGCTGGCCGAGTTGGCCATGTGGGCCGAAAAGCTTGACAAGGCTCAGCGGAACTGAGAAAACCAGGCTGATGGATGGCGGAGTATTTTTTGGCCCTTAACGAAGCAGAAGCCCAGACGATAGTGTCCAGCTGCTACCAGGGCAAAGAAGAATTCCCTGACCGGGAATCGAACCCGGGCCGCGGCGGTGAGAGCGCCGAATCCTAGCCACTAGACCACCAGGGAGAGGTGTGCCCTGTTCTTCCCAGGCTAGCGAGACGAAGTCAATGGCAAATACCCAAGATGGCGTTGATGCACTTTGGAGTGGGCAAATACGGCTTTCTTCCGTCAGAACCAAGGTCTCCAAAATGGGGTGAAGGAGGCACTTCTAGCTACAGCTGGTTAGCAGTGGGTTATCCTAGTCTCTTAACAGCTGGCCGAGTTGGCCATGTGGGTGTAAAAGCGCGAAAAGCTTGACAAGGCTCAGCGGAACTGAGAAAACCAGGCCGATGGATGGCGGAGCATTTTTTGGCCCTTAACGAAGCAGAAGCCCAGACGATAGTGTCCAGCTGCTACCAGGGCAAAGAAGAATTCCCTGACCGGGAATCGAACCCGGGCCGCGGCGGTGAGAGCGCCGAATCCTAGCCACTAGACCACCAGGGAGAGGTGTGCCCCGTTCTTCCCAGGCTAGCGAGACGAAGTCAATGGCAAATACCCAAGATGGCGTTGATGCACTTTGGAGTGGGCAAATACGGCTTTCTTCCGTCAGAACCAAGGTCTCCAAAATGGGGTGAAGGAGGCACTTCTAGCTACAGCTGGTTAGCAGTGGGTTATCCTAGTCTCTTAACAGCTGGCCGAGTTGACCATGTGGGCCTAAAAGCGCGAAAAGCTTGACAAGGCTCAGCGCAACTGAGAAAACCAGGCCGATGGATGGCGGAGCATTTTTTGGCCCTTAACGAAGCAGAAGCCCAGACGATAGTGTCCAGCTGCTACCAGGGCAAAGAAGAATTCCCTGACCGGGAATCGAACCCGGACCGCGGCGGTGAGAGCGCCGAATCCTAGCCACTAGACCACCAGGGAGAGGTGTGCCCCGTTTTTCCCAGGCTAGCGAGACGAAGTCAATGGCAAATACCCAAGATGGCGTTGATGCACTTTGGAGTGGGCAAATACGGCTTTCTTCCGTCAGAACCAAGGTCTCCAAAATGGGGTGAAGGAGGCACTTCTAGCTACAGCTGGTTAGCAGTGGGTTATCCTAGTCTCTTAACAGCTGGCCGAGTTGGCCATGTGGGCCTAAAAGCGCGAAAAGCTTGACAAGGCTCAGCGCAACTGAGAAAACCAGGCCGATGGATGGCGGAGCATTTTTTGGCCCTTATCGAAGCAGAAGCCCAGACGATAGTGTCCAGCTGCTACCAGGGCAAAGAAGAATTCCCTGACCGGGAATCGAACCCGGGCCGCGGCGGTGAGAGCGCCGAATCCTAGCCACTAGACCACCAGGGAGAGGTGTGCCCCGTTCTTCCCAGGCTAGCGAGACGAAGTCAATGGCAAATACCCAAGATGGCATTGATGCACTTTGGAGTGGGCAAATACGGCTTTCTTCCGTCAGAACCAAGGTCTCCAAAATGGGGTGAAGGAGGCACTTCTAGCTACAGCTGGTTAGCAGTGGGTTATCCTAGTCTCTTAACAGCTGGCCGAGTTGGCCATGTGGGCCTAAAAGCGCGAAAAGCTTGACAAGGCTCAGCGGAACTGAGAAAACCAGGCTGATGGATGGCGGAGCATTTTTTGGCCCTTAACGAAGCAGAAGCCCAGACGATAGTGTCCAGCTGCTACCAGGGCAAAGAAGAATTCCCTGACCGGGAATCGAACCCGGGCCGCGGCGGTGAGAGCGCCGAATCCTAGCCACTAGACCACCAGGGAGAGGTGTGCCCTGTTCTTCCCAGGCTAGCGAGACGAAGTCAATGGCAAATACCCAAGATGGCGTTGATGCACTTTGGAGTGGGCAAATACGGCTTTCTTCCGTCAGAACCAAGGTCTCCAAAATGGGGTGAAGGAGGCACTTCTAGCTACAGCTGGTTAGCAGTGGGTTATCCTAGTCTCTTAACAGCTGGCCGAGTTGGCCATGTGGGTGTAAAAGCGCGAAAAGCTTGACAAGGCTCAGCGGAACTGAGAAAACCAGGCCGATGGATGGCGGAGCATTTTTTGGCCCTTAACGAAGCAGAAGCCCAGACGATAGTGTCCAGCTGCTACCAGGGCAAAGAAGAATTCCCTGACCGGGAATCGAACCCGGGCCGCGGCGGTGAGAGCGCCGAATCCTAGCCACTAGACCACCAGGGAGAGGTGTGCCCCGTTCTTCCCAGGCTAGCGAGACGAAGTCAATGGCAAATACCCAAGATGGCGTTGATGCACTTTGGAGTGGGCAAATACGGCTTTCTTCCGTCAGAACCAAGGTCTCCAAAATGGGGTGAAGGAGGCACTTCTAGCTACAGCTGGTTAGCAGTGGGTTATCCTAGTCTCTTAACAGCTGGCCGAGTTGACCATGTGGGCCTAAAAGCGCGAAAAGCTTGACAAGGCTCAGCGCAACTGAGAAAACCAGGCCGATGGATGGCGGAGCATTTTTTGGCCCTTAACGAAGCAGAAGCCCAGACGATAGTGTCCAGCTGCTACCAGGGCAAAGAAGAATTCCCTGACCGGGAATCGAACCCGGGCCGCGGCGGTGAGAGCGCCGAATCCTAGCCACTAGACCACCAGGGAGAGGTGTGCCCCGTTTTTCCCAGGCTAGCGAGACGAAGTCAATGGCAAATACCCAAGATGGCGTTGATGCACTTTGGAGTGGGCAAATACGGCTTTCTTCCGTCAGAACCAAGGTCTCCAAAATGGGGTGAAGGAGGCACTTCTAGCTACAGCTGGTTAGCAGTGGGTTATCCTAGTCTCTTAACAGCTGGCCGAGTTGGCCATGTGGGCCTAAAAGCGCGAAAAGCTTGACAAGGCTCAGCGGAACTGAGAAAACCAGGCCGATGGATGGCGGAGCATTTTTTGGCCCTTAACGAAGCAGAAGCCCAGACGATAGTGTCCAGCTGCTACCAGGGCAAAGAAGAATTCCCTGACCGGGAATCGAACCCGGGCCGCGGCGGTGAGAGCGCCGAATCCTAGCCACTAGACCACCAGGGAGAGGTGTGCCCTGTTCTTCCCAGGCTAGCAAGACGAAGTCAATGGCAAATACCCAAGATGGCGTTGATGCACTTTGGAGTGGGCAAATACGGCTTTCTTCCGTCAGAACCAAGGTCTCCAAAATGGGGTGAAGGAGGCACTTCTAGCTACAGCTGGTTAGCAGTGGGTTATCCTAGTCTCTTAACAGCTGGCCGAGTTGGCCATGTGGGTGTAAAAGCGCGAAAAGCTTGACAAGGCTCAGCGGAACTGAGAAAACCAGGCCGATGGATGGCGGAGCATTTTTTGGCCCTTAACGAAGCAGAAGCCCAGACGATAGTGTCCAGCTGCTACCAGGGCAAAGAAGAATTCCCTGACCGGGAATCGAACCCGGGCCACGGCGGTGAGAGCGCCGAATCCTAGCCACTAGACCACCAGGGAGAGGTGTGCCCCGTTCTTCCCAGGCTAGCGAGACGAAGTCAATGGCAAATACCCAAGATGGCGTTGATGCACTTTGGAGTGGGCAAATACGACTTTCTTCCGTCAGAACCAAGGTCTCCAAAATGGGGTGAAGGAGGCACTTCTAGCTACAGCTGGTTAGCAGTGGGTTATCCTAGTCTCTTAACAGCTGGCCGAGTTGACCATGTGGGCCTAAAAGCGCGAAAAGCTTGACAAGGCTCAGCGCAACTGAGAAAACCAGGCCGATGGATGGCGGAGCATTTTTTGGCCCTTAACGAAGCAGAAGCCCAGACGATAGTGTCCAGCTGCTACCAGGGCAAAGAAGAATTCCCTGACCGGGAATCGAACCCGGGCCGCGGCGGTGAGAGCGCCGAATCCTAGCCACTAGACCACCAGGGAGAGGTGTGCCCCGTTTTTCCCAGGCTAGCGAGACGAAGTCAATGGCAAATACCCAAGATGGCGTTGATGCACTTTGGAGTGGGCAAATACGGCTTTCTTCCGTCAGAACCAAGGTCTCCAAAATGGGGTGAAGGAGGCACTTCTAGCTACAGCTGGTTAGCAGTGGGTTATCCTAGTCTCTTAACAGCTGGCCGAGTTGGCCATGTGGGCCTAAAAGCGCGAAAAGCTTGACAAGGCTCAGCGGAACTGAGAAAACCAGGCCGATGGATGGCGGAGCATTTTTTGGCCCTTAACGAAGCAGAAGCCCAGACGATAGTGTCCAGCTGCTACCAGGGCAAAGAAGAATTCCCTGACCGGGAATCGAACCCGGGCCGCAGCGGGGAGAGCGCCGAATCCTAGCCACTAGACCACCAGGGAGAGGTGTGCCATGTTCTTCCCAGGCTAGCGAGACGAAGTCAATGGCAAATACCCAAGATGGCGTTGATGCACTTTGGAGTGGGCAAATACGGCTTTCTTCCGTCAGAACCAAGGTCTCCAAAATGGGGTGAAGGAGGCACTTCTAGCTACAGCTGGTTAGCAGTGGGTTATCCTAGTCTCTTAACAGCTGGCCGAGTTGGCCATGTGGGCCTAAAAGCGCGAAAAGCTTGACAAGGCTCAGCGGAACTGAGAAAACCAGGCCGATGGATGGCGGAGCATTTTTTGGCCCTTAACGAAGCAGAAGCCCAGACGATAGTGTCCAGCTGCTACCAGGGCAAAGAAGAATTCCCTGACCGGGAATCGAACCCGGGCCGCGGCGGTGAGAGCGCCGAATCCTAGCCACTAGACCACCAGGGAGAGGTGTGCCCTGTTCTTCCCAGGCTAGCGAGACGAAGTCAATGGCAAATACCCAAGATGGCGTTGATGCACTTTGGAGTGGGCAAATACGGCTTTCTTCCGTCAGAACCAAGGTCTCCAAAATGGGGTGAAGGAGGCACTTCTAGCTACAGCTGGTTAGCAGTGGGTTATCCTAGTCTCTTAACAGCTGGCCGAGTTGACCATGTGGGCCTAAAAGCGCGAAAAGCTTGACAAGGCTCAGCGCAACTGAGAAAACCAGGCCGATGGATGGCGGAGCATTTTTTGGCCCTTAACGAAGCAGAAGCCCAGACGATAGTGTCCAGCTGCTACCAGGGCAAAGAAGAATTCCCTGACCGGGAATCGAACCCGGGCCGCGGCGGTGAGAGCGCCGAATCCTAGCCACTAGACCACCAGGGAGAGGTGTGCCCCGTTCTTCCCAGGCTAGCGAGACGAAGTCAATGGCAAATACCCAAGATGGCGTTGATGCACTTTGGAGTGGGCAAATACGGCTTTCTTCCGTCAGAACCAAGGTCTCCAAAATGGGGTGAAGGAGGCACTTCTAGCTACAGCTGGTTAGCAGTGGGTTATCCTAGTCTCTTAACAGCTGGCCGAGTTGACCATGTGGGCCTAAAAGCGCGAAAAGCTTGACAAGGCTCAGCGCAACTGAGAAAACCAGGCCGATGGATGGCGGAGCATTTTTTGGCCATTAACGAAGCAGAAGCCCAGACGATAGTGTCCAGCTGCTACCAGGGCAAAGAAGAATTCCCTGACCGGGAATCGAACCCGGGCCGCGGCGGTGAGAGCGCCGAATCCTAGCCACTAGACCACCAGGGAGAGGTGTGCCCCGTTCTTCCCAGGCTAGCGAGACGAAGTCAATGGCAAATACCCAAGATGGCGTTGATGCACTTTGGAGTGGGCAAATACGGCTTTCTTCCGTCAGAACCAAGGTCTCCAAAATGGGGTGAAGGATGCACTTCTAGCTACAGCTGGTTAGCAGTGGGTTATCCTAGTCTCTTAACAGCTGGCCGAGTTGGCCATGTGGGCCTAAAAGCGCGAAAAGCTTGACAAGGCTCAGCGGAACTGAGAAAACCAGGCCGATGGATGGCGGAGCATTTTTTGGCCCTTAACGAAGCAGAAGCCCAGACGATAGTGTCCAGCTGCTACCAGGGCAAAGAAGAATTCCCTGACCGGGAATCGAACCCGGGCCGCGGCGGTGAGAGCGCCGAATCCTAGCCACTAGACCACCAGGGAGAGGTGTGCCCTTTTCTTCCCAGGCTAGCGAGACGAAGTCAATGGCAAATACCCAAGATGGCGTTGATGCACTTTGGAGTGGGCAAATACGGCTTTCTTCCGTCAGAACCAAGGTCTCCAAAATGGGGTGAAGGAGGCACTTCTAGCTACAGCTGGTTAGCAGTGGGTTATCCTAGTCTCTTAACAGCTGGCCGAGTTGGCCATGTGGGTGTAAAAGCGCGAAAAGCTTGACAAGGCTCAGTGGAACTGAGAAAACCAGGCCGATGGATGGCGGAGCATTTTTTGGTCCTTAACGAAGCAGAAGCCCAGACGATAGTGTCCAGCTGCTACCAGGGCAAAGAAGAATTCCCTGACCGGGAATCGAACCCGGGCCGCGGCGGTGAGAGCGCCGAATCCTAGCCACTAGACCACCAGGGAGAGGTGTGCCCCGTTCTTCCCAGGCTAGCGAGACGAAGTCAATGGCAAATACCCAAGATGGCGTTGATGCACTTTGGAGTGGGCAAATACGGCTTTCTTCCGTCAGAACCAAGGTCTCCAAAATGGGGTGAAGGAGGCACTTCTAGCTACAGCTGGTTAGCAGTGGGTTATCCTAGTCTCTTAACAGCTGGCCGAGTTGACCATGTGGGCCTAAAAGCGCGAAAAGCTTGACAAGGCTCAGCGCAACTGAGAAAACCAGGCCGATGGATGGCGGAGCATTTTTTGGCCCTTAACGAAGCAGAAGCCCAGACGATAGTGTCCAGCTGCTACCAGGGCAAAGAAGAATTCCCTGACCGGGAATCGAACCCGGGCCGCGGCGGTGAGAGCGCCGAATCCTAGCCACTAGACCACCAGGGAGAGGTGTGCCCCGTTTTTCCCAGGCTAGCGAGATGAAGTCAATGGCAAACACCCAAGATGGCGTTGATGCACTTTGGAGTGGGCAAATACGGCTTTCTTCCGTCAGAACCAAGGTCTCCAAAATGGGGTGAAGGAGGCACTTCTAGCTACAGCTGGTTAGCAGTGGGTTATCCTAGTCTCTTAACAGCTGGCCGAGTTGGCCATGTGGGCCTAAAAGCGCGAAAAGCTTGACAAGGCTCAGCGGAACTGAGAAAACCAGGCCGATGGATGGCGGAGCATTTTTTGGCCCTTAACGAAGCAGAAGCCCAGACGATAGTGTCCAGCTGCTACCAGGGCAAAGAAGAATTCCCTGACCGGGAATCGAACCCGGGCCGCGGCGGTGAGAGCGCCGAATCCTAGCCACTAGACCACCAGGGAGAGGTGTGCCCTGTTCTTCCCAGGCTAGCGAGACGAAGTCAATGGCAAATACCCAAGATGGCGTTGATGCACTTTGGAGTGGGCAAATACGGCTTTCTTCCGTCAGAACCAAGGTCTCCAAAATGGGGTGAAGGAGGCACTTCTAGCTACAGCTGGTTAGCAGTGGGTTATCCTAGTCTCTTAACAGCTGGCCGAGTTGACCATGTGGGCCTAAAAGCGCGAAAAGCTTGACAAGGCTCAGCGCAACTGAGAAAACCAGGCCGATGGATGGCGGAGCATTTTTTGGCCCTTAACGAAGCAGAAGCCCAGACGATAGTGTCCAGCTGCTACCAGGGCAAAGAAGAATTCCCTGACCGGGAATCGAACCCGGGCCGCGGCAGTGAGAGCGCCGAATCCTAGCCACTAGACCACCAGGGAGAGGTGTGCCCCGTTTTTCCCAGGCTAGCGAGACGAAGTCAATGGCAAATACCCAAGATGGCGTTGATGCACTTTGGAGTGGGCAAATACGGCTTTCTTCCGTCAGAACCAAGGTCTCCAAAATGGGGTGAAGGAGGCACTTCTAGCTACAGCTGGTTAGCAGTGGGTTATCCTAGTCTCTTAACAGCTGGCCGAGTTGGCCATGTGGGCCTAAAAGCGCGAAAAGCTTGACAAGGCTCAGCGGAACTGAGAAAACCAGGCCGATGGATGGCGGAGCATTTTTTGGCCCTTAACGAAGCAGAAGCCCAGACGATAGTGTCCAGCTGCTACCAGGGCAAAGAAGAATTCCCTGACCGGGAATCGAACCCGGGCCGCGGCGGTGAGAGCGCCGAATCCTAGCCACTAGACCACCAGGGAGAGGTGTGCCCTGTTCTTCCCAGGCTAGCGAGACGAAGTCAATGGCAAATACCCAAGATGGCGTTGATGCACTTTGGAGTGGGCAAATACGGGTTTCTTCCGTCAGAACCAAGGTCTCCAAAATGGGGTGAAGGAGGCACTTCTAGCTACAGCTGGTTAGCAGTGGGTTATCCTAGTCTCTTAACAGCTGGCCGAGTTGACCATGTGGGCCTAAAAGCGCGAAAAGCTTGACAAGGCTCAGCGGAACTGATAAAACCAGGCCGATGGATGGCGGAGCATTTTTTGGCCCTTAACGAAGCAGAAGCCCAGACGATAGTGTCCAGCTGCTACCAGGGCAAAGAAGAATTCCCTGACCGGGAATCGAACCCGGGCCGCGGCGGTGAGAGCGCCGAATCCTAGCCACTAGACCACCAGGGAGAGGTGTGCCCTGTTCTTCCCAGGCTAGCGAGACGAAGTCAATGGCAAATACCCAAGATGGCGTTGATGCACTTTGGAGTGGGCAAATACGGCTTTCTTCCGTCAGAACCAAGGTCTCCAAAATGGGGTGAAGGAGGCACTTCTAGCTACAGCTGGTTAGCAGTGGGTTATCCTAGTCTCTTAACAGCTGGCCGAGTTGGCCATGTGGGTGTAAAAGCGCGAAAAGCTTGACAAGGCTCAGTGGAACTGAGAAAACCAGGCCGATGGATGGCGGAGCATTTTTTGGTCCTTAACGAAGCAGAAGCCCAGACGATAGTGTCCAGCTGCTACCAGGGCAAAGAAGAATTCCCTGACCGGGAATCGAACCCGGGCCGCGGCGGTGAGAGCGCCGAATCCTAGCCACTAGACCACCAGGGAGAGGTGTGCCCCGTTCTTCCCAGGCTAGCGAGACGAAGTCAATGGCAAATACCCAAGATGGCGTTGATGCACTTTGGAGTGGGCAAATACGGCTTTCTTCCGTCAGAACCAAGGTCTCCAAAATGGGGTGAAGGAGGCACTTCTAGCTACAGCTGGTTAGCAGTGGGTTATCCTAGTCTCTTAACAGCTGGCCGAGTTGACCATGTGGGCCTAAAAGCGCGAAAAGGTTGACAAGGCTCAGCGCAACTGAGAAAACCAGGCCGATGGATGGCGGAGCATTTTTTGGCCCTTAACGAAGCAGAAGCCCAGACGATAGTGTCCAGCTGCTACCAGGGCAAAGAAGAATTCCCTGACCGGGAATCGAACCCGGGCCGCGGCGGTGAGAGCGCCGAATCCTAGCCACTAGACCACCAGGGAGAGGTGTGCCCTGTTTTTCCCAGGCTAGCGAGACGAAGTCAATGGCAAACACCCAAGATGGCGTTGATGCACTTTGGAGTGGGCAAATACGGCTTTCTTCCGTCAGAACCAAGGTCTCCAAAATGGGGTGAAGGAGGCACTTCTAGCTACAGCTGGTTAGCAGTGGGTTATCCTAGTCTCTTAACAGCTGGCCGAGTTGGCCATGTGGGCCTAAAAGCGCGAAAAGCTTGACAAGGCTCAGCGGAACTGAGAAAACCAGGCCGATGGATGGCGGAGCATTTTTTGGCCCTTAACGAAGCAGAAGCCCAGACGATAGTGTCCAGCTGCTACCAGGGCAAAGAAGAATTCCCTGACCGGGAATCGAACCCGGGCCGCGGCGGTGAGAGCGCCGAATCCTAGCCACTAGACCACCAGGGAGAGGTGTGCCCTGTTCTTCCCAGGCTAGCGAGACGAAAGTCAATGGCAAATATCCAAGATGGCGTTGATGCACTTTGGAGTGGGCAAATACGGGTTTCTTCCGTCAGAACCAAGGTCTCCAAAATGGGGTGAAGGAGGCACTTCTAGCTACAGCTGGTTAGCAGTGGGTTATCCTAGTCTCTTAACAGCTGGCCGAGTTGACCATGTGGGCCTAAAAGCGCGAAAAGCTTGACAAGGCTCAGCGGAACTGAGAAAACCAGGCCGATGGATGGCGGAGCATTTTTTGGCCCTTAACGAAGCAGAAGCCCAGACGATAGTGTCCAGCTGCTACCAGGGCAAAGAAGAATTCCCTGACCGGGAATCGAACCCGGGCCGCGGCGGTGAGAGCGCCGAATCCTAGCCACTAGACCACCAGGGAGAGGTGTGCCCCGTTCTTCCCAGGCAAGACGAGACGAAGTCAATGGCAAATACCCAAGATGGCGTTGATGCACTTTGGAGTGGGCAAATACGGCTTTCTTCCGTCAGAACCAAGGTCTCCAAAATGGGGTGAAGGAGGCACTTCTAGCTACAGCTGGTTAGCAGTGTTTTATCCTAGTCTCTTAACAGCTGGCCGAGTTGACCATGTGGGCCTAAAAGCGCGAAAAGCTTGACAAGGCTCAGCGCAACTGAGAAAACCAGGCCGATGGATGGCGGAGCATTTTTTGGCCCTTAACGAAGCAGAAGCCCAGACGATAGTGTCCAGCTGCTACCAGGGCAAAGAAGAATTCCCTGACCGGGAATTGAACCCGGGCCGCGGCGGTGAGAGCGCCGAATCCTAGCCACTAGACCACCAGGGAGAGGTGTGCCCCGTTTTTCCCAGGCTAGCGAGACGAAGTCAATGGCAAATACCCAAGATGGCGTTGATGCACTTTGGAGTGGGCAAATACGGCTTTCTTCCGTCAGAACCAAGGTCTCCAAAATGGGGTGAAGGAGGCACTTCTAGCTACAGCTGGTTAGCAGTGGGTTATCCTAGTCTCTTAACAGCTGGCCGAGTTGACCATGTGGGCCTAAAAGCGCGAAAAGCTTGACAAGGCTCAGCGCAACTGAGAAAACCAGGCCGATGGATGGCGGAGCATTTTTTGGCCCTTAACGAAGCAGAAGCCCAGACGATAGTGTCCAGCTGCTACCAGGGCAAAGAAGAATTCCCTGACCGGGAATCGAACCCAGGCCGCGGCGGTGAGAGCGCCGAATCCTAGCCACTAGACCACCAGGGAGAGGTGTGCCCCGTTCTTCCCAGGCAAGACGAGACGAAGTCAATGGCAAATACCCAAGATGGCGTTGATGCACTTTGGAGTGGGCAAATACGGCTTTCTTCCGTCAGAACCAAGGTCTCCAAAATGGGGTGAAGGAGGCACTTCTAGCTACAGCTGGTTAGCAGTGGGTTATCCTAGTCTCTTAACAGCTGGCCGAGTTGACCATGTGGGCCTAAAAGCGCGAAAAGCTTGACAAGGCTCAGCGCAACTGAGAAAACCAGGCCGATGGATGGCGGAGCATTTTTTGGCCCTTAACGAAGCAGAAGCCCAGACGATAGTGTCCAGCTGCTACCAGGGCAAAGAAGAATTCCCTGACCGGGAATTGAACCCGGGCCGCGGCGGTGAGAGCGCCGAATCCTAGCCACTAGACCACCAGGGAGAGGTGTGCCCCGTTTTTCCCAGGCTAGCGAGACGAAGTCAATGGCAAATACCCAAGATGGCGTTGATGCACTTTGGAGTGGGCAAATACGGCTTTCTTCCGTCAGAACCAAGGTCTCCAAAATGGGGTGAAGGAGGCACTTCTAGCTACAGCTGGTTAGCAGTGGGTTATCCTAGTCTCTTAACAGCTGGCCGAGTTGACCATGTGGGCCTAAAAGCGCGAAAAGCTTGACAAGGCTCAGCGCAACTGAGAAAACCAGGCCGATGGATGGCGGAGCATTTTTTGGCCCTTAACGAAGCAGAAGCCCAGACGATAGTGTCCAGCTGCTACCAGGGCAAAGAAGAATTCCCTGACCGGGAATCGAACCCAGGCCGCGGCGGTGAGAGCGCCGAATCCTAGCCACTAGACCACCAGGGAGAGGTGTGCCCCGTTCTTCCCAGGCAAGACGAGACGAAGTCAATGGCAAATACCCAAGATGGCGTTGATGCACTTTGGAGTGGGCAAATACGGCTTTCTTCCGTCAGAACCAAGGTCTCCAAAATGGGGTGAAGGAGGCACTTCTAGCTACAGCTGGTTAGCAGTGGGTTATCCTAGTCTCTTAACAGCTGGCCGAGTTGACCATGTGGGCCTAAAAGCGCGAAAAGCTTGACAAGGCTCAGCGCAACTGAGAAAACCAGGCCGATGGATGGCGGAGCATTTTTTGGCCCTTAACGAAGCAGAAGCCCAGACGATAGTGTCCAGCTGCTACCAGGGCAAAGAAGAATTCCCTGACCGGGAATCGAACCCGGGCCGCGGCGGTGAGAGCGCCGAATCCTAGCCACTAGACCACCAGGGAGAGGTGTGCCCCGTTCTTCCCAGGCTAGCGAGACGAAGTCAATGGCAAATACCCAAGATGGCGTTGATGCACTTTGGAGTGGGCAAATACGGCTTTCTTCCGTCAGAACCAAGGTCTCCAAAATGGGGTGAAGGAGGCACTTCTAGCTACAGCTGGTTAGCAGTGGGTTATCCTAGTCTCTTAACAGCTGGCCGAGTTGACCATGTGGGCCTAAAAGCGCGAAAAGCTTGACAAGGCTCAGCGCAACTGAGAAAACCAGGCCGATGGATGGCGGAGCATTTTTTGGCCCTTAATGAAGCAGAAGCCCAGACGATAGTGTCCAGCTGCTACCAGGGCAAAGAAGAATTCCCTGACCGGGAATCGAACCCGGGCCGCGGCGGTGAGAGCGCCGAATCCTAGCCACTAGACCACCAGGGAGAGGTGTGCCCTGTTCTTCCCAGGCTAGCGAGACGAAGTCAATGGCAAATACCCAAGATGGCGTTGATGCACTTTGGAGTGGGCAAATACGGCTTTCTTCCGTCAGAACCAAGGTCTCCAAAATGGGGTGAAGGAGGCACTTCTAGCTACAGCTGGTTAGCAGTGGGTTATCCTAGTCTCTTAACAGCTGGCCGAGTTGACCATGTGGGCCTAAAAGCGCGAAAAGCTTGACAAGGCTCAGCGCAACTGAGAAAACCAGGCCGATGGATGGCGGAGCATTTTTTGGCCCTTAACGAAGCAGAAGCCCAGACGATAGTGTCCAGCTGCTACCAGGGCAAAGAAGAATTCCCTGACCGGGAATCGAACCCGGGCCGCGGCGGTGAGAGCGCCGAATCCTAGCCACTAGACCACCAGGGAGAGGTGTGCCCCGTTCTTCCCAGGCTAGCGAGACGAAGTCAATGGCAAATACCCAAGATGGCGTTGATGCACTTTGGAGTGGGCAAATACGGCTTTCTTCCGTCAGAACCAAGGTCTCCAAAATGGGGTGAAGGAGGCACTTCTAGCTACAGCTGGTTAGCAGTGGGTTATCCTAGTCTCTTAACAGCTGGCCGAGTTGACCATGTGGGCCTAAAAGCACGAAAAGCTTGACAAGGCTCAGCGGAACTGAGAAAACCAGGCCGATGGATGGCGGAGCATTTTTTGGCCCTTAACGAAGCAGAAGCCCAGACGATAGTGTCCAGCTGCTACCAGGGCAAAGAAGAATTCCCAGACCGGGAATCGAACCCGGGCCGCGGCGGTGAGAGCGCCGAATCCTAGCCACTAGACCACCAGGGAGAGGTGTGCCCTGTTCTTCCCAGGCTAGCGAGACGAAGTCAATGGCAAATACCCAAGATGGCGTTGATGCACTTTGGAGTGGGCAAATACGGCTTTCTTCCGTCAGAACCAAGGTCTCCAAAATGGGGTGAAGGAGGCACTTCTAGCTACAGCTGGTTAGCAGTGGGTTATCCTAGTCTCTTAACAGCTGGCCGAGTTGGCCATGTGGGTGTAAAAGCGCGAAAAGCTTGACAAGGCTCAGCGGAACTGAGAAAAACAGGCCGATGGATGGCGGAGCATTTTTTGGCCCTTAACGAAGCAGAAGCCCAGACGATAGTGTCCAGCTGCTACCAGGGCAAAGAAGAATTCCCTGACCGGGAATCGAACCCGGGCCGCGGCGGTGAGAGCGCCGAATCCTAGCCACTAGACCACCAGGGAGAGGTGTGCCCCGTTCTTCCCAGGCTAGCGAGACGAAGTCAATGGCAAATACCCAAGATGGCGTTGATGCACTTTGGAGTGGGCAAATACGGCTTTCTTCCGTCAGAACCAAGGTCTCCAAAATGGGGTGAAGGAGGCACTTCTAGCTACAGCTGGTTAGCAGTGGGTTATCCTAGTCTCTTAACAGCTGGCCGAGTTGACCATGTGGGCCTAAAAGCGCGAAAAGCTTGACAAGGCTCAGCGCAACTGAGAAAACCAGGCCGATGGATGGCGGAGCATTTTTTGGCCCTTAACGAAGCAGAAGCCCAGACGATAGTGTCCAGCTGCTACCAGGGCAAAGAAGAATTCCCTGACCGGGAATCGAACCCGGGCCGCGGCGGTGAGAGCGCCGAATCCTAGCCACTAGACCACCAGGGAGAGGTGTGCCCCGTTTTTCCCAGGCTAGCTAGACGAAGTCAATGGCAAATACCCAAGATGGCGTTGATGCACTTTGGAGTGGGCAAATACGGCTTTCTTCCGTCAGAACCAAGGTCTCCAAAATGGGGTGAAGGAGGCACTTCTAGCTACAGCTGGTTAGCAGTGGGTTATCCTAGTCTCTTAACAGCTGGCCGAGTTGGCCATGTGGGCCTAAAAGCGCGAAAAGCTTGACAAGGCTCAGCGGAACTGAGAAAACCAGGCCGATGGATGGCGGAGCATTTTTTGGCCCTTAACGAAGCAGAAGCCCAGACGATAGTGTCCAGCTGCTACCAGGGCAAAGAAGAATTCCCTGACCAGGAATCGAACCCGGGCCGCGGCGGTGAGAGCGCCGAATCCTAGCCACTAGACCACCAGGGAGAGGTGTGCCATGTTCTTCCCAGGCTAGCGAGACGAAGTCAATGGCAAATACCCAAGATGGCGTTGATGCACTTTGGAGTGGGCAAATACGGCTTTCTTCCGTCAGAACCAAGGTCTCCAAAATGGGGTGAAGGAGGCACTTCTAGCTACAGCTGGTTAGCAGTGGGTTATCCTAGTCTCTTAACAGCTGGCCGAGTTGACCATGTGGGCCTAAAAGCGCGAAAAGCTTGACAAGGCTCAGCGCAACTGAGAAAACCAGGCTGATGGATGGCGGAGCATTTTTTGGCCCTTAACGAAGCAGAAGCCCAGACGATAGTGTCCAGCTGCTACCAGGGCAAAGAAGAATTCCCTGACCGGGAATCGAACCCGGGCCGCGGCGGTGAGAGCGCCGAATCCTAGCCACTAGACCACCAGGGAGAGGTGTACCCCGTTCTTCCCAGGCTAGCGAGACGAAGTCAATGGCAAATACCCAAGATGGCGTTGATGCACTTTGGAGTGGGCAAATACGGCTTTCTTCCGTCAGAACCAAGGTCTCCAAAATGGGGTGAAGGAGGCACTTCTAGCTACAGCTGGTTAGCAGTGGGTTATCCTAGTCTCTTAACAGCTGGCCGAGTTGACCATGTGGGCCTAAAAGCGCGAAAAGCTTGACAAGGCTCAGCGCAACTGAGAAAACCAGGCCGATGGATGGCGGAGCATTTTTTGGCCCTTAACGAAGCAGAAGCCCAGACGATAGTGTCCAGCTGCTACCAGGGCAAAGAAGAATTCCCTGACCGGGAATCGAACCCGGGCCGCGGCGGTGAGAGCGCCGAATCCTAGCCACTAGACCACCAGGGAGAGGTGTGCCCCGTTCTTCCCAGGCTAGCGAGACGAAGTCAATGGCAAATACCCAAGATGGCGTTGATGCACTTTGGAGTGGGCAAATACGGCTTTCTTCCGTCAGAACCAAGGTCTCCAAAATGGGGTGAAGGAGGCACTTCTAGCTACAGCTGGTTAGCAGTGGGTTATCCTAGTCTCTTAACAGCTGGCCGAGTTGGCCATGTGGGCCTAAAAGCGCAAAAAGCTTGACAAGGCTCAGCGGAACTGAGAAAACCAGGCCGATGGATGGCGGAGCATTTTTTGGCCCTTAACGAAGCAGAAGCCCAGACTATAGTGTCCAGCTGCTACCAGGGCAAAGAAGAATTCCCTGACCGGGAATCGAACCCGGGCCGCGGCGGTGAGAGCGCCGAATCCTAGCCACTAGACCACCAGGGAGAGGTGTGCCCTGTTCTTCCCAGGCTAGCGAGACGAAGTCAATGGCAAATACCCAAGATGGCGTTGATGCACTTTGGAGTGGGCAAATACGGCTTTCTTCCGTCAGAACCAAGGTCTCCAAAATGGGGTGAAGGAGGCACTTCTAGCTACAGCTGGTTAGCAGTGGGTTATCCTAGTCTCTTAACAGCTGGCCGAGTTGACCATGTGGGCCTAAAAGCGCGAAAAGCTTGACAAGGCTCAGCGCAACTGAGAAAACCAGGCCGATGGATGGCGGAGCATTTTTTGGCCCTTAACGAAGCAGAAGCCCAGACGATAGTGTCCAGCTGCTACCAGGGCAAAGAAGAATTCCCTGACCGGGAATCGAACCCGGGCCGCGGCGGTGAGAGCGCCGAATCCTAGCCACTAGACCACCAGGGAGAGGTGTGCCCCGTTCTTCCCAGGCTAGCGAGACGAAGTCAATGGCAAATACCCAAGATGGCGTTGATGCACTTTGGAGTGGGCAAATACGGCTTTCTTCCGTCAGAACCAAGGTCTCCAAAATGGGGTGAAGGAGGCACTTCTAGCTACAGCTGGTTAGCAGTGGGTTATCCTAGTCTCTTAACAGCTGGCCGAGTTGACCATGTGGGCCTAAAAGCGCGAAAAGCTTGACAAGGCTCAGCGCAACTGAGAAAACCAGGCCGATGGATGGCGGAGCATTTTTTGGCCCTTAACGAAGCAGAAGCCCAGACGATAGTGTCCAGCTGCTACCAGGGCAAAGAAGAATTCCCTGACCGGGAATCGAACCCGGGCCGCGGCGGTGAGAGCGCCGAATCCTAGCCACTAGACCACCAGGGAGAGGTGTGCCCTGTTTTTCCCAGGCTAGCGAGACGAAGTCAATGGCAAATACCCAAGATGGCGTTGATGCACTTTGGAGTGGGCAAATACGGCTTTCTTCCGTCAGAACCAAGGTCTCCAAAATGGGGTGAAGGAGGCACTTCTAGCTACAGCTGGTTTGCAGTGGGTTATCCTAGTCTCTTAACAGCTGGCCGAGTTGACCATGTGGGCCTAAAAGCGCGAAAAGCTTGACAAGGCTCAGCGCAACTGAGAAAACCAGGCTGATGGATGGCGGAGCATTTTTTGGCCCTTAACGAAGCAGAAGCCCAGACGATAGTGTCCAGCTGCTACCAGGGCAAAGAAGAATTCCCTGACCGGGAATCGAACCCGGGCCGCGGCGGTGAGAGCGCCGAATCCTAGCCACTAGACCACCAGGGAGAGGTGTGCCCCGTTCTTCCCAGGCTAGCGAGACGAAGTCAATGGCAAATACCCAAGATGGCGTTGATGCACTTTGGAGTGGGCAAATACGGCTTTCTTCCGTCAGAACCAAGGTCTCCAAAATGGGGTGAAGGAGGCACTTCTAGCTACAGCTGGTTAGCAGTGGGTTATCCTAGTCTCTTAACAGCTGGCCGAGTTGACCATGTGGGCCTAAAAGCGCGAAAAGCTTGACAAGGCTCAGCGCAACTGAGAAAACCAGGCCGATGGATGGCGGAGCATTTTTTGGCCCTTAACGAAGCAGAAGCCCAGACGATAGTGTCCAGCTGCTACCAGGGCAAAGAAGAATTCCCTGACCGGGAATCGAACCCGGGCCGCGGCGGTGAGAGCGCCGAATCCTAGCCACTAGACCACCAGGGAGAGGTGTGCCCTGTTCTTCCCAGGCTAGCGAGACGAAGTCAATGGCAAATACCCAAGATGGCGTTGATGCACTTTGGAGTGGGCAAATACGGCTTTCTTCCGTCAGAACCAAGGTCTCCAAAATGGGGTGAAGGAGGCACTTCTAGCTACAGCTGGTTAGCAGTGGGTTATCCTAGTCTCTTAACAGCTGGCCGAGTTGACCATGTGGGCCTAAAAGCGCGAAAAGCTTGACAAGGCTCAGCGCAACTGAGAAAACCAGGCCGATGGATGGCGGAGCATTTTTTGGCCCTTAACGAAGCAGAAGCCCAGACGATAGTGTCCAGCTGCTACCAGGGCAAAGAAGAATTCCCTGACCGGGAATCGAACCCGGGCCGCGGCGGTGAGAGCGCCGAATCCTAGCCACTAGACCACCAGGGAGAGGTGTGCCCCGTTCTTCCCAGGCTAGCGAGACGAAGTCAATGGCAAATACCCAAGATGGCGTTGATGCACTTTGGAGTGGGCAAATACGGCTTTCTTCCGTCAGAACCAAGGTCTCCAAAATGGGGTGAAGGAGGCACTTCTAGCTACAGCTGGTTAGCAGTGGGTTATCCTAGTCTCTTAACAGCTGGCCGAGTTGACCATGTGGGCCTAAAAGCGCGAAAAGCTTGACAAGGCTCAGCGCAACTGAGAAAACCAGGCCGATGGATGGCGGAGCATTTTTTGGCCCTTAACGAAGCAGAAGCCCAGACGATAGTGTCCAGCTGCTACCAGGGCAAAGAAGAATTCCCTGACCGGGAATCGAACCCGGGCCGCGGCGGTGAGAGCGCCGAATCCTAGCCACTAGACCACCAGGGAGAGGTGTGCCCTGTTCTTCCCAGGCTAGCGAGACGAAGTCAATGGCAAATACCCAAGATGGCGTTGATGCACTTTGGAGTGGGCAAATACGGCTTTCTTCCGTCAGAACCAAGGTCTCCAAAATGGGGTGAAGGAGGCACTTCTAGCTACAGCTGGTTAGCAGTGGGTTATCCTAGTCTCTTAACAGCTGGCCGAGTTGACCATGTGGGCCTAAAAGCGCGAAAAGCTTGACAAGGCTCAGCGCAACTGAGAAAACCAGGCCGATGGATGGCGGAGCATTTTTTGGCCCTTAACGAAGCAGAAGCCCAGACGATAGTGTCCAGCTGCTACCAGGGCAAAGAAGAATTCCCTGACCGGGAATCGAACCCGGGCCGCGGCGGTGAGAGCGCCGAATCCTAGCCACTAGACCACCAGGGAGAGGTGTGCCCTTTTCTTCCCAGGCTAGCGAGACGAAGTCAATGGCAAATACCCAAGATGGCGTTGATGCACTTTGGAGTGGGCAAATACGGCTTTCTTCCGTCAGAACCAAGGTCTCCAAAATGGGGTGAAGGAGGCACTTCTAGCTACAGCTGGTTAGCAGTGGGTTATCCTAGTCTCTTAACAGCTGGCCGAGTTGGCCATGTGGGTGTAAAAGCGCGAAAAGCTTGAAAAGGCTCAGTGGAACTGAGAAAACCAGGCCGATGGATGGCGGAGCATTTTTTGGTCCTTAACGAAGCAGAAGCCCAGACGATAGTGTCCAGCTGCTACCAGGGCAAAGAAGAATTCCCTGACCGGGAATCGAACCCGGGCCGCGGCGGTGAGAGCGCCGAATCCTAGCCACTAGACCACCAGGGAGAGGTGTGCCCCGTTCTTCCCAGGCTAGCGAGACGAAGTCAATGGCAAATACCCAAGATGGCGTTGATGCACTTTGGAGTGGGCAAATACGGCTTTCTTCCGTCAGAACCAAGGTCTCCAAAATGGGGTGAAGGAGGCACTTCTAGCTACAGCTGGTTAGCAGTGGGTTATCCTAGTCTCTTAACAGCTGGCCGAGTTGACCATGTGGGCCTAAAAGCGCGAAAAGCTTGACAAGGCTCAGCGCAACTGAGAAAACCAGGCCGATGGATGGCGGAGCATTTTTTGGCCCTTAACGAAGCAGAAGCCCAGACGATAGTGTCCAGCTGCTACCAGGGCAAAGAAGAATTCCCTGACCGGGAATCGAACCCGGGCCGCGGCGGTGAGAGCGCCGAATCCTAGCCACTAGACCACCAGGGAGAGGTGTGCCCCGTTTTTCCCAGGCTAGCGAGATGAAGTCAATGGCAAACACCCAAGATGGCGTTGATGCACTTTGGAGTGGGCAAATACGGCTTTCTTCCGTCAGAACCAAGGTCTCCAAAATGGGGTGAAGGAGGCACTTCTAGCTACAGCTGGTTAGCAGTGGGTTATCCTAGTCTCTTAACAGCTGGCCGAGTTGACCATGTGGGCCTAAAAGCACGAAAAGCTTGACAAGGCTCAGCGGAACTGAGAAAACCAGGCCGATGGATGGCGGAGCATTTTTTGGCCCTTAACGAAGCAGAAGCCCAGACGATAGTGTCCAGCTGCTACCAGGGCAAAGAAGAATTCCCAGACCGGGAATCGAACCCGGGCCGCGGCGGTGAGAGCGCCGAATCCTAGCCACTAGACCACCAGGGAGAGGTGTGCCCTGTTCTTCCCAGGCTAGCGAGACGAAGTCAATGGCAAATACCCAAGATGGCGTTGATGCACTTTGGAGTGGGCAAATACGGCTTTCTTCCGTCAGAACCAAGGTCTCCAAAATGGGGTGAAGGAGGCACTTCTAGCTACAGCTGGTTAGCAGTGGGTTATCCTAGTCTCTTAACAGCTGGCCGAGTTGGCCATGTGGGTGTAAAAGCGCGAAAAGCTTGACAAGGCTCAGCGGAACTGAGAAAAACAGGCCGATGGATGGCGGAGCATTTTTTGGCCCTTAACGAAGCAGAAGCCCAGACGATAGTGTCCAGCTGCTACCAGGGCAAAGAAGAATTCCCTGACCGGGAATCGAACCCGGGCCGCGGCGGTGAGAGCGCCGAATCCTAGCCACTAGACCACCAGGGAGAGGTGTGCCCCGTTCTTCCCAGGCTAGCGAGACGAAGTCAATGGCAAATACCCAAGATGGCGTTGATGCACTTTGGAGTGGGCAAATACGGCTTTCTTCCGTCAGAACCAAGGTCTCCAAAATGGGGTGAAGGAGGCACTTCTAGCTACAGCTGGTTAGCAGTGGGTTATCCTAGTCTCTTAACAGCTGGCCGAGTTGACCATGTGGGCCTAAAAGCGCGAAAAGCTTGACAAGGCTCAGCGCAACTGAGAAAACCAGGCCGATGGATGGCGGAGCATTTTTTGGCCCTTAACGAAGCAGAAGCCCAGACGATAGTGTCCAGCTGCTACCAGGGCAAAGAAGAATTCCCTGACCGGGAATCGAACCCGGGCCGCGGCGGTGAGAGCGCCGAATCCTAGCCACTAGACCACCAGGGAGAGGTGTGCCCCGTTTTTCCCAGGCTAGCTAGACGAAGTCAATGGCAAATACCCAAGATGGCGTTGATGCACTTTGGAGTGGGCAAATACGGCTTTCTTCCGTCAGAACCAAGGTCTCCAAAATGGGGTGAAGGAGGCACTTCTAGCTACAGCTGGTTAGCAGTGGGTTATCCTAGTCTCTTAACAGCTGGCCGAGTTGGCCATGTGGGCCTAAAAGCGCGAAAAGCTTGACAAGGCTCAGCGGAACTGAGAAAACCAGGCCGATGGATGGCGGAGCATTTTTTGGCCCTTAACGAAGCAGAAGCCCAGACGATAGTGTCCAGCTGCTACCAGGGCAAAGAAGAATTCCCTGACCGGGAATCGAACCCGGGCCGCGGCGGTGAGAGCGCCGAATCCTAGCCACTAGACCACCAGGGAGAGGTGTGCCATGTTCTTCCCAGGCTAGCGAGACGAAGTCAATGGCAAATACCCAAGATGGCGTTGATGCACTTTGGAGTGGGCAAATACGGCTTTCTTCCGTCAGAACCAAGGTCTCCAAAATGGGGTGAAGGAGGCACTTCTAGCTACAGCTGGTTAGCAGTGGGTTATCCTAGTCTCTTAACAGCTGGCCGAGTTGACCATGTGGGCCTAAAAGCGCGAAAAGCTTGACAAGGCTCAGCGCAACTGAGAAAACCAGGCTGATGGATGGCGGAGCATTTTTTGGCCCTTAACGAAGCAGAAGCCCAGACGATAGTGTCCAGCTGCTACCAGGGCAAAGAAGAATTCCCTGACCGGGAATCGAACCCGGGCCGCGGCGGTGAGAGCGCCGAATCCTAGCCACTAGACCACCAGGGAGAGGTGTACCCCGTTCTTCCCAGGCTAGCGAGACGAAGTCAATGGCAAATACCCAAGATGGCGTTGATGCACTTTGGAGTGGGCAAATACGGCTTTCTTCCGTCAGAACCAAGGTCTCCAAAATGGGGTGAAGGAGGCACTTCTAGCTACAGCTGGTTAGCAGTGGGTTATCCTAGTCTCTTAACAGCTGGCCGAGTTGACCATGTGGGCCTAAAAGCGCGAAAAGCTTGACAAGGCTCAGCGCAACTGAGAAAACCAGGCCGATGGATGGCGGAGCATTTTTTGGCCCTTAACGAAGCAGAAGCCCAGACGATAGTGTCCAGCTGCTACCAGGGCAAAGAAGAATTCCCTGACCGGGAATCGAACCCGGGCCGCGGCGGTGAGAGCGCCGAATCCTAGCCACTAGACCACCAGGGAGAGGTGTGCCCCGTTCTTCCCAGGCTAGCGAGACGAAGTCAATGGCAAATACCCAAGATGGCGTTGATGCACTTTGGAGTGGGCAAATACGGCTTTCTTCCGTCAGAACCAAGGTCTCCAAAATGGGGTGAAGGAGGCACTTCTAGCTACAGCTGGTTAGCAGTGGGTTATCCTAGTCTCTTAACAGCTGGCCGAGTTGGCCATGTGGGCCTAAAAGCGCAAAAAGCTTGACAAGGCTCAGCGGAACTGAGAAAACCAGGCCGATGGATGGCGGAGCATTTTTTGGCCCTTAACGAAGCAGAAGCCCAGACTATAGTGTCCAGCTGCTACCAGGGCAAAGAAGAATTCCCTGACCGGGAATCGAACCCGGGCCGCGGCGGTGAGAGCGCCGAATCCTAGCCACTAGACCACCAGGGAGAGGTGTGCCCTGTTCTTCCCAGGCTAGCGAGACGAAGTCAATGGCAAATACCCAAGATGGCGTTGATGCACTTTGGAGTGGGCAAATACGGCTTTCTTCCGTCAGAACCAAGGTCTCCAAAATGGGGTGAAGGAGGCACTTCTAGCTACAGCTGGTTAGCAGTGGGTTATCCTAGTCTCTTAACAGCTGGCCGAGTTGACCATGTGGGCCTAAAAGCGCGAAAAGCTTGACAAGGCTCAGCGCAACTGAGAAAACCAGGCCGATGGATGGCGGAGCATTTTTTGGCCCTTAACGAAGCAGAAGCCCAGACGATAGTGTCCAGCTGCTACCAGGGCAAAGAAGAACTCCCTGACCGGGAATCGAACCCGGGCCGCGGCGGTGAGAGCGCCGAATCCTAGCCACTAGACCACCAGGGAGAGGTGTGCCCCGTTCTTCCCAGGCTAGCGAGACGAAGTCAATGGCAAATACCCAAGATGGCGTTGATGCACTTTGGAGTGGGCAAATACGGCTTTCTTCCGTCAGAACCAAGGTCTCCAAAATGGGGTGAAGGAGGCACTTCTAGCTACAGCTGGTTAGCAGTGGGTTATCCTAGTCTCTTAACAGCTGGCCGAGTTGACCATGTGGGCCTAAAAGCGCGAAAAGCTTGACAAGGCTCAGCGCAACTGAGAAAACCAGGCCGATGGATGGCGGAGCATTTTTTGGCCCTTAACGAAGCAGAAGCCCAGACGATAGTGTCCAGCTGCTACCAGGGCAAAGAAGAATTCCCTGACCGGGAATCGAACCCGGGCCGCGGCGGTGAGAGCGCCGAATCCTAGCCACTAGACCACCAGGGAGAGGTGTGCCCTGTTTTTCCCAGGCTAGCGAGACGAAGTCAATGGCAAATACCCAAGATGGCGTTGATGCACTTTGGAGTGGGCAAATACGGCTTTCTTCCGTCAGAACCAAGGTCTCCAAAATGGGGTGAAGGAGGCACTTCTAGCTACAGCTGGTTTGCAGTGGGTTATCCTAGTCTCTTAACAGCTGGCCGAGTTGACCATGTGGGCCTAAAAGCGCGAAAAGCTTGACAAGGCTCAGCGCAACTGAGAAAACCAGGCTGATGGATGGCGGAGCATTTTTTGGCCCTTAACGAAGCAGAAGCCCAGACGATAGTGTCCAGCTGCTACCAGGGCAAAGAAGAATTCCCTGACCGGGAATCGAACCCGGGCCGCGGCGGTGAGAGCGCCGAATCCTAGCCACTAGACCACCAGGGAGAGGTGTGCCCCGTTCTTCCCAGGCTAGCGAGACGAAGTCAATGGCAAATACCCAAGATGGCGTTGATGCACTTTGGAGTGGGCAAATACGGCTTTCTTCCGTCAGAACCAAGGTCTCCAAAATGGGGTGAAGGAGGCACTTCTAGCTACAGCTGGTTAGCAGTGGGTTATCCTAGTCTCTTAACAGCTGGCCGAGTTGACCATGTGGGCCTAAAAGCGCGAAAAGCTTGACAAGGCTCAGCGCAACTGAGAAAACCAGGCCGATGGATGGCGGAGCATTTTTTGGCCCTTAACGAAGCAGAAGCCCAGACGATAGTGTCCAGCTGCTACCAGGGCAAAGAAGAATTCCCTGACCGGGAATCGAACCCGGGCCGCGGCGGTGAGAGCGCCGAATCCTAGCCACTAGACCACCAGGGAGAGGTGTGCCCTGTTCTTCCCAGGCTAGCGAGACGAAGTCAATGGCAAATACCCAAGATGGCGTTGATGCACTTTGGAGTGGGCAAATACGGCTTTCTTCCGTCAGAACCAAGGTCTCCAAAATGGGGTGAAGGAGGCACTTCTAGCTACAGCTGGTTAGCAGTGGGTTATCCTAGTCTCTTAACAGCTGGCCGAGTTGACCATGTGGGCCTAAAAGCGCGAAAAGCTTGACAAGGCTCAGCGCAACTGAGAAAACCAGGCCGATGGATGGCGGAGCATTTTTTGGCCCTTAACGAAGCAGAAGCCCAGACGATAGTGTCCAGCTGCTACCAGGGCAAAGAAGAATTCCCTGACCGGGAATCGAACCCGGGCCGCGGCGGTGAGAGCGCCGAATCCTAGCCACTAGACCACCAGGGAGAGGTGTGCCCCGTTCTTCCCAGGCTAGCGAGACGAAGTCAATGGCAAATACCCAAGATGGCGTTGATGCACTTTGGAGTGGGCAAATACGGCTTTCTTCCGTCAGAACCAAGGTCTCCAAAATGGGGTGAAGGAGGCACTTCTAGCTACAGCTGGTTAGCAGTGGGTTATCCTAGTCTCTTAACAGCTGGCCGAGTTGACCATGTGGGCCTAAAAGCGCGAAAAGCTTGACAAGGCTCAGCGCAACTGAGAAAACCAGGCCGATGGATGGCGGAGCATTTTTTGGCCCTTAACGAAGCAGAAGCCCAGACGATAGTGTCCAGCTGCTACCAGGGCAAAGAAGAATTCCCTGACCGGGAATCGAACCCAGGCCGCGGCGGTGAGAGCGCCGAATCCTAGCCACTAGACCACCAGGGAGAGGTGTGCCCTGTTCTTCCCAGGCTAGCGAGACGAAGTCAATGGCAAATACCCAAGATGGCGTTGATGCACTTTGGAGTGGGCAAATACGGCTTTCTTCCGTCAGAACCAAGGTCTCCAAAATGGGGTGAAGGAGGCACTTCTAGCTACAGCTGGTTAGCAGTGGGTTATCCTAGTCTCTTAACAGCTGGCCGAGTTGACCATGTGGGCCTAAAAGCGCGAAAAGCTTGACAAGGCTCAGCGCAACTGAGAAAACCAGGCCGATGGATGGCGGAGCATTTTTTGGCCCTTAACGAAGCAGAAGCCCAGACGATAGTGTCCAGCTGCTACCAGGGCAAAGAAGAATTCCCTGACCGGGAATCGAACCCGGGCCGCGGCGGTGAGAGCGCCGAATCCTAGCCACTAGACCACCAGGGAGAGGTGTGCCCCGTTCTTCCCAGGCTAGCGAGACGAAGTCAATGGCAAATACCCAAGATGGCGTTGATGCACTTTGGAGTGGGCAAATACGGCTTTCTTCCGTCAGAACCAAGGTCTCCAAAATGGGGTGAAGGAGGCACTTCTAGCTACAGCTGGTTAGCAGTGGGTTATCCTAGTCTCTTAACAGCTGGCCGAGTTGGCCATGTGGGCCTAAAAGCGCGAAAAGCTTGACAAGGCTCAGCGGAACTGAGAAAACCAGGCCGATGGATGGCGGAGCATTTTTTGGCCCTTAACGAAGCAGAAGCCCAGACGATAGTGTCCAGCTGCTACCAGGGCAAAGAAGAATTCCCTGACCGGGAATCGAACCCGGGCCGCGGCGGTGAGAGCGCCGAATCCTAGCCACTAGACCACCAGGGAGAGGTGTGCCCTGTTCTTCCCAGGCTAGCGAGACGAAGTCAATGGCAAATACCCAAGATGGCGTTGATGCACTTTGGAGTGGGCAAATACGGCTTTCTTCCGTCAGAACCAAGGTCTCCAAAATGGGGTGAAGGAGGCACTTCTAGCTACAGCTGGTTAGCAGTGGGTTATCCTAGTCTCTTAACAGCTGGCCGAGTTGACCATGTGGGCCTAAAAGCGCGAAAAGCTTGACAAGGCTCAGCGCAACTGAGAAAACCAGGCCGATGGATGGCGGAGCATTTTTTGGCCCTTAACGAAGCAGAAGCCCAGACGATAGTGTCCAGCTGCTACCAGGGCAAAGAAGAATTCCCTGACCGGGAATCGAACCCGGGCCGCGGCGGTGAGAGCGCCGAATCCTAGCCACTAGACCACCAGGGAGAGGTGTGCCCCGTTCTTCCCAGGCTAGCGAGACGAAGTCAATGGCAAATACCCAAGATGGCGTTGATGCACTTTGGAGTGGGCAAATACGGCTTTCTTCCGTCAGAACCAAGGTCTCCAAAATGGGGTGAAGGAGGCACTTCTAGCTACAGCTGGTTAGCAGTGGGTTATCCTAGTCTCTTAACAGCTGGCCGAGTTGGCCATGTGGGTGTAAAAGCGCGAAAAGCTTGACAAGGCTCAGCGGAACTGAGAAAACCAGGCCGATGGATGGCGGAGCATTTTTTGGCCCTTAACGAAGCAGAAGCCCAGACGATAGTGTCCAGCTGCTACCAGGGCAAAGAAGAATTCCCTGACCGGGAATCGAACCCGGGCCGCGGCGGTGAGAGCGCCGAATCCTAGCCACTAGACCACCAGGGAGAGGTGTGCCCCGTTCTTCCCAGGCTAGCGAGACGAAGTCAATGGCAAATACCCAAGATGGCGTTGATGCACTTTGGAGTGGGCAAATACGGCTTTCTTCCGTCAGAACCAAGGTCTCCAAAATGGGGTGAAGGAGGCACTTCTAGCTACAGCTGGTTAGCAGTGGGTTATCCTAGTCTCTTAACAGCTGGCCGAGTTGACCATGTGGGCCTAAAAGCGCGAAAAGCTTGACAAGGCTCAGCGCAACTGAGAAAACCAGGCCGATGGATGGCGGAGCATTTTTTGGCACTTAACGAAGCAGAAGCCCAGACGATAGTGTCCAGCTGCTACCAGGGCAAAGAAGAATTCCCTGACCGGGAATCGAACCCGGGCCGGGCCGGTGAGAGCGCCGACTCCTAGCCACTAGACCACCAGGGAGAGGTGTACCCCGTTTTTCCCAGGCTAGCGAGACGAAGTCAATGGCAAATACCCAAGATGGCGTTGATGCACTTTGGAGTGGGCAAATACGGCTTTCTTCCGTCAGAACCAAGGTCTCCAAAATGGGGTGAAGGAGGCACTTCTAGCTACAGCTGGTTAGCAGTGGGTTATCCTAGTCTCTTAACAGCTGGCCGAGTTGGCCATGTGGGCCTAAAAGCGCGAAAAGCTTGACAAGGCTCAGCGGAACTGAGAAAACCAGGCCGATGGATGGCGGAGCATTTTTTGGCCCTTAACGAAGCAGAAGCCCAGACGATAGTGTCCAGCTGCTACCAGGGCAAAGAAGAATTCCCTGACCGGGAATCGAACCCGGGCCGCGGCGGTGAGAGCGCCGAATCCTAGCCACTAGACCACCAGGGAGAGGTGTGCCCTGTTCTTCCCAGGCTAGCGAGACGAAGTCAATGGCAAATACCCAAGATGGCGTTGATGCACTTTGGAGTGGGCAAATACGGCTTTCTTCCGTCAGAACCAAGGTCTCCAAAATGGGGTGAAGGAGGCACTTCTAGCTACAGCTGGTTAGCAGTGGGTTATCCTAGTCTCTTAACAGCTGGCCGAGTTGACCATGTGGGCCTAAAAGCGCGAAAAGCTTGACAAGGCTCAGCGCAACTGAGAAAACCAGGCCGATGGATGGCGGAGCATTTTTTGGCCCTTAACGAAGCAGAAGCCCAGACGATAGTGTCCAGCTGCTACCAGGGCAAAGAAGAATTCCCTGACCGGGAATCGAACCCGGGCCGCGGCGGTGAGAGCGCCGAATCCTAGCCACTAGACCACCAGGG
Organism: Lithobates pipiens; assembly: GCF_037356315.1. Lineage (NCBI taxonomy): Eukaryota > Metazoa > Chordata > Amphibia > Anura > Ranidae > Lithobates > Lithobates pipiens. The sequence continues at coordinate 242,376,268 of NW_027507685.1, forward strand.
AGAGGTGTGCCCTGTTCTTCCCAGGCTAGCGAGACGAAGTCAATGGCAAATACCCAAGATGGCGTTGATGCACTTTGGAGTGGGCAAATACGGCTTTCTTCCGTCAGAACCAAGGTCTCCAAAATGGGGTGAAGGAGGCACTTCTAGCTACAGCTGGTTAGCAGTGGGTTATCCTAGTCTCTTAACAGCTGGCCGAGTTGGCCATGTGGGTGTAAAAGCGCGAAAAGCTTGACAAGGCTCAGCGGAACAGAGAAAAACAGGCCGATGGATGGCGGAGCATTTTTTGGCCCTTAACGAAGCAGAAGCCCAGACGATAATGTCCAGCTGCTACCAGGGCAAAGAAGAATTCCCTGACCGGGAATCGAACCCGGGCCGCGGCGGTGAGAGCGCCGACTCCTAGCCACTAGACCACCAGGGAGAGGTGTACCCCGTTTTTCCCAGGCTAGCGAGACGAAGTCAATGGCAAATACCCAAGATGGCGTTGATGCACTTTGGAGTGGGCAAATACGGCTTTCTTCCGTCAGAACCAAGGTCTCCAAAATGGGGTGAAGGAGGCACTTCTAGCTACAGCTGGTTAGCAGTGGGTTATCCTAGTCTCTTAACAGCTGGCCGAGTTGGCCATGTGGGCCTAAAAGCGCGAAAAGCTTGACAAGGCTCAGCGGAACTGAGAAAACCAGGCCGATGGATGGCGGAGCATTTTTTGGCCCTTAACGAAGCAGAAGCCCAGACGATAGTGTCCAGCTGCTACCAGGGCAAAGAAGAATTCCCTGACCGGGAATCGAACCCGGGCCGCGGCGGTGAGAGCGCCGAATCCTAGCCACTAGACCACCAGGGAGAGGTGTGCCCTGTTCTTCCCAGGCTAGCGAGACGAAGTCAATGGCAAATACCCAAGATGGCGTTGATGCACTTTGGAGTGGGCAAATACGGCTTTCTTCCGTCAGAACCAAGGTCTCCAAAATGGGGTGAAGGAGGCACTTCTAGCTACAGCTGGTTAGCAGTGGGTTATCCTAGTCTCTTAACAGCTGGCCGAGTTGACCATGTGGGCCTAAAAGCGCGAAAAGCTTGACAAGGCTCAGCGCAACTGAGAAAACCAGGCCGATGGATGGCGGAGCATTTTTTGGCCCTTAACGAAGCAGAAGCCCAGACGATAGTGTCCAGCTGCTACCAGGGCAAAGAAGAATTCCCTGACCGGGAATCGAACCCGGGCCGCGGCGGTGAGAGCGCCGAATCCTAGCCACTAGACCACCAGGGAGAGGTGTGCCCCGTTCTTCCCAGGCTAGCGAGACGAAGTCAATGGCAAATACCCAAGATGGCGTTGATGCACTTTGGAGTGGGCAAATACGGCTTTCTTCCGTCAGAACCAAGGTCTCCAAAATGGGGTGAAGGAGGCACTTCTAGCTACAGCTGGTTAGCAGTGGGTTATCCTAGTCTCTTAACAGCTGGCCGAGTTGGCCATGTGGGTGTAAAAGCGCGAAAAGCTTGACAAGGCTCAGCGGAACAGAGAAAAACAGGCCGATGGATGGCGGAGCATTTTTTGGCCCTTAACGAAGCAGAAGCCCAGACGATAATGTCCAGCTGCTACCAGGGCAAAGAAGAATTCCCTGACCGGGAATCGAACCCGGGCCGCGGCGGTGAGAGCGCCGAATCCTAGCCACTAGACCACCAGGGAGAGGTGTGACCCGTTCTTCCCAGGCTAGCGAGACGAAGTCAATGGCAAATACCCAAGATGGCGTTGATGCACTTTGGAGTGGGCAAATACGGCTTTCTTCCGTCAGAACCAAGGTCTCCAAAATGGGGTGAAGGAGGCACTTCTAGCTACAGCTGGTTAGCAGTGGGTTATCCTAGTCTCTTAACAGCTGGCCGAGTTGACCATGTGGGCCTAAAAGCGCGAAAAGCTTGACAAGGCTCAGCGCAACTGAGAAAACCAGGCCGATGGATGGCGGAGCATTTTTTGGCCCTTAACGAAGCAGAAGCCCAGACGATAGTGTCCAGCTGCTACCAGGGCAAAGAAGAATTCCCTGACCGGGAATCGAACCCGGGCCGCGGCGGTGAGAGCGCCGAATCCTAGCCACTAGACCACCAGGGAGAGGTGTGCCCCGTTCTTCCCAGGCTAGCAAGACAAAGTCAATGGCAAATACCCAAGATGGCGTTGATGCACTTTGGAGTGGGCAAATACGGCTTTCTTCCGTCAGAACCAAGGTCTCCAAAATGGGGTGAAGGAGGCACTTCTAGCTACAGCTGGTTAGCAGTGGGTTATCCTAGTCTCTTAACAGCTGGCCGAGTTGACCATGTGGGCCTAAAAGCGCGAAAAGCTTGACAAGGCTCAGCGCAACTGAGAAAACCAGGCCGATGGATGGCGGAGCATTTTTTGGCCCTTAACGAAGCAGAAGCCCAGACGATAGTGTCCAGCTGCTACCAGGGCAAAGAAGAATTCCCTGACCGGGAATCGAACCCGGGCCGCGGCGGTGAGAGCGCCGAATCCTAGCCACTAGACCACCAGGGAGAGGTGTGCCATGTTCTTCCCAGGCTAGCGAGACGAAGTCAATGGCAAATACCCAAGATGGCGTTGATGCACTTTGGAGTGGGCAAATACGGCTTTCTTCCGTCAGAACCAAGGTCTCCAAAATGGGGTGAAGGAGGCACTTCTAGCTACAGCTGGTTAGCAGTGGGTTATCCTAGTCTCTTAACAGCTGGCCGAGTTGACCATGTGGGCCTAAAAGCGCGAAAAGCTTGACAAGGCTCAGCGCAACTGAGAAAACCAGGCTGATGGATGGCGGAGCATTTTTTGGCCCTTAACGAAGCAGAAGCCCAGACGATAGTGTCCAGCTGCTACCAGGGCAAAGAAGAATTCCCTGACCGGGAATCGAACCCGGGCCGCGGCGGTGAGAGCGCCGAATCCTAGCCACTAGACCACCAGGGAGAGGTGTGCCCCGTTCTTCCCAGGCTAGCGAGACGAAGTCAATGGCAAATACCCAAGATGGCGTTGATGCACTTTGGAGTGGGCAAATACGGCTTTCTTCCGTCAGAACCAAGGTCTCCAAAATGGGGTGAAGGAGGCACTTCTAGCTACAGCTGGTTAGCAGTGGGTTATCCTAGTCTCTTAACAGCTGGCCGAGTTGACCATGTGGGCCTAAAAGCGCGAAAAGCTTGACAAGGCTCAGCGCAACTGAGAAAACCAGGCCGATGGATGGCGGAGCATTTTTTGGCCCTTAACGAAGCAGAAGCCCAGACGATAGTGTCCAGCTGCTACCAGGGCAAAGAAGAATTCCCTGACCGGGAATCGAACCCGGGCCGCGGCGGTGAGAGCGCCGAATCCTAGCCACTAGACCACCAGGGAGAGGTGTGCCCCGTTCTTCCCAGGCTAGCGAGACAAAGTCAATGGCAAATACCCAAGATGGCGTTGATGCACTTTGGAGTGGGCAAATACGGCTTTCTTCCGTCAGAACCAAGGTCTCCAAAATGGGGTGAAGGAGGCACTTCTAGCTACAGCTGGTTAGCAGTGGGTTATCCTAGTCTCTTAACAGCTGGCCGAGTTGGCCATGTGGGCCTAAAAGCGCGAAAAGCTTGACAAGGCTCAGCGGAACTGAGAAAACCAGGCCGATGGATGGCGGAGCATTTTTTGGCCCTTAACGAAGCAGAAGCCCAGACGATAGTGTCCAGCTGCTACCAGGGCAAAGAAGAATTCCCTGACCGGGAATCGAACCCGGGCCGCGGCGGTGAGAGCGCCGAATCCTAGCCGCTAGACCACCAGGGAGAGGTGTGCCCTGTTCTTCCCAGGCTAGCGAGACGAAGTCAATGGCAAATACCCAAGATGGCGTTGATGCACTTTGGAGTGGGCAAATACGGCTTTCTTCCGTCAGAACCAAGGTCTCCAAAATGGGGTGAAGGAGGCACTTCTAGCTACAGCTGGTTAGCAGTGGGTTATCCTAGTCTCTTAACAGCTGGCCGAGTTGACCATGTGGGCCTAAAAGCGCGAAAAGCTTGACAAGGCTCAGCGCAACTGAGAAAACCAGGCCGATGGATGGCGGAGCATTTTTTGGCCCTTAACGAAGCAGAAGCCCAGACGATAGTGTCCAGCTGCTACCAGGGCAAAGAAGAATTCCCTGACCGGGAATCGAACCCGGGCCGCGGCGGTGAGAGCGCCGAATCCTAGCCACTAGACCACCAGGGAGAGGTGTGCCCCGTTCTTCCCAGGCTAGCGAGACGAAGTCAATGGCAAATACCCAAGATGGCGTTGATGCACTTTGGAGTGGGCAAATACGGCTTTCTTCCGTCAGAACCAAGGTCTCCAAAATGGGGTGAAGGAGGCACTTCTAGCTACAGCTGGTTAGCAGTGGGTTATCCTAGTCTCTTAACAGCTGGCCGAGTTGACCATGTGGGCCTAAAAGCGCGAAAAGCTTGACAAGGCTCAGCGCAACTGAGAAAACCAGGCCGATGGATGGCGGAGCATTTTTTGGCCCTTAACGAAGCAGAAGCCCAGACGATAGTGTCCAGCTGCTACCAGGGCAAAGAAGAATTCCCTGACCGGGAATCGAACCCGGGCCGCGGCGGTGAGAGCGCCGAATCCTAGCCACTAGACCACCAGGGAGAGGTGTGCCCCGTTCTTCCCAGGCTAGCAAGACGAAGTCAATGGCAAATACCCAAGATGGCGTTGATGCACTTTGGAGTGGGCAAATACGGCTTTCTTCCGTCAGAACCAAGGTCTCCAAAATGGGGTGAAGGAGGCACTTCTAGCTACAGCTGGTTAGCAGTGGGTTATCCTAGTCTCTTAACAGCTGGCCGAGTTGACCATGTGGGCCTAAAAGCGCGAAAAGCTTGACAAGGCTCAGCGCAACTGAGAAAACCAGGCCGATGGATGGCGGAGCATTTTTTGGCCCTTAACGAAGCAGAAGCCCAGACGATAGTGTCCAGCTGCTACCAGGGCAAAGAAGAATTCCCTGACCGGGAATCGAACCCGGGCCGCGGCGGTGAGAGCGCCGAATCCTAGCCACTAGACCACCAGGGAGAGGTGTGCCCCGTTTTTCCCAGGCTAGCGCAACTGAGAAAACCAGGCCGATGGATGGCGGAGCATTTTTTGGCCCTTAACGAAGCAGAAGCCCAGACGATAGTGTCCAGCTGCTACCAGGGCAAAGAAGAATTCCCTGACCGGGAATCGAACCCGGGCCACGGCGGTGAGAGCGCCGAATCCTAGCCACTAGACCACCAGGGAGAGGTGTGCCCCGTTTTTCCCAGGCTAGCGAGACGAAGTCAATGGCAAATACCCAAGATGGCGTTGATGCACTTTGGAGTGGGCAAATACGGCTTTCTTCCGTCAGAACCAAGGTCTCCAAAATGGGGTGAAGGAGGCACTTCTAGCTACAGCTGGTTAGCAGTGGGTTATCCTAGTCTCTTAACAGCTGGCCGAGTTGGCCATGTGGGCCTAAAAGCGCGAAAAGCTTGACAAGGCTCAGCGGAACTGAGAAAACCAGGCCGATGGATGGCGGAGCATTTTTTGGCCCTTAACGAAGCAGAAGCCCAGACGATAGTGTCCAGCTGCTACCAGGGCAAAAAAGAATTCCCTGACTGGGAATCGAACCCGGGCCGCGGCGGTGAGAGCGCCGAATCCTCGCCACTAGACCACCAGGGAGAGGTGTGCCCCGTTCTTCCCAGGCTAGCGAGACGAAGTCAATGGCAAATACCCAAGATGGCGTTGATGCACTTTGGAGTGGGCAAATACGGCTTTCTTCCGTCAGAACCAAGGTCTCCAAAATGGGGTGAAGGAGGCACTTCTAGCTACAGCTGGTTAGCAGTGGGTTATCCTAGTCTCTTAACAGCTGGCCGAGTTGGCCATGTGGGTGTAAAAGCGCGAAAAGCTTGACAAGGCTCAGCGGAACTGAGAAAACCAGGCCGATGGATGGCGGAGCATTTTTTGGCCCTTAACGAAGCAGAAGCCCAGACGATAGTGTCCAGCTGCTACCAGGGCAAAGAAGAATTCCCTGACCGGGAATCGAACCCGGGCCGCGGCGGTGAGAGCGCCGAATCCTAGCCACTAGACCACCAGGGAGAGGTGTGCCCCGTTCTTCCCAGGCTAGCGAGACGAAGTCAATGGCAAATACCCAAGATGGCGTTGATGCACTTTGGAGTGGGCAAATACGGCTTTCTTCCGTCAGAACCAAGGTCTCCAAAATGGGGTGAAGGAGGCACTTCTAGCTACAGCTGGTTAGCAGTGGGTTATCCTAGTCTCTTAACAGCTGGCCGAGTTTACCATGTGGGCCTAAAAGCGCGAAAAGCTTGACAAGGCTCAGCGCAACTGAGAAAACCAGGCCGATGGATGGCGGAGCATTTTTTGGCACTTAACGAAGCAGAAGCCCAGACGATAGTGTCCAGCTGCTACCAGGGCAAAGAAGAATTCCCTGACCGGGAATCGAACCCGGGCCGCGGCGGTGAGAGCGCCGACTCCTAGCCACTAGACCACCAGGGAGAGGTGTGCCCCGTTTTTCCCAGGCTAGCGAGACGAAGTCAATGGCAAATACCCAAGATGGCGTTGATGCACTTTGGAGTGGGCAAATACGGCTTTCTTCCGTCAGAACCAAGGTCTCCAAAATGGGGTGAAGGAGGCACTTCTAGCTACAGCTGGTTAGCAGTGGGTTATCCTAGTCTCTTAACAGCTGGCCGAGTTGGCCATGTGGGCCTAAAAGCGCGAAAAGCTTGACAAGGCTCAGCGCAACTGAGAAAACCAGGCCGATGGATGGCGGAGCATTTTTTGGCCCTTAACGAAGCAGAAGCCCAGACGATAGTGTCCAGCTGCTACCAGGGCAAAGAAGAATTCCCTGACCGGGAATCGAACCCGGGCCGCGGCGGTGAGAGCGCCGAATCCTAGCCACTAGACCACCAGGGAGAGGTGTGCCATGTTCTTCCCAGGCTAGCGAGACGAAGTCAATGGCAAATACCCAAGATGGCGTTGATGCACTTTGGAGTGGGCAAATACGGCTTTCTTCCGTCAGAACCAAGGTCTCCAAAATGGGGTGAAGGAGGCACTTCTAGCTACAGCTGGTTAGCAGTGGGTTATCCTAGTCTCTTAACAGCTGGCCGAGTTGACCATGTGGGCCTAAAAGCGCGAAAAGCTTGACAAGGCTCAGCGCAACTGAGAAAACCAGGCCGATGGATGGCGGAGCATTTTTTGGCCCTTAACGAAGCAGAAGCCCAGACGATAGTGTCCAGCTGCTACCAGGGCAAAGAAGAATTCCCTGACCGGTAATCGAACCCGGGCCGCGGCGGTGAGAGCGCCGAATCCTAGCCACTAGACCACCAGGGAGAGGTGTGCCCCGTTCTTCCCAGGCTAGCGAGACGAAGTCAATGGCAAATACCCAAGATGGCGTTGATGCACTTTGGAGTGGGCAAATACGGCTTTCTTCCGTCAGAACCAAGGTCTCCAAAATGGGGTGAAGGAGGCACTTCTAGCTACAGCTGGTTAGCAGTGGGTTATCCTAGTCTCTTAACAGCTGGCCGAGTTGACCATGTGGGCCTAAAAGCGCGAAAAGCTTGACAAGGCTCAGCGCAACTGAGAAAACCAGGCCGATGGATGGCGGAGCATTTTTTGGCCCTTAACGAAGCAGAAGCCCAGACGATAGTGTCCAGCTGCTACCAGGGCAAAGAAGAATTCCCTGACCGGGAATCGAACCCGGGCCGCGGCGGTGAGAGCGCCGAATCCTAGCCACTAGACCACCAGGGAGAGGTGTGCCCCGTTTTTCCCAGGCTAGCGAGACGAAGTCAATGGCAAATACCCAAGATGGCGTTGATGCACTTTGGAGTGGGCAAATACGGCTTTCTTCCGTCAGAACCAAGGTCTCCAAAATGGGGTGAAGGAGGCACTTCTAGCTACAGCTGGTTAGCAGTGGGTTATCCTAGTCTCTTAACAGCTGGCCGAGTTGGCCATGTGGGCCTAAAAGCGCGAAAAGCTTGACAAGGCTCAGCGGAACTGAGAAAACCAGGCCGATGGATGGCGGAGCATTTTTTGGCCCTTAACGAAGCAGAAGCCCAGACGATAGTGTCCAGCTGCTACCAGGGCAAAGAAGAATTCCCTGACCGGGAATCGAACCCGGGCCGCGGCGGTGAGAGCGCCGAATCCTAGCCACTAGACCACCAGGGAGAGGTGTGCCATGTTCTTCCCAGGCTAGCGAGACGAAGTCAATGGCAAATACCCAAGATGGCGTTGATGCACTTTGGAGTGGGCAAATACGGCTTTCTTCCGTCAGAACCAAGGTCTCCAAAATGGGGTGAAGGAGGCACTTCTAGCTACAGCTGGTTAGCAGTGGGTTATCCTAGTCTCTTAACAGCTGGCCGAGTTGACCATGTGGGCCTAAAAGCGCGAAAAGCTTGACAAGGCTCAGCGCAACTGAGAAAACCAGGCCGATGGATGGCGGAGCATTTTTTGGCCCTTAACGAAGCAGAAGCCCAGACGATAGTGTCCAGCTGCTACCAGGGCAAAGAAGAATTCCCTGACCGGGAATCGAACCCGGGCCGCGGCGGTGAGAGCGCCGAATCCTAGCCACTAGACCACCAGGGAGAGGTGTGCCCCGCTCTTCCCAGGCTAGCGAGACGAAGTCAATGGCAAATACCCAAGATGGCGTTGATGCACTTTGGAGTGGGCAAATACGGCTTTCTTCCGTCAGAACCAAGGTCTCCAAAATGGGGTGAAGGAGGCACTTCTAGCTACAGCTGGTTAGCAGTGGGTTATCCTAGTCTCTTAACAGCTGGCCGAGTTGGCCATGTGGGCCTAAAAGCGCGAAAAGCTTGACAAGGCTCAGCGGAACTGAGAAAACCAGGCTGATGGATGGCGGAGCATTTTTTGGCCCTTAACGAAGCAGAAGCCCAGACGATAGTGTCCAGCTGCTACCAGGGCAAAGAAGAATTCCCTGACCGGGAATCGAACCCGGGCCGCGGCGGTGAGAGCGCTGAATCCTAGCCACTAGACCACCAGGGAGAGGTGTGCCCTGTTCTTCCCAGGCTAGCGAGACGAAGTCAATGGCAAATACCCAAGATGGCGTTGATGCACTTTGGAGTGGGCAAATACGGCTTTCTTCCGTCAGAACCAAGGTCTCCAAAATGGGGTGAAGGAGGCACTTCTAGCTACAGCTGGTTAGCAGTGGGTTATCCTAGTCTCTTAACAGCTGGCCGAGTTGGCCATGTGGGTGTAAAAGCGCGAAAAGCTTGACAAGGCTCAGCGCAACTGAGAAAACCAGGCCGATGGATGGCGGAGCATTTTTTGGCCCTTAACGAAGCAGAAGCCCAGACGATAGTGTCCAGCTGCTACCAGGGCAAAGAAGAATTCCCTGACCGGGAATCGAACCCGGGCCGCGGCGGTGAGAGCGCCGAATCCTAGCCACTAGACCACCAGGGAGAGGTGTGCCCCGTTCTTCCCAGGCTAGCGAGACGAAGTCAATGGCAAATACCCAAGATGGCGTTGATGCACTTTGGAGTGGGCAAATACGGCTTTCTTCCGTCAGAACCAAGGTCTCCAAAATGGGGTGAAGGAGGCACTTCTAGCTACAGCTGGTTAGCAGTGGGTTATCCTAGTCTCTTAACAGCTGGCCGAGTTGACCATGTGGGCCTAAAAGCGCGAAAAGCTTGACAAGGCTCAGCGCAACTGAGAAAACCAGGCCGATGGATGGCGGAGCATTTTTTGGCCCTTAACGAAGCAGAAGCCCAGACGATAGTGTCCAGCTGCTACCAGGGCAAAGAAGAATTCCCTGACCGGGAATCGAACACGGGCCGCGGCGGTGAGAGCGCCGAATCCTAGCCACTAGACCACCAGGGAGAGGTGTGCCCTGTTTTTCCCAGGCTGGCGAGACGAAGTCAATGGCAAATACCCAAGATGGCGTTGATGCACTTTGGAGTGGGCAAATACGGCTTTCTTCCGTCAGAACCAAGGTCTCCAAAATGGGGTGAAGGAGGCACTTCTAGCTACAGCTGGTTAGCAGTGGGTTATCCTAGTCTCTTAACAGCTGGCCGAGTTGGCCATGTGGGCCTAAAAGCGCGAAAAGCTTGACAAGGCTCAGCGGAACTGAGAAAACCAGGCCGATGGATGGCGGAGCATTTTTTGGCCCTTAACGAAGCAGAAGCCCAGACGATAGTGTCCAGCTGCTACCAGGGCAAAGAAGAATTCCCTGACCGGGAATCGAACCCGGGCCGCGGCGGTGAGAGTGCCGAATCCTAGCCACTAGACCACCAGGGAGAGGTGTGCCCTGTTCTTCCCAGGCTAGCGAGACGAAGTCAATGGCAAATACCCAAGATGGCGTTGATGCACTTTGGAGTGGGCAAATACGGCTTTCTTCCGTCAGAACCAAGGTCTCCAAAATGGGGTGAAGGAGGCACTTCTAGCTACAGCTGGTTAGCAGTGGGTTATCCTAGTCTCTTAACAGCTGGCCGAGTTGGCCATGTGGGTGTAAAAGCGCGAAAAGCTTGACAAGGCTCAGCGGAACTGAGAAAACCAGGCCGATGGATGGCGGAGCATTTTTTGGCCCTTAACGAAGCAGAAGCCCAGACGATAGTGTCCAGCTGCTACCAGGGCAAAGAAGAATTCCCTGACCGGGAATCGAACCGGGGCCGCGGCGGTGAGAGCGCCGAATCCTAGCCACTAGACCACCAGGGAGAGGTGTGCCCCGTTCTTCCCAGGCTAGCGAGACGAAGTCAATGGCAAATACCCAAGATGGCGTTGATGCACATTGGAGTGGGCAAATACGGCTTTCTTCCGTCAGAACCAAGGTCTCCAAAATGGGGTGAAGGAGGCACTTCTAGCTACAGCTGGTTAGCAGTGGGTTAGCAGTGGGTTATCCTAGTCTCTTAACAGCTGGCCGAGTTGACCATGTGGGCCTAAAAGCGCGAAAAGCTTGACAAGGCTCAGCGCAACTGAGAAAACCAGGCCGACAGCTGGTTAGCAGTGGGTTATCCTAGTCTCTTAACAGCTGACCGAGTTGGCCATGTGGGTGTAAAAGCGCGAAAAGCTTGACAAGGCTCAGCGGAACTGAGAAAACCAGGCCGATGGATGGCGGAGCATTTTTTGGCCCTTAACGAAGCATAAGCCCAGACGATAGTGTCCAGCTGTTACCAGGGCAAAGAAGAATTCCCTGACCGGGAATCGAACCCGGGCCGCGGCGGTGAGAGCGCCGAATCCTAGCCACTAGACCACCAGGGAGAGGTGTGCCCCGTTTTTCCCAGGCTAGCGAGACGAAGTCAATGGCAAATACCCAAGATGGCGTTGATGCACTTTGGAGTGGGCAAATACGGCTTTCTTCCGTCAGAACCAAGGTCTCCAAAATGGGGTGAAGGAGGCACTTCTAGCTACAGCTGGTTAGCAGTGGGTTATCCTAGTCTCTTAACAGCTGGCCGAGTTGGCCATGTGGGCCTAAAAGCGCGAAAAGCTTGACAAGGCTCAGCGGAACTGAGAAAACCAGGCCGATGGATGGCGGAGCATTTTTTGGCCCTTAACGAAGCAGAAGCCCAGACGATAGTGTCCAGCTGCTACCAGGGCAAAGAAGAATTCCCTGACCGGGAATCGAACCCAGGCCGCGGCGGTGAGAGCGCCGAATCCTAGCCACTAGACCACCAGGGAGAGGTGTGCCATGTTCTTCCCAGGCTAGCGAGACGAAGTCAATGGCAAATACCCAAGATGGCGTTGATGCACTTTGGAGTGGGCAAATACGGCTTTCTTCCGTCAGAACCAAGGTCTCCAAAATGGGGTGAAGGAGGCACTTCTAGCTACAGCTGGTTAGCAGTGGGTTATCCTAGTCTCTTAACAGCTGGCCGAGTTGACCATGTGGGCCTAAAAGCGCGAAAAGCTTGACAAGGCTCAGCGCAACTGAGAAAACCAGGCCGATGGATGGCGGAGCATTTTTTGGCCCTTAACGAAGCAGAAGCCCAGACGATAGTGTCCAGCTGCTACCAGGGCAAAGAAGAATTCCCTGACCGGGAATCGAACCCGGGCCGCGGCGGTGAGAGCGCCGAATCCTAGCCACTAGACCACCAGGGAGAGGTGTGCCCCGTTCTTCCCAGGCTAGCGAGACGAAGTCAATGGCAAATACCCAAGATGGCGTTAATGCACTTTGGAGTGGGCAAATATGGCTTTCTTCCGTCAGAACCAAGGTCTCCAAAATGGGGTGAAGGAGGCACTTCTAGCTACAGCTGGTTAGCAGTGGGTTATCCTAGTCTCTTAACAGCTGGCCGAGTTGGCCATGTGGGTGTAAAAGCGCGAAAAGCTTGACAAGGCTCAGCGGAACTGAGAAAACCAGGCCGATGGATGGCGGAGCATTTTTTGGCCCTTAACGAAGCAGAAGCCCAGACGATAGTGTCCAGCTGCTACCAGGGCAAAGAAGAATTCCCTGACCGGGAATCGAACCCGGGCCGCGGCGGTGAGAGCGCCGAATCCTAGCCACTAGACCACCAGGGAGAGGTGTGCCCCGTTCTTCCCAGGCTAGCGAGACGAAGTCAATGGCAAATACCCAAGATGGCGTTGATGCACTTTGGAGTGGGCAAATACGGCTTTCTTCCGTCAGAACCAAGGTCTCCAAAATGGGGTGAAGGAGGCACTTCTAGCTACAGCTGGTTAGCAGTGGGTTAGCAGTGGGTTATCCTAGTCTCTTAACAGCTGGCCGAGTTGACCATGTGGGCCTAAAAGCGCGAAAAGCTTGACAAGGCTCAGCGCAACTGAGAAAACCAGGCCGACAGCTGGTTAGCAGTGGGTTATCCTAGTCTCTTAACAGCTGACCGAGTTGGCCATGTGGGTGTAAAAGCGCGAAAAGCTTGACAAGGCTCAGCGGAACTGAGAAAACCAGGCCGATGGATGGCGGAGCATTTTTTGGCCCTTAACGAAGCATAAGCCCAGACGATAGTGTCCAGCTGTTACCAGGGCAAAGAAGAATTCCCTGACCGGGAATCGAACCCGGGCCGCGGCGGTGAGAGCGCCGAATCCTAGCCACTAGACCACCAGGGAGAGGTGTGCCCCGTTTTTCCCAGGCTAGCGAGACGAAGTCAATGGCAAATACCCAAGATGGCGTTGATGCACTTTGGAGTGGGCAAATACGGCTTTCTTCCGTCAGAACCAAGGTCTCCAAAATGGGGTGAAGGAGGCACTTCTAGCTACAGCTGGTTAGCAGTGGGTTATCCTAGTCTCTTAACAGCTGGCCGAGTTGGCCATGTGGGCCTAAAAGCGCGAAAAGCTTGACAAGGCTCAGCGGAACTGAGAAAACCAGGCCGATGGATGGCGGAGCATTTTTTGGCCCTTAACGAAGCAGAAGCCCAGACGATAGTGTCCAGCTGCTACCAGGGCAAAGAAGAATTCCCTGACCGGGAATCGAACCCGGGCCGCGGCGGTGAGAGCGCCGAATCCTAGCCACTAGACCACCAGGGAGAGGTGTGCCCCGTTCTTCCCAGGCTAGCGAGACGAAGTCAATGGCAAATACCCAAGATGGCGTTGATGCACTTTGGAGTGGGCAAATACGGCTTTCTTCCGTCAGAACCAAGGTCTCCAAAATGGGGTGAAGGAGGCACTTCTAGCTACAGCTGGTTAGCAGTGGGTTATCCTAGTCTCTTAACAGCTGGCCGAGTTGGCCATGTGGGTGTAAAAGCGCGAAAAGCTTGACAAGGCTCAGCGGAACTGAGAAAACCAGGCCGATGGATGGCGGAGCATTTTTTGGCCCTTAACGAAGCAGAAGCCCAGACGATAGTGTCCAGCTGCTACCAGGGCAAAGAAGAATTCCCTGACCGGGAATCGAACCCGGGCCGCGGCGGTGAGAGCGCCGAATCCTGGCCACTAAACCACCAGGGAGAGGTGTGCCATGTTCTTCCCAGGCTAGCGAGACGAAGTCAATGGCAAATACCCAAGATGGCGTTGATGCACTTTGGAGTGGGCAAATACGGCTTTCTTCCGTCAGAACCAAGGTCTCCAAAATGGGGTGAAGGAGGCACTTCTAGCTACAGCTGGTTAGCAGTGGGTTATCCTAGTCTCTTAACAGCTGGCCGAGTTGACCATGTGGGCCTAAAAGCGCGAAAAGCTTGACAAGGCTCAGCGCAACTGAGAAAACCAGGCCGATGGATGGCGGAGCATTTTTTGGCCCTTAACGAAGCAGAAGCCCAGACGATAGTGTCCAGCTGCTACCAGGGCAAAGAAGAATTCCCTGACCGGGAATCGAACCCGGGCCGCGGCGGTGAGAGCGCCGAATCCTAGCCACTAGACCACCAGGGAGAGGTGTGCCCCGTTCTTCCCAGGCTAGCGAGACGAAGTCAATGGCAAATACCCAAGATGGCGTTAATGCACTTTGGAGTGGGCAAATACGGCTTTCTTCCGTCAGAACCAAGGTCTCCAAAATGGGGTGAAGGAGGCACTTCTAGCTACAGCTGGTTAGCAGTGGGTTATCCTAGTCTCTTAACAGCTGGCCGAGTTGGCCATGTGGGTGTAAAAGCGCGAAAAGCTTGACAAGGCTCAGCGGAACTGAGAAAACCAGGCCGATGGATGGCGGAGCATTTTTTGGCCCTTAACGAAGCAGAAGCCCAGACGATAGTGTCCAGCTGCTACCAGGGCAAAGAAGAATTCCCTGACCGGGAATCGAACCCGGGCCGCGGCGGTGAGAGCGCCGAATCCTAGCCACTAGACCACCAGGGAGAGGTGTGCCCCGTTCTTCCCAGGCTAGCGAGACGAAGTCAATGGCAAATACCCAAGATGGCGTTGATGCACTTTGGAGTGGGCAAATACGGCTTTCTTCCGTCAGAACCAAGGTCTCCAAAATGGGGTGAAGGAGGCACTTCTAGCTACAGCTGGTTAGCAGTGGGTTAGCAGTGGGTTATCCTAGTCTCTTAACAGCTGGCCGAGTTGACCATGTGGGCCTAAAAGCGCGAAAAGCTTGACAAGGCTCAGCGCAACTGAGAAAACCAGGCCGACAGCTGGTTAGCAGTGGGTTATCCTAGTCTCTTAACAGCTGACCGAGTTGGCCATGTGGGTGTAAAAGCGCGAAAAGCTTGACAAGGCTCAGCGGAACTGAGAAAACCAGGCCGATGGATGGCGGAGCATTTTTTGGCCCTTAACGAAGCATAAGCCCAGACGATAGTGTCCAGCTGTTACCAGGGCAAAGAAGAATTCCCTGACCGGGAATCGAACCCGGGCCGCGGCGGTGAGAGCGCCGAATCCTAGCCACTAGACCACCAGGGAGAGGTGTGCCCCATTTTTCCCAGGCTAGCGAGACGAAGTCAATGGCAAATACCCAAGATGGCGTTGATGCACTTTGGAGTGGGCAAATACGGCTTTCTTCCGTCAGAACCAAGGTCTCCAAAATGGGGTGAAGGAGGCACTTCTAGCTACAGCTGGTTAGCAGTGGGTTATCCTAGTCTCTTAACAGCTGGCCGAGTTGGCCATGTGGGCCTAAAAGCGCGAAAAGCTTGACAAGGCTCAGCGGAACTGAGAAAACCAGGCCGATGGATGGCGGAGCATTTTTTGGCCCTTAACGAAGCAGAAGCCCAGACGATAGTGTCCAGCTGCTACCAGGGCAAAGAAGAATTCCCTGACCGGGAATCGAACCCGGGCCGCGGCGGTGAGAGCGCTGAATCCTAGCCACTAGACCACCAGGGAGAGGTGTGCCCTGTTCTTCCCAGGCTAGCGAGACGAAGTCAATGGCAAATACCCAAGATGGCGTTGATGCACTTTGGAGTGGGCAAATACGGCTTTCTTCCGTCAGAACCAAGGTCTCCAAAATGGGGTGAAGGAGGCACTTCTAGCTACAGCTGGTTATCCTAGTCTCTTAACAGCTGGCCGAGTTGGCCATGTGGGCCTAAAAGCGCAAAAAGCTTGACAAGGCTCAGCGGAACTGAGAAAACCAGGCCGATGGATGGCGGAGCATTTTTTGGCCCTTAACGAAGCAGAAGCCCAGACGATAGTGTCCAGCTGCTACCAGGGCAAAGAAGAATTCCCTGACCGGGAATACGAACCCGGGCCGCGGCGGTGAGAGCGCCGAATCCTAGCCACTAGACCACCAGGGAGAGGTGTGCCCCGTTCTTCCCAGGCTAGCGAGACGAAGTCAATGGCAAATACCCAAGATGGCGTTGATGCACTTTGGAGTGGGCAAATACGGCTTTCTTCCGTCAGAACCAAGGTCTGCAAAATGGGGTGAAGGAGGCACTTCTAGCTACAGCTGGTTAGCAGTGGGTTATCCTAGTCTCTTAACAGCTGGCCGAGTTGGCCATGTGGGCCTAAAAGCGCGAAAAGCTTGACAAGGCTCAGCGGAACTGAGAAAACCAGGCCGATGGATGGCGGAGCATTTTTTGGCCCTTAACGAAGCAGAAGCCCAGACGATAGTGTCCAGCTGCTACCAGGGCAAAGAAGAATTCCCTGACCGGGAATCGAACCCGGGCCGCGGCGGTGAGAGCGCCGAATCCTAGCCACTAGACCACCAGGGAGAGGTGTGCCCTGCTCTTCCCAGGCTAGCGAGATGAAGTCAATGGCAAATACCCAAGATGGCGTTGATGCACTTTGGAGTGGGCAAATACGGCTTTCTTCCGTCAGAACCAAGGTCTGCAAAATGGGGTGAAGGAGGCACTTCTAGCTACAGCTGGTTAGCAGTGGGTTATCCTAGTCTCTTAACAGAGTTGGCCATGTGGGCCTAAAAGCGCGAAAAGCTTGACAAGGCTCAGCGGAACTGAGAAAACCAGGCCGATGGATGGCGGAGCATTTTTTGGCCCTTAACGAAGCAGAAGCCCAGACGATAGTGTCCAGCTGCTACCAGGGCAAAGAAGAATTCCCTGACCGGGAATCGAACCCAGGCCGCGGCGGTGAGAGCGCTGAATCCTAGCCACTAGACCACCAGGGAGAGGTGTGCCCTGTTCTTCCCAGGCTAGCGAGACGAAGTCAATGGCAAATACCCAAGATGGCGTTGATGCACTTTGGAGTGGGCAAATACGGCTTTCTTCCGTCAGAACCAAGGTCTCCAAAATGGGGTGAAGGAGGCACTTCTAGCTACAGCTGGTTAGCAGTGGGTTATCCTAGTCTCTTAACAGCTGGCCGAGTTGGCCATGTGGGCCTAAAAGCGCGAAAAGCTTGACAAGGCTCAGCGGAACTGAGAAAACCAGGCCGATGGATGGCGGAGCATTTTTTGGCCCTTAACGAAGCAGAAGCCCAGACGATAGTGTCCAGCTGCTACCAGGGCAAAGAAGAATTCCCTGACCGGTAATCGAACCCGGGCCGCGGCGGTGAGAGCGCTGAAACCTAGCCACTAGACCACCAGGGAGAGGTGTGCCCTGTTCTTCCCAGGCTAGCGAGACGAAGTCAATGGCAAATACCCAAGATGGCGTTGATGCACTTTGGAGTGGGCAAATACGGCTTTCTTCCGTCAGAACCAAGGTCTCCAAAATGGGGTGAAGGAGGAACTTCTAGCTACAGCTGGTTATCCTAGTCTCTTAACAGCTGGCCGAGTTGGCCATGTGGGCCTAAAAGCGTGAAAAGCTTGACAAGGCTCAGCGGAACTGAGAAAACCAGGCCGATGGATGGCGGAGCATTTTTTGGCCCTTAACAAAGCAGAAGCCCAGACGATAGTGTCCAGCTGCTACCAGGGCAAAGAAGAATTCACTGACCGGGAATACGAACCCGGGCCGCGGCGGTGAGAGCGCCGAATCCTAGCCACTAGACCACCAGGGAGAGGTGTGCCCCGTTCTTCCCAGGCTAGCGAGACGAAGTCAATGGCAAATACCCAAGATGGCGTTGATGCACTTTGGAGTGGGCAAATACGGCTTTCTTCCGTCAGAACCAAGGTCTGCAAAATGGGGTGAAGGAGGCACTTCTAGCTACAGCTGGTTAGCAGTGGGTTATCCTAGTCTCTTGACAATAAGAAAAATAAGATTGCGCTATGGACAAATTTACCTGTTCACTAGACAAGTTTGAAATAATTAAAGTAACTAAAATAAAGTGAACTGTGAGGGGTTAAAGCTGCCTGTGCTTGAAACCTATCCCTCTAAGTGGGAATAGGCTGGAAATCTGAAAAAGAAAATTAAGCTATGGCGCTAAAACCTTATTAGTGTACTATAAATATAAATGCTGATACTCTGCAAAATCAAACGAAACCTAATGTAGAATTTCCCAAACTCCACTATATGCGTGGTGTTAAACAAATTGCGTGAGACGAAAAAATGTGAATGAAATGTGTGTCTTATCTTACAACACAAACATGCACAGGTGTAGTGAAAAATACGGTTAAACTAACACGGCTGAAAATATGGGTGCTTGAGTAAAAAAGTGCTTTTGCTCACATGTGTGAGCCAATAATTATACTCCAAAAGTGACAATCAGAAAAGCATTGTGAAAAAATATCAAATAAGAACACCAAAAAAATATTTTTTATAATGTCCAACTAAAAATATTTGTTCAAAGTCGCATCTTCTAGTTGTTATGAAAACGCATAAAACTTTTTTCTGGTAAGGAAGGTAAAGCAAGGTGACTGGTGTAAAGGGTTGGATTCCTCTCCGGTGCGCCACTCTGTGTTAGAGAAGAAATATATATATGCGCTCACCAGACATCAAACCCTTAATGGGTTAACCAAGCAGTCACAGTATGAGCCACTGTGCAGCTCTCGCAGGGCTCTGCCTCCGCTGTGCTGTGGAGATATTTTGCACTCTTCCTTCCGTGAATGGTCCGTTTAGCGTTTATGCATAAAGGGAAATAGAAGTACAGCCATAGTGCAATACTGTTGTATAAACGTACTTGTTTATTAAAATCAGGTTACTCACATAATCCAAAAAGACAAATCGCTGTGAAATTAGTTGCGCCGGCGTTACTGCTTGAATAGCGGTGTAAGGTGCACGTCCTAGGCCACGGCCTACGCGTTTCGTCAGAGCGACGTCATCTGGAGCGGACGTCATCTAGTCTCTTAACAGCTGGCCGAGTTGGCCATGTGGGCCTAAAAGCGCGAAAAGCTTGACAAGGCTCAGCGGAACTGAGAAAACCAGGCCGATGGATGGCGGAGCATTTTTTGGCCCTTAACGAAGCAGAAGCCCAGACGATAGTGTCCAGCTGCTACCAGGGCAAAGAAGAATTCCCTGACCGGGAATCGAACCCGGGCCGCGGCGGTGAGAGCGCCGAATCCTAGCCACTAGACCACCAGGGAGAGGTGTGCCCCGTTCTTCCCAGGCTAGCGAGACGAAGTCAATGGCAAATACCCAAGATGGCGTTGATGCACTTTGGAGTGGGCAAATACGGCTTTCTTCCGTCAGAACCAAGGTCTCCAAAATGGGGTGAAGGAGGCACTTCTAGCTACAGCTGGTTATCCTAGTCTCTTAACAGCTGGCCGAGTTGGCCATGTGGGCCTAAAAGCGCGAAAAGCTTGACAAGGCTCAGCGGAACTGAGAAAACCAGGCCGATGGATGGCGGAGCATTTTTTGGCCCTTAACGAAGCAGAAGCCCAGACGATAGTGTCCAGCTGCTACCAGGGCAAAGAAGAATTCCCTGACCGCGAATCGAACCCGGGCCGCGGCGGTGAGAGCGCCGAATCCTAGCCACTAGACCACCAGGGAGAGGTGTGCCCTGTTCTTCCCAGGCTAGCGAGATGAAGTCAATGGCAAATACCCAAGATGGCGTTGATGCACTTTGGAGTGGGCAAATACGGCTTTCTTCCGTCAGAACCAAGGTCTGCAAAATGGGGTGAAGGAGGCACTTCTAGCTACAGCTGGTTAGCAGTGGGTTATCCTAGTCTCTTAACAGAGTTGGCCATGTGGGCCTAAAAGCGCGAAAAGCTTGACAAGGCTCAGCGGAACTGAGAAAACCAGGCCGATGGATGGCGGAGCATTTTTTGGCCCTTAACGAAGCAGAAGCCCAGACGATAGTGTCCAGCTGCTACCAGGGCAAAGAAGAATTCCCTGACCGGGAATCGAACCCAGGCCGCGGCGGTGAGAGCGCCGAATCCTAGCCACTAGACCACCAGGGAGAGGTGTGCCCCGTTCTTCCCAGGCTAGCGAGACGAAGTCAATGGCAAATACCCAAGATGGCGTTGATGCACTTTGGAGTGGGCAAATACGGCTTTCTTCCGTCAGAACCAAGGTCTGCAAAATGGGGTGAAGGAGGCACTTCTAGCTACAGCTGGTTAGCAGTGGGTTATCCTAGTCTCTTAACAGCTGGCCGAGTTGGCCATGTGGGCCTAAAAGCGCGAAAAGCTTGACAAGGCTCAGCGGAACTGAGAAAACCAGGCCGATGGATGGCGGAGCATTTTTTGGCCCTTAACGAAGCAGAAGCCCAGACGATAGTGTCCAGCTGCTACCAGGGCAAAGAAGAATTCCCTGACCGGGAATCGAACCCGGGCCGCGGCGGTGAGAGCGCTGAAACCTAGCCACTAGACCACCAGGGAGAGGTGTGCCCTGTTCTTCCCAGGCTAGCGAGACGAAGTCAATGGCAAATACCCAAGATGGCGTTGATGCACTTTGGAGTGGGCAAATACGGCTTTCTTCCGTCAGAACCAAGGTCTCCAAAATGGGGTGAAGGAGGAACTTCTAGCTACAGCTGGTTATCCTAGTCTCTTAACAGCTGGCCGAGTTGGCCATGTGGGCCTAAAAGCGTGAAAAGCTTGACAAGGCTCAGCGGAACTGAGAAAACCAGGCCGATGGATGGCGGAGCATTTTTTGGCCCTTAACGAAGCAGAAGCCCAGACGATAGTGTCCAGCTGCTACCAGGGCAAAGAAGAATTCACTGACCGGGAATACGAACCCGGGCCGCGGCGGTGAGAGCGCCGAATCCTAGCCACTAGACCACCAGGGAGAGGTGTGCCCCGTTCTTCCCAGGCTAGCGAGACGAAGTCAATGGCAAATACCCAAGATGGCGTTGATGCACTTTGGAGTGGGCAAATACGGCTTTCTTCCGTCAGAACCAAGGTCTGCAAAATGGGGTGAAGGAGGCACTTCTAGCTACAGCTGGTTAGCAGTGGGTTATCCTAGTCTCTTGACAATAAGAAAAATAAGATTGCGCTATGGACAAATTTACCTGTTCACTAGACAAGTTTGAAATAATTAAAGTAACTAAAATAAAGTGAACTGTGAGGGGTTAAAGCTGCCTGTGCTTGAAACCTATCCCTCTAAGTGGGAATAGGCTGGAAATCTGAAAAAGAAAATTAAGCTATGGCGCTAAAACCTTATTAGTGTACTATAAATATAAATGCTGATACTCTGCAAAATCAAACGAAACCTAATGTAGAATTTCCCAAACTCCACTATATGCGTGGTGTTAAACAAATTGCGTGAGACGAAAAAATGTGAATGAAATGTGTGTCTTATCTTACAACACAAACATGCACAGGTGTAGTGAAAAATACGGTTAAACTAACACGGCTGAAAATATGGGTGCTTGAGTAAAAAAGTGCTTTTGCTCACATGTGTGAGCCAATAATTATACTCCAAAAGTGACAATCAGAAAAGCATTGTGAAAAAATATCAAATAAGAACACCAAAAAAATATTTTTTATAATGTCCAACTAAAAATATTTGTTCAAAGTCGCATCTTCTAGTTGTTATGAAAACGCATAAAACTTTTTTCTGGTAAGGAAGGTAAAGCAAGGTGACTGGTGTAAAGGGTTGGATTCCTCTCCGGTGCGCCACTCTGTGTTAGAGAAGAAATATATATATGCGCTCACCAGACATCAAACCCTTAATGGGTTAACCAAGCAGTCACAGTATGAGCCACTGTGCAGCTCTCGCAGGGCTCTGCCTCCGCTGTGCTGTGGAGATATTTTGCACTCTTCCTTCCGTGAATGGTCCGTTTAGCGTTTATGCATAAAGGGAAATAGAAGTACAGCCATAGTGCAATACTGTTGTATAAACGTACTTGTTTATTAAAATCAGGTTACTCACATAATCCAAAAAGACAAATCGCTGTGAAATTAGTTGCGCCGGCGTTACTGCTTGAATAGCGGTGTAAGGTGCACGTCCTAGGCCACGCCCTACGCGTTTCGTCAGAGCGACGTCATCTGGAGCGGACGTCATCTAGTCTCTTAACAGCTGGCCGAGTTGGCCATGTGGGCCTAAAAGCGCGAAAAGCTTGACAAGGCTCAGCGGAACTGAGAAAACCAGGCCGATGGATGGCGGAGCATTTTTTGGCCCTTAACGAAGCAGAAGCCCAGACGATAGTGTCCAGCTGCTACCAGGGCAAAGAAGAATTCCCTGACCGGGAATCGAACCCGGGCCGCGGCGGTGAGAGCGCCGAATCCTAGCCACTAGACCACCAGGGAGAGGTGTGCCCCGTTCTTCCCAGGCTAGCGAGACGAAGTCAATGGCAAATACCCAAGATGGCGTTGATGCACTTTGGAGTGGGCAAATACGGCTTTCTTCCGTCAGAACCAAGGTCTCCAAAATGGGGTGAAGGAGGCACTTCTAGCTACAGCTGGTTATCCTAGTCTCTTAACAGCTGGCCGAGTTGGCCATGTGGGCCTAAAGGCGCGAAAAGCTTGACAAGGCTCAGCGGAACTGAGAAAACCAGGCCGATGGATGGCGGAGCATTTTTTGGCCCTTAACGAAGCAGAAGCCCAGACGATAGTGTCCAGCTGCTACCAGGGCAAAGAAGAATTCCCTGACCGGGAATCGAACCCGGGCCGCGGCGGTGAGAGCGCCGAATCCTAGCCACTAGACCACCAGGGAGAGGTGTGCCCCGTTCTTCCCAGGCTAGCGAGACGAAGTCAATGGCAAATACCCAAGATGGCGTTGATGCACTTTGGAGTGGGCAAATACGGCTTTCTTCCGTCAGAACCAAGGTCTCCAAAATGGGGTGAAGGAGGCACTTCTAGCTACAGCTGGTTATCCTAGTCTCTTAACAGCTGGCCGAGTTGGCCATGTGGGCCTAAAAGCGCGAAAAGCTTGACAAGGCTCAGCGGAACTGAGAAAACCAGGCCGATGGATGGCGGAGCATTTTTTGGCCCTTAACGAAGCAGAAGCCCAGACGATAGTGTCCAGCTGCTACCAGGGCAAAGAAGAATTCCCTGACCGCGAATCTAACCCGGGCCGCGCCGGTGAGAGCGCCGAATCCTAGCCACTAGACCACCAGGGAGAGGTGTGCCCTGTTCTTCCCAGGCTAGCGAGATGAAGTCAATGGCAAATACCCAAGATGGCGTTGATGCACTTTGGAGTGGGCAAATACGGCTTTCTTCCGTCAGAACCAAGGTCTGCAAAATGGGGTGAAGGAGGCACTTCTAGCTACAGCTGGTTAGCAGTGGGTTATCCTAGTCTCTTAACAGAGTTGGCCATGTGGGCCTAAAAGCGCGAAAAGCTTGACAAGGCTCAGCGGAACTGAGAAAACCAGGCCGATGGATGGCGGAGCATTTTTTGGCCCTTAACGAAGCAGAAGCCCAGACGATAGTGTCCAGCTGCTACCAGGGCAAAGAAGAATTCCCTGACCGGGAATCGAACCCAGGCCGCGGCGGTGAGAGCGCTGAATCCTAGCCACTAGACCACCAGGGAGAGGTGTACCCTGTTCTTCCCAGGCTAGCGAGACGAAGTCAATGGCAAATACCCAAGATGGCGTTGATGCACTTTGGAGTGGGCAAATACGGCTTTCTTCCGTCAGAACCAAGGTCTCCAAAATGGGGTGAAGGAGGCACTTCTAGCTACAGCTGGTTAGCAGTGGGTTATCCTAGTCTCTTAACAGCTGGCCGAGTTGGCCATGTGGGCCTAAAAGCGTGAAAAGCTTGACAAGGCTCAGCGGAACTGAGAAAACCAGGCCGATGGATGGCGGAGCATTTTTTGGCCCTTAACGAAGCAGAAGCCCAGACGATAGTGTCCAGCTGCTACCAGGGCAAAGAAGAATTCCCTGACCGGGAATCGAACCCGGGCCGCGGCGGTGAGAGCGCTGAATCCTAGCCACTAGACCACCAGGGAGAGGTGTGCCCTGTTCTTCCCAGGCTAGCGAGACGAAGTCAATGGCAAATACCCAAGATGGCGTTGATGCACTTTGGAGTGGGCAAATACGGCTTTCTTCCGTCAGAACCAAGGTCTCCAAAATGGGGTGAAGGAGGAACTTCTAGCTACAGCTGGTTATCCTAGTCTCTTAACAGCTGGCCGAGTTGGCCATGTGGGCCTAAAAGCGTGAAAAGCTTGACAAGGCTCAGCGGAACTGAGAAAACCAGGCCGATGGATGGCGGAGCATTTTTTGGCCCTTAACGAAGCAGAAGCCCAGACGATAGTGTCCAGCTGCTACCAGGGCAAAGAAGAATTCACTGACCGGGAATACGAACCCGGGCCGCGGCGGTGAGAGCGCCGAATCCTAGCCACTAGACCACCAGGGAGAGGTGTGCCCCGTTCTTCCCAGGCTAGCGAGACGAAGTCAATGGCAAATACCCAAGATGGCGTTGATGCACTTTGGAGTGGGCAAATACGGCTTTCTTCCGTCAGAACCAAGGTCTGCAAAATGGGGTGAAGGAGGCACTTCTAGCTACAGCTGGTTAGCAGTGGGTTATCCTAGTCTCTTAACAGCTGGCCGAGTTGGCCATGTGGGCCTAAAAGCGCGAAAAGCTTGACAAGGCTCAGCGGAACTGAGAAAACCAGGCCGATGG
Source organism: Lithobates pipiens (assembly GCF_037356315.1). Lineage (NCBI taxonomy): Eukaryota > Metazoa > Chordata > Amphibia > Anura > Ranidae > Lithobates > Lithobates pipiens. The sequence goes on from NW_027507685.1 coordinate 242,400,798, forward strand.
ATGGCGGAGCATTTTTTGGCCCTTAACGAAGCAGAAGCCCAGACGATAGTGTCCAGCTGCTACCAGGGCAAAGAAGAATTCCCTGACCGGGAATCGAACCCGGGCCGCGGCGGTGAGAGCGCCGAATCCTAGCCACTAGACCACCAGGGAGAGGTGTGCCCCGTTCTTCCCAGGCTAGCGAGACGAAGTCAATGGCAAATACCCAAGATGGCGTTGATGCACTTTGGAGTGGGCAAATACGGCTTTCTTCCGTCAGAACCAAGGTCTCCAAAATGGGGTGAAGGAGGCACTTCTAGCTACAGCTGGTTATCCTAGTCTCTTAACAGCTGGCCGAGTTGGCCATGTGGGCCTAAAAGCGCGAAAAGCTTGACAAGGCTCAGCGGAACTGAGAAAACCAGGCCGATGGATGGCGGAGCATTTTTTGGCCCTTAACGAAGCAGAAGCCCAGACGATAGTGTCCAGCTGCTACCAGGGCAAAGAAGAATTCCCTGACCGGGAATCGAACCCGGGCCGCGGCGGTGAGAGCGCCGAATCCTAGCCACTAGACCACCAGGGAGAGGTGTGCCCCGTTCTTCCCAGGCTAGCGAGACGAAGTCAATGGCAAATACCCAAGATGGCGTTGATGCACTTTGGAGTGGGCAAATACGGCTTTCTTCCGTCAGAACCAAGGTCTCCAAAATGGGGTGAAGGAGGCACTTCTAGCTACAGCTGGTTATCCTAGTCTCTTAACAGCTGGCCGAGTTGGCCATGTGGGCCTAAAAGCGCGAAAAGCTTGACAAGGCTCAGCGGAACTGAGAAAAACAGGCCGATGGATGGCGGAGCATTTTTTGGCCCTTAACGAAGCAGAAGCCCAGACGATAGTGTCCAGCTGCTACCAGGGCAAAGAAGAATTCCCTGACCGGGAATACGAACCCGGGCCGCGGCGGTGAGAGCGCCGAATCCTAGCCACTAGACCACCAGGGAGAGGTGTGCCCCGTTCTTCCCAGGCTAGCGAGACGAAGTCAATGGCAAATACCCAAGATGGCGTTGATGCACTTTGGAGTGGGCAAATACGGCTTTCTTCCGTCAGAACCAAGGTCTGCAAAATGGGGTGAAGGAGGCACTTCTAGCTACAGCTGGTTAGCAGTGGGTTATCCTAGTCTCTTAACAGCTGGCCGAGTTGGCCATGTGGGCCTAAAAGCGCGAAAAGCTTGACAAGGCTCAGCGGAACTGAGAAAACCAGGCCGATGGATGGCAGAGCATTTGTTGGCCCTTAACGAAGCAGAAGCCCAGACGATAGTGTCCAGCTGCTACCAGGGCAAAGAAGAATTCCCTGACCGGGAATCGAACCCGGGCCGCGGCGGTGAGAGCGCCGAATCCTAGCCACTAGACCACCAGGGAGAGGTGTGCCCCATTCTTCCCGGCTAGCGAGATGAAGTCAATGGCAAATACCCAAGATGGCGTTGATGCACTTTGGAGTGGGCAAATACGGCTTTCTTCCGTCAGAACCAAGGTCTCCAAAATGGGGTGAAGGAGGCACTTCTAGCTACAGCTGGTTAGCAGTGGGTTATCCTAGTCTCTTAACAGCTGGCCGAGTTGGCCATGTGGGCCTAAAAGCGCGAAAAGCTTGACAAGGCTCAGCGGAACTGAGAAAACCAGGCCGATGGATGGCGGAGCATTTTTTGGCCCTTAACGAAGCAGAAGCCCAGACGGTAGTGTCCAGCTGCTACCAGGGCAAAGAAGAATTCCCTGACCGGGATTTGAACCTGGGCCACGGCGGTGAGAGCGCCGAATCCTAGCCACTAGACCACCAGGGAGAGGTATGCCCCGTTCTTCCCAGGCTAGCGAGACGAATTCAATGGCAAATACCCAAGATGGCGTTGATGCACTTTGGAGTGGGCAAATACGGCTTTCTTCCGTCAGAACCAAGGTCTCCAAAATGGGGTGAAGGAGGCACTTCTAGCTACAGCTGGTTAGCAGTGGGTTATCCTAGTCTCTTAACAGCTGGCCGAGTTGGCCATGTGGGCCTAAAAGCGCGAAAAGCTTGACAAGGCTCAGCGGAACTGAGAAAACCAGGCCGATGGATGGCGGAGCATTTTTTGGCCCTTAACGAAGCAGAAGCCCAGACGATAGTGTCCAGCTGCTACCAGGGCAAAGAAGAATTCCCTGACCGGGAATACGAACCCGGGCCGCGGCGGTGAGAGCGCCGAATCCTAGCCACTAGACCACCAGGGAGAGGTGTGCCCCGTTCTTCCCAGGCTAGCGAGACAAAGTCAATGGCAAATACCCAAGATGGCGTTGATGCACTTTGGAGTGGGCAAATACGGCTTTCTTCCGTCAGAACCAAGGTCTCCAAAATGGGGTGAAGGAGGCACTTCTAGCTACAGCTGGTTAGCAGTGGGTTATCCTAGTCTCTTAACAGCTGGCCGAGTTGGCCATGTGGGCCTAAAAGCGCGAAAAGCTTGACAAGGCTCAGCGGAACTGAGAAAACCAGGCCGATGGATGGCGGAGCATTTTTTGGCCCTTAACGAAGCAGAAGCCCAGACGATAGTGTCCAGCTGCTACCAGGGCAAAGAAGAATTCCCTGACCGGGAATCGAACCCGGGCCGCGGCGGTGAGAGCGCCGAATCCTAGCCACTAGACCACCAGGGAGAGGTGTGCCCCGTTCTTCCCAGGCTAGCGAGACGAAGTCAATGGCAAATACCCAAGATGGCGTTGATGCACTTTGGAGTGGGCAAATACGGCTTTCTTCCGTCAGAACCAAGGTCTCCAAAATGGGGTGAAGGAGGCACTTCTAGCTACAGCTGGTTAGCAGTGGGTTATCCTAGTCTCTTAACAGCTGGCCGAGTTGGCCATGTGGGCCTAAAAGCGCGAAAAGCTTGACAAGGCTCAGCGGAACTGAGAAAACCAGGCCGATGGATGGCGGAGCATTTTTTGGCCCTTAACGAAGCAGAAGCCCAGACGATAGTGTCCAGCTGCTACCAGGGCAAAGAAGAATTCCCTGACCGGGAATCGAACCCGGGCCACGGCGGTGAGAGCGCCGAATCCTAGCCACTAGACCACCAGGGAGAGGTGTGCCCCGTTCTTCCCAGGCTAGCGAGACGAAGTCAATGGCAAATACCCAAGATGGCGTTGATGCACTTTGGAGTGGGCAAATACGGCTTTCTTCCGTCAGAACCAAGGTCTCCAAAATGGGGTGAAGGAGGCACTTCTAGCTACAGCTGGTTAGCAGTGGGTTATCCTAGTCTCTTAACAGCTGGCCGAGTTGGCCATGTGGGCCTAAAAGCGCGAAAAGCTTGACAAGGCTCAGCGGAACTGAGAAAACCAGGCCGATGGATGGCGGAGCATTTTTTGGCCCTTAACGAAGCAGAAGCCCAGACGATAGTGTCCAGCTGCTACCAGGGCAAAGAAGAATTCCCTGACCGGGAATCGAACCCGGGCCGCGGCGGTGAGAGCGCCGAATCCTAGCCACTAGACCACCAGGGAGAGGTGTGCCCCATTCTTCCCAGGCTAGCGAGACGAAGTCAATGGCAAATACCCAAGATGGCGTTGATGCACTTTGGAGTGGGCAAATACGGCTTTCTTCCGTCAGAACCAAGGTCTCCAAAATGGGGTGAAGGAGGCACTTCTAGCTACAGCTGGTTAGCAGTGGGTTATCCTAGTCTCTTAACAGCTGGCCGAGTTGGCCATGTGGGCCTAAAAGCGCGAAAAGCTTGACAAGGCTCAGCGGAACTGAGAAAACCAGGCCGATGGATGGCGGAGCATTTTTTGGCCCTTAACGAAGCAGAAGCCCAGACGATAGTGTCCAGCTGCTACCAGGGCAAAGAAGAATTCCCTGACCGGGAATCGAACCCAGGCCGCGGCGGTGAGAGCGCCGAATCCTAGCCACTAGACCACCAGGGAGAGGTGTGCCCTGTTTTTCCCAGGCTAGCGAGACGAAGTCAATGGCAAATACCCAAGATGGCGTTGATGCACTTTGGAGTGGGCAAATACGGCTTTCTTCCGTCAGAACCAAGGTCTCCAAAATGGGGTGAAGGAGGCACTTCTAGCTACAGCTGGTTAGCAGTGGGTTATCCTAGTCTCTTAACAGCTGGCCGAGTTGGCCATGTGGGCCTAAAAGCGCGAAAAGCTTGACAAGGCTCAGCGGAACTGAGAAAACCAGGCCGATGGATGGCGGAGCATTTTTTGGCCCTTAACGAAGCAGAAGCCCAGACGATAGTGTCCAGCTGCTACCAGGGCAAAGAAGAATTCCCTGACCGGGAATCGAACCCGGGCCGCGGCGGTGAGAGCGCCGAATCCTAGCCACTAGACCACCAGGGAGAGGTGTACCCCATTCTTCCCAGGCTAGCGAGACGAAGTCAATGGCAAATACCCAAGATGGCGTTGATGCACTTTGGAGTGGGCAAATACGGCTTTCTTCCGTCAGAACCAAGGTCTCCAAAATGGGGTGAAGGAGGCACTTCTAGCTACAGATGGTTAGCAGTGGGTTATCCTAGTCTCTTAACAGCTGGCCGAGTTGGCCATGTGGGTGTAAAAGCGCGAAAAGCTTGACAAGGCTCAGCGGAACAGAGAAAAACAGGCCGATGGATGGCGGAGCATTTTTTGGCCCTTAACGAAGCAGAAGCCCAGACGATAATGTCCAGCTGCTACCAGGGCAAAGAAGAATTCCCTGACCGGGAATCGAACCCGGGCCGCGGCGGTGAGAGCGCCGAATCCTAGCCACTAGACCACCAGGGAGAGGTGTGCCCCGTTCTTCCCAGGCTAGTGAGACGAAGTCAATGGCAAATACCCAAGATGGCGTTGATGCACTTTGGAGTGGGCAAATACGGCTTTCTTCCGTCAGAACCAAGGTCTGCAAAATGGGGTGAAGGAGGCACTTCTAGCTACAGCTGGTTAGCAGTGGGTTATCCTAGTCTCTTAACAGCTGGCCGAGTTGGCCATGTGGGCCTAAAAGCGCGAAAAGCTTGACAAGGCTCAGCGGAACTGAGAAAACCAGGCCGATGGATGGCAGAGCATTTTTTGGCCCTTAACGAAGCAGAAGCCCAGACGATAGTGTCCAGCTGCTACCAGGGCAAAGAAGAATTCCCTGACCGGGAATCGAACCCAGGCCGCGGCGGTGAGAGCGCCGAATCCTAGCCACTAGACCACCAGGGAGAGGTGTGCCCCGTTCTTCCCAGGCTAGCGAGACGAAGTCAATGGCAAATACCCAAGATGGCGTTGATGCACTTTGGAGTGGGCAAATACGGCTTTCTTCCGTCAGAACCAAGGTCTCCAAAATGGGGTGAAGGAGGCACTTCTAGCTACAGCTGGTTATCCTAGTCTCTTAACAGCTGGCCGAGTTGGCCATGTGGGCCTAAAAGCGCGAAAAGCTTGACAAGGCTCAGCGGAACTGAGAAAACCAGGCCGATGGATGGCGGAGCATTTTTTGGCCCTTAACAAAGCAGAAGCCCAGACGATAGTGTCCAGCTGCTACCAGGGCAAAGAAGAATTCCCTGACCGGGAATCGAACCCGGGCCGCGGCGGTGAGAGCGCCGAATCCTAGCCACTAGACCACCAGGGAGAGGTGTGCCCCGTTCTTCCCAGGCTAGCGAGACGAAGTCAATGGCAAATACCCAAGATGGCGTTGATGCACTTTGGAGTGGGCAAATACGGCTTTCTTCCGTCAGAACCAAGGTCTGCAAAATGGGGTGAAGGAGGCACTTCTAGCTACAGCTGGTTAGCAGTGGGTTATCCTAGTCTCTTAACAGCTGGCCGAGTTGGCCATGTGGGCCTAAAAGCGCGAAAAGCTTGACAAGGCTCAGCGGAACTGAGAAAACCAGGCCGATGGATGGCAGAGCATTTGTTGGCCCTTAACGAAGCAGAAGCCCAGACGATAGTGTCCAGCTGCTACCAGGGCAAAGAAGAATTCCCTGACCGGGAATCGAACCCGGGCCGCGGCGGTGAGAGCGCCGAATCCTAGCCACTAGACCACCAGGGAGAGGTGTGCCCCATTCTTCCCGGCTAGCGAGATGAAGTCAATGGCAAATACCCAAGATGGCGTTGATGCACTTTGGAGTGGGCAAATACGGCTTTCTTCCGTCAGAACCAAGGTCTCCAAAATGGGGTGAAGGAGGCACTTCTAGCTACAACTGGTTAGCAGTGGGTTATCCTAGTCTCTTAACAGCTGGCCGAGTTGGCCATGTGGGTGTAAAAGCGCGAAAAGCTTGACAAGGCTCAGCGGACCTGAGAAAACCAGGCCGATGGATGGCGGAGCATTTTTTGGCCCTTAACGAAGCAGAAGCCCAGACGGTAGTGTCCAGCTGCTACCAGGGCAAAGAAGAATTCCCTGACTGGGAATCGAACCTGGGCCACGGCGGTGAGAGCGCTGAATCCTAGCCACTAGACCACCAGGGAGAGGTGTGCCCCGTTCTTCCCAGGCTAGCGAGACGAATTCAATGGCAAATACCCAAGATGGCGTTGATGCACTTTGGAGTGGGCAAATACGGCTTTCTTCCGTCAGAACCAAGGTCTCCAAAATGGGGTGAAGGAGGCACTTCTAGCTACAGCTGGTTAGCAGTGGGTTATCCTAGTCTCTTAACAGCTGGCCGAGTTGGCCATGTGGGCCTAAAAGCGCGAAAAGCTTGACAAGGCTCAGCGGAACTGAGAAAACCAGGCCGATGGATGGCGGAGCATTTTTTGGCCCTTAACGAAGCAGAAGCCCAGACGATAGTGTCCAGCTGCTACCAGGGCAAAGAAGAATTCCCTGACCGCGAATCGAACCCGGGCCGCGGCGGTGAGAGCGCTGAATCCTAGCCACTAGAGCATCAGGGAGAGGTGTGCCCCGTTCTTCCCAGGCTAGCGAGACGAAGTCAATGGCAAATACCCAAGATGGCGTTGATGCACTTTGGAGTGGGCAAATACGGCTTTCTTCCGTCAGAACCAAGGTCTCCAAAATGGGGTGAAGGAGGCACTTCTAGCTACAGCTGGTTAGCAGTGGGTTATCCTAGTCTCTTAACAGCTGGCCGAGTTGGCCATGTGGGCCTAAAAGCGCGAAAAACTTGACAAGGCTCAGCGGAACTGAGAAAACCAGGCCGATGGATGGCGGAGCATTTTTTGGCCCTTAACGAAGCAGAAGCCCAGACGATAGTGTCCAGCTGCTACGAGGGCAAAGAAGAATTCCCTGACCGGGAATCGAACCCGGGCCGCGGCGGTGAGAGCACCGAATCCTAGCCACTAGAGCATCAGGGAGAGGTGTGCCCCGTTCTTCCCAGGCTAGCGAGACGAAGTCAATGGCAAATACCCAAGATGGCGTTGATGCACTTTGGAGTGGGCAAATACGGCTTTCTTCCGTCAGAACCAAGGTCTCCAAAATGGGGTGAAGGAGGCACTTCTAGCTACAGCTGGTTAGCAGTGGGTTATCCTAGTCTCTTAACAGCTGGCCGAGTTGGCCATGTGGGCCTAAAAGCGCGAAAAACTTGACAAGGCTCAGCGGAACTGAGAAAACCAGGCCGATGGATGGCGGAGCATTTTTTGGCCCTTAACGAAGCAGAAGCCCAGACAATAGTGTCCAGCTGCTACCAGGGCAAAGAAGAATTCCCTGACTGGGAATCGAACCCGGGCCGCGGCGGTGAGAGCGCTGAATCCTAGCCACTAGACCACCAGGGAGAGGTGTGCCCCGTTATTCCCAGGCTAGCGAGACGAAGTCAATGGCAAATACCCAAGATGGCGTTGATGCACTTTGGAGTGGGCAAATACGGCTTTCTTCCGTCAGAACCAAGGTCTCCAAAATGGGGTGAAGGAGGCACTTCTAGCTACAGCTGGTTATCCTAGTCTCTTAACAGCTGGCCGAGTTGGCCATGTGGGCCTAAAAGCGCGAAAAGCTTGACAAGGCTCAGCGGAACTGAGAAAACCAGGCCGATGGATGGCGGAGCATTTTTTGGCCCTTAACAAAGCAGAAGCCCAGACAATAGTGTCCAGCTGCTACCAGGGCAAAGAAGAATTCCCTGACCGGGAATCGAACCCGGGCCGCGGCGGTGAGAGCGCCGAATCCTAGCCACTAGACCACCAGGGAGAGGTGTGCCCCGTTCTTCCCAGGCTAGCGAGACGAAGTCAATGGCAAATACCCAAGATGGCGTTGATGCACTTTGGAGTGGGCAAATACGGCTTTCTTCCGTCAGAACCAAGGTCTGCAAAATGGGGTGAAGGAGGCACTTCTAGCTACAGCTGGTTAGCAGTGGGTTATCCTAGTCTCTTAACAGCTGGCCGAGTTGGCCATGTGGGCCTAAAAGCGCGAAAAGCTTGACAAGGCTCAGCGGAACTGAGAAAACCAGGCCGATGGATGGCAGAGCATTTGTTGGCCCTTAACGAAGCAGAAGCCCAGACGATAGTGTCCAGCTGCTACCAGGGCAAAGAAGAATTCCCTGACCGGGAATCGAACCCGGGCCGCGGCGGTGAGAGCGCCGAATCCTAGCCACTAGACCACCAGGGAGAGGTGTGCCCCATTCTTCCCGGCTAGCGAGATGAAGTCAATGGCAAATACCCAAGATGGCGTTGATGCACTTTGGAGTGGGCAAATACGGCTTTCTTCCGTCAGAACCAAGGTCTCCAAAATGGGGTGAAGGAGGCACTTCTAGCTACAACTGGTTAGCAGTGGGTTATCCTAGTCTCTTAACAGCTGGCCGAGTTGGCCATGTGGGTGTAAAAGCGCGAAAAGCTTGACAAGGCTCAGCGGACCTGAGAAAACCAGGCCGATGGATGGCGGAGCATTTTTTGGCCCTTAACGAAGCAGAAGCCCAGACGGTAGTGTCCAGCTGCTACCAGGGCAAAGAAGAATTCCCTGACTGGGAATCGAACCTGGGCCACGGCGGTGAGAGCGCTGAATCCTAGCCACTAGACCACCAGGGAGAGGTGTGCCCCGTTCTTCCCAGGCTAGCGAGACAAATTCAATGGCAAATACCCAAGATGGCGGTGATGCACTTTGGAGTGGGCAAATACGGCTTTCTTCCGTCAGAACCAAGGTCTCCAAAATGGGGTGAAGGAGGCACTTCTAGCTACAGCTGGTTAGCAGTGGGTTATCCTAGTCTCTTAACAGCTGGCCGAGTTGGCCATGTGGGCCTAAAAGCGCGAAAAGCTTGACAAGGCTCAGCGGAACTGAGAAAACCAGGCCGATGGATGGCGGAGCATTTTTTGGCCCTTAACGAAGCAGAAGCCCAGACGATAGTGTCCAGCTGCTACAAGGGCAAAGAAGAATTCCCTGACCGGGAATCGAACCCGGGCCGCGGCGGTGAGAGCGCCGAATCCTAGCCACTAGACCACCAGGGAGAGGTGTGCCCTGTTCTTCCCAGGCTAGTGAGACGAAGTCAATGGCAAATACCCAAGATGGCGTTGATGCACTTTGGAGTGGGCAAATACGGCTTTCTTCCGTCAGAACCAAGGTCTGCAAAATGGGGTGAAGGAGGCACTTCTAGCTACAGCTGGTTAGCAGTGGGTTATCCTAGTCTCTTAACAGCTGGCCGAGTTGGCCATGTGGGCCTAAAAGCGCAAAAAGCTTGACAAGGCTCAGCGGAACTGAGAAAACCAGGCCGATGGATGGCGGAGCATTTTTTGGCCCTTAACGAAGCAGAAGCCCAGACGATAGTGTCCAGCTGCTACCAGGGCAAAGAAGAATTCCCTGACCGGGAATCGAACCCGGGCCGCGGCGGTGAGAGCGCCGAATCCTAGCCACTAGACCACCAGGGAGAGGTGTGCCCCGTTCTTCCCGGCTAGCGAGATGAAGTCAATGGCAAATACCCAAGATGGCGTTGATGCACTTTGGAGTGGGCAAATACGGCTTTCTTCCGTCAGAACCAAGGTCTGCAAAATGGGGTGAAGGAGGCACTTCTAGCTACAGCTGGTTAGCAGTGGGTTATCCTAGTCTCTTAACAGCTATATAAAATTTAGAAAAAAATATGTTTTATACTTTCTACTTTTTATACTATGCATAGAATCACGTATACATAAGGGATTCTGCAGTTCCAGGAAGGGGGTGCACACGCCATCAGGAAGACCCCTTTGCCTTCTGAATATCCTAACTCAAATGGCAGAGCGACCGCTTAGCATGTGAGAGGCAGCGGGCATGATGCCCACATTCTCCAAGTTTTTTAAAAAATGTAACAGATGCTCAAAAAATTTTTTTGGGGGGCAAACAAACTAGAAAATTATGATTTTTTTTTTTCAAATGCAGCCACTGTGCCCATCAAATGCAGCTATGGTGCCTGTCAATTGCCACCACTGTGCCTGTCAATTGCCACCACTGTGCCCATCCTATGCAGCCACTTCTGCCCCATCAAATGCAGCCACTTGTGCCCATCATATGCAGCAACTAGTCAGTAGTGACAGAGTACAGAGGTTAATAGTAATTGATGAAGTGTTAACGGGTTCGTAATGATGCAGAGTTCAGGGGTCAGTAGTGACAGAGTGCAGAGGTTAGTAGTAATTGATGCAGAGTTGAGAGCTCATTCTCCTCCACCTATGACTCCACCTATGACTCCCCCTATGACTCCCCCTATGACTCCCCCTATGACTCATATTATGAGGAGAATTAGCTCAAATGGTGAAATTCCTGTTTAGCATGAGAGAGGTAGAGGGATCAATGCCACCTCTTTCTTTCAATCACCAAGCAGTTCTATTTTATCATGTTGCAGTCTGCAGAATTGGCAGTATACCATATGACTTAAAAGGTTAGCAGAATCTGGGAAAATTAAGCTGGAGTTCTCACACTTAAATGCAAACATGCATGTAGGTTCTGCATGCATATGTAAACATTGATTGCATCACACATGTGAGGTATTGCTTACATCAGAGTGAGAGCAGTGGTCCTAGCATCAGACTTCCTGTTTAACTTTAAACTAGTAACCTGCAAAAGCTTTTAAAGCTTTGCCTATGGATAATTTAACGTACCATAATTTAACACCATTTCATGAAATTTTAAAATGTGAAATGTTAGGTATCTATTTATTAGTTTCTCTCTGTTACCAGTAGGTGTCACTGGTACCTCTGGCAATAGTATGAGATTCCAGAGTGAATTATTACTATATATATTTCCGCTAGCCAACCAGTAGGAGGTATATTGTCACTGGTGCATGCTGAGGGGGAGTATAAATATTTGGGGGACAATGTGAGCTCTCTTTTGCCCCTGGGCTGCAACCTGGGGAAGTGCACAAGACACAGGGCAGCACTTCTGGACTTACAGGAAGGATCAACAAATGTATTTATTTTTTTGCACTTTATAAGCAGATAATGCTTTAAATTGTATATTTTATGGACCAAAAGAGAGCAATTAAGATACGTTTTTACTTATATAAACTTTAGGCCACCTGATAATACATACAAAAAGGGAAACACAGTGGTGGGCAAAGGGCAACCAAGGGGCCAGTGGCGCAATGGATAACGCGTCTGACTACGGATCAGAAGATTGTAGGTTCGACTCCTACCTGGCTCAGTTTTTACTTTATTTATGTTGAAAATAAACATTATAGCACTTCAATATTTTAAGTAGAATTATGTAAAATAAAGCTGGCTGTACACTAGTAGGTAACTGAACGAATATTTGTATGCCCTTTCTTAGGCCATTCGATGACTTGATGAATGCCATTTTAACCACTTAAGGACCGCCGCATGGCAATGTACGTCAGCACAATGGCACCGACAGGCACAAGCACGTACATCTACGTGCTTGCCTTCCAGCCGGTGGGGGGTCCGATCGGACCCCCTCCCGCTGGCTGCGGTGGTCCGTTTAGCTTCAGGAGCGATCCGGGATGAGGGGATGGCCGTTCGTTTCTGGCCATCCCCTCTCGATCGCTCCTGGCAAATGAGAAGCTTCCCCCGCCTGTGTAGTGTAAACACAGCAGAGAGGAAGTGATGTCATTCTCCTTGGGCGGCCTTTTTGACCGGACTATGAGGAGAACACAATAGTAAGTGCACCAAAACTACACTGACACGTAGGTACACATAGGCACACAAATTACCCCCCGTTTTTCTGATCGCTGCATTAGTATCACTGGTGCCACTAGGTAGCTAGTTATTTTTTTAGGTTCACTGCCAGGTTTTTATAGCGCTAGGTACCCCCATATACTACCCAATATAGGTTTTAACCCCCTGATTGCCCCTAGAGTTAACCCTTTCACCAGCAATCACCGTATAAGTGTCACTGGAGGCGCTGGATAGCCAGTTAGTTATTTAGTTATTTAGGTTCAATTGAGGAAAACCTTTCGTTCCGCTCCTTCAAGTTTTCTCGACACTGCATTTGAAAACAAACATTGACCACATTAACCATTAGAAAAATGAAAAAATGTTATTGAAATGAAAATTTTTGAATGAAATTCTATTAGCACGCGGCCAGCTTTAAAATGACCTCCATGATGCAATCTGTCACTAGAATTAGCACAGCAGTGTTTGCTTTTCTGATTCCCCATGTAATGTCCTTGAATTACCTGTTGATCCTGCCATTAGAACTTGTTTATGGCGATTTGTGTATGTGAATGGTGCTGCGCTGTTGCAAAAGGAATGTGACACAAATATTATAGATAAAAAGTGATACTGAAACTATACACAAGGTGGCAGTATAGCTCTAACATCTGCCACCTTGTGTATAGTTTCAGTATCACTTTTTATCTAATATTTGTGTCACTTTCGTTTTGCAACAGCGAAGCACCATCCACATACACTTTACATTTTGGTCACGGATTCACCTATTGGTGTGCAGCAGTTGTACATTTTGATTTCTATCTTCAGTGATAGTGCGGACTATTCTTACTTTATTCTTGTCTATGGTGATATTAAAGTGATTATAAGGATTGTTTTTTTTTTAAATAACAAACATGTTATACTTCCTCGATGGAGTTGGTTTTGCACAGAGCAGCCCGAATCCTCCTCTTCTCGGGTCCCTCTTTTAGCGCTCCTGGCCCCTCCCGCCTGTTGAGCAAGCAGCTTGCTATGGGGGCACAGCCTCCCGTGTCCATTCAGACACACAACCCAGTCCTGCCCCCTCCCTCTCCTGATTGGCTAAATTATTTTTGTTGACAGCAACGGGAGCAAATTCGACAGCCAATGAGGAGTAGAGTCGCGGGCAGCTTAGACACTCCTGCAACATCACTGGATAAAGACAGGCTCAGGTAAATATTAGGGGGCTGAGGGGGGCTGCTGCACACAGATTTTCTGCCTTTACGATCCCTTTACCCACTTGCAAGGAAGTACAGGTAATCGCACTCCTCACCTCACAGTGAAAGCGTGTGTGGTGAGGAGAGCCGATCAGCGGCTTCTCCTCGCAGGGGACAGTGAGAGATGTAATCAGAGCACTGATTACATTAGAACGCCACCAGTGCCCACCAGTGCCATAAAATAGTGCCCACCAAATCCAAAGATCAGTGCCCACCGGAGCCAGCAATCCCATTAGTGATGCCAGTTAGTGCCCATCAGTGCCGCCTATCAGTGCTGCCCATAAATGCCCGTCAGTAAAGCCCATCAATGCCCATCAGTGCCTATTAGTGCCGCCTATCCATGCTGCCTATTAGTGCCCACCAGTGACAGCTATCAGTGCCCGTCAGTGCCACCCATCAGTGCCTACCAGTGCCACCCATCAGTGCCGCCTATCAGTGCTCATCAGTGCCACCTATCAGTGCCCATAAGTGCAGAATATTAGTGCCTCTTCATCAGTGACAAATAATCAGTGCCCATAAGTGCCCCCTCAACAGTGCCCATAAGTGCCACCTCATCAGTACCCATCAGTGAAGGAGAAAAATTACTTAGTTACAAAATGTACTGACAGAAACTAAGATCGCAACACACACGTGAAGTATTGCTGCATAAGTGAGAGTAGTAGTCCTTGCACCAGATCTCCTGTATCTAGTAAATACTAGTACCTGCAAAGGCTTTTAAAGCTTCGCCTATGGATAATGTGAAATGTTAGGCAACTATTTACTTACTTAACCTTAGCCTAACATCATCTTTTATGTGATACCAAAAAATTGGGTATGATATTGAGTTTGTGTGCACTAAATTTAGTTAAAGTGCATTTTCTCCTGAAAATTTGTGTTTGATAAACTGCTGTGCAAATATCGTGTGACATAAAAAAAATTGCAAACACCACCGTTTCATTCTCCAGGGCCTTTGCTTTTAGAAAATATATAATGTTTGGAAGTTCAAAGTAATTTTCTTGTAAAAAAAATGCAGATTTTAACATGTATGTAAGAAATGGCAGAATTGGCCCGGTAGAGGTCATTGCCCGCAGAGTTCCCTTCTTTGTTGGAGATGTGGGAGGGAGGAGGGCTCTTCCTACATGTGTTGTGGTCCTGTACTGTCATTCAAATATTTAAATTTAGCCTTGCTGGGTGGTAATAAGCCAGCTGAATTTATAGTTCAGTTGTTCACTTGGTTTCCCCCCTAAACTCAGTGGACCTGTGGTTTCTCCCTGCTGCCAGTAGGTGTCACTAGACACAGGGCAGCACTTCTGGACTTACAGGAAGGTTCAACAGATTTTTTTTGCACTTTATAAACAGATAATGCTTTGCCATTGTATATTTAATGGACCAAAGGAGAGCAGTTAAAGAGGAGTTTCCATTTGAAAAAAAAAAGTCAGCAGCTACAAATACTGCAGCTGCTGACTTTTAATAATCGGACACTTACCTGTTCCAGGGTCCAGTGATGTAGGGGGTCAAGGCTCTGCTCATCCCCCCGCCACTCGGTAGCGCCGGCATTGCAACCGAGGGCACCTGGCTGTGGCTTCACAGCCGGGCACTCACTGTGCCTGCATGAGTGGCGCCACGTGCCGTGATTGGCCGCGCAGTCATCTGGGACCTGTCACGTGTCCCAGATGACGGACAGGAGGGAGGGGGCAGAGCTGAGCCCTTCCTGCACTGAGGGGAAGGGATTTCACCACTGAAGGAGGCAGACTATGAGGGACCCCCTAGCAACAGGCATTTAGAGGTAAGTTTAAAAAAAATCCAAATTTTTTATTATTGTTTTTTAGGAATTTTAATAATTTTTATTTTTTTGTGTGCAACACCACTTTAAGTTTTTTAGTTATTTAAACTTTAGGCCACCGGATACGTTCAAAAAAGGGAAACAGTATGGTGGGCACAAGGTATCCAAGGGGCCAGTGGCGCAATGGATAACGCGTCTGACTACGGATCAGAAGATTGTAGGTTTGACTCCTACCTGGCTCAATTTTTACTTAATGTAGAAATTAAAAATTATAGCGCTTCAAAATTTTAGGTGGAATTATAGGCCAAATAAAGCTAGCCAAACACTAGTAGGTAACTGAACAAATATTTATATGTCCATTCTTAAGTTATTTGATGACTTGATGAATGACATTTTAAGTTACTTCAAAATCTTGTTTGAATTGATAGAAATTTGTTCAATTGAGGAAAACGTTCCGTCCTGCTCCTTCAACACACTGCATTTGAAAACAAGCACATTGACCCCAGAGTTCTGCAGAGTTCAGGGGTCAGTAGTGATGCAGAGTGCCGAGGTCAGTAGTAATTGATGCAGAATTCAGGGGCCAGTAGTAGGTGATGTCGAGTTTAGAGATCACCCCGCCTCCACCTTCTAAAATGTTTCATGAGGGGAATTAGCTCAAATGGTAGAGCGCTCGCTTAGCATGTGAGAGGTAGCGGGATCGATGCCCGCATTCTCCACTTCTTTGTTTCAATGAACAAGAAGTTCTATTTTAACATGTTGCAGTGTGCAAAAATAATAATATGCTATATGACCTAAAAGGTTAGCAGAATCCAGAAAAATTTGGTTCACACTAAATAAATGTGAACATGCATGTAGTCCTACACGCATATGTACAGTACACATTGATTGCAACACACATGTGAAGTATTGCTTACATCAGAGTGAGAGTAGTAGTCCTAGCACCAGACCTCCTGTTTAATTTTAAACTGGTAACCTGTAAAGGCCCGCATTCTCTGAGTGTTCTTAACCACTTCAGGACCGCCGTATTGCCAATGTACGTCAACACAATGGCACAGGCAGGCACAATCACGTAAATGTACGTGAATGCCTTCTAGCGGGTGGGGGGTCTGATCGGACCCCCTCCCGCTAGATACGGCGGTCCCTTTCGGTGCCGGAGCGATCGGCGATGAGGGGATGGCTGTTGGTTTCCGCCACATCCCCTCTCGATCGCTCCTGGCCAGTGACGAACTTCCTCCCCTGTGAAAATGTAAACACAGGAGGAGGAAGTGATGTCACACTCCTCGTGGCGGTCTTTTTGAACCGGACAGCGAGGAGTGAAGACGTCCAAGTAAGTGCACCAACAGTCCACTGACACATAGGTACACACAGGCACACATTTCACCCCAGTCACCCCCCGATCACCCCCCCGATCGCCACCCCGCCCCCCCCCCCAGTCACAGTGTCACTAATGCAGTGTTCATTTATTTATTGATCACTACATTTAGTGTCAGTTGTGACTGTAAAAAGTGTCAGGGCAGCTAGTGTTAGGCCCCTTTAGGTCCAGGGTAGCCCCCTACCCCCCCTAATAAAGGTTTAACCCCTTGATTGCCCTCCCAGTTAACCCTTTCACCCTCTTTTACCAGTGTCACTAAGCGATCGTTTTTCTGATCGCTGCAATAGTGTCACTGGTCCCGCTAGGAAGCTAGTTTTTTTTTAGGTTCAGCGCCAGGTTTTTATACCGTTAGGTACCCCGATATATAACCTAATAAAGGTTTTAACCCTTTGATTGCCCCTAGAGTTAACCCTTTCACCAGCGATCGCTGCATAAGTGTCACTGGTGACGCTGGTTAGCCAGTTAGTTATTTAGTTATTTAGGTTCCCCGTCAGGTTTTTATAAAGCTTCAGGTACCCCCATATAAATACCCAATAAAGGTTTTAACCCCTGATTGCCCTTAGTTAACCCTTTCGCCAGTGATCACCGTATAAGTGTTACGGGTGACGCTGGTTAGGTAGTTCGCTTTTTATAGCATCAGGGCACCCGCCATTTATTACCTAATAAAGGTTTAACCCCCTGATCACCCGGCGGGTGATATAAATTTGGTTTTAGGGTCAGAAAGGGTCTGCGTCGCCCCAGGCAGTGCTAGGTTAGTGCCAGCACCGCTAACACCCACGCGCAAAGCATACACCTCCCTTAGTGGTATAGTATCCGAACAGATCAATATCTGATCTGATCAGATCTATACTAGCGATTAAGAAATGGTGTTGCGCTCCGACTACTTAGATCTAATTAAATTAACATGTACTCAAGTGACAACCAAAACAGAAATAAACTAAAATGTGAAACTGCATGTTTAAATAAGCTCAGACAATGTGCATAAATATTAAAGTGCAATAAACCAGGTCACATTGTGCGCTTGACAAAAAACTTGATATGAAAAATCCTCTATAGATGACAGTGAGATGATATTAAGTATATATCCAAATATATAAATGATATGAAAATAAAAAAAAAAAAAAAAAAAAAAAAAAAAAAAAAAAAAAAAAAAAAAAAAACACAACTGAGTGTCGTTATAAAAGTGCAAAACAGATCAAAGAATACACAAAATACTAATAATCCATGTGTAGTGTATCACGTGTCTGAACAAAATACTAATAGTCCATAAGCAGTGAAATGTGTGTTTGAGCAAAAATTCCAAAAACAAAAATAAGGTGAACTATAGTTATATGGAGAGCATATCCATTTAGTGATAAAATGCGTCCATTTGATGATCAACAAGGCAGTATCCTGCGTGCTCCAAAAGCAGGGGGTGGATTCCACCAGTGCTCCTATGCGTATAATATCCTCACACTAGGTGCAGTAATTACCTTACCTTACTGCTGTAAGGTAAACAGCATTTCCAAAGTGACGCTTGTTGTCCAATGTAGGTTCAGTAGGTGATGTAATCCTGGACTCTCATTCACCATGGGCACGTTGTAACATGCAGAGAAAGCAAGGGGAACACTCCAATAGTGAAGTACGTATTCACAATTTATTGGGTATAAAACGAATTGGCCAGTAAGGACACCGGAAGTGACGTCCGGAAGCGCGAACGTGACACGCGTTCGTTTAAGTTGTGCTTTTATTATTGTTTTAAATGTGAGTACCTTACCTTCGTTTTATACCCAATAAATTGTGAATACGTACTTCACTATTGGAGTGTTCCCCTTGCTTTCTCTGCATGTTACAACGTGCCCATGGTGAATGAGAGTCCAGGATTACATCACCTACTGAACCTACATTGGACAACAAGCGTCACTTTGGAAATGCTGTTTACCTTACAGCAGTAAGGTAAGGTAATTACTGCACCTAGTGTGAGGATATTATACGCATAGGAGCACTGGTGGAATCCACCCCCTGCTTTTGGAGCACGCAGGATACTGCCTTGTTGATCATCAAATGGACGCATTTTATCACTAAATGGATATGCTCTCCATATAACTATAGTTCACCTTATTTTTGTTTTTGGAATTTTTGCTCAAACACACATTTCACTGCTTATGGACTATTAGTATTTTGTTCAGACACGTGATACACTACACATGGATTATTAGTATTTTGTGTATTCTTTGATCTGTTTTGCACTTTTATAACGACACTCAGTTGTGTTTTTTTTTTTTTTTTTTTTTTTTTTTTTTTTTTTTTTTTTTTTTTTTTTTTATTTTCATATCATTTATATATTTGGATATATACTTAATATCATCTCACTGTCATCTATAGAGGATTTTTCATATCAAGTTTTTTGTCAAGCGCACAATGTGACCTGGTTTATTGCACTTTAATATTTATGCACATTGTCTGAGCTTATTTAAACATGCAGTTTCACATTTTAGTTTATTTCTGTTTTGGTTGTCACTTGAGTACATGTTAATTTAATTAGATCTAAGTAGTCGGAGCGCAACACCATTTCTTAATCACTATCACTTAATCTGGGGAGGGTGTATACCCCTGCCGGTGTTTTGCTGCAACCCCACTAGTTTTAGGACACATTGGTAGGCGCGAGAATACTTTTACTCTCAGATCTATACTAGCGTGCCCAGCAATTTAGGGTTCTAAAAAAACGCATTGTTAGCGGGATCAGCCCAGATACCTGCTAGCACCTGCGTTTTGCCCCTCTGCCCAGCCCAGCCCAGCCCAGCCCACCCAAGTGCAGTATCGATCGATCACTGTCACTTACAAAACACAACACACATAACTGCAGCGTTCGCAGAGTCAGGCCTGATCCCTGCGATCGCTAACAGTTTTTTTTGGTAGCGTTTTATACAGTCGCTGACAGGCTAGGTGCTTTTTTACCTGTGAGTCTCACTACTGTACCCCTAAATTTAGAGCCCAAAATGGCAAAGCGAAGGTACACTAGTGAAGAGGCCTACACGTTTCTGAGCATGACAGATAGTGAAGAGGAAGACACTGATCTGTCAGATTCAGGCTCAGAATACGAACCTGTAGAGGACAGCGCCTCCATGTCAGATAGCTCTGACGACGAAGAAGAGGTCCCTGCTATTGTCAGGCGTACCCGACCCCGATTTTCTGATGTTGTTGAGGTGCAGGAACCGCAAGTCCCTCGTATGGAGTATAGAGCCAGTACTAGCGCCGCTCATCCTTTTGGTGAACTGGCAAGCACCAGCGGCCTAGTACACCCTGGACGTACATCCAGCACTGCAGTATCACGTGGTGACGTGGCGAGTCCCATAAGTGCAGTTCAAGCTGGCGAGGTGGCAAGCACAAGTAGTGTCCCGCTGCCACCAAGAAGAAGACAAAGACAGGCCCGTCGTACCCATAGTGCCCTTCCTGCAGAATTCGCCTATCCCAATTGGGTGCCCACCACTTCTGCAGAACCCGTACTTCCCCCATTCACTGCCCAACCCGGTATTCAGGTGGATACAGATGATTTTACGCCACTCGATTTTTATTCTCTGTATCTCACGGAAGATCTCTATAGATCTATTGTGGACCAAACCAATTTATATGCTGGTCAACGCATCGCCGCTAATCCCCAGTTGCCGTCTCTTGCCAGAGATTGGAAACCAGTTACGGTTTCCGAATTTAAGACGTTTTTGGGCCTTTCCCTCAACATGGGCACACATAAATTTATGCGGATGCGGGCTTATTGGTCCACGCATCCGGCTGACCACATGCCCCTGTTCTCTAACTCCATGCCCAGGGCACGATACGAGCAGATCTTGCGGTTCTTGCACTTCAGTGACAATGAACTTTGTCGTCCACGTGGAGACCCTGAATACGATCGGCTCTACAAAATTCGGCCCCTCATAAACCACTTCAACCAACGTTTTGCAGACTTGTTTATTCCCCAAAAAGTTGTCTGCGTTGATGAGTCCCTGGTTAAGTTTACTGGTCGCTTGTCATTCAAACAGTACATTCCCAACAAGCGTACCAGGTACGGGGTCAAGCTCTATAAGTGCTGTGACAGGGCCACAGGCTATGCATGGAGCTTTATGGTTTATGAGGGTAAAGATAGTTACGTAGAGCCGGAGAACTGCCCTGATTACATAGGAAGCGCTGGCAAGATAGTGTGGAAATTGGTGTCACCCTTATTCGGAAAGGGGTACCACTTGTACGTGGACAACTATTACACCAGCGTGCCACTGTTTAGTCATTTATTTGATAATCAGATTGGAGCATGTGGCACCGTGCGACCTAATCGCCGGGGCTTTCCCCAGCGGCTTGTAGATTCCCGTCTTAGGCTGGGGGAGAGAGCCTGCTATCGGTGTAATAATTTGCTCGCTATGAAGTGGAGGCATAATAAGAATGTTTTCGTTCTTACCTCCCTTCATGCAGACACGACGGTCCAAATTTCTACGGCGACTGGTATTGTGGAGAAAGCCCTCTGTGTCCACGAATATAACAAAAATATGGGAGGGGTGGACCTCAATGACCAGATGTTGGCGCTGTATCTAACTTCCCGTAAGACCAGACGCTGGTACAAAAAAGTGTCTGCTTACTTATTTCAATTGGCTTTGCTGAATGCTTTTGTGCTTTACAAAACTTCAGGCGGAACATTAACCTTTCTTTTCTTCCAAAGAGAGGTTGTCACAGAGCTTCTGTTTCCAGACGGTTCTGTACCTCACCATTCCCAACCAAATGCAGTAAGCCGGCTGCATGAGAGGCATTATTCTTATGTCCTCCCGAGTACCCCTACCCAACGAGCCCCCCAAAAAAGATGTCGTGTCTGTAGCAAGCGCGGATATAGGCGTGACACCTGTTCTTATTGTCCACGCTGTCCTGGCAATCCTGGTCTTTGTCAGGGTGAGTGTTTTGAACTAAAAAAAATAATGAATAATGAACTAAAATAAAAAAAACAAAAAAAATATAAAATATAAAAACCAAAAATAGTTGTCGTTTTATTGTTCTCTCTCTCTCTCTCTCTCTCTCTCTCTCTTCTCTCAAATTTTTTATACTTTACTGTTTACTGTGTTATTGTTAACCATTTTTCATGTTTTCAGGTACGCCATTCAGCTGCAGCGTGGATTTATTTATCTTGACAGCAACAGCGTTTGCTCCCACGATACATAAAGCCGCGACTCCAGTGCTGTAGGAGGTGATTTCACCACCACAGTTAAAAAAGAGCATATATGCCGAAGCATGGGGGCATAAGGGGTGGAGGAGCGATTTTGCTCCTAATGCCGCGTACATACGGTCAAAATTCCGACGGAGGGCTTGCCCGTGGAAAAGTTTGAACGTATGTACGCAGCATAACTTTTTTGCGGGAGGATGCCCCCATGCTTCGGCATATATATATTTTAGGCACAGGTTGTGTTAAAAAATGTTTTATTTTTTACAGTTTTTTTTGGCAATTGCTTTGCAGGTATGGTATGGTAAGGTTTTACTGGGATGTTACTTTGTTTTAACGTTAACCATAATTTGCTTAGCAGGTACGCCATTCAGCTGCAGCGCGGATTTATTTATCTTGACAGCAACAGCGTTTGCTCCCACGATACATAAAGCCGTGACTCCAGTGCTGTAGGCGGTGATTTCACCACCACAGTTAAAAAAGAGCATATATGCCGAAGCATGGGGGCATAAGGGGTGGAGGAGCGATTTTGCTCCTAATGCCGCGTACATACGGTCAAAATTCCGACAGGGGGCTTGCCCATGGAAAAGTTTGAACGTATGTACGCGGCATAACTTTTTTGCGGGAGGATGCCCCCATGCTTCGGCATATATAAATGGTGCATGTATGTCCATCATTAGAAGTGGGTGGATGAAGGGAGGTATCTAATGGTGGGCATACCCACCGATCAATCTCTTTTTTTTCGTTCAGACAACATGACTCTCAGTAAATAGCTTGGGGTGTCTACTTTCCAAAATGGGGTAATTTGGGGGGGTTTTGTGCTATTTTGGCATTTTATGGCCTTTGCACCCTTAGAAATCCTGAAGGTGGTGATTGGTTTTCGGGGTGCCGTACGCGGCTAGACTCCCAAAAAGTCCCACACATGTGGTATCCCCATACTCAGGAGAAGCAGCAGAATGTATTTTGGGGTGTCATTTCACATATAACCATGGCATGTGTGAGCAATATACCATTTAGTGACAACTTTGTGCAAAAAAAAAAAAGTTTGTAATATTCCCGCAACTTGTGGCAAAATATAAAATATTCCATGAACTCAACATGCCTCTCAGTAAATAGCTTGGGGTGTCTACTTTCCAAAATGGGGTCATTTTGGGGGGTTTTGTGCTATTTTGGATTTTTATGGCCTTCGAAACTGTGATAGGTAGTGAGGGGTGAAATCAAAAATTTGCACCCTTAGAAATCCTGAAGGTGGTGATTGGTTTTCGGGATGCCGTGCGCGACTAGACTCAAAAAAAGTCCTACACATGTGGTATCCCCGTACTCGGGAGAAGTAGCGGAATATATTTTGGGGTGCAATTCCACATATAACCATGGCATGTGTGAGCAATATATCATTTAGTGACAACTTTTTGTACATTTTTTTTTTTGTCATTATTCAATCCCTTAGGACAAAAAAAATAAATATTCAATGGGCTCAACATTCCCATCAGCAGTTTCCTTGGGGTGTCTACTTTCCAAAATGGGGTCATTTGGGGGGGTTTTGTGCCATCTTGGCATTTTATGGCCATCAAAACTGTGATAGGTAGTGATAGGTAGTGAGGAGTAAAATAAAAAAATTATGCCATTAGAAATCCTGAAGGCGGTGCTTGGATTTCGGGGTCCCGTACGCGGCTAGGCTCCCAAAAAGTCCCACACATGTGGTATCCCTGTACTCAGGAGAAGCAGCAGAATGTATTTTGGGGTGTCATTTCACATATGCCCATAGCATGTGTGAGCAATATATCATTTAGTGACAACTTTGTGCAAAAAAAAAAAGTTTGTAATATTCCCGCAACTTGTGGCAAAATATAAAATATTCCATGGACTCAACATGCCTCTCAGTAAATAGCTTGGGGTGTCTACTTTCCAAAATGGGGTCATTTTGGGGGGTTTTGTGCTATTTTGGCTTTTTATGGCCTTCGAAACTGTGATAGGTAGTGAGGGGTGAAATCAAAAATTTGCACCCTTAGAAATCCTGAAGGTGGTGATTGGTTTTCGGGATGCCGTGCGCGACTAGACTCCCAAAAAGTCCCACACATGTGGTATCCCCGTACTCGGGAGAAGTAGCGGAATATATTTTGGGGTGCAATTCCACATATAACCATGGCATGTGTGAGCAATATATCATTTAGTGACAACTTTTTGTACATTTTTTTTTTTTTTTGTCATTATTCAATCCCTTAGGACAAAAAAAAATAAATATTCAATGGGCTCAACATACCCATCAGCAGTTTCCTTGGGGTGTCTACTTTCCAAAATGGGGTCATTTGGGGGGGTTTTGTGCCATCTTGGCATTTTATGGCCGTCAAAACTGTGATAGGTAGTGATAGGTAGTGAGGAGTAAAATAAAAAAATTATGCCCTTAGAAATCCTGAAGGCGGTGCTTGGATTTCGGGGTCCCGTACGCGGCTAGGCTCCCAAAAAGTCCCACACATGTGGTATCCCTGTACTCAGGAGAAGCAGAATGTATTTTGGGGTGTCATTTCACATTTGCCCATAGCATGTGTGAGCAATATATCATTTAGTGACAACTTTGTGCAAAAAAAAAAAAGTTTGTAATATTCCCGCAACTTGTGGCAAAATATAAAATATTCCATGGACTCAACATGCCTCTCAGTAAATAGCTTGGGGTGTCTACTTTCCAAAATGGGGTCATTTTGGGGGGTTTTGTGCTATTTTGGCTTTTTATGGCATTTAGTGACAACTTTTTGTACTTTTTTTTTTTTTTGTCATTATTCAATCCCTTAGGACAAAAAAAATAAATATTTAATGGGCTCAACATACCCATCAGCAGTTTCCTTGGGGTGTCTACTTTCCAAAATGGGGTCATTTGGGGGGGGTTTGTACTGCCCTGCCATTTAGCACCTCAAGAAATGAGATAGGCAGTCATAAATTAAAAGCTGTGTAAATTCCAGAAAATGTACTCTAGTTTGTAGACGCTATAACTTTTGCGCAAACCAAAAAATATACGCTTATTGACATTTTTTTTACTAAAGACATGTGGCTGAATAAATTTTGCCCTCAATGTATGACTAAAATTTAGTTTATTCGATTTTTCTTATAACAAAAAGAAGAAAATATCTTTTTTTTTCAAAATTTTCGCTCTTTTTCCATTTATAGCGAAAAAAATAAAAATCGCAGAGGCAATCAAATACCATCAAAAGAAAGCTCTATTTGTGGGAAGAAAAGGACGCAAATTTCGTTTGGGTGCAATATTGCATGACCGCGCAATTACCAGTTAAAGCAGCGCAGTGCGAAATTGGAAAAAGACCTCTGGTCCTTAAGGTATTTATTGGTCCGAGGCTGAAGTGGTTAAGTAAATAAAAAACCTCTATTAACGATACTGTATTTTGTAAAATAAAGGGATATTTTTATTTTAAAAAAATTGCATAGTTGTTTATTCATTGATACTGCATGTAAATTCATTCTGTGTGAATGGGGCAAATTCAACTCTTATCAAACTACATTCTCAATTTGAATGTGTGAATGAGGATGATTCAGTTTGACCACTAGATGGCACTGGTAATCACAGGAAAAAAGTATGCTTGTGCTGCCCCAACGGGGGATAGAATTGATATAGATTGTTTTCCTAACCATTTTCTATGGACGTTTATGTTTAGTTCACATGCTGCCATCTAGTGACCCTTTGTGGTAATGCACTTGTTACTTATGTTCTTTTTCCCACCCTTCTTCCTGTTATTGTACTTCCTGTGTAGGGATGAGCTTCGTGTTCGAGTCGAACGCATGTTCGACTCGAACATCGGTCGTTCGTGCGTTCGCCGAATTCCGAACGTTTGGGCCGTTCGCGGCAAAATTCGTGTGGCCCACAATGCACTGCGATGGCGCAATGCATTGCTGTCTCACGATTGGCCAAGCATGCACTGTGACCCCGCATGCTTGGCCAATCGCAGCGCCAGTAGCGAGGAGAGCAATGGTTGGCCACAGGCATCCTGCCTGTGGCCAATCATAGCTCAGACTGTGTAGTGCACGCCCCACACTATATAAAGCCGCCTTTCAGGCGGCCTCGTGTAGTGTTTGTTAGCATCTGAAGCAGTGGGTGTTCTGTGTACCTTCAACACAGTTACACACCAATCGTTTTTGGCTGATTTACTATTTTGCTCTTGTGTAGTGGTTACTGTCTGTGCCCTGACCGCAGTATACACCACTATATTCACCTCACCTATATAGCTAGTGATCTAGCTTTAATAATAGAGCTTGCAGTCAGTAGTGTTAGTGCGTGCTGTCTGCGTGCTCTGTACCCAGTACATACCACTATATACACCTACATAGCTGTTCTCTATTTGAGCCCGATTGTCATTTGCTGGAGTTATTGGAAGTTGTGTGTGCTTCCAGCACAGCACAGTATACATCTGTATATACCCCTTTAACTCTGCTGTTTTCTTGTTATTGTCTGCGTGCCCTGACCGCAGTATACACCGTGATATTCACCTCACCTATATAGCTAGTGGTCCATCTTTAACAATAGAGCTTGCAGTCAGTAGTGTCACTCAGGAGATAGTGCGTGCTGTGTGCCTGCTCTGTACCCAGTACATACCGCTATTATCCACCTACATAGCTGTTCTCTATTTGGGCCCGATTGGCATCTGCTGGAGTTATTGGAAGTTGTGTGTGCTTCCAGCACAGCACAGTATACATCTGTATATACCCCTTTAACTCTGCTGTTTTCTTGTTATTGTCTGCGTGCCCTGACCGCAGTATACACCGTGATATTCACCTCACCTATATAGCTAGTGGTCCATCTTTAACAATAGAGCTTGCAGTCAGTAGTGTCACTCAGGAGATAGTGCGTGCTGTGTGCCTGCTCTGTACCCAGTACATACCGCTATTATCCACCTACATAGCTGTTCTCTATTTGGGCCCGATTGACATCTGCTGGAGTTATTGGAAGTTGTGTGTGCTTCCAGCACAGCACAGTATACATCTGTATATACCCCTTTAACTCTGCTGTTCTATAAAAAAGGCATCTGCAGGAGTTAGTGGGTGTTGTGTGCCTCCAGCACAATATAAACTACCCAACTACTGTTTTACCCAACTCCCTTCAGGCCATTACCATGTCTGGAAGGCCAGCAAGGAGAGGCAGACAGGCGCGAGCCGATAAAAGAGGGCAAGCAGGCTCTGTGTCTAGAGACAACAGTGCTGGTCGTGGACACGGTGCATTGTCATCAGCACGTGGCCATGGGACATGCTTGTCCTTCTTTTCTGCAGCTGGACATGTTGAACCGCAACATGCCAACGACTTGGTAGAGTGGATGACCAAGCCCTCTTCATCCTCCTCATCCTCTCTCACCCAGTCTCAGGGTAGTAGAAAAGCAGCTGCCAACACATCGTCGTCCCTCCTCTCAATGTCATCATCAGTGACTCCTTCCCTAGACCCACCACGTCCTCCTGAGGAGTCTCCTGAACTCTTTGAGCACAGTGTTGGGTACATGCTCCAGGAGGATGCCCAGTGTTTGGTGGGCTCTGATGATGACACTCAGCTAGAGGAAGGCAGTAGCGTGAGCACAGAGAGAGGGGATGCTCAAGAAGGACAGCAATCTGGCAGTCATGTTCCACAAGCTGCAGCATACTGCCAGGTTTGCTACAGCGATGAAGAGGGAGGGGATGAAGAGGGCACTGACTCCACGTGGGTGCCTGGAAGGAGGGAGGAGGAGGAGGCACATGTCCAACGAGGCAGGATGCCCTCCGGGGGCCAGCTTAGGGGCAGCACACCGACTGAATCACACCGCAGAGCTCCGCCTGCGCAGAGCGCTTCCTCTGCGCAGAGCGCTTCCTCTGCGCGTTATTCTAAAAGTTCTTTGGTGTGGGCCTTTTTTGAGACGAGTGCATCAGATCGCACCGCTGCTATTTGCAACATATGTCTCAAGCGTATCTCACGTGGCCAAAACATCAGCCGCTTGGGCACCACATGCTTGACCAGACATATGTTGACCTGCCATGCAGCTCGTTGGCAAGCATACCTCAAAGACCCACACCAAAGAACAAAGCGGACCTCTCCTTGCTCCTCATCAGCTGGCATCTCCAACCCCACTAGACCTTCAGTCCTCTCTGAAACCTGCTCTGAGAGGAATGAAGGTGTAGAATTAGGTGTGTCACAGCCAAGTGCTTCCGGGAACTCTGCTAGTGGTACATCCATGTCCGATTATAGCAGACAAATGTCCCTGCCCCAGCTGCTGGACCGGCGGAAGAAATGTACTCCCAGCCATCCACATGCCCAGTGGTTGAATGCTAGCTTGGCTAAATTGCTAGCACTTCAACTGCTGCCTTTTCAGTTGGTAGACTCGGCCCCCTTCCGTGAGTTTGTACAATGTGCGGTTCCTCAGTGGCAGGTCCCCAAACGCCACTTTTTCTCACGGAAGGCAATTCCGGCTCTCTACCGGCATGTGGAAGGCAATGTCCTTGCCTCGCTGGACAGGGCGGTCAGTGGTAAGGTGCATATTACCGCTGACTCATGGTCCAGCAGGCATGGTGTCAGGAACGGTGTTGTTGCTGGGATCGCCTGCTGGTGTCACTGTTGCTTTTGCCATCAAAGGTTGCAGTTCTGGTGGTCACCAGCGGGTGTCTCCCAGCAAACAGACATTCTAATAATCCAGCTGCACCTGAAGTGGTATGGCTAGGAAGTATATAAGCCCGCCCTTCACTGAGGCTCATTGCTTCAGAATCCTTCCTGCTAGCCTTGTCCCTGCCTGACCTGTTACCTGAGACCTGTTCCTGATTTGCTTCCTGTCCTGGACTCTGTTCCCTATACCTGTGACTTGTCCCCTGATCCCTGCCTTGGCTCCCCTTCCGCTTCCTCCACCTGGCCTCCTGTTCCCCTTGTCTCTCATCCCTGCCTTGTTATATATGTGTTCCCTTTCCATGTATATAGTTAGTTAGTTAGTTAGTTTAGGGTTTTGGGGTTTGCTGTGTATTATTTGTGTTCTTGCTTGTTTATGGTTTGCTGTGTTTGTTTGGTTTGCACGTGTGCCTTTTTCCTTAATAAATATTTATATTTTCACTTACCTTTCGAGCCTCATTCCTTAGTGCAGCCCATTGATCTGTTTACTTTGTGCTGGATGCCTGTGTTAGGCATCCCTCCCATGACAGAATTCTGAAGCCATACTAACAGATCGGCTGCACTTGGGAATAGGATCTGGACACTTGCTATTGCCAAGAAAAATGCATCTGGAAGATATCCTGTATCTTTCGCTTCTGGCAACAGATGACAGAGATTTTTGTCATCAGACATTAGGTGAATACACTAGAGAGCAACTGCTGGAATGTATCCGTATAGCCCATGTTTTTGTTGATCAGGGCAGTTTCCTGTTTGAGGACGTACAGCCATTGATTCGGATCTGTACAGAGTTGGCCCTGTCTGATGTCCCTAGTGGAGGTGATGACTATACACCCCCTTTTAGTGCAGCTCAGGTAGAGTCTTTGGTGTGGCTGTTGGAAGATGACTCGGCCTTTTTCTTTGAGCAATACTCAGCTTGTCCTCAACAGGTGCTTGCAGCATGTATTGATTCAGTGCAGTCTCTGGTCAGACAAACCATGTGCAAACCAGATTTTGTGCAACCATTATTACAGGCCTGGTCTAGCTTGTTGTACTCAGCTTCTGTCCGCTCCCAACCACCCATTTCTGTGTCCAGATACCAGCCTGCTGGGATATCTTCCTCTCTATTACCCCCAACAACCACAATTTCTGACCAATACACCCTGCTACCAATGAAGTACCAGTACCCTGTTTCCTCCTGCTGTACCTACCCAGCCTTTAACCCCTCTGCTACTTCTCAGCTGCCTTCATCAGTTCCATTGAATCTCCCCTCAAGATCTGCTCCCTCTGTTTTACCATCCTTCCACTCTTCGCTCTTACCAGCTGCATCCACTACCTACAGCCCTGTACCCACATACAAATCTTCAGTTGCTAAAACCAAAAAGAAACGGAAGTTTTTCCCAACCCATACCATTCTGTCATCACCCACTTCTGCCTCCACGCCTGATGTTCCAATGCCTGCTGTTCAGCCTGTTGTGCCAGTGTCTCTGCCTGTTGTCCAGCCTGCTGCCCCGGCCTTCCAGCCTGACGCCTTCCAGCCTGCTGCCCCGGCCTTCCAACCCGACGCCTTCCAGCCTGCTGACGCCTTCCAGCCTGCTGCCCCGGCCTTCCAGCCTGCTGATGCCTTCCAGCCTGCTGCCCCGGCCTTCCAGCCTGCTGACGCCTTCCAGCCTGCTGCCCCGGCCTTCCAGCCTGCTGACGCCTTCCAGCCTGCTGCCCCGGCCTTCCAGCCTGCTGACGCCTTCCAGCCTGCTGCCCCGGCCTTCCAGCCTGACGCCTTCCAGCCTGCTGCCCCGGCCTTCCAGCCTGACGCCTTCCAGCCTGCTGCCCCGGCCTTCCAGCCTGACGCCTTCCAGCCTGCTGCCCCGGCCTTCCAGCCTGACGCCTTCCAGCCTGCTGCCCCGGCCTTCCAGCCTGACGCCTTCCAGCCTGCTGCCCCGGCCTTCCAGCCTGACGCCTTCCAGCCTGCTGCCCCGGCCTTGCAGTCTGATGCCCCGGCCTTGCAGTCTGATGCCTTGCAGTCTGATGCCCCGGCCTTGCAGTCTGATGCCTTGCAGTCTGATGCCCCGGCCTTGCAGTCTGATGCCTTGCAGCCTGATGTCCCGGCCTTGCAGCCTGATGTCCCGGCCTTGCAGCCTGATGCCCCGGCCTTCCAGTCTGATGCCTTGCAGTCTGCTGTCCCGGCCTTCCAGTCTGATGCCTTGCAGTCTGCTGTCCCGGCCTTCCAGTCTGATGCCTTGCAGTCTGATGTCCCGGCCTTCCAGTCTGATGCCTTGCAGTCTGATGTCCCGGCCTTCCAGTCTGATGCCTTGCAGTCTGATGTCCCGGCCTTGCAGTCTGATGTCCCGGCCTTGCAGTCTGATGTCCCGGCCTTGCAGTCTGATGCCCCGGCCTTGCAGTCTGATATCCCGACCTTCCAGCCTGATGCCTTGCAGTCTGATGTCCCGGCCTTCCAGTCTGATGTCCCGGCCTTCCAGTCTGATGT
Organism: Lithobates pipiens; assembly: GCF_037356315.1. Taxonomy (NCBI): domain Eukaryota; kingdom Metazoa; phylum Chordata; class Amphibia; order Anura; family Ranidae; genus Lithobates; species Lithobates pipiens. The sequence goes on from NW_027507685.1 coordinate 242,431,333, forward strand.
CCCGGCCTTCCAGTCTGATGTCCCGGCCTTCCAGTCTGATGTCCCGGCCTTGCAGTCTGATGTCCCGGCCTTGCAGTCTGATGTCCCGGCCTTGCAGTCTGATGTCCCGGCCTTGCAGTCTGATGTCCCGGCCTTGCAGTCTGATGTCCCGGCCTTGCAGTCTGATGTCCCGGCCTTGCAGTCTGATGTCCCGGCCTTGCAGTCTGATGTCCCGGCCTTGCAGTCTGATGTCCCGGCCTTCCAGTCTGATGTCCCGGCCTTCCAGTCTGGTGCCTTGCAGTCTGATGTCCCGGCCTTCCAGCCTGATGCCTTGCAGTCTGCTGTCCCGGCCTTCCAGTCTGATGCCTTGCAGTCTGCTGTCCCGGCCTTCCAGTCTGATGCCTTGCAGTCTGCTGTCCCGGCCTTCCAGTCTGATGCCTTGCAGTCTGCTGTCCCGGCCTTCCAGTCTGATGCCTTGCAGTCTGCTGTCCCGGCCTTCCAGTCTGATGCCTTGCAGTCTGCTGTCCCGGCCTTCCAGTCTGATGCCTTGCAGTCTGCTGTCCCGGCCTTCCAGTCTGATGCCTTGCAGTCTGCTGTCCCGGCCTTCCAGTCTGATGCCTTGCAGTCTGCTGTCCCGGCCTTCCAGTCTGATGCCTTGCAGTCTGCTGTCCCGGCCTTCCAGTCTGATGCCTTGCAGTCTGCTGTCCCGGCCTTCCAGTCTGATGCCTTGCAGTCTGCTGTCCCGGCCTTCCAGTCTGATGCCTTGCAGTCTGCTGTCCCGGCCTTCCAGTCTGATGCCTTGCAGTCTGCTGTCCCGGCCTTCCAGTCTGATGCGTTGCAGTCTGCTCTCCCGGCCTTCCAGTCTGATGCCTTGCAGTCTGATGTCCCGGCCTTCCAGTCCGATGCCTTGCAGTCTGATGTCCCGGCCTTCCAGTCCGATGCCTTGCAGTCTGATGTCCCGGCCTTCCAGTCCGATGCCTTGCAGTCTGATGTCCCGGCCTTCCAGTCCGATGCCTTGCAGTCTGATGTCCCGGCCTTCCAGTCCGATGCCTTGCAGTCTGATGTCCCGGCCTTCCAGTCCGATGCCTTGCAGTCTGATGTCCCGGCCTTCCAGTCCGATGCCTTGCAGTCTGATGTCCCGGCCTTCCAGTCCGATGCCTTGCAGTCTGATGTCCCGGCCTTCCAGTCCGATGCCTTGCAGTCTGCTGTCCCGGCCTTCCAGTCCGATGCCTTGCAGTCTGCTGTCCCGGCCTTCCAGTCTGATGCCTTGCAGTCTGCTGTCCCGGCCTTCCAGTCTGATGCCTTGCAGTCTGATGTCCCGGCCTTCCAGTCTGATGCCTTGCAGTCTGATGTCCCGGCCTTCCAGTCTGATGCCTTGCAGTCTGATGTCCCGGCCTTCCAGTCCGATGCCTTGCAGTCTGATGTCCCGGCCTTCCAGTCCGATGCCTTGCAGTCTGATGTCCCGGCCTTCCAGTCCGATGCCTTGCAGTTTGATGTCCCGGCCTTCCAGTCCGATGCCTTGCAGTCTGATGTCCCGGCCTTCCAGCCCGATGACCCGGAGCTCGCTGCCAAGCCTTCTGCCCAGGCTGATGACCCGATGCTTGCTGCCCAGCCTGATGACCTGGAGCCTGCTGCCCGGCCCGATGACCCGAAGCAAGTTGCCCAGCCTGTTTTTATTTCCAGATCTAAACTTCCAGACCCTGGTGGTGGGATACATGTTCCATTGTCGGACTTGGGTGGTATGCCTCCCAGTAGGTTAAGAGACTCTGGCCGGAGAGCGCAAAGAAGTCAGCAATCACAGGGGATACTTTTCTGGACTTTTCCCCATTTACATGCACTGTCAGGTCAAGGGCAGAATGGAGTGTCCGGAGGCCACTCCTTAGGGGGGGGGAACTGTCAGGAACGGTGTTGTTGCTGGGATCGCCTGCTGGTGTCACTGTTGCTTTTGCCATCAAAGGTTGCAGTTCTGGTGGTCACCAGCGGGTGTCTCCCAGCAAACAGACATTCTAATAATCCAGCTGCACCTGAAGTGGTATGGCTAGGAAGTATATAAGCCCGCCCTTCACTGAGGCTCATTGCTTCAGAATCCTTCCTGCTAGCCTTGTCCCTGCCTGACCTGTTACCTGAGACCTGTTCCTGATTTGCTTCCTGTCCTGGACTCTGTTCCCTATACCTGTGACTTGTCCCCTGATCCCTGCCTTGGCTCCCCTTCCGCTTCCTCCACCTGGCCTCCTGTTCCCCTTGTCTCTCATCCCTGCCTTGTTATATATGTGTTCCCTTTCCATGTATATAGTTAGTTAGTTAGTTAGTTTAGGGTTTTGGGGTTTGCTGTGTATTATTTGTGTTCTTGCTTGTTTATGGTTTGCTGTGTTTGTTTGGTTTGCACGTGTGCCTTTTTCCTTAATAAATATTTATATTTTCACTTACCTTTCGAGCCTCATTCCTTAGTGCAGCCCATTGATCTGTTTACTTTGTGCTGGATGCCTGTGTTAGGCATCCCTTCCATGACACATGGACAGGGACGTTACCTGTCTTTCACGGCCCATTGGGTCACTCTTCTGGCTGCTGGGAAGGATGCAGGACAAGGTGCAGTAGTATTGGAGGTTGTTCCGCCACCACGCCTCCAAAATGCTACTATTGGTTGTGACACACCTCTCTCCTCCACCCCCTCCTCTTCTTCTTCCTCCATGGCCTCTTCCAGTGCTCTGTCCTCAGAACCAGCGGTGCTCCGTAGACGTTGCAGGGGCTACGCAAGTATGCAGGCAAAACGATGCCATGCCGTGCTTGCGCTGGTTTGTTTGGGGGACAGGAGCCACACTGGGGCGGATGTTTTGTCAGCTCTGCAGGGGCAGGCCGAGAGGTGATTGACGCCACGCCAGCTTAAGCCAGGAATGGTGGTTTGCGACAATGGCACCAACCTCCTCTCCGCCCTCCGACAGGGACAACTGACCCATGTGCCCTGTGTAGCTCACGTCCTTAACCTGGTGGTGCAGCGGTTCTTGGGCAGGTACCCCGGCTTACAGGATGTCCTGAAACAGGCCAGGAGAGTCTGTGTGCATTTCCGCCGATCATTTAATGCCTGTGCTCGGCTGGCTGAGCTCCAAAAGGAGTTGAACCTGCCCAAGAACCGCCTTATATGTGACATGCCCACCAGATGGAACTCAACATTGGCCATGCTGCAGCGGCTGCACACGCAGCAGAGGGCCATCAATGAGTACCTGTGCGACTACGGCACCAGGACAGGGTCAGGAGAGCTTGGTTTTTTCTCACCACGCCAGTGGGGCATGATCAGGGATGCATGCACTGTCCTGTCACCGTTTGAGGAGGCCACAAGGATGGTGAGCAGTGACAGTGCATGCATCAGTGACACTATACCTCTTGTCCACCTCTTGGAGCATACGCTGCGTGGAATAATGGACAGGGCACTTGAGGCAGAACAGAGGCAGGAAGAGGAGGACTTCCTTGCCTCTCAAGGCCCCCTTTATCCAGACAGTGTTCCTGCTGTGCCACCCATCACACAGGAAGAGGGTGAGGAGGAGGAAGAGGAGGAGGAGGATGATTGTGTCAGCATGGAGGTGGAGGCTGGCACTCAGCATCAGCAGCAGCAGTCTTATAGGGATGATTTACAGTCCCAAGAAACATGTGGACTTGTACGTGGCTGGGAGGAGGTAGCTGCGGATCATGTTGTCCTTAGTGACCCAGAGGACTCCGGACCGAATGCCTCAGCTAACCTACGCTGCATGGCCTCCCTGATCCTGCAAAGCCTGCGGAAGGATCCTCGTATTCTTCGCATCAAGGAGAGGGACCATTACTGGCTGGCCACTCTCCTTGATCCACGGTACAAGGGTAAGGTTGCCGACCTTATCTTGCCATCGCAGAGGATGAGACATCTCCGGGAGGCCTTGCAGAAAGCTCTGTGCAACGCGTTCCCAGAGACTGGGAGGTCACAAACTCCTGGTCCTGGACAACGTGTTGCTGAGGCATCAGTCAGAAGGAGCGGTGGAGAAGGTGGCCGTCTGACTGATGCTTTCAGACAATTTTTTAGTCCGCAGCCCCAAGGTATGATTGGTTCCAGCACCCATCGCCAGCGTCTAATTTACATGGTGCAGGAATACCTAGGGGCAAGGTCAGACTTGGACACCTTTCCCACTGAAAATCCTCTGGCTTACTGGGTCTTGAGGATGGATCACTGGCCAGAGCTTGCACAGTATGCAATTGAGCTACTGGCCTGTCCTGCATCCAGCGTTCTTTCGGAACGCACCTTCAGTGCTGCTGGTGGCTTCGTTACCGATCACAGGGTGCGCCTGTCCACCGAATCAGTTGATCGACTGACCTTCATCAAGATGAATCAGTCTTGGATCACCCACAGCTACCAAGCACCTGAAGCTGATGTAACCGAATAATTTTTTTTGAAATACCACATCCCTTCAAGACTGCCTATGCTGATGCTGAGTGACTGTCCTGTTATGTTGATTGTCTATCCTCTTCCTCCTCCGCTGATATGTTGGAAGAACATTTTTGGTTCTGGGTGATGCCAGCAGCCCAATTTTTCTGCCCCTGTTTAACAGGGGCGTTTAAGTACAATTTCTGATGCAATGCTTTGCAGCAGGGCTAATTCCTGCAAAAAACTAGAGTGTATGGCAGAGGTTGCAGTGTGATGGCACCAGTGCCTAAGGCCCAATTTTTCTGCCCCTGTTTAACAGGGGCGTTTAAGTACAATTTTTGATGCAATGCTTTGCAGCAGGGCTAATTCCTGCAAAAAACTAGAGTGTATGGCAGAGGTTGCAGTGTGATGGCACCAGTGCCTAAGGCCCAATTTTTCTGCCCCTGTTTAACAGGGGCGTTTAAGTACAATTTTTGATGCAATGCTTTGCAGCAGGGCTAATTCCTGCAATAAAACTAGAGTGTATGGCAGAGGTTGCAGTGTGATGGCACCAGTGCCTAAGGCCCAATTTTTCTGCCCCTGTTTAACAGGGACATGTAATTACAATTCTTGATATAATATTTCACAGGAGGGCCCCTTCCTGTGCCCACCCAGAGTAACTGTGAGGACTTATAGTGTTGTGGCACCAGCACCACAACCACCAAAGGTCAATTTTTCTACCACTGTTCAACAATGGCATGTAATTACAATTCTTGATATAATCGTTCACAGCAGGGCGCTCCAGCGCCCACCAAGAGTCACTTTGAGGGCTTACAATGTTGTTGCAAAACCAACACATTGTTCCGCCATTTCTGCAGAGCATATAGGGCAGGCCCCTACTTTCAAACATCCAATTTACAAACATCTCCTACTTGCAAACGGAAGGAGACAACAGCAAGTGAGATGAAAAAAGATGGACGACAAAACAAATTATACAGGGGTGATAACCCTTCCCTATGTTTTCCAAAAAGCTTAAAAATATTTTTTTTGACTGGAGCTACACTTTAAAAATGTACCAGTTGAAAATTACAAACAGATTCAACTTAACACAACAAACCTACACAGTCCCAGTCTTGTTTGCACCGCCTGTATACTGCTGTTCTGAGTATATAGGGCCTGGGGGCCACACGCATTTCCTTTTTTTAATATGGGTACAGGGTTCCCCTTAATATGCGTACAAGACCCAAATAGGCTGGTAATGGGCAGGGAGGGCTACCCATGCCATTTTTCTGAATGATTTTCAACCATATTGCAGGAACCAGATATAACATTAAAACCGCAAGCAGTTTTAAATGGTGTTATTTCCGCTTAATGTCATTTTGTGCAGGGACTGTTCTAAACACGGGAAACACGTGGCACTTCACAGGCATACTACAGACACCCACCAGGCACCATATTTAAAGGAATATTTCACTTTTTTTTTTTCACTTTAATCGTCATTAAAATCAGTGCTCCCACCAAAACGGTAGTTTTTAAAACTTTTTTTTGCATTGACCCATGTCCCCTGAGGCAGGATTCAGGTCCCCAAACCCTTTTTAGGACACTATCTTGCATATTAGCCGTTAAAATTAGCACTTTCCAATTCGAACGTTCGAGTCCCATAGACTTCAATGGGGTTCTAACGTTCGTACCGAACGCGGGGGTCGTTCGCAAGTTCTGGTGCGAACCGAACCGGGGGGTGTTCGGCTCATCCCTATTCCTGTGTCATGGATGCAGCTAACAAGCCACATGTACCAGGACACATGGATTCTGCATAGTAAGCTACAGACAATATCATCTTTTGACCGCATAAATACTACAACCTATTCATCTGTTTGTATCCTGTCATCTGCTGTAAACTGATGTTCAGAATAAAAGCACGTCTGTGGATGGAATCAGTATTTGGTGAGTTCAATCTATCTGATGAGGATTGTCCTCAGTGATTATATCTGCTTATACAGGCCAGGCATAGAGGTCTCACAAGGGATAAATCGCTTCACAACAATCAGAGTCAGAATAGTCAGAAGATGTATAGAATATAGAGTATATGTGTGCGCCTGATCTGCAATCACGCTCAGTGCCATCCGCCATCCTATGAAGCACATGGTCTCACGAGTTTACTGCACCTCATGTGAATGTTAAAAACTGTTCCTCTACATTGAACTGCATTACACCCACCTGTCTAAGCTGCTCTTCGTCTTCTTAAAGAGACAGTACAATTTCTTGCAAAAAACGTGAAAAATGTCTAGACAAGACTTTGAGCACCCTTGGAGCGGGAGTTGGCAAAGACAGACCCACATCTACCCGGACTAAGATTCCTGGACACTGCCCATGGTGTCAATGCAAACTGCCATACGGCCTGCAAGAGAAATGGGCACAAGAGGGCTCAAGGTACAAGGGAGACTATAACGTATATTTTCCTCTATTTGCATATGTTTGCAGGTTCATCAGTGATCAAGCCTGGACGATCCCAGCTTCAGCTTCAGTGAACCCAACTTGCCTGGTTCATCATCTTCATCAAGGTACGATAACATAACAGCCCTTCCCGCCTGTTGAGCAGCAAGCAGCTTGTTATGGGGGTACAGCTTCCCGCGTCCATTCAGCAGCGGGAGCAAATTTGACAGCCAATGAGGAGGGGAGTCCCAGGCAGCTTAGACACTCCTGCAACTTCACTGGATAAAGACAGGCTCAGGTAAGTATTAGGGGGTTGAGGGGGGCTGCTGCACACAGATTTTCTGCCTTTACGATCCCTTTACCCACTTACAAGGAAGTACAGGTAATCGGCGCTCCTCACCTCACAGTGAAAGCGTGTGTGGCGAGGAGAGCCGATCAGTGGCATCTCTTCGCAGGGGACAGTAAGAGATGTAAACAGGGAACTGATTACATTAGAACGCCACTAGTGCCATAAAATAGTGCCCACCAAATCCAAAGATCAGTGCTCACCAGAGCCAGCAATCAGTGCCCATTATGATGCCAGTCAGTGCCCATCAGTGCTGTCTATCAGTGCTGCCCATCAATGCCCATCAGTAAAGCCCATCAGTGTCTATTAGTGCCGCCTATTAGTGCCCACCAGTGACAGCTATCAGTGCCCATCAGTGCCTACCAGCGCCACCTATCAGTGCCCATAAGTGCAGAATATTAGTGCCTCTTCATCGGTGCCAAATAATCAGTGCCCATAAGTGCCCCCTCAACAGTGCCCATAAGTGCCACCTCATCAGTACCCATCAGTGAAGGAGAAAAATTACTTAGTTACAAAATGTACTGACAGAAACTAAGAAAAAAATTTTTTTTCTGATTTTTTGGTCTATTTTATCATATTGCAGTGTGCAAATTTAACAATATACTATATGACTTAAAAGGTTAGCAGAATCCAGAAAACAAAAGTGAGGTGGAGTTCTCACACATAAATGCGATTCCACATATAGGTCCTACAAACATATGTGAACATTAATCGCAACACACACGTGAAGTATTGCTGCATAAGTGAGAGTAGTAGTCCTTGCACCAGATCTCCTGTATCTAGTAAATACTAGTACCTGCAAAGGCTTTTAAAGCTTCGCCTATGGATAATGTGAAATGTTAGGTATCTATTTACTTAACCTTGGCCTAACAGCATCTTTTATGTGTTACCAAAAAATTGGGTATGATATTGTGTTTGTGTGCACTAAATTTATTTAAAGTACATTTTCTCCTGAAAATTTGTGTTTGATAAACTGCTGTGCAAATATCGTGTGACATAAAAAAAATTGCAACAGCCACCGTTTCATTCTCCAGGGCCTTTGCTTTTAGAGAATATATAATGTTTGGAAGTTCAAAGTAAGTTTCTTGTAAAAAAAAAAAATGCAGATTTTAACATGTATGTAAGAAATGGCAGAATTGGCCCGGTAGAGGTCATTGCCCGCAGAGTTCCCCTCTTTGTTGAAGATGTGGGAGGGAGGAGGGCTCTTGCTACATGTGTTGTGGTCCTGTACTGTCATTCAAATATTTAAATTTAGCCTTGCTGGGTGGTAATAAGCCCAGCTGAATTTATAGTTCAGTTGTTCACTTGGTATCCCCCTAAACTCAGTGGAGCTGTGGTTTCCCCCTGCTGCCAGTAGATGTCACTAGACACAGGGCAGCACTTCTGGACTTACAGGAAGGTTCAACAGATTTTTTTTTGCACTTTATAAACAGATAATGCTTTACCATTGTATATTTAATGGACCAAAGGAGAGCAGTTAAAGAGGAGTTTCCATTTGAAAAAAGAATTAAAAGTCAGCAGCTACAAATACTGCAGCTGCTGACTTTTAATAATCGGACACTTACCTGTTCCAGGGTCCAGTGATGTAGGGGGTCAAGGCTCCGCTCATCCCCCCCTCCGCTCGGCAGTGCCGGCATTGCAACTGAGGGCACCTGGCTGTGGCTTCACAGCCGGGCACCCACTGTGCATGCACGAGTGGCGCCGCATGCCGTGATTGGTTGCGCAGTCATCTGGGACCTGTCACATGTCCTAGATGACTGACAGGAGGGAGGGGGCAGAGCTGAGCCCTTCCTGCACTGAGGGGAAGGGATTTCACCACTGAAGGAGGCAGACTACGAGGGACCACCTAGCAACAGGCATTTAGAGGTAAGTTTAAAAAAAATAATCCACATTTTTTATTTATTTTTTAGGAATTTTAATAATTTTTTTTTTTTTTTGTGTGCAACACCACTTTAAGTTTTTTAGTTATTTAAACTTTAGGCCACCGAATACGTTCAAAAAAGGGAAACAGTATGGTGGGCACAAGGCAACCAAAGGGCCAGTGGCGCAATGGATAACGCGTCTGACTACGGATCAGAAGATTGTAGGTTCGACTCCTACCTGGCTCGAGTTTTACTTTATGTAGAAACTAAAAATTATAGCACTTCAAAATTTTAGGTGGAATTATAGGCCAAATAAAGCTGGCCATACACTAGTAGGTAACTGAACAAATATTTATATGTCCATTCTTAAGTTATTCGATGACTTGATGAATGACATTTTAAGTAACTTCAAAATCTTGTTTGAATTGATAGAAATTTGTTCAATTGAGGAAAACGTTCCGTCCTGCTCCTTCAAAATACTGCGTTTGAAAACAAACACATTGACCCCAGAGTTCTGCAGAGTTCAGGGGTCAGTAGTGATGCAGAGTGCCGAGGTCAGTAGTAATTGATGGAGAATTCAGGGGCCAGTAGTAGGTGATGTTGAGTTTAGGGATCACCCCGCCTCCACCTTCAAAACATTTCATCAGGGGAATTAGCTCAAATGGTAGAGCGCTCGCTTAGCATGTGAGAGGCAGCGGGATCGATGCCTGCATTCTCCACTTCTTTGTTTGAATGAACAAGAACTTCTATTTTAACATGTTGCAGTGTGCAAAAATAATAATATGCTATATGACCTAAAAGGTTAGCAGAATCCAGAAAAATTTGATTCACACTACATAAATGTGAACACGCATGTAGTCCTACACGCATATGTACAGTACACATTGATCGCAACACACATGTGAAGTATTGCTTACATCAGAGTGAGAGTAGTAGTCCTAGCACCAGACCTCCTGTTTAACTTTAAACTGGTAACCTGTAAAGGCCCGCATTCTCTGAGTGTTTTTAAGTAAATAAAAAACCTCCATTAACGATACTGTATTTGGTAAAATAAAGGGATATTTTTATTTTAAAAATTTTGCATAGCTGTTTATTCATTGATACTGCATGTAAATTCATTCTGTGTGAATGGGGCAAATTCAACTCTTATCAAACTACATTCTCAATTTGAATGTGTGAATGAGGATGATTCAGTTTGACCACTAGATGGCACTGGTAATCACAGGAAAAAAGTATGCTTGTGCTGCCCCAACGGGGCATAGAATTGATATAGATTGTTTTCCTAACCATTTTCTATGGACGTTGATATTTAGTTCACATGCTGCCATCTAGTGACCCTTTGTGGTAATGCACTTGTTTCTTATTTTCTTTTTCCCACCCTTCTTCCTGTTATTGTACTTCCTGTGTCGTGGATGCAGCTAACAAGCCACATGTACCAGGACACATGTATTCTGCATAGAAAGCTACAGACAATATCATCTTTTGACCGCATAAATACTACAACCTATTCATCTGTTTGTATCCTGTCATCTGCTGTAAACTGATGTTCAGAAGAAAAGCAGGTCTGTGGATGGAATCAGTATTTGGTGAGTTCAATCTATCTGATGAGGATTGTCCTCAGTGATTATATCTGCTTATACAGGCCAGGCATAGAGGTCTCACAAGGGATAAATCGCTTCACAACAATCAGAGTCAGAATAGTCAAAAGATGTATAGAATATAGAGTATATGTGTGCGCCTGATCTGCAATCACGCTCAGTGCCATCCGCCATCCTCTGAAGCACATGGTCTCACGAGTTTACTGCACCTCATGTGAATGTTAAAAACTGTTCCTCTACATTGAACTGCATTACACCCACCTGTCTAAGCTGCTCTACGTCTTCTTAAAGAGACAGTACCATTTCTTGCAAAAACCGTGAAAAATGTCTAGACAAGACTCTGAGCACCCTTGGAGCTGGAGTTGGCAAAGACAGACCCACGTCTACCCGGACTAAGCTTCCTGGACACTGCTCATGGTGTCAATCCAGTGGTGTCTAAACTGCCATACGGCCTGCAAGAGAAATGGGCACAAGAGGGCTCAAGGTACAAAGGAGACTATAACGTATATTTTCCTCTATTCGCATATTTTTGCAGGTTCATCAGTGATCAAGCCTGGACGAGAAACAATCCCAGCTTCAGCTTCAGTGAACCCAACTTGCCTGGTTCATCATCTTCATCAAGGTACGATAACATAGCAGCCAAACATAGAGACTTTAATAGAGCAATATCTGTTAAAAGGACAGACATCTTTGCACCTTTATCCTCTCCTGCTCACCAGATCGATTTGGGTGACAGAGATAAAGACCCTAATCATCAGTGCCCTATTCACAAGAAGCCTCACCCCCTAAAGAAATGTTGTGGGCTTAGGGCAAAGACGTTACAAGAACACAGGGAGATTCTTCAGAACCTTGGAATATGCTACAGGTGCTGTGCTTGTTATGGACATTTTGCTAAAGACTATAAAGTTGTTATCAAGTGCACAGAATGCAGTAGCGACAGACATGTTCCAGCTATGCATCCGGGCCCACCCTCAGACAATTTACAGCGCCCTCCTACCTCCAGCCCTGTGTCAAGTCATGGTGGGGAGCAACAAGGTCATGCTCCAGCCACAACTAATGTTTCTTCTCCATACACAGAAGTCTATGGAGAAGGCTTAGATCACAAATGCTGCGCTAAGATATGCCTAGTCAAGATATACCAAAAGGGTCAACCTGAGGAAACTATTAGGATGTATGCCACAATAGATGAACAGAGCAACAGATCCCTGGTTAAGCCTAAATTCTTTGAGATCTTTGCTATAGAGGGACACACATCACCGTATACTCTCAGAATCTGTTCTGGTCATGGTCTTTCAGATCAATAAGGGAGAGGGCATACCTAGGGTTGCCACCTGTCCAGGATTCACCCGGACAGTTCGGGTTTGGAATCATGCGTCCGGGTTTCAGACTGCCTGAAACCCGGACGCATTATTTAGACTGGACTATGGCTTCCCACCAGGGTTGCTGGTTGCGAGTGTCTGTTACACTCTTTCACACTGCCCAAAGCCACCACTAACAATCCACCCCCAAACACACACAGGATGGGAGAGGAGAGAGGGCTCGATCAGCACCTCATCCTCCTACCCCCTACCCCTCTGTGTCTGCCCACACTCCAATCCCCGGTGCTGTGCCCCAGAAAAGGAAAGTTGGGGCCAAAAATTTAAATTCAGCAGCCTCAGATACATCTCGATGAGAGGTGCTGACTGCCAAGGGGTGAGTGAGCTCACCATCCATCCCTGTCGGTCACTGAAGTCTTCCCCCCTTCTCTCTCCTGCCTCTGAGTGAGTACACTAAGGTAAATCAGGGTTCTCAGAGCACCCCTTATATCACAGTTCCCCTTTACACCAGAAGCCACAGTGTTCCCCCTTACATTAGAGTCCTCTCCTTACATCAGAGTTCTCAGTGTTCCCCCTTACAAACTTTAGGCCACCTTATAATACATACAAACAGGGAAACACTGTGGTGGGCACATGCCAACCAAGGGGCAAGTGGCGCAATGGATAACGCGTCTCACTATGGATCAGAAGATTGTAGATTCGACTCCTACCTGGCTCAGTCTTTACTTTATTTATGTTGAATTTAAACATTATAGCACTTCAATATTTTAAGTAGAATTATGTAAAATAAAGCTGGCCGTACACTAGTAGGTAACTGAACGAATATTTGTATGTCCATTCTTAGGCCATTCGATCACTTGATGAATGCCATTTTAAGTTACTTCAAAATCTTGTTTGAAATGGTAAAAATTTGCTCAATTGAGGAAAACGTTCCATCCTGCTCCTTCAAATTTTCTCGACACTGCGTTTGAAAACAAACATTGACCACATTAACCATTAGAAAAATGAAAATTTTTGAATGAAATTCTATTAGCATGCGGCCAGCTTTAAAATGACCTCCATAATGCAATCTGTCTCTAGAATTAGCACAGCAGTGTTTGCTTTTCTGATTCCTCCATGTAATGTCCTTGAATTACCTGTTGATCCTGCCATTAGAACTTGTTTATGGCGATTTGTGTATGTGAATGGTGCTGCGCTGTTGCAAAAGGAATGTGACACAAATATTATAGATAAAAAGTGATACTGAAACTATACACAAGGTGGCAGTATAGCTCTAACATCTGCCACCTTGTGTATAGTTTCAGTATCACTTTTTATCTAATATTTGTGTCACTTTCGTTTTGCAACAGCGCAGAACCATTCACATACACTTTACATTTTGGTCACGGATTCACCTATCGGTGTGCAGCAGTTGTACATTTTGATTTCTATCTTCAGTGATAGTGCGGAGTATTCTTACTTTATTCTTGTCTATGGTGATATTAAAGTGATTGTAAGGCTTGTTTTTTTTTTTTAAATAACAAAGATGTTATACTTCCTTGATGGAGTTGGTTTTGCACAGAGCAGCCCGAATCCTCCTCTTCTCGGGTCCCTCTTTGGCGCTCCTGGCCCCTCCCGCCTGTTGAGCAAGCAGCTTGCTATGGGGGCACAGCTTCCTGTGTCCATTCAGACACACAACCCAGTCCCGCCCCCTCCCTCTCCTGATTGGCTAAATGATTTTTGTTGACAGCAGCGGGAGCAAATTCGACAGCCAATGAGGAGGGGTGTCCCGGGCAGCTTAGACACTCCTGCAACATCACTGGATAAAGACAGGCTCAGGTAAGTATTAGGGGGCTGAGGGGGGCTTCTGCACACAGATTTTCTGCCTTTACGATCCCTTTACCCACTTGCAAGGAAGTGCAGGTAATCGCGCTCCTCACCTCACAGTGAAAGCGTGTGTGGCGAGGAGAGCCGATCAGCGGCACCTCCTCGCAGGGGACAGTGAGAGATGTAATCAGAGCACTGCTTACATTAGAACGCCACCAGTGCCCACCAGTGCCATAAAATAGTGCCCACCAAATCCAAAGATCAGTGCCCACCGGAGCCAGCAATTAGTACCCATTAGTGATGCCAGTCAGTGCCCATCAGTGCCGCCTTTCAGTGCTGCCTATCAATGCCCATCAGTAAAGCCCATCAATGCCCATCAGTGCCTATTAGTGCCGCCTATCCATGCTGCCTATTAGTGCCCACCAGTGACAGCTATCAGTGCCCGTCAGTGCCACCCATCAGTGCCTACCAGTGCCACCCATCAGTGCCGCCTATCAGTGCTCATCAGTGCCACCTATCAGTGCCCATAAGTGCAGAGTATTAGTGCCTCTTCATCAGTGCCAAATAATCAGTGCCCATAAGTGCCCCCTCAACAGTGCCCATAAGTGCCACCTCATCAGTACCCATCAGTGAAGGAGAAAAATTACTTAGTTACAAAATGTACTGACAGAAACTAAGAAAAACTTTTTATTTCAGATTTTTTTGGTCTATTTTATCATATTGCAGTGTGCAAATTTAACAATATAACAATATCACTATATCAATATATCAAATATATCAAAATATCAATATAACAATATCATATTATTAACAATATACTATATGACTTAAAGCGGGAGTCCACCGGGACTCCGCGTTTTTTTTTTTTTAAAAGCCAGCAGCTACAAATACTGCAGCTGCTGACTTTTAAAATAGTGACACTTACCTGTCCAGCGCGCCCGCGATGTCGGCACCCGAAGCCGATCGCTAGGTCGTCTGTCGGGTCCTGCCGCCGCCATCTTGGGTATGGGAATCAGGAAATGGAGCCTTGCGGCTTCATTTCCCGGTTCCCTACTGCGCATGCGCGAGCCGCGCGGCGCAATCCGGGCGGTCCCCGCTGCCTCTGGGAACTGTGTGTTTCCCAGCAGGCAGCGGGGCACTTGCGCAAAGGGGCGGGCAGTTGCGGAAAGGGGCGTAATCTACGCCCCTTTCCGCAGACAGCTATCCCGGAAGTGGGTGCAGTTACCTGGATTATCCAGGTAACTGCACCCCCCTCCCCCCTGAAAGGTGCCAATTGTGGCGCCGGAGGGGGGGGATTCCGATGAGCGGAGGTCCATTTTAGGGTGGACCTCCGCTTTAAAAGGTTAGCAGAATCCAGAAAAGAAAAGTGAGGTGGAGTTCTCACACATAAATGCGATTCCGCATATAGGTCCTACAAACATATGTGAACATTGATCGCAACACACGCGTGAAGTATTGCTGCATAAGTGAGAGTAGTAGTCCTTGCACCAGATCTTGTGTATCTAGTAAATACTAGTACCTGCAAAGGCTTTTAAAGCTTCGCCTATGGATAATGTGAAATGTTAGGTATCTATTTACTTAACCTTGGCCTAACATCATCTTTTATGTGTTACCAAAAAATGGGGTATGATATTGTGTTTGTGTGCACTAAATTTATTTAAAGTGCATTTTCTCCTGAAAATTTGTGTTTGATAAACTGCTGTGCAAATATCGTGTGACAAAAAAATTGCAACAGCCACCGTTTCATTCTCCAGGGCCTTTGCTTTTAGAAAATATATAATGTTTGGAAGTTCAAAGTAATTTTCTTGTAAAAAAAAATGCAGATTTTAACATGTATGTAAGAAATGGCAGAATTGGCCCGGTAGAGGTCATTGCCCGCAGAGTTCCCCTCTTTGTTGGAGATGTGGGAGGGAGGAGGGCTCTTCCTACATGTGTTGTGGTCCTGTACTGTCATTCAAATATTTAAATTTAGCCTTGCTGGGTGGTAATAAGCCAGCTGAATTTATAGTTCAGTTGTTTACCCCTAAACTCAGTGGAGCTGTGGTTTCTCCCTGCTGCCAGTAGGTGTCACTAGACACAGGGCAGCACTTCTGGACTTACAGGAAGGTTCAACAGATTTTTTTTTGCACTTTATAAACAGATAATGCTTTACCATTGTATATTTAATGGACCAAAGGAGAGCAGTTAAAGAGAAGTTTCCATTTGAAAAAAGAATTAAAAGTCAGCAGCTACAAATACTGCAGCTGCTGACTTTTAATAATCGGACACTTACCTGTTCCAGGGTTCAGTGATGTGGGGGGTCAAGGCTCCGCTCATCCCCCCCTCCGCTCGGCAGCGCCGGCATTGCAACCAAGGGCACCTGGCTGTGGCTTCACAGCCGGGCACCCACTGCGCATGCACGAGTGGCGCCACACGCCGTGATTGGTCGCGCAGTCATCTGGGACCTGTCACGTGTCGCAGATGACTGACAGGAGGGAGGGGGGCAGAGCTGAGCCCTTTCTGCACTGAGGGGAAAGGATTACACCACTAAAGGAGGCAGAGTACGAGGGACCCCCTAGCAAAAGGCATTTAGAGGTAAGTTTAAAAAAAAATTCGAATTTTTTATTTTTTTTAGGCATTTTAATAATTTTAGGTGGCATTATAGGCCAAATAAAGCTGGCCATACACTAGTAGGTAACTGAACGAATTTTTATATGTCCATTCTTAAGTTATTCGATGACTTGATGAATGACATTTTAAGTTACTTCAAAATCTTGTTTGAATTGATAGAAATTTGTTCAATTGAGGAAAACGTTCCGTCCTGCTCCTTCAACACACTGCATTTGAAAACAAGCACATTGACCCCAGAGTTCTGCAGAGTTCAGGGGTCAGTAGTGATGCAGAGTGCCGAGGTCAGTAGTAATTAATGTAGAATTCAGGGGCCAGTAGTAGGTGATGTCGAGTTTAGGGATCACCCCGCCTCCACCTTCAAAACATTTCATCAGGGGAATTAGCTCAAATGGTAGAGCGCTCGCTTAGCATGTGAGAGGTAGCGGGATCGATGCCCGCATTCTCCACTTCTTTGTTTGAAAGAACAAGAACTTCTATTTTAACATGTTGCAGTGTGCAAAAATAATAATATGCTATATGACCTAAAAGGTTAGCAGAATCCAGAAAAATTTGGTTCACACTAAATAAATGTGAACACGCATGTAGTCATACACGCATATGTACAGTACACATTGATCGCAACACACATGTGAAGTATTGCTTACATCAGAGTGAGAGTAGTAGTCCTAGCACCAGACCTCCTGTTGAAATTTAAACTGGTAACCTGTAAAGGCCAGCATTCTCCGAGTGTTCTTAAGTAAATAAAAAAACTCTATTAACGATACTGTATTTGGTAAAATAAAGGGACATTTTTATTTTAAAAAATTTGCATAGTTGTTTATTCATTGGTACTGCATGTAAATTCATTCTGTGTGAATGGGGCAAATTCAACTCTTATCAAACTACATTCTCAATTTGAATGTGTGAATGAGGATGATTCAGTTTGACCACTAGATGGCACTGGTAATCACAGGAAAAAATTATGCTTGTGCTGCCCCAATGGGGCATAGAATTGCTATAGATTGTTTTCCTAACCATTTTCTATGGACGTTTATATTTAGTTCACATGCTGCCATCTAGTGACCCTTTGTGGTAATGCACTTGTTTTTTATTTTCTTTTTCCCTCCCTTCTTCCTGTTATTGTACTTCCTGTGTCATGGATGCAGCTAACAAGCCACATGTACCAAGACACATGTATTCTACATAGTAAGCTACAGACAATATCATCTTTTGACCGCATAAATACTACAACCTATTCATCTGTTTGTATCCTGTCATCTGCTGTAAACTGATGTTCAGAAGAAAAGCAGGTCTGTGGATGGAATCAGTATTTGGTGAGTTCAATCTATCTGATGAGGATTGTCCTCAGTGATTATATCAGCTTATACAGGCCAGGCATAGAGGTCTCACAAGGGATAAATCGCTTCACAACAATCAGAGTCAGAATAGTCAAAAGATGTATAGAATATAGAGTATATGTGTGCGCCTGATCTGCAATCACGCTCAGTGCCATCCGCCATCCTCTGAAGCACATGGTCTCACGAGTTTACTGCACCTCATGTGAATGTTAAAAACTGTTCCTCTACATTGAACTGCATTACACCCACCTGTCTAAGCTGCTCTTCGTCTTCTTAAAGAGACAGTACAATTTCTTGCAAAAACCGTGAAAAATGTCTAGACAAGACTCTGAGCACCCTTGGAGCTGGAGTTGGCAAAGACAGACCCACGTCTACCCGGACTAAGCTTCCTGGACACTGCTCATGGTGTCAATCCAGTGGTGTCTAAACTGCCATACGGCCTGCAAGAGAAATGGGCACAAGAGGGCTCAAGGTACAAAGGAGACTATAACGTATATTTTCCTCTATTCGCATATTTTTGCAGGTTCATCAGTGATCAAGCCTGGACGAGAAACAATCCCAGCTTCAGCTTCAGTGAACCCAACTTGCCTGGTTCATCATCTTCATCAAGGTACGATAACATAGCAGCCAAACATAGAGACTTTAATAGAGCAATATCTGTTAAAAGGACAGACATCTTACCACCTTTATCCTCTCCTGCTCACCAGATCGATTTGGGTGACAGAGATAAAGACCCTAATCATCAGTGCCCTATTCATAAGAAGCCTCACCCCCTAAAGAAATGTTGTGGGCTTAGGGCAAAGACGTTACAAGAACACAGGGAGATTCTTCAGAACCTTGGAATATGCTACAGGTGCTGTGCTTGTTATGGACATTTTGCTAAAGACTATAAAGTTGTTATCAAGTGCACAGAATGCAGTAGCGACAGACATGTTCCAGCTATGCATCCGGGCCCACCCTCAGACAATTTACAGCGCCCTCCTACCTCCAGCCCTGTGTCAAGTCATGGTGGGGAGCAACAAGGTCATGCTCCAGCCACAACTAATGTTTCTTCTCCATGCACAGAAGTCTATGGAGAAGGCTTAGATCACAAATGCTGCGCTAAGATATGCCTAGTCAAGATATACCAAAAGGGTCAACCTGAGGAAACTATTAGGATGTATGTAACAATAGATGAACAGAGCAACAGATCCCTGGTTAAGCCTAAATTCTTTGAGATCTTTGCTATAGAGGGACACACATCACCGTATACTCTCAGAATCTGTTCTGGTCATGGTCTTTCAGATCAATAAGGGAGAGGGCATACCTAGGGTTGCCACCTGTCCAGGATTCACCCGGACAGTTCGGGTTTGGAATCATGCGTCCGGGTTTCAGACTGCCTGAAACCCGGACGCATTATTTAGACTGGACTATGGCTTCCCACCAGGGTTGCTGGTTGCGAGTGTCTGTTACACTCTTTCACACTGCCCAAAGCCACCACTAACAATCCACCCCCAAACACACACAGGATGGGAGAGGAGAGAGGGCTCGATCAGCACCTCATCCTCCTACCCCCTACCCCTCTGTGTCTGCCCACACTCCAATCCCCGGTGCTGTGCCCCAGAAAAGGAAAGTTGGGGCCAAAAATTTAAATTCAGCAGCCTCAGATACATCTCGATGAGAGGTGCTGACTGCCAAGGGGTGAGTGAGCTCACCATCCATCCCTGTCGGTCACTGAAGTCTTCCCCCCTTCTCTCTCCTGCCTCTGAGTGAGTACACTAAGGTAAATCAGGGTTCTCAGAGCACCCCTTATATCACAGTTCCCCTTTACACCAGAAGCCACAGTGTTCCCCCTTACATTAGAGTCCTCTCCTTACATCAGAGTTCTCAGTGTTCCCCCTTACAAACTTTAGGCCACCTTATAATACATACAAACAGGGAAACACTGTGGTGGGCACATGCCAACCAAGGGGCAAGTGGCGCAATGGATAACGCGTCTCACTATGGATCAGAAGATTGTAGATTCGACTCCTACCTGGCTCAGTCTTTACTTTATTTATGTTGAATTTAAACATTATAGCACTTCAATATTTTAAGTAGAATTATGTAAAATAAAGCTGGCCGTACACTAGTAGGTAACTGAACGAATATTTGTATGTCCATTCTTAGGCCATTCGATCACTTGATGAATGCCATTTTAAGTTACTTCAAAATCTTGTTTGAAATGGTAAAAATTTGCTCAATTGAGGAAAACGTTCCATCCTGCTCCTTCAAATTTTCTCGACACTGCGTTTGAAAACAAACATTGACCACATTAACCATTAGAAAAATGAAAATTTTTGAATGAAATTCTATTAGCATGCGGCCAGCTTTAAAATGACCTCCATAATGCAATCTGTCTCTAGAATTAGCACAGCAGTGTTTGCTTTTCTGATTCCTCCATGTAATGTCCTTGAATTACCTGTTGATCCTGCCATTAGAACTTGTTTATGGCGATTTGTGTATGTGAATGGTGCTGCGCTGTTGCAAAAGGAATGTGACACAAATATTATAGATAAAAAGTGATACTGAAACTATACACAAGGTGGCAGTATAGCTCTAACATCTGCCACCTTGTGTATAGTTTCAGTATCACTTTTTATCTAATATTTGTGTCACTTTCGTTTTGCAACAGCGCAGAACCATTCACATACACTTTACATTTTGGTCACGGATTCACCTATCGGTGTGCAGCAGTTGTACATTTTGATTTCTATCTTCAGTGATAGTGCGGAGTATTCTTACTTTATTCTTGTCTATGGTGATATTAAAGTGATTGTAAGGCTTGTTTTTTTTTTTTAAATAACAAAGATGTTATACTTCCTTGATGGAGTTGGTTTTGCACAGAGCAGCCCGAATCCTCCTCTTCTCGGGTCCCTCTTTGGCGCTCCTGGCCCCTCCCGCCTGTTGAGCAAGCAGCTTGCTATGGGGGCACAGCTTCCTGTGTCCATTCAGACACACAACCCAGTCCCGCCCCCTCCCTCTCCTGATTGGCTAAATGATTTTTGTTGACAGCAGCGGGAGCAAATTCGACAGCCAATGAGGAGGGGTGTCCCGGGCAGCTTAGACACTCCTGCAACATCACTGGATAAAGACAGGCTCAGGTAAGTATTAGGGGGCTGAGGGGGGCTTCTGCACACAGATTTTCTGCCTTTACGATCCCTTTACCCACTTGCAAGGAAGTGCAGGTAATCGCGCTCCTCACCTCACAGTGAAAGCGTGTGTGGCGAGGAGAGCCGATCAGCGGCACCTCCTCGCAGGGGACAGTGAGAGATGTAATCAGAGCACTGCTTACATTAGAACGCCACCAGTGCCCACCAGTGCCATAAAATAGTGCCCACCAAATCCAAAGAT
Organism: Lithobates pipiens; assembly: GCF_037356315.1. Lineage (NCBI taxonomy): Eukaryota > Metazoa > Chordata > Amphibia > Anura > Ranidae > Lithobates > Lithobates pipiens. Next base: position 242,452,355 of record NW_027507685.1, read on the forward strand.
CAGTGCCCACCGGAGCCAGCAATTAGTACCCATTAGTGATGCCAGTCAGTGCCCATCAGTGCCGCCTTTCAGTGCTGCCTATCAATGCCCATCAGTAAAGCCCATCAATGCCCATCAGTGCCTATTAGTGCCGCCTATCCATGCTGCCTATTAGTGCCCACCAGTGACAGCTATCAGTGCCCGTCAGTGCCACCCATCAGTGCCTACCAGTGCCACCCATCAGTGCCGCCTATCAGTGCTCATCAGTGCCACCTATCAGTGCCCATAAGTGCAGAGTATTAGTGCCTCTTCATCAGTGCCAAATAATCAGTGCCCATAAGTGCCCCCTCAACAGTGCCCATAAGTGCCACCTCATCAGTACCCATCAGTGAAGGAGAAAAATTACTTAGTTACAAAATGTACTGACAGAAACTAAGAAAAACTTTTTATTTCAGATTTTTTTGGTCTATTTTATCATATTGCAGTGTGCAAATTTAACAATATAACAATATCACTATATCAATATATCAAATATATCAAAATATCAATATAACAATATCATATTATTAACAATATACTATATGACTTAAAGCGGGAGTCCACCGGGACTCCGCGTTTTTTTTTTTTTAAAAGCCAGCAGCTACAAATACTGCAGCTGCTGACTTTTAAAATAGTGACACTTACCTGTCCAGCGCGCCCGCGATGTCGGCACCCGAAGCCGATCGCTAGGTCGTCTGTCGGGTCCTGCCGCCGCCATCTTGGGTATGGGAATCAGGAAATGGAGCCTTGCGGCTTCATTTCCCGGTTCCCTACTGCGCATGCGCGAGCCGCGCGGCGCAATCCGGACGGTCCCCGCTGCCTCTGGGAACTGTGTGTTTCCCAGCAGGCAGCGGGGCACTTGCGCAAAGGGGCGGGCAGTTGCGGAAAGGGGCGTAATCTACGCCCCTTTCCGCAGACAGCTATCCCGGAAGTGGGTGCAGTTACCTGGATTATCCAGGTAACTGCACCCCCCTCCCCCCTGAAAGGTGCCAATTGTGGCGCCGGAGGGGGGGGATTCCGATGAGCGGAGGTCCATTTTAGGGTGGACCTCCGCTTTAAAAGGTTAGCAGAATCCAGAAAAGAAAAGTGAGGTGGAGTTCTCACACATAAATGCGATTCCGCATATAGGTCCTACAAACATATGTGAACATTGATCGCAACACACACGTGAAGTATTGCTGCATAAGTGAGAGTAGTAGTCCTTGCACCAGATCTTGTGTATCTAGTAAATACTAGTACCTGCAAAGGCTTTTAAAGCTTCGCCTATGGATAATGTGAAATGTTAGGTATCTATTTACTTAACCTTGGCCTAACATCATCTTTTATGTGTTACCAAAAAATGGGGTATGATATTGTGTTTGTGTGCACTAAATTTATTTAAAGTGCATTTTCTCCTGAAAATTTGTGTTTGATAAACTGCTGTGCAAATATCGTGTGACAAAAAAATTGCAACAGCCACCGTTTCATTCTCCAGGGCCTTTGCTTTTAGAAAATATATAATGTTTGGAAGTTCAAAGTAATTTTCTTGTAAAAAAAAATGCAGATTTTAACATGTATGTAAGAAATGGCAGAATTGGCCCGGTAGAGGTCATTGCCCGCAGAGTTCCCCTCTTTGTTGGAGATGTGGGAGGGAGGAGGGCTCTTCCTACATGTGTTGTGGTCCTGTACTGTCATTCAAATATTTAAATTTAGCCTTGCTGGGTGGTAATAAGCCAGCTGAATTTATAGTTCAGTTGTTTACCCCTAAACTCAGTGGAGCTGTGGTTTCTCCCTGCTGCCAGTAGGTGTCACTAGACACAGGGCAGCACTTCTGGACTTACAGGAAGGTTCAACAGATTTTTTTTTGCACTTTATAAACAGATAATGCTTTACCATTGTATATTTAATGGACCAAAGGAGAGCAGTTAAAGAGAAGTTTCCATTTGAAAAAAGAATTAAAAGTCAGCAGCTACAAATACTGCAGCTGCTGACTTTTAATAATCGGACACTTACCTGTTCCAGGGTTCAGTGATGTGGGGGGGTCAAGGCTCCGCTCATCCCCCCCTCCGCTCGGCAGCGCCGGCATTGCAACCAAGGGCACCTGGCTGTGGCTTCACAGCCGGGCACCCACTGCGCATGCACGAGTGGCGCCACACGCCGTGATTGGTCGCGCAGTCATCTGGGACCTGTCACGTGTCCCAGATGACTGACAGGAGGGAGGGGGGCAGAGCTGAGCCCTTCCTGCACTGAGGGGAAAGGATTACACCACTAAAGGAGGCAGACTACGAGGGACCCCCTAGCAAAAGGCATTTAGAGGTAAGTTTAAAAAAAAATTCGAATTTTTTATTTTTTTTAGGCATTTTAATAATTTTAGGTGGAATTATAGGCCAAATAAAGCTGGCCATACACTAGTAGGTAACTGAACGAATTTTTATATGTCCATTCTTAAGTTATTCGATGACTTGATGAATGACATTTTAAGTTACTTCAAAATCTTGTTTGAATTGATAGAAATTTGTTCAATTGAGGAAAACGTTCCGTCCTGCTCCTTCAACACACTGCATTTGAAAACAAGCACATTGACCCCAGAGTTCTGCAGAGTTCAGGGGTCAGTAGTGATGCAGAGTGCCGAGGTCAGTAGTAATTAATGTAGAATTCAGGGGCCAGTAGTAGGTGATGTCGAGTTTAGGGATCACCCCGCCTCCACCTTATATAACATTTCATGAGGGGAATTAGCTCAAATGGTAGAGCGCTCGCTTAGCATGTGAGAGGTAGCGGGATCGATGCCCGCATTCTCCACTTCTTTGTTTGAATGAACAAGAACTTCTATTTTAACATGTTGCAGTGTGCAAAAATAATAATATGCTATATGACCTAAAAGGTTAGCAGAATCCAGAAAAATTTGGTTCACACTAAATAAATGTGAATACGCATGTAGTCCTACACGCATATGTACAGTACACATTGATCGCAACACACATGTGAAGTATTGCTTACATCAGAGTGAGAGTAGTAGTCCTAGCACCAGACCTCCTGTTGAAATTTAAACTGGTAACCTGTAAAGGCCAGCATTCTCCGAGTGTTCTTAAGTAAATAAAAAAACTCTATTAACGATACTGTATTTGGTAAAATAAAGGGACATTTTTATTTTAAAAAATTTGCATAGTTGTTTATTCATTGGTACTGCATGTAAATTCATTCTGTGTGAATGGGGCAAATTCAACTCTTATCAAACTACATTCTCAATTTGAATGTGTGAATGAGGATGATTCAGTTTGACCACTAGATGGCACTGGTAATCACAGGAAAAAATTATGCTTGTGCTGCCCCAATGGGGCATAGAATTGATATAGATTGTTTTCCTAACCATTTTCTATGGACGTTTATATTTAGTTCACATGCTGCCATCTAGTGACCCTTTGTGGTAATGCACTTGTTTTTTATTTTCTTTTTCCCTCCCTTCTTCCTGTTATTGTACTTCCTGTGTCATGGATGCAGCTAACAAGCCACATGTACCAGGACACATGTATTCTACATAGTAAGCTACAGACAATATCATCTTTTGACCGCATAAATACTACAACCTATTCATCTGTTTGTATCCTGTCATCTGCTGTAAACTGATGTTCAGAAGAAAAGCACATCTGTGGATGGAATCAGTATTTGGTGAGTTCAATCTATCTGATGAGGATTGTCCTCAGTGATTATATCAGCTTATACAGGCCAGGCATAGAGGTCTCACAAGGGATAAATCGCTTCACAACAATCAGAGTCAGAATAGTCAAAAGATGTATAGAATATAGAGTATATGTGTGCGCCTGATCTGCAATCACGCTCAGTGCCATCCGCCATCCTGTGAAGCACATGGTCTCACGAGTTTACTGCACCTCATGTGAATGTTAAAAACTGTTCCACTACATTGAACTGCATTACCCCCACCTGTCTAAGCTGCTCTTCGTCTTCTTAAAGAGACAGTACCACTTCTTGCAAAAACCGTGAAAAATGTCTAGACAAGACTCTGAGCACCCTTGGAGCTGGAGTTGGCAAAGACAGACCCACGTCTACCCGGACTAAGCTTCCTGGACACTGCTCATGGTGTCAATCCAGTGGTGTCTAAACTGCCATACGGCCTGCAAGAGAAATGGGCACAAGAGGGCTCAAGGTACAAAGGAGACTATAACGTATATTTTCCTCTATTCGCATATTTTTGCAGGTTCATCAGTGATCAAGCCTGGACGAGAAACAATCCCAGCTTCAGCTTCAGTGAACCCAACTTGCCTGCTTCATCATCTTCATCAAGGTACGATAACATAGCAGCCAAACATAGAGACTTTAATAGAGCAATATCTGTTAAAAGGACAGACATCTTACCACCTTTATCCTCTCCTGCTCACCAGATCGATTTGGGTGACAGAGATAAAGACCCTAATCATCAGTGCCCTATTCACAAGAAGCCTCACCCCCTAAAGAAATGTTGTGGGCTTAGGGCAAAGACGTTACAAGAACACAGGGAGATTCTTCAGAACCTTGGAATATGCTACAGGTGCTGTGCTTGTTATGGACATTTTGCTAAAGACTGTAAAGTTGTTATCAAGTGCACAGAATGCAGTAGCGACAGACATGTTCCAGCTATGCATCCGGGCCCACCCTCAGACAATTTACAGCGCCCTCCTACCTCCAGCCCTGATTCAAGTCATGGTGGGGAGCAACAAGGTCATGCTCCAGCCACAACTAAGGTTTCTTCTTCATGCACAGAAGTCTATGGAGAAGGCTTAGATCACAAATGCTGCGCTAAGATATGCCTAGTCAAGATATACCTAAAGGGTCAACCTGAGGAAACTATTAGGATGTATGCCACAATAGATGAACAGAGCAACAGATCCCTGGTTAAGCCTAAATTCTTTGAGATCTTTGCTATAGAGGGACACACATCACCGTATACTCTCAGAATCTGTTCTGGTCATGGTCTCTCAGATCAATAAGGGAGAGGGCATACCTAGGGTTGCCACCTGTCCAGGATTCACGCGGACAGTTTGGGTTTGGAATCATGCGTCCGGGTTTCAGAATGCCTGAAACCCGGACGCATTATTTAGACTGGACTATGGCTTCCCACCAGGGTTGCTGGCTGCGAGTGTCTGTTACACTCTTTCACACTGCCCAAAGCCACCACTAACAATCCACCCCCAAACACACACAGGATGGGAGAGGAGAGAGGGCTCGATCAGCACCTCATCCTCCTACCCCCTACCCCTCTGTGTCTGCCCACACTCCAATCCCCGGTGCTGTGCCTCAGAAAAGGAAAGTTGGGGCCAAAAATTTAAATTCAGCAGCCTCAGATACATCTGGATGAGAGGTGCTGACTGCCAAGGGATGAGTGAGCTCACCATCCATCCCTGTCAGTCACTGAAGTCTCCCCCCTTCTCTCTCCTGCCTCTGAGTGAGTACACTAAGGAAAATCAGGGTTCTCAGAGCACCCCTTATATCACAGTTCCCCTTTACACCAGAAGCCACAGTGTTCCCCCTTACATTAGAGTCCTCTCCTTTCATCAGAGTTCTCAGTGTTCCCCCTTACAAACTTTAGGCCACCTTATGATACATACAAACAGGGAAACACTATGGTGGGCACATGCCAACCAAGGGGCCAGTGGTGCAATGGATAACGCGTCTGACTACAGATCAGAAGATTGTAGATTCGACTCCTACCTGGCTCAGTCTTTACTTTATTTATGTTGAATATAAACATTATAGCACTTCAATATTTTAAGTAGAATTATGTAAAATAAAGCTGGCCGTACACTAGTAGGTAACTGAACGAATACTTGTATGTCCATTCTTAGGCCATTCGATGACTTGATGAATGCCATTTTAAGTTACTTCAAAATCTTGTTTGAAATGGTAAAAATTTGCTCAATTGAGGAAAACCTTCCGTTCTGCTCCTTCAAGTTTTCTCGACACTGCGTTTAAAAACTAGGGATGAGCCGAACACCCCCCCGGTTCGGTTCGCACCAGAACTTGCGAACGACCCCCGCGTTCGGTACGAACGTTAGAACCCCATTGAAGTCTATGGGACTCGAACGTTCGAATTGGAAAGTGCTCATTTTAACGGCTAATATGCAAGATAGTGTCCTAAAAAGGGTTTGGCGACCTGCCTCCTGCCTCAGGGGACATGGGTCACTGCAAAAAAAAGTTTTAAAAACTACCGTTTTGGCGGGAGCACTGATTTTAATGACGATTAAAGTGAAAAAAAAAAAGTGAAATATTGCTTTAAATATGGTGCCTGCGGGGTGTCTGTAGTATGCCTGTGAAGTGCCACGTGTTTCCCGTGTTTAGAACAGTCCCTGCACAAAATGACATTAAACGGAAATAACACCATTTAAAACTGCTTGCGGTTTTAATGTTATATCTGGTTCCTGCAATATGGTTGAAAATCATTGAGAAACATGGCATGGGTAGCCCTCCCTGCCCATTACCAGCCTATTTGGGTCTTGTACGCATATTAAGGGGAACCCCGTACCCATATTAAAAAAAGGAAATGCGTGTGGCCCCCAGGCCCTATATACTCAGAACAGCAGTATACAGGCGGTGCAAACAAGACAGGGACTGTGTAGGTTTGTTGTGTTAAGTTGAATCTGTTTGTCATTTTCAACCGGTACATTTTTAAAGTGTAGCTCCAGTCAAAAAAACTATCTTTAAGCTTTTTGGAAAACATAGCGAAGGGTTATCACCCCTGTATAATTTGTTTTGTCGTCCATCTTTTTTCATCTCACTTGCTGCTGTCTCCTTGCGTTTGCAAGTAGGAGATGTTTGTAAGTTGGATGTTTGAAAGTAGGGGCCTGCCCTATATTATAGCGGTATGTACTGGGTACAGAGCACACAGACAGCACGCACTATCTCCTAACACTACTGACTGCAAGCTCTATTATTAACCACTTGTTAGCCCAATGTTTGCATAAAGTGAAAGATGAAGTTATGCTGAGTAAATAGATATCAAACATGTCACTCTTCAAAATTGCACATGCCCGTGGAATGGCGCCAAACGTCGCTACTTAAAAAATCCCCATAGGCGACGCTTTAAATATTTTTTTACTGGTTACATGTTTTGAGTTGCAGAGGAGGTCTAGGACTAGAATTATTGCTCTCGCTCTAACATTCTCGGCGATACCTCACATGTGTGGCACATGCGAGCACATGGGGACATGGGCGCTTTAATTTTTATTTTATTTTTTTATTATTCATTTTACTTTATTTATTTTAGTTTGACATTTTTTTCCCCAAAAATATATTTTTGATCACTTTTATTCCTATTACAAGAAATGTAAACATCCCTTGTAATAGGAATATGGGGTGACAGGTCCTCTTTACAGTGAAATCTGGGGGGTCAATATGACCCCACATCTCACCTCTAGGCTGGGAAGCCTGAAATAAAAAATAAAAAAAAGATTCTGGCTTTGATCGTACTGGCGAGTTGGTAGAAGCACCGGAGGGCGGTGAGGGGTGGGGGGCGTCTATGGCTGGGTATTTCAGGGTATCACCGAGTATGGCTGGGTATCTCTGAGTATGGCTGGGTATGGCAATTTATGGCAGGGTATTACAGAGTATTGGCGGGGCATTGGTGGGGTACTACAGAGTAATAGCAGGGTACTGCACTGCAGAGTAATGGCGGGGTACTGCACTGCAGAGTAATGGCGGGGTACTGCACTGCAGAGTAATGGCGGGGTACTGCACTGCAGAGTAATGGTGGGGTACTGCAGAGTAATGGCGGGGTACTGCACTGCAGAGTAATGGCGGGGTACTGCAGAGTAATGGCGGGGTACTGCACTGCAGAGTAATGGCAGGGTACTGCACTGCAGAGTAATGGCGGGGTACTGCACTGCAGAGTAATGGCGGGGTACTACAGAGTAATGGCAGGGTACTGCACTGCAGAGTAATGGCAGGGTACTGCACTGCAGAGTAATGGCGGGGTACTGCACTGCAGAGTAATGGCGGGGTACTGCAGAGTAATGGCGGGGTACTGCAGAGTAATGGCAGGGTACTGCAGAGTATGCACTGGTATTGCAGAGTATTGGCAGGGAATTGAGGGGTTAAATTCGGTGAGCAGCGATGTGGGCACTGCAGATGCAGCCCACATCGCTGCTGACACCGATCTCTTTCCCCTCCGCTGTACCGATCGGTACAGAAAGGGGAGGGAGGAACAGGCGTCATAACATGACGCCGGTTTGTTTCCAAGTGATCACTCCGTCATTTGACGGAGCAATCACGTGGTAAACGGCCGCTATGAGCGGCCGTTTACCGTGATCCGTGATGCGACCCGGCGGTCACGGATGCTCTCGAGTGCGCACACCTCGGGGCACGCGAGAGCAGAATTCTGGGAGGCCGTTAATTAACGAGTTAAACAACTCTCTGAGTTAAACAACCGCCCTGAAGCCGTTAATCGGCAATGGGCAGTTGTTAAGTGGTTAAAGCTAGATCACTAGCTATATAGGTGAGGTGAATATAGTGGTGTATACTGCAGTCAGGGCACAGACAACAACCACTACACAGCAGCAAGATAGGAAATCAGCCAAAAACGATTGGTGTGTACTGTGTTGAAGGTACACAGAACACCCACTGCTTCAGATGCAAAGTAACACACTACAGGAGGCCGCCTTAAAGGCGGCCTTATATAGTGTGGGGCGTGCACTACACAGCCTGAGCTATGATTGGCCACAGGCAGGATGCCTGTGGCCAATTATGGCTCTCCTCGCTGCCGGCGCTGCGATTGGCCAAGCATGCGGGGTCACAGTGCATGCTTGGCCAATCATCGGGCAGCAATGCACTGCGCCAACGCAGTGCATTGTGGTCCGCGCGCGCGTCACTCGAATTTTGACGCGAACGGCCAAAACGTTCAGAATTCGCCGAACGGCCGAACGGCCAATATTCGAGTCGAACGTACGTTCGACTCGAACACGAAGCTCATCCCTATTAAAAACAAACATGAGAAAACATTAACCATTAGAAAAATGAAAAAATTTTATTGAAATGAAAATTTTTGAATGAAATTCTATTAGCGTGCGGCCAGCTTTAAAATGACCTCCATGATGCAATCTGTCACTAGAATTAGCACAGCAGTGTTTTCTTTTCTGATTCCCCCATGTAATGTCCTTGAATTACCTGTTGATCCTGCCATTAGAACTTGTTTATGGCGATTTGTGTATGTGAATGGTGCTGCGCTGTTGCAAAAGGAATGTGACACAAATATTATAGATAAAAAGTGATACTGAAACTATACACAAGGTGGCAGTATAGCTCTAACATCTGCCACCTTGTGTATAGTTTCAGTATCACTTTTTATCTAATATTTGTGTCACTTTCGTTTTGCAACAGCGCAGCACCATCCACATACACTTTACATTTTGGTCACGGATTCACCTATTGGTGTGCAGCAGTTGTACATTTTGATTTCTATCTTCAGTGATAGTGCGGACTATTCTTACTTTATTCTTGTCTATGGTGATATTAAAGTGATTGTAAGGCTTGTTTTTTTTTTTTAAATAACAAAGATGTTATACTTCCTCGATGGAGTTGGTTTTGCACAGAGCAGGCCGAATCCTCCTCTTCTCGGGTCCCTCTTTGGCGCTCCTGGCCCCTCCCGCCTGTTGAGCAAGCAGCTTGCTATGGGGGCACAGCTTCCCGTGTCCATTCAGACATGTGACCCAGTCCCGCCCCCTCCCTCTCCTGATTGGCTAAATGATTTTTGTTGACAGCAGCGGGAGCAAATTCGACAGCCAATGAGGAGGGGTGTCCCGGGCAGCTTAGACACTCCTGCAACATCACTGGATAAAGACAGGCTCAGGTAAGTATTAGGGGGCTGAGGGGGGCTGCTGCACACAGATTTTCTGCCTTTATGATCCCTTTACCCACTTGCAAGGAAGTACAGGTAATCGCGCTCCTCACCTCACAGTGAAAGCGTGTGTGGCGAGGAGAGCCGATCAGCGGCATCTCCTCGCAGGGGACAGTGAGAGATGTAATCAGAGCACTGCTTACATTAGAACGCCACCAGTGCCATAAAATAGTGCCCACCAAATCCAAAGATCAGTGCCCACCGGAGCCAGCAATCAGTACCCATTAGTGATGCCAGTCAGTGCCCATCAAGGCCGCCTATCAGTGCTGCCTATCAATTCCCATCAGTAAAGCCCATCAATGCCCATCAGTGCCTATTAGTGCCGCCTATCCATGCTGCCTATTAGTGCCCACCAGTGACAGCTATCAGTGCCCATCAGTGCCACCCATCAGTGCCTACCAGTGCCACCCATCAGTGCCGCCTATCAGTGCTCATCAGTGCCACCTATCAGTGCCCATAAGTGCAGAATATTAGTGCCTCTTCATCAGTGCCAAATAATCAGTGCCCATAAGTGCCCCCTCACAAGTGCCCATAAGTGCCACCTCATCAGTACCCATCAGTGAAGGAGAAAAATTACTTAGTTACAAAATGTACTGACAGAAACTAAGAAAAACTTTTTTTTCAGACTTTTTGGTCTATTTTATCATATTGCAGTGTGCAAATTTAACAATATACTATATGACTTAAAATCATATCATATCATTCAATCACTTAAAGCAGAATCCAGAAAAGAAAAGTGAGGTGGAGTTCTCACACGTAAATGCGATTCCGCATATAGGTCCTACAAACATATGTGAACATTGATCGCAACACACACGTGAAGTATTGCTGCATAAGTGAGAGTAGTAGTCCTTGCACCAGATCTCCTGTATCTAGTAAATACTAGTACCTGCAAAGGCTTTTAAAGCTTCGCCTATGGATAATGTGAAATGTTAGGTAACTATTTACTTAACCTTAGCCTAACATCATCTTTTATGTGTTACCAAAAAATTGGGTATGATATTGTGTTTGTGTGCACTAAATTTAGTTAAAGAGCATTTTCTCCTGAAAATTTGTGTTTGATAAACTGCTGTGCAAATATCGTGTGACATAAAAAAAATTGCAACAGCCACCGTTTCATTCTCCAGGGCCTTTGCTTTTAGAAAATATATAATGTTTGAAAGTTCAAAGTAATTTTCTTGTAAAAAAAAAGTAGATTTTAACATGTATGTAAGAAATGACAGAATTGGCCCAGTAGAGGTCATTGCCCGCAGAGTTCCCTTCTTTGTTGCAGATGTGGGAGGGAGGAGGGCTCTTCCTACATGTGTTGTGGTCCTGTACTGTCATTCAAATATTTAAATTTAGCCTTGCTGGGTGGTAATAAGCCCAGCTGAATTTATAGTTCAGTTGTTCACTTGGTTTCCCCCTAAACTCAGTGGAGCTGTGGTTTCTCCCTGCTGCCAGTAGGTGTCACTAGACACAGGGCAGCACTTCTGGACTTACAGGAAGGTTCAACAGATTTTTTTTTGCACTTTATAAACAGATAATGCTTTACCATTGTATATTTAATGGGGAAAAGGAGAGCAGTTAAAGAGGAGTTTCCATTTGAATTTTTTTTTTTAAAGTCAGCAGCTACAAATACTGCAGCTGCTGACTTTTAATAATTGGACACTTACCTGTTCCAGGGTCCAGTGATGTGGGGGGTCAAGGCTCCGCTCATCCCCCCCTCCGCTCGGCAGTGCTGGCATTGCAACCAAGGGCACCTGGCTGTAGCTTCACAGCCGGGCACCCACTGTGCATGCACGAGTGGCGTCACGCGCTGTGATTGGTCGCGCAGTCATCTAGGAACAGGAGGGAGGGGGCAGAGCTGAGCCCTTCCTGCACTGATGGGAAGGGATTTCACCTCTGAAGGAGGCAGACTACCAGGGACCCCCTAGCAACAGGCATTTAGAGGTAAGTTTAAAAAAAAATCCACATTTTTTTTTTAGGAATTTTAATAATTTTTATTATTTTGTGTGCAACACCACTTTAAGTTTTTTAGTTATATAAACTTTAGGCCACCGGATACTTTCAAAACAGGGAAACATTATGGTGGGCACAAGCCAACCAAGGGGCCAGTGGCGCAATGAATAACGCGTCTGACTACGGATTAGAAGATTGTAGGTTCTACCTGGCTCGACTTTTACTTTATGTAGAAACTAAAAATTATTACACTAGTAGGTAACTGAACGAATATTTATATGTCCATTCTTAAGTTGTTCGATGACTTGATGAATGACATTTTAAGTTACTTCAAAATCTTGTTTGAATTGTTAGAAATTTGTTCAATTGAGGAAAACGTTCCGTCCTGCTCCTTCAACACACTGCATTTGAAAACAAACACATTGACCCCAGAGTTCTGCAGAGTTCAGGGGTCAGTAGTGATGCAGAGTGCCGACGTCAGTAGTAATTGATGGAGAATTCAGGGGTCAGTAGTAAGTGATGTTGAGTTTAGGGATCACCCCGCCTCCATCTACAGAAACATCTCATGAGGGGAATTAGCTCAAATGGTAGAGCGCTCGCTTAGCATGTGAGAGGTAGCGGGATCGATGCCCGCATTCTCCAATTCTTTGTTTGAATGAACAAGAAGTTCTATTTTAACATGTTGCAGTGTGCAAAAATAATATGCTATAATCAGGGGTTGACAAATTTGCCTGGAATCTAGGAGCCAGCTTAAAAAGTTAGGAGCCAGGTCCGTGACGGCGATCCGGACCTGTCCCTGGCCTGACATGGAGACGAGTGAGGGGAAGATAGCAGCGCCGTCGCCCCCCCCCCCCCCCCCCCCCCCCCCGTCTCCAAGTCATTGCCCATAGCTCTTAGAGGGACATTTTATTTATTTTTTTCAAATGACAATTTTTTTTTCAATTGCATTTTAGTGTAAATATGAGATGTGAGGTCTCTCTGACCCCAGATCTCATATTTAAGAGGACCTGTCATGCTTTTTCTATTACAAGGGATTTTTACATTCCTTGTAATAAGAATAAAAGTGACACAACATTTTTTTTTAAAAGAACAGTGGAAAAAAAAAAAAGTTAAAATAAGCAGAAAAAATAATAATTTTTAAACGCGCCCTGTCCTGCCCGCATATAAAATCGGTGTTCGAACCACACATAGTGTGATCTACATGATCGGTAGAGCGAGAGCAATAATTCTAGCCCCAGACCTCGTCTAACACAAAACGTGCAACCTGTAGAATTTTTTTAAACGTCGCCTATGGAGATTTTAAAGGGTAAAAGTTTGTCGCCATTCCATGAGCGGGTGCAATTTTGAAGCGTGACATGTTGGGTATCAATTTACTCGGCGTAACATTATCTTTCACAATATAAAAAATAATTGGGCTAACTTTACTGTTGTCTTATTTTTTTTGTTAACTAAATTATTTTTCCCAACAAAAGTGCGCTTGTAAGTCCGCTGCACAAATACGGTGCGACAGACAGTATTGCAACAACCACCATTTTATTCTCTAGGGTGTTAGAATAAAAAATATATATAATGTTTAGGGGGTTCTAAATAAAGGAAAGAAGAGGCAGGTAATATAAAACAGGCAGAGGAATCTTCATTAGCATTGCTGGTTTGTCATACCAACGGCGACCACAAGAGGGCGCCAGATTCCATAAGGAATCATAGGACCGCAGAAGGCCTCAAAGCCGCGGCCTAAATTTTTGGCCGCCGCCGGAACGGCCCGACGCGATCACGCTGGGGGGGTCCACAGAGACAGGATACCCCCAGCTGTGCTGCCCCAGGCGCGAGGTCGCTATTTCTAGTCGCCAATGCGACCTGGCGCCCGGGTTTTGTCGAGCCCTGTGCTATATGACCTAAAAGGTTAGCAGAATCCAGAAAAATTTGGTTCACACTAAATAAATGTGAACACGCATGTAGTCCTACACGCATATGTACAGTACACATTGATCGCAACACACATGTGAAGTATTGCTTACATCAGAGTGAGAGTAGTAGTCCTAGCACCAGACCTCCTGTTTAAGTTTAAACTGGTAACATGTAAAGGCCAGCATTCTCCGAGTGTTCTTAAGTAAATAAAAAACCTCTATTAACGATACTGTATTTGGTAAAATAAAGGGATATTTTTATTTAAAAAATTTTGCATAGCTGTTTATTCATTGGTACTGTATGTAAATTCATTCTGTGTGAATGGGGCAAATTCAACTCTTATCAAACTACATTCTCAATTTGAATGTGTGAATGAGGATGATTCAGTTTGACCACTAGATGGCACTGGTAATCAAAGGAAAAAAGTATGCTTGTGCTGCCCCAATGGGGCATAGAATTGCTATAGATTGTTTTCCTAACCATTTTCTATGGACGTTTATATTTAGTTCACATGCTGCCATCTAATGACCCTTTGTGGTAATGCACTTGTTTCTTATTTTCTTTTTCCCCACCCTTCTTCCTGTTATTGTACTTCCTGTGTCGTGGATGCAGCTAACAAGCCACATGTACCAGGACACATGGATTCTGCATAGTAGGCTACAGACAATATCATCTTTTGACCGCATAAATACTACAACCTATTCATCTGTTTGTATCCTGTCATCTGCTGTAAACTAATGTTCAGAAGGAAAGCAGGTCTGTGGATGGAATCGGTATTTGGTGAGTTCAATCTATTTGATGAGGATTATCCTCAGTGATTATATCTGCTTATACAGGCCAGGCATAGAGGTCTCACAAGGGATAAATCGCTTCACAATAATCAGAGTCAGAATAGTCAAAAGATGTATAGAATATAGAGTATATGTGTGCGCCTGATCTGCAATCAAGCTCAGTGCCATCCGCCATCCTGTGAAGCACATGGTCTCACGAGTTTACTGCACCTCATGTGAATGTTAAAAACTGTTCCTCTACATTGAACAGCATTACCTCCACCTGTCTAAGCTGCTGTTCGTCTTCTTAAAGAGACAGTACCATCTCTTGCAAAAACCGTGAAAAATGTCTAGACAAGACTCTGAGCACCCTTGGAGCTGGAGTTGGCAAAGACAGACCCACGTCTACCCGGACTAAGCTTCCTGGACACAGGGGTGGATCCAGAGTCTAGTCTCGGGAGGGGCACTGCCAGAAAATATTTTTTTAGGGGGTAAATTTATCAGGGAAATGGCTGGTGTTAGCGCTTCAATCATCATGGCGCCATGGTTGTTATGGTGTTAGGATGATTGAAGCACATTACTATTATTACATTGTTATAAAAAATTAAATGGTTCAATTCTCCATAATGCAGAATCAGTGGGAGCCCCGAGCGTGTCACCTGCCACAAGTTGCGGATTGTCACTTGCCACGCCGCCCATCACCAGATGCAGATTGTCACTTGCCATGTCCCATGCCACACGATGCAGAGTGTCACTTGCCACGTCCCATGCCACATGTTGCAGATTGTCACTTGCCACATCACCTGTCACCAGATGCAGATTGTCACTTGCCACGTCCCATGCCACGCGTTGCAGATTGTCACTTGCCACATCACCTGTCACCAGATGCAGATTGTCACTTGCCACGTCCTATGCCACACGATGTAGATTGTCACTTGCTACGTCCCATGCCACATGATGTAGATTGTCACTTGCCACATCCCATGCCACACGATGTAGATTGTCACTTGCCGCGTCACTTTCCACGTTCCATGCCACACGATGCAGATTGTCACTTGCCATGTCCCATGCCACACGATGCAGATTGTCACTTGCCACGTCTCATGCCGCACGATGCAGATTATCACTTGCCACATCCCATGCCACATGATGCAGATTGTCACTTGCCACATCCCATGCCACATGATGCAGATTGTCACTTGCCACATCCCATGTCACGTGATGCAGATTGTCTCTTGCTCTGTCCCAGGCAGCAGATTACCAGTCAAGCAGCAGAGAGATGAAGTAATCTCTCTGCTGCCGTGGCTGCCTGCACACTGCACAGTGAGGGCGGAACTGCAGGGATGCAGGGCGGGCGCCAGGCAGTGAGAGATGATGCCATCTCTCTGCTTCCCCGCCCGCCAGCTCCCTGATTGGCCAGCAGCCGCTCACACACTGTCAGTGAGCCGAGCCACCCGCTGTCTCTCACCAACGGAGCCACCCGTGCTCTCAGCCATGGAGCCGCTCACCGGCTCTCTCACCCGTGGCGACACCTGCCCGCCCACACACTGGCATTCTCGGAAGGGGCAATTGTCCCGTTGCCCCCCCGGATCCGCCCGTGCCTGGAGACTGCTCATGGTGTCAATCCAGTGGTGTCTAAACTGCCATACGGCCTGCAAGAGAAATGGGCACAAGAGGGCTCAAGGTACAAAGGAGACTATAATGTATATTTTCCTCTATTCGCATATTTTTGCAGGTTCATCAGTGATCAAGCCTGGACAAGAAACAATCCCAGCTTCAGCTTCAGTGAACCCAACTTGCCTGCTTCATCATCTTCATCAAGGTACGATAACATAGCAGCCAAACATAGAGACTGTAATAGAGCAATATCTGTTAAAAGGACAGACATCTTACCACCTTTATCCTCTCCTGCTCACCAGATCGATTCGGGTGACAAATAAAGACCCTAATCATCAGTGCCCTATTCACAAGAAGCCTCACCCCCTAAAGAAACGTTGTGGGCTTAGGGCAAAGACGTTACAAGAACACAGGGAGATTCTTCAGAACCTTGGAATATGCTACAGGTGCTGTGCTTGTTATGGACATTTTGCTAAAGACTGTAAAGTTGTTATCAAGTGCACAGAATGCAGTAGCGACAGACATGTTCCAGCTATGCATCCGGGCCCACCCTCAGACAATTTACAGCGCCCTCCTACCTCCAGCCCTGTTTCAAGTCATGGTGGGGAGCAACAGGGTCATGCTCCAGCCACAACTAACGTTTCTTCTTCATGCACAGAAGTCTATGGAGAAGGCTTAGATCACAAATGCTGTGCTAAGATATGCCTAGTCAAGATATACCTAAAGGGTCAACCTGAGGAAACTATTAGGATGTATGCCACAATAGATGAACAGAGCAACAGATCCCTGGTTAAGCCTAAATTCTTTGAGATCTTTGCTATAGAGGGACACACATCACCTTATACTCTCAGAATCTGTTCTGGTCATGGTCTCTCAGATCAATAAGGGAGAGGGCATACCTAGGGTTGCCACCTGTCCAGGATTCACCCGGACAGTTCGGGTTTGGAATCATGCGTCCGGGTTTCAGACTGCCTGAAACCCGGACACATTATTTAGACTGGACTATGGCTTCCCACCAGGGTTGCTGGCTGCGAGTGTCTGTTACACTCTTTCACACTGCCCAAAGCCACCACTAACAATCCACCCCCCAAACACACACAGATGGGAGAGGAGAGAGGGCTCGATCAGCACCTCATCCTCCTACCCCCTACCCCTCTGTGTCTGCCCACACTCCAATCCCCGGTGCTGTGCCTCAGAAAAGGAAAGTTGGGGCCAAAAATTTAAATTCAGCAGCCTCAGATACATCTGGATGAGAGGTGCTGACTGCCAAGGGGTGAGTGAGCTCACCATCCATCCCTGTCGGTCACTGAAGTCTCCCCCCCTTCTCTCTCCTGCCTCTGAGTGAGTACACTACGGTAAATCAGGGTTCTCAGAGCACCCCTTATATCACAGTTCCCCTTTACACCAGAAGCCACAGTGTTCCCCCTTACATTAGAGTCCTCTCCTTACATCAGAGTTCTCAGTGTTCCCCCTTACAAACTTTAGGCCACCTTATAATACATACAAACAGGGAAACACTGTGGTGGGCATAGGCTTTAAAATGACCTCCATGATGCAAACTGTCACTAGAATTAGCACAGCAGTGTTTGCTTTTCTGATTCCCCCATGTAATGTCCTTGAATTACCTGTTGATCCTGCCATTAGAACTTGTTTATGGCGATTTTTGTATGTGCTGTTGCAAAAGGAATGTGACACAAATATTATAGATAAAAAGTGATACTGAAACTATACACAAGGTGGCAGTATAGCTCTAACATCTGCCACCTTGTGTATAGTTTCAGTATCACTTTTTATCTAATATTTGTGTCACTTTCGTTTTGCAACAGCGCAGAACCATTCACATACACTTTACATTTTGGTCACGGATTCACCTATCGGTGTGCAGCAGTTGTACATTTTGATTTCTATCTTCAGTGATAGTGCAGAGTATTCTTACTTTATTCTTGTCTATGGTGATATTAAAGTGATTGTAAGGCTTGTTTTTTTTTAAAATAACAAACATGTTATACTTCCTCGATGGAGTTGGTTTTGCACAGAGCAGCCCGAATCCTCCTCTTCTCGGGTCCCTCTTTGGCGCTCCTGACCCCTCCCGCGGTGTTGAGCAAGCAGCTTGCTATGGGGGCACAGCTTCCTGTGTCCATTCAGACACGCGACCCAGTCCCACCCCCCCCTCTCCTGATTGGCTAAATGATTTTTGTTGACAGCAGCGGGAGCAAATTCGACAGCCAATGAGGTGGGGTGTCCCGGGCAGCTTAGACACTCCTGCAACATCACTGGATAAAGACAGGCTCAGGTATGTATTAGGGGGCTGAGGGGGGCTGCTGCACACAGATTTTCTGCCTTTACGATCCCTTTACCCACTTGCAAGGAAGTACAGGTAATCGCGCTCCTCACCTCACAGTGAAAGCGTGTGTGGCGAGGAGAGCCGATCAGCGGCATCTCCTCACAGGGGACAGTGAGAGATGTAATCAGAGCACTGATTACATTAGAACGCCACCAGTGACATAAAATAGTGCCCACCAAATCCAAAGATCAGTGCCCACTACCCATTAGTGATGCCAGTCAGTGCCCATCAGTGCTGCCTATCAGTGCTGCCTATCAATGCCCATCAGTAAAGCCCATCAATGCCCATCAGTGCCTATTAGTGCCGCCTATCCATGCTGCCTATTAGTGCCCACCAGTGACAGCTATCAGTGCCCGTCAGTGCCACCCATCAGTGCCTACCAGTGCCACCCATCAGTGCCGCCTATCAGTGCTCATCAGTGCCACCTATCAGTGCCCATAAGTGCAGAATATTAGTGATTCTTCATCAGTGCCAAATAATCAGTGCCCATAAGTGCCCCCTCAACAGTGCCCATAAGTGCCACCTCATCAGTACCCATCAGTGAAGGAGAAAAATTACTTAGTTACAAAATGTACTGACAGAAACTAAGAAAAACTTTTTATTTCAGATTTTTTGGTCTATTTTATCATATTGCAGTGTGCAAATTTAACAATATAACAATATCACTATATCAATATATCAAATATATCAAAATATCAATATAACAATATCATATTATTAACAATATACTATATGACTTAAAAGGTTAGCAGAATCCAGAAAAGAAAAGTGAGGTGGAGTTCTCACACGTAAATGCGATTCCGCATATAGGTCCTACAAACATATGTGAACATTGATCGCAACACACACGTGAAGTATTGCTGCATAAGTGAGAGTAGTAGTCCTTGCACCAGATCTCCTGTATCTAGTAAATACTAGTACCTGCAAAGGATTTTAAAGCTTCACCCATGGATAATGTGAAATGTTAGGTATCTATTTACTTAACCTTAGCCTAACATCATCTTTTATGTGTTAGCAAAAAATTGGGTATGATATTGTGTTTGTGTGCACTAAATTTAGTTAAAGTGCATTTTCTCCTGAAAATTTGTGTTTGATAAACTGCTGTGCAAATATCGTGTGATATAAAAAAAAATTGCAACAGCCACCGTTTCATTCTCCAGGGCCTTTGCTTTTAGAAAATATATAATGTTTGGAAGTTCAAAGTAATTTTCTTGTAAAAAAAAAATGCAGATTTTAACATGTATGTAAGAAGTGGCAGAATTGGCCCGGTAGAGGTCATTGCCCGCAGAGTTCCCCTCTTTGTTGGAGATGTGGGAGGGAGGAGGGCTCTTGCTACATGTGTTGTGGTCCTGTACTGTCGTTCAAATATTTAAATTTAGCCTTGCTGGGGGGTAATAAGCCCAGCTGAATTTATAGTTCAGTTGTTCACTTGGTTTCCCCCTAAACTCAGTGGAGCTGTGGTTTCTCCCTGCTGCCAGTAGGTGTCACTAGACACAGGGCAGCACTTCTGGACTTACAGGAAGGTTCAACAGATTTTTTTGCACTTTATAAACAGATAATGCTTTACCATTGTATATTTAATGGACCAAAGGAGAGCAGTTAAAGAGGAGTTTCCATTTGAAAAAAAAAATTTAAAGTCAGCAGCTACAAATACTGCAGCTGCTGACTTTTAATAATCAGACACTTACCTGTTCCAGGGTCCAGCGATGCGGGGGCTGGAGGCTCCGCTCATCCCCCCTTCCGCTCGGCAGGGCCAGCATTGCAACTGTGGGCAACTGGCTGTGAAGCCACAGCCAGGCACCCACTGCGCATGCACGAGTGGCGCTGCATGCCGTGATTGGTCGCGCAGTCATCTGGGACCTGTCACGTGTCCCAGATGACTGACAGGAGGGAGGGGGCAGAGCTGAGCCCTTCCTGCACTGAGGGGAAGGGATTTCACCACTGAAGGAGGCAGACTACGAGGGACCCCCTAGCAACAGGCATTTAGAGGTAAGTTTAAAAAAAAATGCAAATTTTATTTTTATTTTTCTTAGGAATTTTAATAAGTTTTATTTTTTTGTGTGCAACACCACTTTAACTAAAGTTTTTTAGTTATATAAACTTTAGGCCACCGGATATGTTCAAAAAAGGGAAACAGTATGGTGGGCACAAGGCAACCAAGGGGCCAGTGGCGCAATGGATAACGCGTCTGACTACGGATCAGAAGATTGTAGGTTCGACTCCTACCTGGCTCGACTTTTACTTTTTTATATGTAGAAAATAAATATTATAGCACTTTATTATTTTAAGTGGAATTATGGGCCAAATAAAGCTGGCCATATACTAGTAGATTACTGAACGAATATTTGCATGTCCATTCTTAGGCCATTTGATCACTTGATGAATGACATTTTAAGTTACTTCAAAATCTTGTTTGAATTGATAGAAATTTGTTCAATTGAGGAAAACGTTCCGTCCTGCTCCTTCAACACACTGCATTTGAAAACAAACACATTGACCCCAGAGTTCTGCAGAGTTCAGGGGTCAGTAGTGATGCAGAGTGCCGAGGTCAGTAGTAATTGATGTAGAATTCAGGGGCCAGTAGTAGGTGATGTTGAGTTTAGGAATCACTCCGCCTCCACCTTCCAAAACATTTCATGAGGGGAATTAGCTCAAATGGTAGAGCGCTCGCTTAGCATGTGAGAGGTAGCGGGATCGATGCCCGCATTCTCCACTTCTTTGTTTGAATGAACAAGAAGTTCTATTTTAACATGTTGCAGTGTGCAAAAATAATAATATGCTATATGACCTAAAAGGTTAGCAGAATCCAGAAAAATTTGGTTCACACTAAATAAATGGTAATCACAGGAAAAAAGTATACTTGTGCTGCCCCAATGGGGCATAGAATTGATATAGATTGTTTTCCTAACCATTTTCTATGGACGTTTATATTTAGTTCACATGCTGCCATCTAGTGACCATTTGTGGTCATGCACTTGTTTCTTATTTTCTTTTTCCCACCCTTCTTCCTGTGATTGTACTTCCTGTGTCATGGATGCAGCTAAAAAGCCACATGTACCAGGACACATGGATTCTACATAGTAAGCTACAGACAATATCATCTTACTACAACCTATTCATCTGTTTGTATCCTGTCATCTGATGTAACCTGATGTTCAGAAGAAAAGCACGTATGTGGATGGAATCAGAATTTGGTGAGTTCAAACTATCTGATGAGGATTGTCCTCAGTGATTATATCTGCTTATACAGGCCAGGCATAGAGGTCTCACAAGGGATAAATCGCATCACAACAATCGGAGTCAGAATAGTCAAAAGATGTATAGAATTCCCACAGCCTGCTGGGTATATGTGTGCACCTGATCTGCAATCAAGCTCAGTGCCATCCGCCATCTTGTGAAGCACATGGTCGCACGAGTTTACTGCACCTCATGTGAATGTTAAAAACTGTTCCTCTACATTGAACTGCATTACCTCCACCTGTCTAAGCTGCTGTTCGTCTTCTTAAAGAGACAGTGCCATTTCTTGCAAAAAACTTGAAAAATGTCTACACAAGAATCTGAGCACCCTTGGAGCTGGAGTTGGCAAAGACAGACCCAAGTCTACCTGGACTAAGCTTCCTGGACACAGGGGCGGATCCAGAACCTAGTCTCGGGAGGGGCGCTGCCAGAAAATATTTTTTTTGGGGTACATTTATCAGGGAAATGACTGGTGTTAGCGCTTCAATCATCATGGCGCCATGGTCGTTATGGTGTCAGGATGATTGAAGCACATTACTATTATTACATTGTTATAAAAAATTAAATGGTTCAACTCACCATAATGCAGAATCAGTGGGAGCGTGTCACCTGCTTGTGTCACCTGCCACACGTTGCGGATTGTCACTTGCCATGTCGCCTGTCACCAGATGCAGATTGTCACTTGTCACCTCACTAGATGCAGATTGTCACGTGCCACGTCCCATGCCACACGTTGCAGATTGTCACTTGCCACGTCCCCTGTCATCAGATGCAGATTGTCACTTGCCACGTCCCATGCCACACGTTGCAGATTGTCACTTGCCACGTCCCCTGTCATCAGATGCAGATTGTCACTTGCCACGTCCCATGCCACACGTTGCAGATTGTCACTTGCCACGCCACCTGTCACCAGATGCAGATTGTCACTTGCCACGTCCCATGCCACACAATGTGGAATGTCACTTACCACGTCCAATGCCACATGATGTAGATTGTCACTTGCCACATCCCATGCCACATCCCATGCCACATGATGCAGATTGTCACTTGCCATGTCCCATGCCACACAATGCAGGATGTCACTTGCCACGTCCCATGCCGCACGATGCAGATTGTCACTTGCCACATCCCATGCCACATGATGCAGATTGTGACTTGCCACATCCCATGCCACATGATGCAGATTGTCTCTTGCTCTGTCCCAGGCAGCAGATTACCAGTCAAGCAGCAGAGAGATGAAGTAATCTCTCTGCTGTCACGGCTGCCTGCACGCTGCACAGTGAGGGCAGAACTGCAGGGATTCAGGGCGGGCACCAGGCGGTGAGAGATGATGTCATCTCTCTGCTCCCCCGCCCACCAGCTCCCTGATTGGCCAGCAGCCACTCAGGCACTGTCCGTGAGCCGACCCAACGCTGTCTCTCACCAACAGAGCCGCCCGCACTCTCAGCCGTGGAGCCGCCCGCCGGCTCTCTCACCCGCGTCGACACCTGCCCATCCACACACTCGCATTCTCGGAGGGGGCAATTGTCCCGTTGCCCCCCCCTGGATCCGCCTCTGCCTGGACTCTGCTCATGGTGTCAAACCAGTGGTGTCTAAACTGCCATACGGCCTGCAAGAGAAATGGGCACAAGAGGGCTCAAGGTACAAAGGAGACTATAACGTATATTTTCCTCTATTCGCATATTTTTGCAGGTTCATCAGTGATCAAGCCTGGACGAGAAAAGATCCCAGCTTCAGCTTCAGTGAACCCAACTTGCCTGCTTCATCATCTTCATCAAGGTACGATAACATAGAAGCCAAACATAGAGACTGTAATAGAGCAATATCTGTTAAAAGGACAGACATCTTTGCACCTTTATCCTCTCCTGCTCACCAGATCGATTCGGGTGACAGATAAAGACCCTAATCATCAGTGCCCTATTCACAAGAAGCCTCACCCCCTAAAGAAATGTTGTGGGCTTAGGGCAAAGACGTTACAAGAGCACAGGGAGATTCTTCAGAAACTTGGAATATGCTACAGGTGCTGTGCTTGTTATGGACATTTTGCTAAATACTGTAAAGTTATCATCAAGTGCACAGAATGCAGTAGCGACAGACATGTTCCAGCTATGCATCCGGGCCCACCCTCAGACAATTTACTGCGGCCTCCTACCTCCAGCCCTGTTTCAAGTCATGGTGGGGAGCAACAAGGTCATGCTCCAGCCACAACTAACATTTCCTCTTCATGCACAGAAGTCTATGGAGAAGGCTTAGGTCACAAATGCTGCGCTAAGATATGCCTAGTCAAGATATACCTAAAGGGTCAACCTGAAGAAACTATTAGGATGTATTCCATAATAGATGAACAGAGCAACAGATCCCTGGTTAAGCCTAAATTCTTTGAGATCTTTGCTATAG
Source organism: Lithobates pipiens (assembly GCF_037356315.1). Classification (NCBI taxonomy): domain Eukaryota; kingdom Metazoa; phylum Chordata; class Amphibia; order Anura; family Ranidae; genus Lithobates; species Lithobates pipiens. Next base: position 242,476,443 of record NW_027507685.1, read on the forward strand.
AGGGACACACATCACTGTATACTCTCAGAATCTGTTCTGGTCATTGTCTCTCAGATCAATAAGGGAGAGGGCATACCTAGGGTTGCCACCTGTCCAGGATTCACCCGGACAGTTCGGGTTTGGAATCATGCGTCCGGGTTTCAGACTGCCTGAAACCCAGACGAATTATTTAGACTGGACTATGGCTTCCCACCAGGGTTGCTGGCTGCAATTGTCTAGGCTGCGAGTGTCTGTTATGCCGCGTACACACGATCAAACAAGCGGGTGGAAAAGTCCGGCAAACTCAAGTCCGCCAGACAATCCCCCCGTGTGTAGCCTCCGGCATACTTTTTTGACCCGTAAGTACGGCGGACTTAGAATGTAGTTTTACACTCCAATTTTCCCGCCGGACTCGCATTTCGGACCATGTTGATGAGGACAAGGGCCTCTTCCTGACAACCCTGGCCGTTGGTTGTCGGGGTCTGCGGGCGGGGGGCTTTTCGGAATCCGGGAGCCCCCTTTAATGGTGACCCCGCCCCCTTACGATGTCACAGTCCCGGAGGATGCTGGGACTGTTGCCATGTGACACCAACCCATGTGACATCAACCCATGTGACACCGCCCCTTGTCCCTATATAAGTGGCAGCGCAGCGCGTCCCTGGCATTGCGGCCGGAGAGAACGTCGAGTCAACATCTCCAGGAGAAGAAGAACGGAAGGCGGCGGCGGCAGCGACAGAAGACCGGTTCTTCTGCCGAGCCACCGCGCCTTCTTATAGCTCTTTTACAGGCGGTGGCCCGGCAGAAGAACCGAAGAGGGGGACAAGACCCCCGAAGTCGGAAGAAGAGGCTGCGGCGACGAAGAAGAATGCCGGGCTCCTCCGCTAGTAAAAGAGCTACAAGAAGATAGTGGAGGAGTCCGGCGAGAAGACCCCCGAAGACGGAAGACCCCCAGAGCTGTGCAATAAATTATTTTATCTTGTGTGTTGTGTTTTTTTTTGTACTTTATTTTACAGGTGAATGGGTAGGGGTACATTGTACCCCATACTCATTCACATAGGGTGGGGGGCCGGTATCCGGGGGCCCCCTTATTAAAGGGGGCTTCCGGATTCCGATAAGCCCCCCGCCCGCAGACCCCGACAACCAACGGCCAGGGTTGTCGGGAAGAGGCCCTTGTCCTCATCAACATGGGGACAAGGTGCTTTGGGGTGGGGGGCGCTCGCTCGCCCCTCCTTTCCTGGCCGGCCGGGTAGCATGCTCGGACAAGGGTCTGTTGTGGACTTTGGGGGGACCCCCACGCCGTTTTTTTCGGCGTTGGGCGTTGGGGTTCCCCTTTAAGTCCATACCAGGCGGCGGGGCCAGCGACGTATCCTTCGCGTGCCCCAACTACCTGGAGACGCGCTCGAAATGAGCGGACTTTCCTCCGCATGTGTGGGCGAGTCCGTTCATTTCAAAAGTAGGGCGGATAGTACGGCGGACTTAGTACGCCGTATTAGTCCGCTGAAAAAGTGCCGTGTGTGGGCAAGTAGCCCGTTCGGAAAGTCCGCCAGACTAAGTACGTCGGACAGACGGCTACGTGTGTACGTGGCTTTACACTCTTTCACACTGCCCAAAGCCACCACTAACAATCCACCCCCAAACACACACAGGATGGGAGAGGAGAGAGGGCTCGATCAGAACCTCATCCTCCTACCCCCTACCCCTCTGTGTCTGCCCACACTCCAATCCCCGGTGCTGTGCCTCAGAAAAGGAAAGTTGGGGCCAAAAATTTAAATTCAGCAGCCTCAGATACATCTGGATGAGAGGTGCTGACTGCCAAGGGGTGAGTGAGCTCACCATCCATCCCTGTCGGTCACTGAAGTCTCCCCCCCTTCTCTCTCCTGCCTTTACCTTAGTGAGTACACTAAGGTAAATCAGGGTTCTCAGAGCACCCCTTATATCACAGTTCCCCTTTACACCAGAAGCCACAGTGTTCCCCCTTACATTAGAGTCCTCTGCTTACCTCAGAGTTCAGTGTTCCCCCTTACAAACTTTAGGCCACCTTATAATACATACAAACAGGGAAACACGGTGGTGGGCACATGCCAACCAAGGGGCCAGTGGCGCAATGGATAACGCGTCTGACTACGGATCAGAAGATTGTAGATTCGACTCCTACCCAGCTCAGTCTTTACTTTATTTATGTTGAATTTAAACATTATAGCACTTCAATATTTTAAGTAGAATTATGTAAAATAAAGCTGGCCGTACACTAGTAGGTAACTGAACGAATACTTGTATGTCCATTCTTAGGCCATTCGATGACTTGATGAATGCCATTTTAGGTTACTTCAAAATCTTGTTTGAAATGGTAAAAATTTGCTCAATTGAGGAAAACGTTCCATCCTGCTCCTTCAAATTTTCTCGACACTGCGTTTGAAAACAAACATTGACCACATTAACCATTAGAAAAATGAAAAAATGTTATTGAAATGAAAATTTTTGAATGAAATTCTATTAGCGTGCGGCCAGCTTTAAAATGACCTCCATGATGCAATCCATCACTGGAATTAGCACAGCAGTGTTTGCTTTTCTGATTCCCCCATGTAATGTCCTTGAATTACGCGGCATAACGCGGCATAACAGACACTCGCAGCCTAGACAATTGCAGCCAGCAACCCTGGTGGGAAGCCATAGTCCAGTCTAAATAATGCGTCTGGGTTTCAGGCAGTCTGAAACCCGGACGCATGATTCCAAACCCGAACTGTCCGGGTGAATCCTGGACAGGTGGCAACCCTAGGTATGCCCTCTCCCTTATTGATCTGAGAGACAATGACCAGAACAGATTCTGAGAGTATACAGTGATGTGTGTCCCTCTATAGCAAAGATCTCTTTGGCGCTCCTGGCCCCTCCCGCCTGTTGAGCAAGCAGCTTGCTATGGGGGCACAGCTTCCTGTGTCCATTCAGACACACAACCCAGTCCCGCCCCCTCCCTCTCCTGATTGGCTAAATTATTTTTGTTGACAGCAGCGGGAGAACATTCGACAGCCAATGAGGAGGGGTGTCCCGGGCAGCTTAGACACTCCTGCAACATCACTGGATAAAGACAGGCTCAGGTAAGTATTAGGGGGCTGAGGGGAGCTGCTGCACACAGATTTTCTGCCTTTACGATCCCTTTACCCACTTGCAAGGAAGTACAGGTAATCGCGCTCCTCACCTCACAGTGAAAGCAGCATCTCCTCGCAGGGGACAGTGAGAGATGTAATCAGGGCACTGATTACATTAGAATGCCACCAGTGCCATAAAATAGTGCCCACCAAATCCAAAGATCAGTGCTCACCAGAGCCAGCAATCAGTGCCCATTAATGATGCCAGTCAGTGCCCATCAGTGCTGCCTATCAGTGCTGCCCATCAATGCCCATCAGTAAAGCCCATCAGTGCCTATTAGTGCCACCTATCCATGCTGCCTATTAGTGCCCACCAGTGACAGCTATCAGTGCCCATCAGTGCCACCCATCAGTGCCACCTATCAGTGCCCATAAGTTCAGAATATTAGTGCCTCTTCATCCGTGCCAAATAATCAGTGCCCATAAGTGCCCCCTCAACAGTGCCCATAAGTGCCACCTCAACAGTACCCATCAGTGAAGGAGAAAAATTACTTAGTTACAAAATGTACTGACAGAAACTAAGAAAAACTTTTTTTTCAGATTTTTTTTGGTCTATTTTATCATATTGCAGTGTGCAAATTTAACAATATACTATATGACTTAAAAGGTTAGCAGAATCCAGAAAAGAAAAGTGAGGTGGAATATGCGATTCCGCATATAGGTCCTACAAACATATGTGAACATTGATCGCAACACACACGTGAAGTATTGCTGCATAAGTAAGAGTAGTAGTCCTTGCACCAGATCTCGTGTATCTAGTAAATACTAGTACCTGCAAAGGCTTTTAAAGCTTCACCCATGGATAATGTGAAATGTTAGGTATCTATTTACTTAACCTTAGCCTAACATCATCTTTTATGTGTTACCAAAAAATTGGGTATGATATTGTGTTTGTGTGCACTAAATTTATTTAAAGTGCATTTCCTCCTGAAAATTTGTGTTTGATAAACTGCTGTGCAAATATCGTGTGACATAAAAAAAATTGCAACAGCCACCGTTTCATTCTCCAGGACCTTTGCTTTTAGAGAATATATAATGTTTGGAGGTTCAAAGTAATTTTCTTGTAAAAACAAAAAGCAGATTTTAACATGTATGTAAGAAATGGCAGAATTGGCCCAGTAGAGGTCATTGCCCGCAGAGTTCCCCTCTTTGTTGGAGATGTGGGAGGGAGGAGGGCTCTTTCTACATGTGTTGTGGTCCTGTACTGTCATTCAAATATTTAAATTTAGCCTTGCTGGGTGGTAATAAGCTCAGCTGAATTTATAGTTCAGTTGTTCACTTGGTTTCCCCCTAAACTCAGTGGAGCTGTGGTTTCTCCCTGCTGCCAGTAGGTGTCACTAGACACAGGGCAGCACTTCTGGACTTACAGGAAGGTTCAACAGATTTTTTTTGCACTTTATAAACAGATAATGCTTTGCCATTGTATATTTAATGGACCAAAGGAGAGCAGTTAAAGAGGAGTTTCCATTTGAAAAAAAAATGAAAAGTCAGCAGCTACAAATACTGCAGCTGCTGACTTTTAATAATCAGACACTTACCTGTTCCAGGGTCCAGTGATGCGGGGGCTGGAGGGTCTGCTCATCCCCCCTTCCGCTCGGCAGGGCCAGCATTGCAACTGTGGGCAACCAGCTGTGAAGCCACAGCCAGGCACCCACTGCGCATGCACGAGTGGCGCCGCATGCCGTGATTGGTCGCGCAGTCATCTGGGACCTGTCACGTGTCCCAGGTGACTGACAGGAGGGAGGGGGCAGAGCTGAGCCCTTCCTGCACTGAGGGGAAGGGATTTCACCACTGAAGGAGGCAGACTATGAGGGACCCCCTAGCAACTTTAGGCCACCAGATACGTTCAAATAAGGGAAACAGTATGGTGGGCACAAGGCAACCAAGGGGCCAGTGGCGCAATGGATAACGCGTCTGACTACGGATCAGAAGATTGTAGGTTCGACTCCTACCTGGCTCGACTTTTACTTTTTTATATGTAGAAAATAAATATTATAGCACTTTATTATTTTAAGTGGAATTATGGGCCAAATAAAGCTGGCCATATACTAGTAGATACCTGAATGAATATTTGCGTGTCCATTCTTAGGCCAATCGATGACTTGATGAATGCCATTTTAAGTTACTTCAAAATCTTGTTTGAATTGATAGAAATTTGTTCAATTGAGGAAAACGTTCCGTCCTGCTCCTTCAACACACTGCATTTGAAAACAAACACATTGACCTCAGAGTTCTGCAGAGCTCAGGGGTCAGTAGTGATGCAGAGTGCCGAGGTCAGTAGTAATTGATGTAGAATTCAGGGGTAGGTGATGTTGAGTTTAGGGATCACCCCACCTCCATCTATATAAACATCTCATGAGGGGAATTAGCTCAAATGGTAGAGCGCTCGCTTAGCATGTGAGAGGTAGCGGGATCGATGCCCGCATTCTCCAATTCTTTGTTTGAATGAACAAGAAGTTCTATTTTAACATGTTGCAGTGTGCAAAAATAATAATATGCTATATGACCGAAAAGGTTAGCAGAATCCAGAAAAATTTGGTTCACACTACATAAATGTGAACACGCATGTAGTCATACACGCATATGTACAGTACACATTGATCGCAACACACATGTGAAGTATTGCTTACATCAGAGTGAGAGTAGTAGTCCTAAGCACCAGACCTCCTGTTTAAGTTTAAACTGGTAAACTGTAAAGGCCCCATTCTCCGAGTGTTCTTAAGTAAATAAAAAACCTCGATTAACGATACTGTATTTGGTAAAATAAAGGTATATTTTTATTTTAAAAATTTTGCATAGCTGTTTATTCATTGATACTGCATGTAAATTCATTCTGTGTGAATGGGGCAAATTCAACTCTTATCAAACTACATTCTCAATTTGAATGTGTGAATGAGAATGATTCAGTTTGACCACTAGATGGCACTGGTAATCACAGGAAAAAAGTATGCTTGTGCTGCCCCAATGGGGCATAAAATTGATATAGATTGTTTTACTAACCATTTTCTATGGACGTTGATATTTAGTTCACATGCTGCCACCTAGTGACCCTTTGTGGTAATGCACTTGTTTCTTATGTTCTTTTTCCCACCCTTCTTCCTGTTATTGTACTTCCTGTGTCATGGATGCAGCTAACAAGCCACATGTACCAGGACACATTGATTCTGCATAGTAAGCTACAGACAATATCATCTTTTGACCGCATAAATACTACAACCTATTCATCTGTTTGTATCCTGTCATCTGCTGTAAACTGATGTTCAGAAGAAAAGCAGGTCTGTGGATGGAATCAGTATTTGGTGAGTTCAATCTATCTGATGAGGATTGTCCTCAGTGATTATATCTGCTTATACAGGCCAGGCATAGAGGTCTCACAAGGGATAAATCTCTTCACAACAATCAGAGTCAGAATAGTCAAAAGATGTATAGAATTCCCACAGCCTGCTGGGTATATGTGTGCGCCTGATCTGCAATCAAGCTCAGTGCCATCCGCCATCTTGTAAAGCACATGGTCGCACGAGTTTACTGCACCTCATGTGAATGTTAAAAACTGTTTCTCTACATTGAACTGCATTACCTCCACCTGTCTAAGCTGCTGTTCGTCTTCTTAAAGAGACAGTAACATTTCTTGCAAAAAACTTGAAAATGTCTAGACAAGAATCTGATGCAGATTTTCACTTGTCACGTCACCAGATGAAGATTGTCACTTGCCACGTCCCATGCCACACGTTGCAGATCGTCACTTGCCACGTAACCTGTCATCAGATGCAGATTGTCACTTGCCATGTCCCATGCCACACGATGCAGAGTGTCACTTGCCACGTCCCATGCCACACGATACACAGTGTCACTTGCCACGTCCCATGCCACACGTTGCAGATTGTCACTTGCCACGCCACCTGTCACCAGATGCAGATTGTCACTTGCCACGTCCCATGCCACACAATGTAGAATGTCACTTACCACGTCCCATGCCACATGATGTAGATTGTCACTTGCCACATCCCATGCCACATGATGCAGATTGTCTCTTGCTCTGTCCCAGGCAGCAGATTACCAGTCAAGCAGCAGAGAGATGAAGTAATCTCTCTGCTGTCACGGCTGCCTGCACGCTGCACAGTGAGGGCGGAACTGCAGGGATTCAGGGCGGGCACCAGGCGGTGAGAGATGATGTCATCTCTCTGCTCCCCCGCCCACCAGCTTCCTGATTGGCCAGCAGCCACTCAGACACTGTCCGTGAGCTGACCCAACACTCTCTCTCACCAACAGAGCCGCCCGCGCTCTCAGCCGTGGAGCTGCCCGCCGGCTCTCTCACCCGCGGCGACACCTGCCCATCCACACACTCGCATTCTCGGAGGGGGCAATTGTCCCGTTGCCCCCCCCGGATCCGCCTCTGCCTGGACTCTGCTCATGGTGTCAATCCAGTGGTGTCTAAACTGCCATACGGCCTGCAAGAGAAATGGGCACAAGAGGGCTCAAGGTACAAAGGAGACTATAATGTATATTTTCCTCTATTCGCATATTTTTGCAGGTTCATCAGTGATCAAGCCTGGACGAGAAAAGATCCCAGCTTCAGCTTCAGTGAACCCAACTTGCCTGCTTCATCATCTTCATCAAGGTACAATAACATAGTAGCCAAACATAGAGACTGTAATAGAGCAGTATCTGTTAAAAGGACAGACATCTTACCACCTTTATCCTCTCCTGCTCACCAGATCGATTCGGGTGACAAATAAAGACCCTAATCATCAGTGCCCTATTCACAAGAAGCCTCACCCCCTAAAGAAATGTTGTGGGCTTAGGGCAAAGACGTTACAAGAGGACAGGGAGATTCTTCAGAAACTTGGAATATTCTACAGGTGCTGTGCTTGTTAAAGACTGTAAAGTTGTCATCAAGTGCACAGAATGCAGTAGCGACAGACATGTTCCAGCTATGCATTCGGGCCCACCCTCAGACAATTTACAGCGCCCTCCTACCTCCAGCCCTGTTTCAAGTCATGGTGGGGAGCAAAAAGGTCATGCTCCAGCCACAACTAATGTTTCTTCTTCATGCACAGAAGTCTATGGAGAAGGCTTAGGTCACAAATGCTATGCTAAGATATGCCTAGTCAAGATATACCTAAAGGGTCAACCTGAGGAAACTATTGGGATGTATGCCATAATAGATGAACAGAGCAACAGATCCCTGGTTAAGCGTAAATTCTTTGAGATCTTTGCTATAGAGGGACACACATCACCGTATACTCTCAGAATCTGTTCTGGTCATGGTCTCTCAGATCAATAAGGGAGAGGGCATACCCCTACCAACATTAGTTGAGTGTGACCAGATACCAGATGAAAGAGAAGAAATTCCTACTCCAGAGGCTGCATATCACCATCCTCATTAGAGGCACCTTGTTAATAAAATTCCTGCAATGGACATGAATGCTGAAATCTTGATCTTACTAGGAAGAGACATTCTCAGATTACACAAAGTACGCAAGCAGTGCAATTATGATGCCCCTTACGCACAAAAACACGATCTAGGCTGGGTAATCATGGGCTATGTATGCTTGGATAGAATGCGTATGCCATCCGAGATCCTTCAAAATTTACATGTTAGGAAACAGACGTGCATCCCACTTCAAACAGTGCCCTCACCATTACAAAGTAAAAGCGAAGCCTTAGCATTAGACTTATGCACAACGGAACATTTTGTTTAGTTTTGGTTCGTTGTCATTCGTAAAATACATCATTTCGTTCTGTTATATTCGTTATGTTGCGTTAATACGTTTTCGGATAATTCGTTATTATTCGTAGAGTGTCGAATTCATTCGTTCGTATTCGTTGAAATTCGCTATTTATGTATGTATAGACATTCGTGATAATGATTCGTAGTTTAGAAAGTCGTTTGTTTATTGAATCTTTTAACACACACAATGACAACGTCTCTTCTCCTCGCCTCAAATACAATACAACACCCTTTCCACTCAGTTCTCGGGAATGCACTTTGCCAGTAATCCATCCTCCGGCACAAAATTAATTAGCTGATTGGACTATAAGATTTACTTTGAGCCAGGGGCGGATCCAGGGGGGGGGCAACGGGACAATTGCCCCCCCCCCCCCGAGATAGTAGCACTGTCTGCACTGATATTACATGTCTCCCATTCTCTGTCGCTGCCTCTGCCGAGTCTCTCTCACATCAGACGATCAGCGGTGCAGAGAGAGAGACTCGACTAATACCAGGAGCAGGAGGAACAGGTGGGTGGGGCCTCTTCCCTGCACTCGTTGCTAACGCCTAGGCCGCCTGGCGTCTAGCAACGAGTCACGTCAGTGAGTCACGTCGGACTCCAGTCTCACTCGACGCGACTCACTGTAACAGCGGCCAGGGAGAGAACAGTCGCACTCGCAGTTACACTGAGACTTGAGTCTCAGACGAGTGACGTCAGTGAGTCACGTCGGACTCAAGTCTCAGAGCCGATGTGACAGGAGCTGAAGCCTCAAATAGGGGAACAGTTGTTGCTGCAGTTTACAGTTTAGACAGACTGTTAAAATGTCCAGCGTCCACTGTAAGTGGCTGAGCGCCAGTATTCTTCCTTCTCCGCCCCCAACTTGTGGCAAGTGACAATCTGCAAAGTGTGGCAGGTGACGTGGCAAGTGACGTGGCAAGTGACAATTCACAACATGTGGCAGATGACGTGGCAGGTGGACAATCCGCAACGTGTGGCAGGTGACGTGGCAAGGGACAATCCGCAACGCGTGGCAGGTGACGTGGCAAGTGACAATTCACAACATGTGGCAGGTGGACAATCCGCAACATGTAGCAGGTGACGTGGCAGGTGGACAATCCGCAACGTGTGGCAGGTGACGTGGCAGGTGGACAATCCGCAACGTGTGGCAGGTGACGTGGCAAGGGACAATCCGCAATGTTTGGCAGGTGACGTGGCAAGTGGACAATCCACAACACGTGGCAGGTGACGTGGCAAAAGACAATTTGCAACATGTGGCAAGTGACAATCCGCAACGTGTGACACGTGACGTGGCAGGTGGACAATCCGCAACGTGTGGCAGATGACATGGCAAGTGACACGCTCAGGGCTCCCACTGATTCTGCATTAAGATGAGTTGAACCATTTCATTTTATATTGCAGTGTAATAATATAAATAATGCTCTTCAATCACCCTGACACCATAACAACTATGGTGCCATGATGATTGAAGCGCCAACACCAGCCATTTCCCTCATAAATTGCCCGCAAAAAAACAAACTTATTTTCTGGCAGTGCCCCTCCCGAGACTAGACTCTGGATCCACCCCTGCTTTGAGCTGACCTTTTGTTTCATTAGATCTTTAAAGAATTACCGAATCATGTCGAATTCATTCGTTATATTTCTTTCGTATTCGTTGTAATTCGTTATTTTTTTATTCGGACATTCGGATGCATCCGAATGTCCGAAAGATGCAAAATTCGGCCGAATTTCGATTTGTTACGAAACGAATTGCACAAGCCTACTTGACATCATCCAAGTACCTGATGTCACTCCTAACTTTTGCAATGACAACCTAAGTACCACAGTGTTTTGCACTACAAGCAATGACAACAAAATAGCCTTGTCAGTTGAAGACAGAGTTCATCAAAATAATGGACAAAGAATTTTTCTAGGATGAGTCTAACAGCTGGGTTGCACCATTACCTCTTCGCGCTGCAAGGGTTAAACTCCCAACCAATCATGAACCTATTCATCTCATTTCAATGAACACTACCAACAGACCATCTTTCAAAGTGGGAGTCCTGGAAACAATCTATACATGCCTTAGATGGAAATCATATACCACGCTGCTACACTTCTACCTCCCTTGCCACAAGTCAGAGGAAAGAGCTTCACATCTTCTCAGATGCATCCACTGAGGCCATAGCAGCTGTCGCTTACCTCAAGGTAAGAGATTCTTCTAATCAAGCCCACATAGAGTTTCTGTTTGGAAAAGCTAAATTAGCACCTAAGGCCCCTTTCACACGGGGCGGATCAGTAAAGATCCGCCCCGTGATGATCCGCTCGCTCAGCGGGGATCGTTCCGTTGTCCCTGCTGAGCCGGCTGCGGACAGGGCGGTCTCCGCACACTGTGCGGGGACCGCCCTGTCAGCTCTCCGCTCTCCTCTATGGGGATCGGACGAGCACGGACCGTGTGTCCGTGTTCATCCGATCCGCTCTGCAGACGGACAGAAAAATAGGATTTTCCTCCGTCTGCAGAATCGGACATTTGCGGAGGCGGACAATAGCGGGTGTCTGCGGATGCTCATCCGCAGACACCCGCTATCCCATAGGGATGAATGGATGTCCGTATTTCATCCACAAACGGATGGATGAAATACGGACATACCATCAGCATGTGTGAAAGGGGCCTAAGGCTCCATGCACACTGAAGCTCAAAAAAGCTTTTTCTGGACGCCAGATTGCTGGCAGAAAACGCTGGTTGAAAAACCTGCTTTTAACAGCATTTTATACTAGCGTTTATGAGCGTTAGCGTTTATGGGCTTTTTCAATACAAAATACACAGAGGACGCTCCAAAAATCCCAGTGCATTCCAAACTCCCACAATGCATTGAAAAATAGAATGCCGAACACTAATTAACGCATGTTTATGAGCATTTAAAAAACAGCGTTTGCCGTTTTTTGGCGGTGAAAAACGGCACTTTGAACGCAAATTTCTGGCGTTCAGAAAAAAGCCCATAAACTCCACTGCTCATTAAAGCTAAAATGGACACATAGGCTAACATGGAGTGAAGTTTATGGGCTTTTAAAAAAAAACACCCAAACTCCAATAAACTGCAGTTTATCAGCTCCAGTGTGCATGAAGCCTAAGCCTGAACACACGATTCCCAGGCTTAAACTTTGTGGGACTGTGCTAGCTGTAGAAATAGCAGATTTCATACTGCGTGAGCTAGACACTAAGATAGATGATGTCATATTCTACACAGACAGCAAAGTTGTTCTGGGCTACATCTACAACCAGACTATGGCATTATGTTCCATCTGAAATTAACCCTGCAGATCATGCCACCAGGCCAGTCAGCACAGCACAGGGATGGTGGGAGCCCCTCATAATATGCACAGCAGAGGTACAGCCCCAGGAGGAAGTCAGCATAGCACAGGGATGGTGGGAGCCCCTCATAATAAGCAGCCCCAGGAGGAAGTCAGCATAGCACAGGGATGGTGGGAGCCCCTCATAATAAGCAGCCCCAGGAGGAAGTCAGCATAGCACAGGGATGGTGGGAGCCCCTCATAATAAGCAGCCCCAGGAGGAAGTCAGCACAGCACAGGGATGGTGGGACCCCCTCATAATAAGCAGCCCCATGAGGAAGTCAGCACAGCACAGGGATGGTGGGAGCCCCTCATAATGAGCACAGCAGAGGTACAGCCCCAGGAGGAAGTCAGCATAGCACAGGGATGGTGGGAGCCCCTCATAATAAGCAGCCCCAGTAGGAAGTCAGCACAGCACAGGGATGGTGGGAGCCATTCATAATATGCACAGCAGAGGTACAGCCCCAGGAGGAAGTCAGCATAGTACAGGAATGGTGGGAGCCCCTCATAATAAGCAGCCCCAGGAGGAAGTCAGCACAGGGATGGTGGGAGCCCCTCATAATATGCACAGCAGAGGTACAGCACCCGGAAGAAATCAGCACAGCACAGGGATGGTGGGAGCCCCTCATAATAAGCAGCCCCAGGAGGAAAACAGCATAGCACAGGGATGGTGGGAGCCCCTCATAATAAGCAGCCCCAGGATGAAGTCAGCACAGCACAGGGATGGTGGGAGCCCCTCATAATAATCAGCCCCAGGAGGAAGTCAGCATAGCACAGGGTTGGTGGGAGCCCCTCATAATATGCACAGCAGAGGTACAGCCCCAGGAGGAAGTCAGCATAGCACAGGGATGGTGGGAGCCCCTCATAATAAGCAGCCCCAGGAGGAAGTCAGCATAGCACAGGGATGGTGGGACCCCCTCATAATAAGCAGCCCCAGGAGGAGCAGGCGCAAACTGGACCAGCGGGGCATGGCAGACAATCCGCTTCTCTCTTTCTCATCTAATGAAAATTCGTATTTCGGATAGGAAATTCTTCAACGGAATTTCGTATTTCGGATAAAAACCAAACTTCCATCAGCATCAACTGTCATATTGAGGTATATTTTTGCCTTTAAATTCATCGTAACAAGCGTCGTTCATACAAATTAACGAACCTAACGACAATTCGTATTTCGTACAAAAATAAACGGAATTTCGGACACGAAATACGAAGTACGAATTTATTTTAATACGAACCGTAATGGAACAGAACGAAACTAATTTATTGACGGCGCCCATGTCTACAAGGTAGACACTTTACAGAGGGTGCCATAAGAGCTGCAGGCCTTTGCATCATAGGAGCAAAAAGACAGATCACAGCTACACTACACAGCTATGTTCGGTGTCGCAAACTAAGAGGGAAACACCGGCAACAGCAAATGTCAGATTTGCCAGCTGACAGGTTAAGTACTGACCCACCTTTCATTTATGTTGGTTTGGATGTCTTTGGGCCATGGATGGTAACAGCCTGCAGAACTTGAGGTGGCCAAGAAAATGGCAAACAATGGGCAGTGCTGTTCACTTGCATGAGTGTGCAGGCAGTACAAATTGAAGTAATAGAATCTATGGATGCCTCAAGTTTCATCAAGCCTTTAAAATTATTCCTAGCCATCAGAGGACCAGTCAAGACACTAAGATCTGACTGTGGAACTAATTTCATTGGAGCCTGTCAAGAGTTACAGCTTAACTCTAGGCCAATTTAAGACCTTTTAGCTTAAAAATTAAAGCCGCGTACACACGGGCGGACTGTATGGCCAACTTAGTCCGTCAGACAATCCGACGGACAGTCCGTTCTACTTTCGAATTAACGGACTTGACCACACACGGATGCTCAAACAGTCCGTCGAAAGCTTGCGCGATGACGTGTACAGCACGTACGACGGGACTAGAAATAGGAAGTCCAATACACAGCAATGCAACCTTCCGCCGTGTAAATCCTTTCTGAGCATGCACCATACTTAGTCCGTCGAACTAGCCTACTCACGAGCGGATTGTCCGCTGAAACCAAAGTATGACGGACAGTATTGCGGAAATTCCGAAATACTTAGTCCGCCAGACTGCACGCTGAAAAAGTCCGCTGAAGCCCACACACGAGCGGACTGTCCGCTGAAATGTGTTTCGACGGACTAAGTTGGCCAGACAGTCCGCCCGTGTGTACGCGGCTTAAGATTGTACATGGATTTTCAATCCTCCTCATTCTTCCCACATGGGTGACTCATGGGAGAGAATGATAGGCATCACACATACAATATTGGGCTCTATGCTTATGGACTTTAACTCCACAAGTCTTACCCACAAGGTTTTAACCACCTTCCTGGCAGAGGCATCTGCCATAATCATTTCAAGGTCACTTGTTCCAGTGTCCAAAGATCCAGAAACCCCAACTATCCTTACCCCAGCTACTCTTCTTACCCAGAAGCTTGGGTCTGTTCCTGTTCCACCTGGAAACTTTAAAGTAGGAAATCTGTGCTATGACCAGTGGAAGCAAGTACAACACCTCGCCAATTGCTTCTGGAATCGTTGGAAGATGGAGTATCTTTCTATTCTGCAAGGACACCGGAAATGGCAAAGGCGGAACCCCAACATACAAGTTGGAGATCTTGTTCTGTTTAAGGACCAGCAAGCTGAAAGAATCGAATGGCCCATGGGACTTATTGTAAAGAGCGTTCCTAGTGATGACAGTAAGGTACATAAGGTGGAGATGAAGGTTTCAAGACAAGGGACTGTAAAGACCTTCATGAGACCTATCACTGAACTTATTCTGCTCTTACCTTTTGGGGAATGAACTTGTTTGCCTACGCTGCTGGATCCTACCTGTGACTTCAAGAAGAAAGTGTCTTGGACTTCAGTTGACATAACTTGAAGCCTTGAATTAAGAGTTATTGTTATTGCATTCTATGGATGTTCTTTTTATGTCTTTCAGGTCTTTAAGACATCCAGAAAATTGTTATTTGCAGTTGCATAACTACCGTTCTGATGTATATAGTGACATTTACCATGCCAGACGGGGAGTATGCTGCCCCAACGGGGCATAGAATTGATATAGATTGTTTTCCTAACTATTTTCTATGGACGTTTATATTTAGTTCACATGCTGCCATCTAGTGACCCTTTGTGGTAATGCACTTGTTTCTTATGTTCTTTTTCCCTTATGTTATGACACACTTCCTTTGTATGTAATGCTCCAGCCTTCTTCCTGTTATTGTACTTCCTGTGTCATGGATAGGGATGAGCTCAGGCGTGTTCGCATGGAACACGTGCAGAGCCCACCAGGAACTCGGCGCAGCACTGCGCTAATCACAGGCACGCAGTGAGAGATTGCCCCGATGTGCGGCTGCAGAGATCGGGCAATGTCTCAGTGCCTGTGATTAGTGCAGTTCTGCGCTGACTTCCCGACGGGCTCAGCACGTGTTCCATGCAAGCTCATCCCTAGTCATGGATGCAGCTAACAAGCCACATGTAACAGGACACATGGATTCTGCATAGTAAGCTACAGACAATATCATCCTTTGACCACATAAATACTACAACCTATTCATCTGTTGGTATCCTGTCATCTGCTGTAACCTGATGTTCAGAAGAAAAGCAACTCTGTGGATGGAATCAGTATTTGGGGAGTTCAAACTATCTGATGAGGATTGTCGTCAGTGATTATATCTTATATGGGCCAAGCCTAGAGGTCTCATAAGGGATTAACCGCTTCACAAGTTTTTAGTTATATAAACTTTAGACCACCTTATACGTACAAAAAGGGAAACACTGTGGTGGGCTTCATACAGCCAAGGGGCCAGTGGCGCAATGGATAACGCGTCTGACTACGGATCAGAAGATTGTAGGTTCGACTCCTACCTGGCTCGACTTTTACTTTTTTATGTAGAAAATATATATTATAACACTTTATTATTTTAAGCGGAATTATGGGCCAAATAAAGCTGGCCATATACTAGTAGATTACTGAACGAATATTTGCATGTCCATTCTTAGGCCATTCGATCACTTGATGAATGCCATTTTAAGTTACTTCAAAATCTTATTTGAAATGATAGAATTTTGCTCAATAGAGGAAAATGTTCCATCCTGCTCCTTCAAATTTTCTCGACACTGCATTTGAAAAAAAACACCGACCCCATTAACTATTAGAAAAAACTAAAAAATGTAATTGAAATGCAAAATTTTGAATGAAATTCTAATAGCGTGGGGCCAGCTTTTAAATTACATCCATGATGCAATCTGTCACTAGAATTAGCACAGCAGTGTTTGCTTTTCTGACTCCCCCATGTAAAGTAGTTTCATTACCTGTTGATCCTGCCATTAGTTTATGGTGATATTAAAGTGATTGTAAAGTCTTGTTTTATTATTTTAAGTAACAAACATGTCATACTTACCTGCTCTATGTAGTTGGTTTTGCACAGAGCAGCCCATATCCTCCTCTTCTCGGGTCCCTCTTCGGTGCTCCTGGCCCCTCCCTCCTGTTGAATGCCCTCACAGCAAGCAAATTGCTATGGGGGCACCTGAGCCGAGTAACAGCTCCCTGTGTCCATTCAGACCCAGCCCATTTTATTTTATTTATTTAAATAACAAACATGTTATACTTACCTCCTCTATGTAGTTGGTGTTGCAAAGAGCAGCCCAGATCCTCCTCTTCTCGGGTCCCTCTTTGGCGCTCCTGGCCCCTCCCACCTGTTGAGTGCCCCCACAGCAAGCAGCTTGTTATGGGGGCACAGCTTCCTGTGTCCATTTAGACACGCAACCCAGTCCCGCCCCCTCCCTTTCCTGATTGGCTGAATGATTTTGATTTACAGCTGTGGGAGCCAATAGGCTGCCAATTAGAAGGGGAGTAGCGGGCAGCTTAGACACTCCTGTAACATCGCTGGATAAAGACGGGCTCAGGTAAGTATTAGGGGCTGCGGGATAGGCTGCACACAGGAGTTTTTTTTTTATCTTAATGCATAGAATGCATTAAGATGTAAAATCCTTCTGCCTTTACAATCCCTTTTAATGGCAGATTTTTTGCTTTCTAACAAACATGTCATACTTACCTACTCTGAGCAGCCCTGATCCTCCTCTTCTTGGGTCCCCTGACCAGCACTCCTGGCCCCTCCCTCCTGCTTAGGTGCCCCACATAGCAAGCAGCTAGCTATGGGGGTACCTGAGCAGGCTCGCTCCTGAGCTGCTGCTCTGTGTGTCCATTTACATACGAAGCTTGGCTCGGCCCCACCCCCTCTCTCTCCTCATTGGCTTATTGGCTGTAATTGACAGCAGTGGGAGCCAATGTTTCAGCCAATGAGGAGGAAGAGACCCAGGAGAGTCGCTGCTCTTGTACACATTGCTGGATAAAGATGGGGTTCAGGTAAGTTTTAGACGGGGAGCAGCACACAGAAATTTTTTTAATCTTAATGTATAGACTACAAGAAGGTAAAAGAACTTTATAAACACTTTCAACCCCCCCCCCCCCAATCTCAGAGTTCTGCAGAGTTCAGGGGTCAGTAGTAATGCAGAGTGCCGAGGTCAGTAGTAATTGATGCAGAATTCAGGGGCCAGTAGTAGGTGCTGTTGAGTTCAGGGATCTCCACCTTCCAAAAGCTTCATGAGGGGAATTAGCTCAAATGGTAGAGCGCTCGCTTAGCATGTGAGAGGTAGCGGGATCGATGCCCGCATTCTCCAAATCTTTGTTTGAATAAACAAGAAGTTCCAATTTTAACATTTTGCAGTGTGCAAAAATAATAATGTGCTTTAAGACCTAAAAGATTAGCAGAATCCAGAAAAAGTAAGGTGAAGTTATCACACTTCATAAATGCCAACACACATGTAGGTCCTACACGCATATGTACATTACACATTGAATGCAACACACATGTGAGGTATTGCTTACATCAGAGTGAGAGTAGTAGTCCTAGCACCAGACCTCCTTTTTAACTTTAAACTGGTAACCTGTAAAGGACCACATACTCCAAGTGTTTTTAGGTAAATAAAAAACCTCTAAGTTACTGCATTTGGGGGTATTTTTATTGAAAAAAATTTGCATATCTGTTTATTCAGCGATACTGCATGTAAATTAATTGTGTGTGAATGGGAAAAAATCAAATGTTCTTAAAGTGGAGGTCCACCCTAAAGTGGACCTTCCGCTCATTGGAATCCTCCCCCCCTCCGGCGCCACAATTGGCACCTTTCAGGGGGGAGGAGGGTGCAGGTACCTGTACACTACAGGTATCTGCACCCACTTCCGGCATAGCTATCTGCGGAAAGGGGTTGTAGATTCTGCAGAATCTACGCCCCTTTCCGAAAGTCCCCCGCTGCCTGCTGGGAAACACACAGAACCCAGAGGCAGCGGGACCATCCTTATTGCGCAGCGCGACTCGCGCATGCGTAGTAGGGAACCGGGAAATGAAGCCGAAAGGCTCCACTTCCTGATTCCCATACTCAAGATGGCGGCGGCAGCACCCGAGAGACGATCGAGAGATCGGCTTCGGGTGCCGACATCGCGGGCGCGCTGAGCGGGTAAGTGTCCTTATTTTAAAAGTCAGCAGCTGCAGTATTTGTAGCTGCTGGCTTTTAAAAAAAAAAAAAACGGCGGAACTCCCGGCGGACTCCCGCTTTAAACTATATTCTTGATTTGAATGTGTGCATGAGGATGATTCAGTTGGACCACTAGATGGCACTGGTAATCACAGGAAATAAGTATGCTCCTCAACTCCATCTAGTGGGCCATGGTCTGCATTCACACATTTGTATTGCAGATAATATAGCCAGAGAACAATCGATTGTGCCCCATTCAAACAGAGAATATTTTAATGCTGCATTGATGGAGAATTTTATGTGCAGTTTCAATGGACCAATAGACACGTTTTGTATAAATACACCCCTAAGTAAGTGTATAACCAAACCTTACATGAAAATCAATCCGTGCTTGTTTGCTACATTGAAAAATATAGAAATGAAAAAAGAAAATAGGGTGGAGAGAGAAGGAAAAGTCAACATATGCAACAGAGAGGGTCAGGATCAGTAGTTTGTAACACAGAACTAAGGGGTTAGTAGTAAGTGATGCAGAGTTCAGGGGTCAGAAGTGAGAGAGTGCACAGGTTAGTAGTAATTCATGCAGAATTTAGAGGTTATCTCCACCCCCCTTACAAGCAAGTAATGAGGGGAATTAGCTCAAATGGTAGAGCGCTCGCTTAGCATGTGAGAGGTAGCGGGATCGATGCCCGCATTCTCCAGTTTTTTTTTTTTTTCTTCAAAGAACAAGCAGTTTTATTTTATTATGTTGCAGTGTGTAAAATTAACAGTATACTATATGACTTAAAAGGTTAGCAGAATCCAGAAAAATTAATTCTCACACTTAAAGGGGTTGTAAAGGTTAATTTTTTATTCTCTAAATAGGCTCCTTTAAGCTAGTGCATTGTTGGTTCACTTACCTTTTCCTTCAAATTGCCTTCTAAATGTTTTTTTTCTTTGTCTGAATTTCTCACTTCCTGTTCCTCTTCATTAAGCTGTTCAGTAAGCTGTTCTGGCTGACTAAACACCTCTCAGATGATGGTGTGAAGTTTACTGAGGAGAAACAGGAAGTGAGAAATTCAGACAAAGAAAAAAAAAATTTAGAAGGGAAATCGAAGGGAAAGGTAAGTGAACCAACAATGCACTAGCTTAAAGGAACCTATTTAGAAAATAAAAAACAGAGCTTTACAACCCCTTTAAATGCGAACATGCATGTAGGTTCTGCACACATATGTAAACACTGATTGCATCACACATGTGAGGTATTGCTTACGTCAGAGTGAGAGTAGTAGTCCTAGCACCAGACTTCCTGTTTAACTTTAAACTAGTAACAAGGCTTTTAAAGCTTCGCCTATGAATAATTTAACGTACAGTAGTTTATCACCATTCCATTAAATTTCAAAATGTGATATGTTAGGTATCTATTTGCTTGGCCTAACATCATCTTTTATTTGTTACCAAAAAATTGGGTATTGTATTGTGTTTGTGTGCACTAAATTTAGTTAAAGTGTTCTGAAATTTTGTGTTTGATAAACTGCTGTGCAAATATCTTGTGACATAAAAATTGCAACAGCCACTGTTTCATTCTCCAGGGCCTTTGCTTTCAGAACATATATAATGTTTGGAGATTCAAAGTAATTTTCTAGTAAAAAAATGCAGGTTTTAACATGTATGTAAGAAATAGCAGAATTGGCCCAGTAGCTTCGCAAACATTGCCCGCAGAGTTCTCCTCTTTGTTCCCCTCTTTGTTGGAGATATGGGAAGGAGGAGGGCTCTTCCTACATGTGTTCAGGTCCTGTACTGTCATTCAAAGCTTAAAATTTTAGCCTTGCCGGGTGGTAGGGATGAGCCAAACACCCTCCGGTTCAGTTTGCAGCAGAACATGCAAACAGGCAAAAAATTACTTCTAACACACAAACAATGTTAAAGTCTATGGGACACGAACGTGAAAAAACCAAAGTGCTCATTTTAAAGGCTTATGTGCAAGTTATTGCCATAAAAAAGTGTTTGAGGACCTGGGTCATACCCCAGGGAACATGTATCAGTGCAAAACAAGTTTTAAAAAACTGCAGTTTTTTCAGGAGCAGTGATTTTAATAATGCTTAAAGTGAAACAATAAAAATGAAATATTCCTTTAAATATTGTGTCTGGGGGGTGTCCTTAGTATGTCTATAAAGTAGCACATCTTTTCCACAGCAAAACAAAATTTCTAAAGGAAAAAATGTTATCTAAAACTGCTCGCGGCTGTAATATATTGTGGGATACCGGCAATATAGATAAAAATATCAAAAATACCAGAAAAAAGTAACATGGATGTCACCCCCAAAATCCATACCAGGCCCTTCAGGTCTGGTATGGATATTAAGGGGAACCCCGCACCCACATTTAAAAAAAAATTATGTGGGGTCCCCCAGGCATTATATACTCTGAACAGCAGTATACAGTGGTGTGAAAAAAGTGTTTGCCCCCTTCCTCATTTCCTGTTCCTTTGCATGTTTGTCACACTTAAGTGTTTCGGAACATCAAACCAATTTAAACAATAGTCAAGGACAACACAAGTAAACACAAAATGCAATTTGTAAATGAAGGTGTTTATTATTAAAGGTAAAAAAAAATCCAAACCATCATGGCCCTGTTTGAAAAAGTGATTGCCCCCCTTGTTAAAACATACTATAACTGTGGTTGTCCACACCTGAGTTCAATTTCTCTAGCCACACCCAGGCCTGATTATTGCCACACCTGTTCACAATCAAGGCATCACTTAAATAGGAGCTGCTTGACACAGTAAGGTCCACCAGAAGATCCTTAAAAGCTACACATCATGCTGAGAGCCAAAGAAATTCAGGAACAATTGAGAAAGAAAGTAATTGAGATCTATCAGTCTGGAAAGGGTTATAAAGCCATTTCCAAAGCTTTGGGAATCCAGCGAACCACAGTGAGAGCCATTATCCACAAATGGCGAAGACATGGAACAGTGGTGAACCTTCCCAGGAGTGGCCGGCCGCCCAAAATTACCCCAAGAGCGCAGCGACGACTCATCCAAGAGGTCACAAAAGACCCCACAACAACGTCCAAGGAACTGCAGGCCTCACTTGCCTCAATTAAGGTCAGCGCTGGTTCATGCCTCCACCATCAGGAAAAGACTGGGCAAAAATGGCCTGCATGGCAGAGTTCCAAGGAGAAAACCACTGCTGAGCAAAAAGAACATCAAAGCTCGTCTCAATTTCTCCACAACACATCTTGATGATCCCCAAGACTTTTGGGACAACATTCTGTGGACCGATGAGACAAAAGTGGAACTCTTTGGAAGGTGTGTGTCCAAGTATATCTGGCGTAGAAGGAACACTGCATTTCATAAAAAGAACATTATACCAACAGTAAAATATGGTGGTGGTAGTGTGATGGTCTGGGGCTGTTTTTCTGCTTCAGGACCTGGAAGACTTGCAGTGATAAAAGGAACTATGAATTCTGCTGTCTACCAAGAGATCCTGAAGGAGAATGTCCGACCATCTGTTCGTGTACTCAAGCTGAAACGAACTTGGGTTCTGCAGCAGGACAATGATCCTAAACACACCAGCAAGTCCACCACCGAATGGCTGAAGAAAAACAAAATGAAGACTTTGGAGTGGCCTAGCCAAAGTCCTGACCTGAATCCTATTGAGAGGTTGTGGTATGACCTTAAAAAGGCCGTTCATGCTCGAAAACCCTCTAATGTAACTGAATTAGGACAATTCTGCAAAGATGAGTGGGCCAAAATTCCTCCAGGACGCTGTAAAAGCCTCATTGCACGTTATCGCAAACGCTTGGTTGCAGTTGTTGCTGCTAAGGGTGGCCCAACCAGTTATTAGGTTTAGGGGGCAATCACTTTTTCACACAGGGCCATGATGGTTTGGATTTTTTTTCACCTTTAATAATAAACACCTTCATTTACAAATTGCATTTTGTGTTTACTTGTGTTGTCCTTGACTATTGTTTAAATTGGTTTGATGTTCCGAAACACTTAAGTGTGACAAACATGCAAAGGAACAGGAAATGAGGAAGAGGGCAAACACTTTTTCACACCACTGTATATACTATACGGCCTGCCCTATATGCTCAGCAGAAAATTGGGCCTTAGGTGTTGGTGGTAAGCCCTCACAGTTAATCTAG
Source organism: Lithobates pipiens (assembly GCF_037356315.1). Taxonomy (NCBI): domain Eukaryota; kingdom Metazoa; phylum Chordata; class Amphibia; order Anura; family Ranidae; genus Lithobates; species Lithobates pipiens. The sequence goes on from NW_027507685.1 coordinate 242,499,303, forward strand.
GTGGGTGCAGGAATGGGCCCTGCTGTGAAATATTAGATAAAAATTTGTGATTAAATGCTCCTGTTAAAAAGGGGCATAAAAATTGGGCCTTGGGTGGTGCCCTAAACCAAAAATAGTGTTGGAAGCTAGCATCATCAAGATTGAGGAGGGATAGGATAGTCAGCATAGGTAGTCTTCAAGGGATCCCACATCCACAGCTAATTCAATCAGTTACATCAGCATCAGGTGCTTGATACCTGCTGATCCAAGACTGATTAATTTTTATGAATGTGAGCCTGTCAACCGAGTCTGTGGACAGGCGCACTCTTTGAACCATTACAAAGCCTCCAGCAGCACTGAATGTGCTTTCAGAAAGTACGCTGGATGGACAGGCCAGTAGCTCAGTTGCATATTGAGCAAGTTCTGGCCAGTGGCCCATCCCCAAGACTCGGTAACCCAGTGGATGCTCTGTTGGAAAGGTCTCAAAGTCTGCTCTTGCCCCTAGATATTCCTGTACCATGTAATGCAGATGCTGGCGATGGTTGCTTGAACCAATCAGACCTTTTCGCTGAGGACTGAAAAATAGTTTAAAGGCATTGGTCAGCCAGCCACCTTCTTCACCGCTCTTCCTCTGACTGAATGAAGCCTCAGCAACACATTGTCCAGCACCAGGAAATTGTAACCTCCCAGGGTCTGGAAATACGTTGCACAAACCTTTATTCAAGGCATCCTGAATATGTTTCATCCTCTGCTCCCTCTGTGACTAGATGGCACTGGTAATCACAGGAAATAAGTATGCAACCTTACCCTTGTAACGTGGATCAAGAAGGGTTGCCAGCCAGTAATAATGGGTCACTAAGGATCACATGATCCGTAAACTACCTACTCCCAGCCACGTACAACTCCTTGGGTTTCTGGGGACTGAAAATCATCCCTTGAAGACTGCTGCTGAGTGTTATCCTCTACATCCATGCTGACGCAATCTTCCTCTTCCTCCTCTTCTTCCTGTGTGTTTGGCGGGCCAGCAGAAATGCTATGCGGATAAAGGGGGCCTTGAGAGGTAAGGAAGTCCTCCTCTTTTTCCGCTGCTCTGCCTCAAGCGCCCAGTCCATGATTCCACAAAGCATGTGCTCCCAACAGGAAGCTCCCCTGACCCTGTCCTTGTGCCATGCTCACACAGGTACTGTGAGGGGGTTTGCTCGGCAGCGGGTGTGTGTGACCCCCGGATGGGTTTACCACACAAAATCAGGCACAGCAAACAGCGTTGTAGGTGAAAAAAAACAAAGGTGCGGTTTATTTATACTATATGTAGTGAAAAATATAACAGCAAAACAAAAAGAAACATGAAAAGAAGTCCTGGTCAGATTGACCGCTTACTACACATGTTGATTCCCTATCTAATAACTAGGTGCAGCCTTGGCTGCCTTAGTCCCAATCTCCCTGTTATTAGAAGTTTGCCTCACCACACAGAACAGATGCCACACTCCCCAGTCTACGCAAACACATAACTGGTTCCAGGATGGAGCATCTCCCTAAGCATGCTGGGGTTTTTTGTAGAGGTCTTAATGAGCCCACTTACTTCAGCTGGGCTCATTAACTGTTCCCCTGTAGGACTCCCAGCACTCCCTCTGGTGGTACAAGTCAGCATAAAGCCTGAATCTAAGGCATACATATTTTCCATCCTGGATGCAACCAGGTGATTTTATCTGCTTGCTGTCACAGTACTCATTGATGGCCCTCTGCTGTGTGTTCATCCGCTGAAGCATTGCCAACATTGAGTTCAACCTGGTGGACATGTCAGAAATGAGGCGGTTGGTGGGCAGGTTGCCTTCCCTTTGAATGTCAGCCAGCTGAGCACTGGCATTGTAGGACCGGCGGAAATTACCACAGACTTTTCTGGCCTGCCTTAGGAGATCATGTAAGTCTGGGTACCTGCTCAAGAACTGCTGCACCACCAAATTCAGGACATGTGTCAAACATGGAACATGGATCAAGTGTCCCTGTCGGAGGGCGGAGAGAAGGTTGGAGCCATTATCGCATACAACCATTCCTGGCTAAGCTGGAGCTGCATCAACTACCTCTGAGCCTGCCCCTGCAGAGCTGACAGAATCTCTGCTCCAGTGTGGCTCCTGTCCCCTTGGCAGACCAACTCAAGCACCGCATGGCATCTTTTAGCCTGAGTGCTTACGTAGCCCCTTGAACTCTGGTTCAGAGCACAAATCTGCAGAAGAGGCCATAGAGGAAGAAGAAGAGGAGGGAGCGGAGGAGAGAGCTGTGGCACAATCACCACTAGAATGTTGGAGGCGTGGTGGCAGAACACGCTCCAACAACACTGAACCCTGTCCTGCATCCTTCCCAGCAGAGTTACCCAGTGCGCCGTAAAGGAAAGGTAACATGCCTGCCCATGCCTGCTGGACCATGAGTCAGCAGTAATATGAACTTTATTGCCGATCGCTCTGTCCAACAAGGCCAAAATATTCCGTGAAAAGAAATGGCGTTTTGGAACCTGCCACTGAGGTACAGCACATTTCACAAATTTGCAAAAGGGTGCAGAGTCTACCAGCTGAAAAAGCAGCAGTTTGGCGAGGCTAGCATTTAGATGTTGAGCATTTGGATGGCTGGGATCTAATTTCTTTTTAAGGTTCATCAACTGGGATAGGGATAGCAGATTGGCTGCAAGTAATAACTATTGCTATCCCTTCATTCCTTTCAGTGCAGGGATTTGAGAGGACTGAAGGTATAATAGGGTTGGAGATCCCAGATGAGGAGCGAGAAGGAATCCACCTTTTTCTTTGACGTGGGTGTCATGAATCAGATTTGACCAGAAGTGCGTGGACAACAACAGAGGAAACCAAACTTATGTAAAGTGAGATAATGTAATTTAGTTAAGGTAAGTGAATATAGATACAATGCCTCTAATACAACACAGTGCACAACAAACCAACTGCCAGACAGAGACCCAGAAATAACAACAGTCAAACAGGTAAATACAATAAATGGGGAATACCAGAATCATAAATGTTGCCAGACCAGGGTCATCAACGGAAGATCAGCAGATTGGGACAAGGAGTAAACAGGACAGGGAGAGGATGGACGGATCAGACTGCAGGGAAAAGGTAACGGTCACAGGAGGGACAGGTTCAGGGCACAGGGTTCAGGGGATCGCAGGTACAGGTCAGGGCTCAAGGACAATACCAAGGCAAGTGTCAGAGTACTTGCCGGGTATTAATACACATCTCCTGCAATCAGCCTCAGATGACGCCTGATCGCAGGATATAATGTCGCCTCCACACTGCTGGGAGACACCCGCTGGTGGACACCGGTACTGCGGCCCAAGGATCAAACAGTGCCACCAGCAAGTGAAACCTTTCCCAACAATTCCAGACTGCCAGGAGACACCCACTGGTGGGCACCAGTACTGCAAGCAAGGTTTGACAGCACCAACAGTAGGTGAAAAGTTTCCTGACAGTGGGTCTTTCAAGTGCTGTTGCCAACAGACTCCATGGCAGGTTGTCATATGTCTGGTCAAGCATGGGTTGCCCAAGCGGCTGCAGAGTAATCTGCCCCCTAGAGGACAATCTGCCTCATTGGAGTTATGCCTCCTCTCAGGCACCTAAGTACAGTCAGGGACCTCATCATCCCATCCCTCTTCATCACTGGAGCAAACTTGGCAGTATGCTGCAGCTGGGGGAACATGACTGCCAGTTTCTTGTCCTTCTTGGGCACCCCCTCTCTCTAGGCTCAAGTTACTCCCTTCGTCAACCTGGGAACCAACATTGGAGGCTTCAAATCGCTGCACATCCTCCAGCAGCATGTAACCAACACTGTGGTCGAATAATTCTGGGGACTCCGCCATACATAATGGAGGGGCTGCCGAAGGAGTGACATTTGGACAAGGAGCTAGGGGAATAGGCCGCTTTGGCAGCTGCGTTGGAAGGTGAACTACTCAGGGCCTGGGTGACAGAGAATGAGGAGGATGAGGACAGCTTTGTTATCCACTCCACCAACTCTTCTGCATGTTCTGGCTCAATAACATGGCCAGCAGCGGAAAAAAGGGACAAGCATGCCCCACGGCCACCTGCAGAGGATGCACCATGTCCATGACCAGCACTGTTGACTGTAGACACAGAGGCTGTATGCCCTCTTTTAGTGGCCTGTGAGCATCTACCTTTCCTTGGTGGCCTTCCGGACATGATGTATTTTTTGTTTTGCAACAGCACACTACACTGTATTAGATACTGTGTTCACCGCCTGAAGTGTAGTAGAAACTGTACACACTGTTTTAGATATTGTGTACACCACCTGCACTGTATTAGCAACTGTACAATGGCTGCACTGTATTAGCAACTGTGTACACCACCAGAAGTGTAGTAGAAACTGTACACACTGTATTAGATACTGTATACCCCGCTTGCAAAGTAATAGATACTGTACTATGGCTGCACTGTATTGTGTACTGTGTACACCACCAGAAGTGTAGTAGAAACTGTACACACTCTATTAGATACTGTGTACACCGCTTGAAGAGTATTAGAAACAGTAACAGTACACCACAGAACGCACTGTAGATGTAGGCTGCACTGGATGCAGAGTATATATATATATATATATATATATATATATATATATATATAGTATCTCACAAAATCACAAAAGTGAGTACCCCTCACATTTTTGTAAATATTTTATTATATCTGCAGGTTACTAGTTTAAAGTTAAACAGGAGTTCTGGTGCTGCTAGGACTACTACTCTCACTCTGATGTATGCAATTCCTAACGTGTGTTGCGATCAATGTTTACTTTACATATGTGTGTAGGACCTACATGCAAGTTCACATTTATGAAGTGTGATAACTTCACCTTAATTTTTCTGGATTCTGCTAACCTTGTAAATCATATAGCACATTATTATTTTTGCACACTGCAAAATGTTAAAATAGAGCTTCTTATTCATTCAAACAAAGAAGTGGAGAATGCGGGCATTAAGATATAAAAACCGTCTGCCTTTCCAATCCCTTTAATGGCAGATTTTTTGCTTTATAACAAACATGTCATACTTACTCTGAGCAGCCCCGATCCTCATGTTCTTTGGTACTCTGCCAGCGCTCCTGCCCCCTCCCTCCTGCTGAGTGCCCCTCATAGCAAGCAGCAAGCTATGGGGGCACCTGAGCAGGCTCACTCCTGAGCCACTGCTCTGTGTGTCCAGTCACATAAGGCGCTCGGCTCCACCCAAAGCCCTCTCTCTCCTCATTGGTTCACGGGCAGTGATTGACAGTAGCTGGAGCCAATGGCTCCGCTTGCTCTTTCAGCTTATGATGAGGAAGAGACTCAGGAGAGCTGCTCGTACACATCGCTGGATTGAGATGGGGCTCAGGTAAGTATTAGGGGGGGGAGCAGTACACAAAAAATACATGAAGGTAAAAAAACCTTAATCCTTTACAACCACTTTCAAAACCTACAGCTGGCCACGCTGCCAGCTGGCTGAATGAAAAAACTGAACTCATTCCCCCATCCACACATTTGATGTGAATGCATGAATCTTCCCTGTGGGACGCCCCCGCCAGAAGAGTACACTGATCAGCACTGTTGGCTGCATGTGCTAATCAACCAAAATTTACCAACAAGCCAGTTCACGAGAATTTGATTGATGAGTGGAACAGCCATACATGAATCAAAATTTGAAAAATACTTTCATCTTGGAAAAAATATTTTAAAAAGAATCAAAATAGCGAAAAAAGTGTCAAATCAATTTATAAATATTATCTAAATAACTCTAAAAAGAAATTCCAAATACAAAAAAACTTATTTATTTGGAATCAATAATCAGCCCCCTAAAGGTTGCATACACAGGGGAATTAGCTCAAATGGTAGAGCGCTCGCTTAGCATGTGAGAGGTAGCGGGATCGATGCCCGCATTCTCCACTTCTTTGTTTGAATGAACAAGAAGCTCTATTTTAACATTTTGCAGTGTGCAAATAATGTGCTATATGACCTCAAAGGTTAGCAGAATGCAGAAAAATCAAGGTAACGTTATCACACTTCATAAATGCGAACTCGCATGGAAGTCCTATACGCATATGTACAGTAAACATTGATCGCAACACACATGTGAGGTATTGCTGCATAAGTCAGAGTGAGAGTAGTAGTCCTAGCACCAGACCTCCTGTTTAACTTTAAACTAGTAACCTGCAAAGGCTTTTAAAGAATCACCTATGGATAATTTAATGTACCGTATGTTTATCACCATTCCATGAAATTTTAAAATGTAAAATGTTAGGTATCTATTTACTTGGCCTAACAATTTTTTACATGTTACCAAAAAAAATGGGTATTATATTGTGTTTGTGTGCACTAAATTTAGTTAAAGTGCATTTTGTCCAGAAAATTTGTGTTTGATAAACTTCTGTGCAAATATCGTGTAACATTTAAAAAAAAATGTAACAGGCACCATTTTATTCTCCAAGGCTGCTTTCAGAAAATATATAAATGTTTGGAGGCTCGAAATTAATTTTCTAGTAAAAAAAAATTGAGATTTTAACATGTATGTAAGAAATGGTAGAATTGGGCTGGTAGCTTCACAAGCATTGCCCGCATAGAGTTCCCCTCTTTGTTGGAGATGTGGGAAGGAGGAGGGCTCTTCCTACATGTGTTGTGGTCCTGTACTGTTATTCAAAGATTTAAATTTAGCTTTTCTGGGTGATAGTAAGCCAGCTGAATTTATAGTTCAGTTGTTCACATGGGTTTCCCTAAACTCAGTGAAGCTGTGGTTTCTCTCTGCTGCCAGTAGGTGTCACTGGTACCTCTGGCAATAGTGAGATGCCACAGTGAGTTATGACTATATATATATATCCACTAGCCAACCAGTAGGAGATTTATTGTCATTGATCCATGCTTGGGGGGGGAGTATAAATATTTGGGGGACAGTGTGAGCTCTTTTTTGCCCCTGGGCTGCAACCTGGGGAAGTGCACAAGACACAGGGCAGCACTTCAGGGCTAACGAGAAGGATCAACAGATTTTTTATTTTTTTTGCACTTTATAAACAGATAACGCTTTAAACTGTATATTTAATGAACCAAAAGAGAGCAGTTAAGATAAATTTTTAGATATATAAGCAGTGGCGTAACTAGAACCTTCAGGGCCCCGATGCAAGAAACCATGAAGGGCCCCCTGAACCCCAGCCAGGGCCTTTCCCTCCGAGTTCGGCGGTGGAACTCCAGGGCGTGGTCACAGGTATGACCTTTGTGAGCCCTGTAGTTCCACCACTGGTATCAGTATTTTTTTTTTTTTTTTTTTTTAGATGCAGGATGGGGTCACGTCCCCAGGAGAGATGAGGTCCTTTTCTCCAGGGCAGATGAAGTTACTGCCCCCAGGTGAGAAGGGGTCCCTGTCCCCACGTGAGAAGGGGTCCCTGTCCCCAGCGGGAGAAGGAGGAGGTATGTAATGGTGTGTGGGGGATGGGGTTCTCTCACTCACCATGACCACGCTGTAGGCCGCGCACTCATCCACGTTGGCCTGGGCTCCATCCAGTGTGCTGGACGGGCGAGCAGCATATCTCCCAGAAAGACCTTTCATCATCTGTGTATGACAGGGGAGGAGGGGGGCTGGCAGACAAGCCTGCAGTGTCCTCCGGGGAGCCAGCTCTCACAGGGCTGCACTGCATCTGTGTGATTAAAGTTTGTTTACCCAGGAGAAGTATGCAGTGCAGTGTGGACCTGGACTCAAGGGGGGGCGGGACTCTGGCTGGGGAGAACAGGCATCAGACTGAGCGGCAATGCATGGAGCAGGAGAGGGGTACTCTGAGGAGCCGGCCGAGGACACAGGTCATGCGGGGAATGCACAACTAAAGAGCAGCCAGTGCGATAGTCGAGCATGGAGCTCTGCTAGTCACCCTCCACCTCCAGCCACCCGTGTGCATGGTGCACTGGTACCCCTAGCTGCCTATGCTGCTGCCGGCCATATGTAGAGGGGGCTGCATGGGCCCCCTGCATCACAGGGCCCAGTTGCGGTCGCGACTGCTGCACCCCCTATAGTTACGCCCTTGTATATAAGCTTTATGCCACCTGAAATGTACAAAAAGAATAACACGGTGGTGGGCATAAGCCCTTGTACACACGGTCGGACATTCCGACAACCAAATCCGTCGGATTTTGTCCGACTGATTTTGTCCGATGGATTGTGTCCGAAACTGTTGCATACACACAGTCGGACAAAGTTGTCAGAAAATCCGATCGTACTTAACGTGATGATGTTATTTCGTTAGGACGGGACTACGTTGAGGCTAGTAGCCAATAGCTTTGGTCTAGGAATTTAATCTGAGCATGCGTGGCACTTTGTCCGGTCCGAATCCTCTACACATGATCGGACAAAGTCCGATCGGATCATGTTGTCGGAAAATTTTATAGCCCAGCTGGAAAACTTGGTCCATCGGATACTCTGATGGAAACAGTCCGATGGAGCCCACACACTGTCGGATTATCCGACAACGCGGTCCTATCGGACATTGTCCATCGGAATGTCCGACCGTGTGTACAAGGGCTAAGACAACCAAGGGGCCAGTGGAGCAATGGATACCGCATCTGACTACGGATCAGAAGATTGTAGGTTTGACTTGGCTTGGCTTTTAGTTTATTTATGTAGAAAATAAACATTATAGCACAATATTTTAAGTGGAATTAGGGGCAAAATGAATCTGGTCATACACATAGTAGATTACTGAACAAACATTTTTATGTCCATTCGATGACTTGATGAATGCCATTTGAAGTTACTTCAAAATATTGTTTGAAATGGTAGAAATGTTCTCAATCGAGGAAAATGTTCCGTCCTGCTCCTTCAAATTTTCTCGACACTGCATTTGAAATCAGACATTGACCTCATTAATCTATTATCTTATTTGTCAGGCCCGGAGCCCTCCTGTAAATTAATTTTTGTTAGGAGGAGCCCAAGATCTTTGCCCCTAAGGAGGATTGGTCAGTGTTTTTTTAAGATATTTTCAACCTCTTTATACTGTCTGTAAAAACCTGTAATGAAGGCTGGTTCACCCTTATACGTTCTTGTTTTGGTATGGGTTAGAACTGAGTCTATATCCATGGCAGAAACTTTGTTTTTACAACATTCTATTTCCTTGGGTTTATATCCTTTTTCCCTAAACCTTCTTGTGAGAATGTCTGATTGGATATTAAAATCCTCCAAACTGTAACAAATCCTCACTCGCATAAACTGGCTTTTGGGTAACTCCCTAAGCCATTGTGGGTGATGGCAACTCTGGTACGTACCCGTTTCTATCTGTTTCTTTAAAAAACGTTTTAGTTGTTATTATGTTTTGTTACTTTGTAAGTACCAAATCCAGCTAATTAACTGTCTCTGTGTGGCATCCTGCCTTGAATTTCAAACCATATACATTGGTATATAGCATCCCTATAAATTAATCTAGACCAATGATAGTGAACCTTGGCACCCCGGATGTTTCGGAATAACATCTCCCATGATGCTCATGCACTCTGCAGTGTAGTTGAGCATCATGGGAAATGTAGTTCCAAAACATCTGTGGTGCAAAGGTTCGCCACCATTGATCTAGACTATATTTAGAACCCTCCCACAATAACACAATATCATCGATGTATCTCTTAAAAAAAAGAGCTCCTTCCATTTATTAGTGTATATGTTTTCTTCTTGCCATTTATTAAGCACCAGGTTGGCCACACTGGGGGCATAACGCTTACGTGGGTCCTGCACACATATGTAAACATTGGTCACAACAAACATGTGATGTATTGCTGCATACATCAGAGTGAGAGTAGTAGTCCTAGCACCAGACCTCCTGTTTAACTATAAACTAGTAACTGCTACGCATTCTCTCGAGTGTTTTTAACCACTTTCAGACCAGACCATTTTGCTGGCTTAAGACCAGACCACTTTTTGCGATTCGGCACTGCTTCGCTTTAACTGACAATTGCGCGGTCGTGCGACGTGGCTCCCAAACAGAATTGACGTCCTTTTTTTCCCACAAATAGAGCTTTCCTTTGGTGGTATTTGATCACCCCTGCGGTTTTTATTTTTTGCGCTATAAACAAAATAGAGCGACAATTTTGAAAAAAAACACATTATTTTTTACTTTTTGTTATAATAAATATCCCCCAAAAATATATAAAAAAAACATTTTTTCCCTCAGTTTAGGCCGATACGTATTCTTCTACATATTTTTGCTAAAAAAAATCACAATAAGCGATTATTGATTGGTTTGCGCAAAAGTTATAGCATTTACAAAATAGGGGATAGTTTTATGGCATTTTTATTAATAATTTTTTTTTTTACTAGTAATGGCAGCGATCAGCGATTTTTATCGTGACTGCGACATTATGGCGGACACATCGACATTATGGCGGACAATCGATGCTATACAAATGCATTGATTCCTGTGTAAATGACACTGGCAGTGAAGGGGTTAACCAGGGGTGGCAGTGTAAGGGTTAAGTGTTCCTAGGCGCGTGTTACTAACTGTGGGGGGCTGGGCTTTGTGTTAGTGAACACTGATCTCTGCTCCAATCACATGGAGCAGAGATCTGTGTCACTTGTTGCTAGGCAGAATGGGGAGATGCTGTTTACAATGGGTATGCCCACGGCGATCGAGTCTGCAGGACTCGCGACCGGACTCACGGGGTCCCAACCGGCACGCGAGCGCGCCGCCGGCGACACACACGCGATGGCAGGGCAGCATTTAAAAATGGACGTACCTGTACGCCAATATGCGTACAGGTACCCGTGCCATTCTGCCGACGTACATCGGCGTGCGCCGGTCGGGAACTGGTTACGTAAAAAAATGCATTTGGTAAAATAAAGGGGGATTTTTATTTTAAAAGTCTTGTATAGCTATTTATGCAGTGATACTGAATGTAAATTTGTTCTGTGTAAATGGGGAAAAATCATATGTTATCAAACTATATTTTCGATTTGAATGTGTGAATTGAGGATGATTCAGTTTGACCACTAGAGGGCACTGGAAATCACAGGAAATAAGTATGCTCCTCAACTTCATCTAGTGGGCCATAGTCTGCATTCTCACATTTGTATTTCAGATAATATAGCCAAAGAACAATTGTGCCCCATTCAAACAGAGAAAATTTACAAGCAGTTTTAATGGAGAATTTTATGTGTAGTTTTGATAGACAAATAGGCAAGTTTTGTATAATTACACCCCTAAGTGTATAACTACATTTTACATGAGTAGGGTAAACCGTAGAACCACTGGAAAACAGGCGGGGGGGGAGCAACACCTCCTGCCACTTCTAAAAGTGATCCAGTGGCTAATTAGCCTCTCGGATGACTTTTAATTGGTAAGGGCTGCATTTAATACTGGGTGTTATGGCATATAGCTGCAGCCCAGACCCTGGTATACCGTTATAAAAACATCACAAATTTTCCCAATTCAGTGGTTCTGTAGTTAAAAAATTTTTTATGAGTTTATTATAAAATGGTATACGGTCTGTAGAAATGTTCTTAGGCTATATTCTCTGCAATTTCAATGTGTGAATGTGGAAAATACCACCTTATGACCTGCTGGATGGTGCTAAAGTGCATACTTATTTCCCATGATAGTCATCTAGTAGCTATAATATAGTTTGTCCCTGTGACACTGTACCCCAAGAGGGGAGTTAGCTCAAATGGTAGAGCTCTCACTTAGCATGTAAGAGGGAGCAATGCCCGCATTTCTCCAGATGTTATTTTAATAAATTTCTTAGGAATGGCCGCAACACATCATATAACTATTGCTTCTGAAACCTCCCTAGAAACTCTTTTAATGGACACAATTTCATTTCAACATGCGGGCAGGAGGCTCTCTAGGATGACCACATTACCAAACTGCACTGCACTTACATATGGCATATCCCATAGAAATGAATTGGCTGCCCTGTGTGTGAAGCATCACAACAGGGACGTACAGCCAGAGGAGGCAGGTAAGGCAGAGCCTCACCTGCCATGAACATAAAAAATAAATAAAAAAAAGATTGAGCTTGGAGGGTCATAGCTCGACGACCTGAGGTCACAGAGACCCCACATTTGGGAGGTAGGTAGCTAGCTCCCAAACCACTGGCTCCTACAACCTATGGTTCCAGAGATATGGGGCTCCTTGTGCAGCCTGTCAGAAGCTACATACAGAGCAGCCGGTTTAAATAAAAGCTGGCACACTCTGTTTGCAACAGACTAAGAGGTTGAGCTCACAGTGCCTCTCGCTTCTTCTCAGAGGCACTGAGCTCAATGGACAGCTTGGAGGCTTGGACCAATGGTAAAGCACCATTGGCCCAAGCAGTCTAATTAAAAGGCTGCAGTGGAGGCTCTCCTCTCACTGCAGTGTCACAGAAGGGGACATGTGTCTAAAAGACAAACACTCCCTTCCAGCCCAGCCCTCTTAACTAGAAGGAAAAAAACATGGGTTTATGGGTATAAAATTTACCGATAATCCCATGTTTTTCTCACACAGTTAAGAGAGAGGATGCAAATCTTCTGCTGTTAAAAAGATAATGTTTTAACCAAGCTAAATTATATATTATTATGCTATATGTTATAACATAATTTATTATTTATATATTTACTGTGAAATTACTGGTTGGAAGTTATAATTTCAAACTTCAGAACTGTGTCCGTTAAGCCACCTGCTTGAGTACAGTTTTTGAAAATCTAATAAATTACCTTAAAAACAATATATAATAATTATTTGTATATTATTACTGATGGTAATTTACCCCTTGCCACTCAGGCCAATTCTGAAACTTCTCCCCTACTGTAAAAATCATAATTTTTTTGCTAGAAAATTACTCAGAACCCCCAAACATTTTATATATATATATATATATATATATATATATATATATATATACACAGTATCTCCCAAAAGTGAGTACAGCCCTCACATTTTTGTAAATATTTTATTATATCTTTTCATGTGACAACACTGAAGAAATGACACTTGTCTACAATGTAAAGTAGTGAGTGTACAGCTTGTATAACAGTGTAAATTTGCTGTCCCCTCAAAATAACTCAACACACAGCCATTAATGTCTAAACCGCTGGCAACAAAAGTGAGTACATCCCTAAGTGAAAATGTCCAAATTTGGCCTAAAGTTTCAATATTTTGTGTGGCCACCATTATTTTCAAACATTGCCTTAACCCTCTTGGGCATGGAGTTCACCAGAGCTTCACAGATTTCCACCGGAGTCCTCTTCCACTCCCCCAAAACAACATCACGGATCTGGTGGATGTTGGAGACCTTGCGCTCCTCCACCTTCCGTTTGAGGACGCCCCACAGATGCTCAATAGAGTTTAGGTCTGGAGATATGCTTGGCCAGTCCATCACCTTTACCCTCAGCTTCTTTAGCAAGGCAGTGGTCATCTTGGAGGTGTGTTTGGGATCATTATCATGTTGGAATACTGCCCTGCGGCCCAGTCTCTGAAGGGAGCGGATCATGTTCTGCTTCAGTATGTCACAGTACATGTTGGCATTCATGGTTCCCTCAATGATCTGTAGCCCCCCAGTGCCGGCAGCACTCATGCAGCCCCAGACCATGACACTCCGACCACCATGTTTGACTGTAGGCAAGACACACTTGTCTTTGTCCTCCTCACCTGGTTGCCGCCACACACGCTTGTCACTATCTGAACCAAATAAGTTTATCTTGGTCTCATCAGACCACAGGACATGTTCCAGTAATCCATGTCCTTAGTCTGCTTGTCTTCAGCAAACTGTTTGCGGGCTTTCTTGCACATAACCTTTAGAAGAGGCTTCCTTCTGGGATGACAGCCATGCAGACAAATTTGATGCAGTGTGCGAGGTATGGTCTGAGCGCTGACCCCCCACCCCTTCAAACTCTGCAGCAATGCTGGCAGCAGTCATGCGTCTATTTCCGAAGACAACCTCTGGATATGACGCTGATGAATGTGCACTCAACATCTTTGGTCAACCATAGCGAGGCCTGTTCTGAGTGTAATCTGTCCTGTTAAACCGCTGTATGGTCTTGGCCACCGTGCTGCAGCTCAGTTTCCGGGTCTTGGCAATCTTCTTCTAGCCTAGGCCATCTTATGTAGAGCAACAATTATTTTTTTTAGATCCTCAGAGTTCCATGAGGTGCCATGTTGAACTTCCAATGACCAGTATGAGAGAGTGAGAGCGATAACACCAAATTTAACACACCTGCTCCCCATTTACACCTGAGACCTTGTAACACTAACGAGTCACATGACACCGGGGAGGGGAAATGGCTAATTGGGCCCAATTTGAACATTTTCACTTAGGGGTGTACTCACTTTTTTTGCCAGCGGTTTAGACATTAATGGCTGAGTGTTGAGTTATTTTGAGGGGACAGCAAATTTACACTGTTATACAAGCTGTATACTCCTGTATACTACTACTTCACATTGTAGAAAAGTGTAATTTCTTTAGTGTTGTAACATGAAAAGATATAATAAAATATATATATAAAAAAAAAGGTGAGGGGTGTACTCACTTTTGTGAGATGATACTAATATATTAAAATATATATATATATATATATATATATATATATATATAGCAGACACCCTAGGGAATAAAATGGTGGTCATTGCAACTTTTTATGTCACACAGTATTTATGCAGCAATTTTTCAAATGCATTTTTATTGGAGAGAAACTGTTTCATGAATATATATTTAAAAAAACACTAAAGTTAGCCCGATTTTTTTGTATAATGTGAAAGATAATGTTACGCTGAGTAAATAGATACTGAACATGTCACGCTTTAAAATTGCTCACACTAGTGGAATGGCGCCAAACTTCAGAACTTACAAAATCTCCATAGGCGACACTGTAACATTTTTTACAGGTTACATTTTTAGAGTTACAGAGGAGGTCCAGTGCTAGAATTATTGCTCTCGCTTCAACGTTTGCGGTGTATGTAACCTGTGTGTATCTGGCTCTGATACTATCACCAGCCACTGACCTCACCGCATGTCCCTGCATCATAATGCACAATAAATGCATGTAGATATAATGCCTCTTGCAAAACGTACTAATGAATGAGCATCAGACATTCATAGCAGAAAAAAACAAGGATGGGCTTTATATAGTTTGCGCATATGTGTGAGTATGCACATACGAGCAGGAAGCATGGCATTTGTGTGTATTTGTGCATATTTGCAAAAATACACACAAAAATACTGACTTGCAGATTTCTTAATTTTTTTTACTGATCAATATGCATGTTTATGCATCTGTCTGTACAGCATGCCTCCCAACATATTGAAATGGGAATGAGGGACACTTACTAATAAGTGTGTGTAGGCATAGGACACGCCCCCCTGTCACACCCCCTTAAAGGAGAATTAACCAAAAAAAGGTTAATTAAATCCACCAGTGCTTTTTTTTACCACTACTATTCCTTTATATTGGCTTTATAATGTACAAATTTAAAAATCAGATGAAAGGTTTAGCACTGGGAAACACTTTTTGAAAGATAAAAAGTGCATTTTATATACAACTATATAGATCAGACCAAAATGAGGGACGAATGAGGAGGAATGAGGGACAGAGGGACATTGCTCCAAATAAGAGACAGTCCCTCCAAATCTGGGACAGTTGGGAACTATGGTACAGGCACATTGAAAACAATGGGCTGCATTTAGATCAGTAAATAAAATAAAAACGATCTGAATACTGAGCATTTTCAGGCAGCAGCGTGTAAGAGGCCTAATACCTAACATAGTGCTCAGCTTGGAATTTACTCCAAATGTACAGTCTGTATGACCGGGAGAGAAGACTTGGGAAATTTCCCTTTCTGCTTGCAACAGACTGATGCCATTATCTCAGCCTGGGCAAAGCCACTTGACTGTAGCTCAAGGGCAGCTTTTCCTGATAAAAAGTTACAGCTTCTTTCGTAAAATGATACAGTCTTTGTACATTATGATACGAGGACTGATAAAGTTATTCAAATGTTATATGTAGCGCCAGCTCCTGAAGAGCACGTGTGTTTTTGAAATTTAATGTTAAATCTAAACCGTAGTTTGGTTTGGGTTTGATTTCTCCAAATTTTGACCTCAGCATCAGTCTGACTAGACTACAAGGAGTTCTGCCTGGCCATGGGGGGCGCTGTCACTTCTGGTAGGCATGGTAACACAGTCTGGTTGGGTGCTTTTAAGGTTACTTTCTCTCTGAGTCAGTTCGGTGGGAGTGTCACTCTTGCTGTGCCTTCTGGGAGAGGGTACTTAAGATGCGGATGTCAGGTGTTTTTGGGGTTCCGGTCCAGAAGTATGTTCTGACTGCATGGTCCTGGACCTCCTGACCAGCCCCCAGAACGCCTATGGCCTGGGGTGCAGATCCACCAGACTTTATGTCTCGGGGCTGGCTAGCTCAAGGCGAGGAAACTAAAGGAAGGATTCGGAGGTGGTCCGGTGCCGTCTCAGGTTGTGGAGAGGCCCAGCAACTTTGATGTTATCCAGGGGAGGACTCTTCTGGAGAAGGCCACGCAAGGGTTGGCTTCTTAACAAGAGCCTGGTAAAGCTGAAGGACCTAAGCGAAGTCAATCTCGTGCGGTATCGCCGGACCGGCTGCAAGATACTGGTACCACACGAGCGTTCTACAAGTTTTCAAGTTTCCTTACACGTGTTCTATAACAAAGTCTGTGGCAGAGACTTGTTCCTGACTCAAGCACCCTGTTGGCTGCTAGGCCTGGTGAGAGAAGGACTATCCAATTAAGGTGAAGATCCAGCTGTGAATGGCTGTTCTCTGGATTTATTCAAAGTAAGAGTGTTCTTCTATACTGTCTTTGACATTAAGAGTACCTGGATTTTCCACCTAAACCCTCTGATCCTATACTGAGAGACTGTTTGTTAACTAAGTTTTTGCAAATAAAAATCCCTTTAAGCGGATCTGTCGTCAGTCTCTATAGTTCTTGGGCCATCTACCTCGGGAAACCCCTAGACACAAATCGAGGTGAAGAAGGTAACGGTAAGCCCATTAAAACCAGCCGCTCCTTCGGGGGTCAGTGCTACACATAAAAAAAGTTTCCATGCCTCTTTTAGTAGACTTTCAGCACTTTTTTATTATTTCATGATACAACATACAGTCATGGCCAAAATTGTTGGCACCCCAGAAATTTCTCCAGAAAATCAAGTATTTCTCACAGAAAAGTATTGCAGTAACATATGTTTTGCTATACACATATTTATTCCCTTTGTGTGTATTGGAACAAAACAAAAAAAAGGAGGAAAAAAAGCAAATTGGACATAATATCACACAAAATTCCAAAAATGGGCTGGTCAAAATTCTTGGCACCCTTTCAAAATTGTGGATAAATAAGATAGTTTCAAGCATGTGATGCTCCTTTAAACTCACCTGGGGCAAGTAACAGGTGTGGGCAATATAAAAATCACACCTGAAAGCAGATAAGAAGGAGAGAAGTTCACTAAGAGCCCGTTCACACTGAGGCAGCACGACTTGCAGCGCGACTGCCTCAGGCGACCGGGATCCGACTTTAGCGGCGGCTTGCAAAATGACTTCTGTATAGAAGTCAATGCAAGTCGCCCCAAAAGTCATACAGGAACCTTTTTCTAAGTTGGAGCGACTTGAGTCGCTCCGATTAGAATGGTTCCATTGCACAGAACGGGACGCGACCTTTCAGGCGGCTAAGTCGCCTGACGAGTCGCCCCTGTGTGAACCGGCTCTTAGTCTTTGCATTGTGTCACACTTATGCCGCGTACACACGAGCGAATTGTCCAGCGTACTGAATCCGGCAAACAATCCGGCGGACTGCCTACCGAACGGACTTGGCCACACACGGACACACAGAAAGTCCAGCGTTTTCTAGCGCGATGACGTGCAGCACGTACGACGGGACTAGAAAAAGGAAGTTCAATAGCCAGTAGCCAATAGCTTCCTTTTTCGTACTTGCTTCTGAGCATGCGTCATTCTTAGTCCTCTGTACTAGCATACTGACGAACGTATTGTCCGCTGAAACCCAAGTCCGACGGGAAGATTGGAGTGCAAAAATACTTTCTTGTCCGCCGAACTTCACGCTGGAAAAGTCAGCTGAAGCGCACACACGATCGAATTGTCCACTGAAATGCGTTCCGGCGGCCTAAGTACGCCGGACAATCTGATCGTGTGTACACGGCATAAGCATGTACAACAGAAAGAGGAGAATAGAACTGTCTGAGGACTTGAGAACCAAAATTGTGGAAAAATATCAACAATCTCAAGGTTACAAGTCCATCTCCAAAGATCTAGATTTGCCTTTGTCCACAGTGCGCAACCTTAGCAAGAAGTTTGCCACCCATGGCACTGTAGCTAATCTCTCTGGGCGTGGACGGAAGAGAAAAATTGATGAAAGGTTGCAACACAGGATAGTCCGGATGGTGGATGAACAGCTCCAAACAAGTTCCAAAGAAATTCAAGGTGTCCTGCAGGCTCAGGGAGCATCAGTGTCAGCGCAAACTATCCCCCGACATTTAAATTAAATGAAACACTATGGCAGGAGACCCAGGAGGACCCCACTGCTGACACAGAGGCATAAAAAAAGCAAGACTACAGTTTGCCAAAATGTACTTGAGTAAGCCAAAATCCTTCTGGGAAAACGTCTTGTGGACAGGTGAGACCAAGATAGAGCTTTTTTGGTAAAGCAGATGTTTTGCTGCCTCTGCTACTGGGTGCCTTTAATGTATGCAAGGCACCATGAAATCTGAGGATTACCAAAGGATTTTGGGTCGCACTGTAGAGCCCAGTGTCAGAAATCTGGGTTTTGCGTCCGAGATCTTGGGTCTTCTAGAAGGACAATGACCCCAAACATGCAACAAAGCACTGGAGAGTTCTAAAGTGGCAAGCAATGAGTCCAGATCTAAATCCCATTGAACACCTGTGGAGAGATCTTAAAGTTGCTGTTGGGGAAAAGGTGCCCTGCCAATAAGAGAGACCTGGAGCAGTTTGTAAAGGAAGAGTGGTCCAAAATTCCGGGTGAGAGGTGTAAGAAGCTTATTGATGGTTATAGGAAGCGACTGATTTCAGTTATTTTTTCCAAAGGGTGTGCAACCAAATATTAAGTTATGGGTGCCAAGAATTTTTTTTTTATTTTACATTATGTCAAATTTTCTTTTTTTTCCGCCTTTTTTTGTTTTGTTCCAATACACACAAAGGGAATAAACATGTGCATAGCAAAACATGTGTTACTGCAATACTTTTCTATGAGAAATACTTGATTTTCTGGAAAAATGGTGCCAACAATTTCAGCCACGACTGTATAGGCAAATAGCGCAACAAAAAAAAGTTGTAAAGACTTCTCTCTACAAAATATTTTTGGGGGGGAGTGAAACTTTTAAAGGGCCAGTGGCGCAATGGATAACGCGTCTGACTACGGATCAGAAGATTGTAGGTTCGACTCCTACCTGGCTCGAATTTTTCATTTTTCTTTTAAGGTCCAACTTCTTTTTTTGGTTAAATAATAAAATAGATTTCATAATTATAGCAATCAATTAAACGCGTACTATTCAAAAACACACTTTAAAGAACAGATCTTGTTAAAATAACAAATGTTTTTAATAAATTACTGAATTAAATTATATATTTTATTGCAATCCAGATGATTTGGTGTTTTATACCACATGCAGCAATAGTATATACTTATACTTTTGGAATTTAAGCAAAGAAAAAAAACAAAAAGTATATATACTTTGAGGTTATAAAGTAGTTCAACCCATCCCCCATCAGTGAGGGGTTTTCACACAAAACAGGAACCATTCAGCTGAAGGCTAATAGTTGAGCTTACAAGGCAGAGGTGTTCCCAGGGTCCTAAATTACTTTTTTTGTTTTAACCACTTCAGCCCCGGAAGAATTTACCCCCTTCCTGACCAGAGCACTTTTTGCGATTCGGCACTGCGTCGCTTTAACTGACAATTGCGCGGACGTGCACCGTGGCTCCCAAACAAAATCGACGTCCTTTTTCCCACAAATAGAGCTTTCTTTTGGTGGTATTTGATCGCCTCTGCGGTTTTTATTTTTTGCACTATAAAAAAAAAAGAGCGACAATTTTGAAAAAAATTCATTATTTTTTACTTTTTGCTATAATAAATATCCCCCAAAAATATATAAAAAAAACATTTTTTTTCCCCTCAGTTTAGGCCAATACGTATTCTTCTACATATTTTTGGTAAAAAAAAATCGCAATAAGCGTTTATTGATTGGTTTGCGCAAAAGTTATAGCGTTTAAAAAATAGGGGATAGCTTTATGGCATTTTTATTAATAATTATTTTTTATCAGTAATGGCGGCGATCAGCGATTTTATTTTTTATTTTTTATTTTTTATTGTGACTGCGACATTATGGCGGATAGATTGGATACTTTTGGCGTGATTTTGGGACCATTCACATTTATACAGCGATCAGTTCGATTAAAAATGCATTGATTTACTGTGTAAATGGGACTGGCAGGGAATGGGTTAACCACTAGGTGGCGCTAAAGGAGTTAAGTGTGTCCTAGGGAGTGATTCTAACTGTGATGGGAGGGGCTGTGTGTGACACAACACTGATCACCGCTCACGATTACAGGGAGCTGTGATCAGTGTCCTGTCATTAGGCAGAATGGGGAAATGCTTGTTTACATCAGCTTCTCCCCGTTCTTCTTCTCCGTGAGACAATCCCCCAGACATCGAGTCCGCCGGACCCGCGATCACGCTCACAAAGCTCCCCGGTGGGCACACTCCGTCACATGAAGGGGAGGGGGATGGGGTAGGGTAATAGAGGGGAACCATTCCATACCCATCCATTCACCTGGCCCCTCTCTCTCCTGGGGTATGCATATCTTGACCCCACCCCCCCAAAGGAGGAGCAATCAGAGCGAGATAAAGGGGAGAGATGGGGAGGGGGAGAGAAGAGAGGAAGGAAAAAAAACACACAGCACCCTCTACACCCCTTTCACCCTGCACCCCCACCAATCCCCAGTGCCATCCCTCCCTTCCTAAATACTCCACATTGTCTTTAATTGTATAGCTCTAATCGTGTCTGTAGGGGGGACCCCCTTGTCTAAGTACTCCTGTGCTCAGGATGTACATGTGTCTCTACGATGATAAAAAAATAAATATATATATATATATATATATATATACATATAAAATTTGAATAAACCCTTACCTATGTGTAATTTAACCTCAGTATAAATACAACTGTTCTGTGAAGCCCTTAGTGAACAAACAGCATCATGAAGGCCAAGGAACACACCAAACAGGTCAGAGGTAACATTGTGGAGAAGTTTAAAGCAGGGAAGCTGGTCAAAATTGATGTGAAGATGGATGGAGCCAAATAAAGAGCAATCTTAGAAGAAAACCTGTTTAGCCTCGTACACACGATTGGATTTTCGGCAGGAAATTGTGTGATGAAAGACTGTTGGCCTAAAAACTGACCAGTAGTACGCTCGATCAGACAATTGTTGTCCAACTTTCCACCAACAAATGTTGGATGGCAGGCTGGTCAATTTTTGGTAGACAACGGTCTGTTGTCAGATTTTCCTATCGCCTGTACACAAGTCCTTCACACAAAAGTTGAAAGTACAAACACGCATGCTTAGAATCAATGCTCACCAAACACGACATAAGCAGAAGGAGCCCAAAGGGTGGCGCTCAAGAGCTGAAATTCCTCGTAGTACGTCACTACATTTGTGCTTGACAATTGTGTATGCAAGACAAGTTCCTGGCACACCCCCCATCGGACAAAAGTCTGAAGCTTTGTTGGCCAACAATCCGATCGTGTGTACGAGGCATTAGAGTCTGAAAAAACTTGAGACTGGGGCGGAGGTTTCCCTTCCAGCAGGACAACAACCCTAAACATACAGCCAGAGCTACAATGGAATGGTTTAGATCAGGGATCTCCAAACTACGGCCCTCCAGCTGTTGAGGAACTACACGTCCCATGAGGCATTGTAAAACTCTGACATTCACATTGACTAGGAATAATGGGAATGGTAGTTCCTGAACAACTGGAGGGCCATAGTTTGGAGATCCCTGGTTTAGATCAAAGCATATTCCTGTGTTAGAATGGCCCAGTCACAGTCCAGACCTCAATCCAATTGAGAATCTGTGGCAAGACTTGAAAATTGCTGTTCAGATGCTCTCCATCCAATCTGACAGAGCTTGAGATACTTTGCAAAGAAGAATGGGCAATAATGCCCCTCTCTAGATGTGCAAAGCTGGTAGAGACACCCCCAAAAAGACTTGCAGCTGTAATTGCAGTGAAAAGAGGTTCTACAAAGTATTGACTCCGGGGGGCGCCATACAAATGCCCCCCACACTTTTCACATATTTATTTGTAAACTATTTTGAAAACCATTTATCATTTTCCTTCCACTTATCAATTATGTGCCACTTTGTGTTGGTCTATCACATAAAATCCCAATAAAATACATTTAAGTTTTTAGTTGCAACATGACAAAATGTGGGAAATTTCAAGGGGTATGAATACTTTTTCAAGGCACTGTATAAATGATAGGGTCTGTAGTAAACCAAGAAAAAAAGTGGGGAATTTTGTTTCGGCGATCTGAAATTTTTATCGGGACTGCGACATTATGGCGGACTAATCAGACACTTTTGACACATTTTTGGGACCATTGGCTATAAAAATGCACTGATTACTGTAAAAATGTCACTGGCATTGAAGGGGTTAACACTAGGGGGCGATCAAGGGGTTAACTGTGTTCCCTGCTACGTGTTTGTAACTGAAGGGGAGGGGACTGACTAACGGAAATGACAGATCGTGGTTCCTAGCTATTAGGAACACACGATCTGTCTCTCCTCGTAGAACAGGGATTTGTGTGTTTACACATACACTTCCGATACACTTCCGTGTTCTGCCTCTCGTGCCCACGATCGCTCGTGGCCGGCGGTCATCGCGATCGCCGGCCACGAGCATCGGTACCCCCGCAGTGCAGCAGCCGCGTGCGCGCTCCTCCTGCGGCAGCACGCCTGCTATCCTGATCCCACGAGCTGATGTATAGCTACGACGGCTCGCGGGATTGGGCCAACCAGCCGCCGTAAAATGACGGCGACTGGTCGGCAAGCAGTTAACCACCCGACCTACGGAATGTTTACCCCCTTCACGATCAGGCCATTTTTTGCGATACGGCACTTTAATTCACAATTGCGCGGTCGTGCAACGCTGTACCCAAATACATAGAGATTTCTTTTGGTGGTATGTGATCACCTATGCGTTGTTGTTTTTTTTTTGCGCTATAAACAAAAAAAAGACTGACAATTTTTGGGAAAAAAAACTATATTTTTTTACTTTCTGTTATAAAACATATTCAATAAAAAAAAATCTAAAAAATCGAATTTCTTCATTAATTTAGGCCAAAATCTATTATGCTCAATGTTTTTGGTAAAAAAAATCTCAATAAGCGTATAGTGAGTGGTTTGCGCAAAAGTTATAGCGTCTACAAACTATGGGATAGTTTTATGAAATTTTTATTTATTCATTTTTTTTACTAGCAATGGCGGCGATCAGCGACTCTGACATCGCGGCGGACACATCAGACACTAAGTGACACTTTTCATACTTTTTTTGGGGACCAGTGACACCAACACAGTGATTTGTGCTAAATAATATGCACTGCCACTGTACTAACGACACTGGCAGGGAAGGGGTTAACATCAGGGGGGATTTAAGGGTTAAATGTGTGCCTAGGTAGTGCTGTGTGTGGGGCAAGTGACAATGCGCAATGTGTGGCAGGCTACGTGGCAAGTGACAATCCGAAATGTGTGGCAGGCTACGTGAAAGTGACAATCCACAATGTGTGGCAGGCGAAGGGGCAAGTGACAATCTGCAAAGTGTGGCAAGAGACAATCCGCATTTGGTTACAAGTGATGTGGCAAGTGACAATGTGCAGTGTGTGGCAAGTGACGTGGCAAGTGACAATCCGCATTTGGTGGCAGGCGACCTGGCAAGTGACACCCTCAGGGCTCCCACTGATTCTGCATTATGGTGAGTTGAACCATTTATTTTTGTATTACAATGTAATAATAGAAATAATGTGCTTCAATCATCCTGACACCATAACAACTATAATGCCGTGATGATTGAAGCGCCAATACCAGCCGTTTCCCATATAAATTGCCCCCAAAAAAAACATATATTCTAGCAGTGCCCCTCCCGAGACTAGACTCTGGATCCGCCCCTGATCTGAGGTCCGGAGCGCTCTGGAGCAGGTATTCATCAAGGATGTCGCTGTACATTGCTGCATTAATATTTCCCCGATCCTGACTAGTGTCCCAGTTCCTGCCTCTGAAAAACGTTTCCACAGCAGGATGCTGCCACCACCATGCTTCACTGTAGGGATGGTATTGGCCAGTTGATGCGCAGCACCTCGTTTTCTCCAGACATGACACTTGCCATTCAGGTCAAAGAGTTCAATCTTTGTTTCATCAGACCAGAGAATTTTGTTTCTCGTGGTCTGTGAGTCCTTCAGGTGCCTTTTGGCAAACTCCAGGTGGGCTGTCATGTGTCTTATACTGAGGAATGGCTTCCATGTGGCCACTCCACCATACAGCCATACATTGATGGAGAGCTGCAGAGATGGTTGTTCTTCTGGAAGGTTCTCCTCTCTCCACAGAGGAATGCTTCAGCTCTGTCAGAGTGACCATCGGGTTCTTGGTCACCTCCTTGACTAAGGCCCTTCTCACTCAGTTTGGCCAGATGGCCCGCTCTAGGAAGAGTCCTGTTGGTTCCAAACTTCTTCCATTCATGGATGATGGAGGCCACTGTGCTCATTGGGACCTTCAATGCTGCAGACATTTTTCTGTACCCCTCCCCAGATCTGCGCCTCCATACAATCCTTTTCTGGGAGATCTAAATGGTTTAATCCATTTTTTTATTTCCAGAAAACCCCCCAAAAAAAGAACAGATGAGACATCATTGGTCCAGATACCCCCTATCATTGTCTCAAAAGGCTGGCTACTAAGTCAACAGTAAGCCAGTTTTTGCCTCTACAGAAATATGAAGCTCATATCACACAGACATTTGGACCTATGCATTGTAGCAAAGTATGCTAAAACTCATATTTATGTCCCATGTGCACCAGAATACAGTTCACTGCAATGCATTGTGGTGATGCAACCCCGTGTCACAGTTGCATATGGGCAATGTATGCCTGATTTTGGTAGGCTTGCTAATTGCACACCTGTGCGCTGGCTTCATAATCATCCCAGGAATAGAGGCCAGTGCTTATCCTTAGGGCTCTTTCAGACGAGACGGATCAGTGATGATCCGCCCCGTGGATATCCGCTTGCTCAGTGGGGATTGCTCGGCCGCTCTCCCCTATGGGAGATTGAGTGATGACGGACCGCAGAGTCCGTCGTCACCCGATCCAAACCTTAGGGCTCTTTCAGATGGGGCGGATCATCACTGCGTGGATATCCGCTTGCTCAGTGGGGATCGCTCCATCGATCTCTGCTGAGCAGGAAGATGACAGGTCGGTCTCTGCACACTGCGCAGGGACGGACCTGTCAGAGCGCCGCTCTCCCCTATGGGAGATCGGGTGACGCCGGACCGCAGAGTCAGAGTGGGTCGGAGCAGGTCAGATGTCAGCGGACGTGTCACCGCTGATATCCGCCGCCCCATAGAGGTCTATGGAGCATCTGTTCAGGTCCGCCTAAAAAACTGACAGGCGGACTTGAACGGCCATGTGAAAGAGCCCCTAAAGACAGCTCCGCCCGGCAGACAGGAGGTCTGGCCCAGGAGTCAGGAGGGAGCCAGTGTAGCACGAAGTTGCAAGCACAGACTTGCTTAACGTCAGGTCTGGGGAAGACAGGCCAAGGCCTAACGTGTAAGGCCTGATCATGATTGCTGTGTTTTTAGCCAAAAAGGCTGAATGCTGTTTGTTCTGAAGCAGGACTGTAATGCTGAATACCCATCTGAGGGAATCGTAGCGAAGGGGGAAATTTGGGACATTAAATGAGGCACATATAAAATGTGCCTCCATCCCTGGTTCAAAGTAAATTTATAAGGAGTTTGGGACTTTAAGTGAGGTTATAGACATTGTGGAGGTAGGTTACATAAAAATACATATTTATTAATCATAAAAAACTGTATAAGACGTATCAATACAGAAACCACATAAAAGAAAAAGCATTATAGTAAATGTCATTTCATATATATTTACACCCACATAATCTGTGCGTATGCAAATACGGGCGTCTTGGGTACATCAGCGTATAGTAGCCAAGCGCCACATAGTGGTCTGATTTGATTGGTAAAATACATTCCATGAAATTGATAAATGTGCATAATACGAACAGCACTTGCAGATATCGACATGATGGAAATAATAGGACCATTAAGTAATTGAGAAATAGGAATAACAAATGATAGTTGAATCAAAATATGTATCTACATTCAAAATGCCCAAATTTCGAGTTGAATAGGGACATGTGTCTGCAGCCCATAAATTCCGACGCGTTTCGTATATAGCACACTCATCAGGGGTGGATGCTCACAGACATCTACAAGATATAATAAAATATAATTAGTCCAATTCTAATTAAGCATAACAGGAAAGGGACAACTAGACCTAACCTGAGTACTTACGATAAGGGCACTGAGATGAGGAATGGTAAGTATGGAGCCAGGGCCAAGTGATCTGTCCCGGGAGCTGAGGTAATATTGGAGTCGCATGATAGCAAGGCACACATGAAAAGCCTCCCCAGGGCGTAGGGTACAAGTTGCTGTGAGGGAATCTGATGTTTTTTTGAACTTTGTTTCTTTTGAATAAAAATGGGCTGCCATGCCCTTGAAAATGCAGTCGGGACTGACACAATTTATTCAACTCAGATGTACCACTAGAGCTTAATCACCCCGGTTCATTACAGTATGGTGGAGGCCCTCTCCCTCTGATAAAAGTGATCTTGTGGCGAATCCGCTGCAGAGACCACTTTTATCAGAAAGAGGACTGTCCGCCGGTTAAGAATATACCGGGGTTATAGCAGCTATCTGCTGCCATAACCCCGGTATTCTACGCAGTAGTGTATTTCGGTTTTGTGCTACCCAAGGCCCGACTAAACTCGTGCACCCCCGAATTTAAATATGACCCACCCCTTCCTCTCAAGGTCACACCCCTTGCTGTTTAAGGCCAGCCCTGAAATTTTTGAGTGGGGACACTAGTTCTGAGGGCCTGGGGGGGGGGCAATTGATTCCCTTAATTTGCATAGATTTTCTCTCACTTCCTGTTTGGCTATGGGGCAGGAAGTGAAGGGAAATCTCTGCAATGGGACAGGGATAGTAAAAAATAAACTGACAGGGGCTATAACCCTCCCTTATTCTATCCAAAATGGAAAAAAAAAATAGTTCTACTTTAATCACTTCAGCCCCGGAAGAATTTACCCCCTTCCTGACCAGAGCACTTTTTGCGATTCGGCACTGCTTCGGTCTAACTGACAATTGCGCGGTCGTGCAACGTGGCTCCCAAACAAAAATTACGTCCTTTTTTTCCCACAAATAGAGCTTTCTTTTGGTGGTATTTGATCACCTCTGTGGTTTTTATTTTTTGCACTATAAACAAAAAAATTGTGACAATATTGAAAAGAAACACAATTATTTTTTTACTTTTTGCTATAATAAATATCCCCAAAAAATATTTAAAAAAAAATGTTTTCCTCAGTTTAGGCCGATACGTATTCTTCTACATATTTTTGGTAAAAAACAAACAAAACAAACGCAATAAGCGTTTATTGATTGGTTTGCGCAAAAGTAATAACATCTACAAAATAGGGGATAGTTTTATGGCATTTTTATTGATAATTTTTGCATTGATTACTGTGTAAATGTGACTGGCAGTGAAGAGGATAACCCCTAGGTGGCGCTGTAGGGGTTAAGTGTGTCCTAGGGAGTGATTCTAACTGTTGGGGGGAGGGGCTGTGTGTGACACGTCACTGATCAGCACTCCGCAATACATTGAGCTGTGATCAGTGTCAGTGTCATTAGGCAGAACCGGGAGATGCTTGTTTATATTAGCATCTCCCCGTTCTTCTCCATGAGACGATCGCGGGTATCCCCACAGACATCGAGATCGCGGTCACGGAGCTCCCGGCGACGCGCGCGCCCGCGAGCCGCCTCTTAAAGGGCAATGTACAGGTACCTTAATCTACCTGCACGTGCCCTTCTGCCGCAGTATATTTGCGCAAGGCGATCGGGAAGCCGCTAAGCACAAATTTTTGATAGTTTTATAACGAGGACGAAGAAGATATAACCATGCCAGCGGTGCAGCAGAAAACATATAGCACAGTGAGGAAGGTTTGTGGTCCATGATGATAGGACAGTCAAAATTAGAAGGGGAGCCCCCCTCCTCCACGGTTGCAGAATGTCGGCCGCCCACAGTACGGCCACTTTATGGGGGCGCTAGACTAATTTGCCTCCCAGCCCATAAGACTGGCGCTAGCCGGCAGGGACTCTTTCTGTGCTGCCCCCCCTTGCAAAGTGCTGCCCTAGGCCTGGGCCTTGTTGGCCTAGGCCAGGATACAGCATTGATTCTACGTCAAAATACTGACATAAAATGACGGCGGGCGGTCCGGAAGTAGTTAAGCCACATAGATTTGAATGCGTTCCATTGAAATCAATGGGCTGCGACTTGTCATGCAGCTTTATGCGTCTAAAGTCGCATGACAAGTCGCACAAGTGTCAACGGTGCCAAACGCACTGTAGAGTACAGGGCCACTAGTAATTCAAGGTGACAGTGATTGGAGGTGGGAAGCCCCCAATGTTACTATAAAGGATTTCCATCTGAACTCAAAATGCCGTATACATCTGCTCCCGGTTACAGTAACTGTTGTACACAACCCGATCAAGGAGAGGAGATAATCTCTGGGTCTGTTTTTAGCACTTTCAGATAAACTAGTAACACACTTTATATCCTGTGCTTGTTCACCATTCTGTTTGTTTTTCCATTCACTGACTCGGCAGCAACAGCAGCTGTGTGGTTTACACTGCTTCATACCAATCTCTGGATTTCTAGACCCTTTCCATGGGTACCGGGGTCCTATCTACAATCAAAGAAGACATTTGAAGGAATGAACCAAGGCTGACGTACATACAGTACATAGTGAACGAATAGTTATACTGGTAAGCAGAATAGTGTATTTATACTGAATGTGTCATTGAGACTACCACATTGTATGCTTAGGGATAGGCAGAACTGAAAGGTTCAATCTTTTTTTATTTTTTGAAGATCTAGGGAATTCTGCAAAATGTTGCCAAAAAAGGCAAGTAGAAAAGGTGAAATAGATTTTTTTTTTGAAGGGTTCAATTGGGCTTAAAGCTGAATTCCATGAATTCAGCTCCTTTGTAATGAATGAAGGTGCATTATGAGTTAAGTCCAGTGAGGTGCATGACACCTCCTGGGCTTAGTTCTATTATTTACTGTATTTATTGGCATATAACACTCACTTTTTCACCATGAAAATTGAGTGCAAATAGCGTGTGCGTGTTATACGCCAATACTTCAATTTTAGCTGCCTCGGAGGGGACAGGGAGGGGGCGGGATGAGTGGCGTCATATTGCATACAGTGAGAATCTCCTGTTTACTTGGAGGCCTCTGTAATAGAAAGTCCTGTCACCTGGGCCACCATTGGACTACTGTTCTGTCTATCATAAGAGATTCTCACTGTATATAATCTATCGGCGCTCCCCCCCCCCCTGTATTTTCTAGGCTGCAGATGGGCATCGATCAGTCTGCATTGAAGGCAATGGTGAGGCTGCTGCATTGATGGCAATGGTGAGGCTGCTGCATTGATGCCCATGGTGAGGCTGATGCAATGATGGCCATGGTGAGGCTGCTGAATTAATGGCAATGTTGAGGCTGCTGCATTGCTGGCCTTGGTGATGCTGCTGCATTGATGGCCATGGTGAGGCTGCTGCATTGATGGCCATGGTGAGGCTGCTGCATTGATGGCCATGGTGAGGCTACTTCATTGATGGCCATGGTGAGACTGCTGCATTGATGGCTATGGTGAGGCTGCTGCATTGATGGCAATGGTGAGGCTGCTGAATTGATGGCAATGTTGAGGCTGCTGCATTGATGGCAATATTGAGGCTGCTGCATTAAAGGCAATGGTGAGGCTGCTGCATTGATGGCCATGGTGAGGCTGCTTCATTGATGGCCATGGTGAGGCTGCTGCATTGATGGCCATGGTGAGGCTGCTGCATTGATGGCCATGGTGAGGCTGCTGCATTGATGGCAATGGTGAGGCTGCTGCATTGACGGCCATAGTGAGGCTGCTGCATTGCTGGCAATAGTGAGGCTGCTGCATTGGTGGCCATGGTGAGGCTGCTGCATTGCTGGCAATGTTGAGGCTGCTGCATTGCTGGCAATGTTGAGGCTGCTGCATTGATGGCAATGTTGAGGCTGCTGCATTGATGGCCATGGTGAGGCTGCTGCATTGATGGCAATGTTGAGGCTGCTGCATTGATGGCAATGTTGAGGCTGCTGCATTGATGGCCATGGTGAGGCTGCTGCATTGATGGCCATGGTGAGGCTGCTGCATTGATGGCCATGGTGAGGCTGCTGCATTGGTGGCAATAGTGAGGCTACTGCATTGGTGGCAACGGTGAGGCTGCTGTATTGACGGCCATGGTGAGGCTGCTGCATTAATGCCCATGGTGATGCTGCTGCATTTATGGCTATGGTGATGCTGCTGCATTGATGGCAATGGTGAGGCTGCTAAATTACCTTTAAAATGTCATTGTATGTTTGTGTGTCTGGTTTTTCTTTTGGAGTATTACTGTACAATGACTATATATATTGTTCTTGGCTCTGCATAGACCTTTGTTGCCATTGGACATGTTGTGGTGCCCAGGACAGTGTCTGTGTTCCTCTTCTTTTTTTTTTTTTTTTCCATTGTATGCTTTGAAATAAACACTTAAAAAAATAAATAAATAGGACAGACTATAGTAGCAAGTCCTAGTTGCAGTCTCAGAACACCCAATAAGAGGATAATATGTGAATGGTCTAAACTACGTGGCATATTCACCAATGCCAGGAGCCTGGCGGACAAGATGGGTGAACTAGGGATACTGTTGTATGAGGAGGATTTGGATTTTGTGGGAATTTCAGAGACCTGGTTCTACAGCTCTCATGATTGGCTGGCAACCATTCAAGGGTATACCCTTTATCACAAGGATAGAGAGGGTAATAAAGGGGGAGGGGTATGCCTATATATCAACAATAATGCACAAGTGAATGTGAGAGATGACATCACTAAGGGAGCTAGGGAGGAGGTGGAATCCTTATGGTTAGAGCTCCAAAGGGATTAAGCTAAGGGGAAAATAATACTGGGAGTATGCTATAGGCCCTCTAACCTCACAATTTGGATTAGCGGCAAGGATGGGAAGTGTCATCATAATGGGGGATTTTAATTATCCAGACCTAGACTGGGTGGAGGGAACCACACATTCATCTAAGGCTCACCAGTTCCTAAGTGTCTTGCAGGACAAGTTTATGGGTCAGATGGTAGACGCTCCAACTAGAAATAATGCGTTACTGGATCTACTGATTACGAACAATATAGATCTGATCACGGATGTGGAAATATGGGGCAATTTAGGGAACAGCGATCACAGGTCAAATGGCTTCCGTATAAATCACACAAATAGGAAACATAAGGGGAATACAAAGACACTGAATTTCAAAAGAGCCAACTTCCCTAAACTACGATCCTTACTAGAAGGCATAAATTGGGATAAAATCTTAGGAACAAAGAACGCGGAGGAGAGATGGGTTTGCTTTAAGAGCATATTAAATAAGGGCATTAGTCAATGCATCCCGTTGGGTAATAAATTTAAAAGAGCGAACAAAAGTCCTGGATGGCTTAACGCCAATGTAAAAATGCATATAAAAGCAAAGGAGAAGGCCTTTAAAAAATACAAGGCTGAGGGATCATCATCAGCATTCAGACTTTACAAAGAATGCAACAAGATATGTAAGGGTGCAATTAGGGCAGCTAAGATAGAACATAAAAGACACATAGTGGAGGAGAGCAAAAAAAATCCCAAGAAATTCTTTAAGTATGTAAAAAATGGAGGAAAGAGTATATTGGCCCCATTAAGAACGAGGAAGGACATCTGGTTAAAAAGGATGGGACGATGGCGAAGGTATTGAATTTATTCTTCTCCTCGGTCTTCACGAGGGAATCTGGGGGCTTCCGTAACCAAAACTGCAGTGCTTATCCTCATGACACATCACAGGAAGCACCTCCATGGTTAACAGAGGACAGAATTAAAATTAGACTTGGGAAACTTAACATTAATAAATCACCGGGACCAGATGGTTTGCACCCGAGGGTACTTAGGGAACTCAGTCAAGTAATTGCCAGACCATTGTTCCTAATTTTTACTGACAGTCTACTGACTGGAATGGTACCAGCTTATTGGAGAAAAGCCAATGTGACACCAATATTTAAAAAGGGCCCAAAATACATCCCTGGGAATTACAGACCAGTTAGCCTAACATCAATAGTATGTAAACTCTTGGAGGGGATGATAAGGGACTAGATTTTAGTAATGAGAACGGTATCATTAGCAGTAATCAGCATGGATTCATGAAGAATAACTTTTGCCAAACCAATCTACTAACCTTCTATGAGGAGGTGAGTTGCCATCTAGATAAAGGAAGGCCCATAGATGTGGTGTATCTGGATTTTGCAAAAATATTTGACACAGTTCCCCATAAACGTTGACTGTACAAAATAAGGTCTGTTGGCATGGACCATAGGGTGAGTACATGGATTGAAAACTGGCTACAAGGGCAAGTTCAGAGGGTGGTGATAAATGGGGAGTACTCTGAATGGTCAGGGGGTGGATAGTGGGGTCCCCCAGGGTTCTGTGCTGGGACCAATCCTATTTAATTTGCTCATAAGCAACCTGGAGGATGGGGATGGGGTAAACACTTCAATCTCTGTATTTGTGGCCGATACTAAGCTAAGCAGGGCAATAACTTCTCCGCAGGATGTGGAAACCTTGCAAGAAGATCTGAACAAATTAATGGGGTGGGCAACTACATGGCAAATGAGGTTCAATGTAGAAAAATGTAAAATAATGCATTTGGGTGGCAAAAAATATGAATGCAATCTATACACTGGGGGGAGAACCTTTGGGGGAATCTAGGATGGAAAAGGACCTGGGGGTCCTAGTAGATGATAGGCTCAGTAATGGCATGCAATGCTAAGGTGCTGCTAACGAAGCAAACAGAATATTGGCATTAAAAAGGTGATCAACTCCAGAGATAAAAACGATAATTATGCTGCTCTACAAGACTCTGGTCCGGCCGCACCTGGAGTATGCTGTCCAGTTCTGGGCATCAGTCCTCAGGAAGGATGTACTGGAAATGGAGTGAGTACAAAGAAGGGCAACAAAGCTAATAAAGGGTATGGGGGATATTAGTTATAAGGAAAGGTTGCGAGCACTGAACTTATTCTCTCTGGAGAGCAACTTTAATGCAATTTTGGATGGGTG
Organism: Lithobates pipiens; assembly: GCF_037356315.1. NCBI lineage: Eukaryota > Metazoa > Chordata > Amphibia > Anura > Ranidae > Lithobates > Lithobates pipiens. The sequence goes on from NW_027507685.1 coordinate 242,532,778, forward strand.
CAACTTGGATGCAAGTTTGGCTTTGACCAATGATAATGGACAACTGTTGCGTTGTATAACATTCAGTTACGACTTTCATGCAACTTTTGAGGGCTAACATTGAAGTCTATGGACCTTGAGCTGCATGAAAGTCAGACAAAAGTAGTGCTTGAGCTACTTTGAAGTCGCTGCTACTTTAAATCACACATATATGAATGGTTATCACTGGAAAACATGGGGAACAGCTTGTCATGCAGCTTTGATGTCCAAAGTTGCATGACAAGTCACACAAGTGTGAATGAAGCCTAAATGTTTTCTGAGGATTATAAAAGCTCTTTGCAACTATTATGAATGCTAACAAAGTGGTCCTTCCTTAGCCTTATTATACATGGCCACTCATTAGCCTCATTTAAATGGTCCCTCATTAGGGTTATTATAAATGGACTTTCATTAGTCCCAGCCTTATTATAAATGGCCCATCATTAACCTCATTATTATTATTATTTTTTTTCACAAAAAGGCTCCATGCACACTGGATGTTAAAAAAATAACATTATAAAAACGCCAGTGAGTCTTTCAAAGTTTTTTTTTAAGTTTTTGCAATATCGTTTATTAGCATTTTTAGCGTTTTTCCGTGTTAGTGTTTTTTAGCCTTTTTCTATTTTTGAAACTTTCTTTTATTTTAATTTTTTCTCAATGGATCAAAAACGTTTATCAACGTTTATCAGCGTTTATGAGCATTTGGCGTTTTTTGCGGTCAGAAAAATGACTCCTGAACGCCATTTTATGGCGTTCAGAAAACAACCCATAAACTCTACTGCTGATAGAAGTTTAAAAACGTCCATGTATGCATGGACACATAGGATAACATAGAGTGGAGTTCATGGGCTGTTAAAAAAAAATAAAAAAACGCCCACACTGCCATTTATGAGCTCCAGTGTGCATGAAGCCAAAAGGAAAAAAAGACAAAGGTAAAATAAAAAAAGACTCCATAAAAAGGAAAATACACAAATGCAAAATGACATGACAAAATATATATACTTTAACTACATCTAAAAAACACCTTGAAATTTGGAAAAAAAGGGCAGATTTTTTTTTTTTTATTAGCTAATTTTCCCTACGCTACTCAATTAGCCAAACTGGACATTTTGATGCATTTTAATAGAATTTTTATGCATTTGTTTTGCTTATGCGTTATGCAAAATGGGGAAAACACAATTTTTTATTTTAGTCTGCAGATGCATGACAAATTTTCACCTAAAAAAAAAAAGAAAAAAATAAAGCTTGATACAATGTACATGCATTTTTGTACATTTTGCTATTCATATCAGTGGACTAAGCTGCAGCACACAGGTGTGAACTATGCTATGAGAATGTGATTTTTATCCAAAAGTTATTTCATACTTTGTACTGCAGTTCATGAAATTGCTTGATGCCTAATGCCGCGTACACATATACCCCTACCCATTCACCTGGGGGAAAAAGTGTCAATAAAAAAACACACTACACAGGTTTTTAAAGTAGGTTATTAGGCAGCTCCGGGGGTCTTCTTCCGACTTCGGGGGTCTTTTTCTGACTTTCTTCTCGTCGGGCTCCTCCGCTATCTTCTGTTCTTTTGCGGCTCTTTTGCTAGCGTTGGCCCGGCTTTCTCCTTCGTTGCCGCCGTCGCTGTCTTCTTCTTCTTCCTTCTTCTGTTCTTCCGATGTTGGCACGACGCTCTCTCCCGCTGTAATGCCATGGATATGGTGCGCGGGGACTTATATAGGCATAAGTGGTGGGGTCTCCGGGTGATGTCACCTGGTGACCCCACCCCTTATGACGTCACATTCCCAGCATGCCCGGGACTGTGATGTCATAAGGGGCTTATAAATTATTGAAATTCCCCCTGCCCGCAGACCCCGACAACCAACAGCCAGGGTTGTCGGGAAGAGGCCCTTGTCCTCATCAACATGGGAATAGGGTACTTTGGGGCCTGATTTGGAGCAATGTCCCTCTGTCCCTCATTCCTCCTCATTTGTCCCTCATTTTGGTCTGATCTATATACATGTATATAAAATGCATTTGTAAATTACAAAAGCCAATATAAATGAACAGTAGTGGTAAAAAAAACACTTGTGGGTTTAACCAATCTTGTCTATTTCTCCTTTAAGGAGGTGTATCCTGTGCCTGCATACTTTTGCTGATAGGTGTCCCTCATTCCCATCTCAAAAAGTTGGGAGGTGTGCATTATGACACATATATTATAGTGCATTGCATTATAGCAGCCTATTCATTTTGAATGGCCTGGCAATGTGTGTGTATATATACACTGATGGTGAAAATAGTTTTTACTTTTATTATTTTATTTTTTTATTACTTTTTTTTTACAATTTTTTTTAGGAGCCTGAGTGAAATATCAGGGGTCAAAACAGGGGGAATGCTCATCACACGGGGTGATTAGGGTGTGCCCAGGCACACCCGGCACACCCTGTGCTCAAGCCTATGATGCACACACTGTTCACATCTGTACGTGTAGTGTGCTACAAGGCAGGTGTGTTCTGGTGAGTCAAAATGAAGACGCACATAGATCCATGCGTTCAAATGCAATTCAGCCCAAGGACTCCTTTAAACTCGCAGTCAGATGGGTAGTAAAAACACGTGGTTGAGCCACATTCCCCCCCCCCGTCTGACCATACTTGGTTTAAATCTCACCTGGTCTCTGCTGAACCGGCAAGGATTTGCATCATCTATGGCTGGCTTAGGGTTGGTTCACACCTATGCAGTTTGTTTTTGATCCATTTCTGCAGTGCTTTTTGCTTTGCATTTTGTGTTTTTGCACACACATTTTGTGTGTTTTTTTTATGCTTTTTGCATTTTTTATGCTTTTTTTTTTTATTTGGACAATTTGTTTTGACCCCAGATCTCACTGTAAAGAGGACCTGTCAAGCACTATTGCTATTACAAGGGATGTTTACATTGATTGTAATAAGAATAAAAGTGATAAAAAAAAAAAAATGTAAAAAGAAAGCATCAAACTAGAAAAATGAATGTACAATTAACAATAATAATTAAAAAAAATAATTATAAAGCGCCCCTGTCCCTGCTTGCTCGCTTGCAGAAGCAAACACATACCTAAGCCACGCCCACATATGAAAACGGGGTTTAAACTACAGGTGCTGCCAGGAACGTTAGAACAAGAGCAATAATTCTAGCCCTAGACCTCCTCTGTAACTCAAAACATGCAACCTGTAAAAAATTTTAAAGAGTCGCCTATGGGGATTTTCAAATACCGACATGTTAGGTATCAATTTACTCAGCGCAACATCATCTTTCACATTATACAAAACAATTGGGCTAACTTTACAGTTTTTTTTTAATGCATAAAACTATTTTTCTCCCCCCCCCCCCCCCAAAAAAAAAGCGTTCGAAAAATTGCTGCGCAAATACCGTGCAAGATAAAAAAAGACAGCCATTTTATTCTCTAGGGTCTCTGCTAAAAAAAAACACACACACACACACACACATATATATATATATATATATATATAAAAAAATATGATTTTTACATGTAGGAGAGAAATGTCATAACTGGCCTGGGTAGCAAGTGGTTAAACCTGCACCGTTTAGGAGATATTTACTGTACATGCTGCCAGCTACATCACTGGCGCATGCGCTCCTGAAGGAGCGTTCCTTCATAGTCCTGTGCTGTAAATGGCGGCTCCCTTACGCATGCTCGGGAGTGATGTCCTCACAACTCCAGCCAGTCACACAGCCGTAGTCTGCGAACCTGGAAGGAAAACGGGTGAAGATGGAAGCCTTGTCAGCAGGAACAGCTCGCTGCTGGAAGGACTTTGTTCTAAGGTAAGTTTCACATAATGTGCTAGTATGCGATGCATACTAGCACATTATAGCTTTAACTTGCAGGTTCCAAAAAAAAATTCCAAAAAACACACCACCGCTTATTACCGCTTTAAGAGGTGCAAGTATTTAAAGTCATTTCGAAGTGCTAAAATCATGATATACAGCAGTACAGGGCTATAAAAAGAAAATAGGCGTGAGACTGTAACTGGGATGTAAGATAAAATATTGTTATCCGTGTACAGTATTTGGATACATACAATATGTGTATATATGAAGTCAGAGACACCAGGCAAATACAATTAGTCCCAAGTTACACAAACAGAGACGCCTGACGCAGTAGGGTGGGTGTGGCCCTCTGGCTGTCATGCAGAGCCTGAAAGATCTCAGCTAAGCAAATAAATTAGCAAATCCAAGTGCATCATTGTGTGAGCTTTCCTAGTGGGAGACTGCTGATAGCTTACCGCATTTCATTTTGTAATTCATTTTAGGCTCCATTCACACTGAAAGCGACGGCCGTTGGCACCAAAGCGCCGCTTGTTTTAGCGCTTCTGAGCCGCTTTTCGGACTCTATCGGGGAGCTTTTAAAGTGGAGTTCCGTTAAAAAAAAATTATTAAAAGTCTGCAGCTACAAATATTGCAGCTGCTGATTTTTAATAATTGGACACTTAATTGTCCCAGGGTGCAGCGATGCAGGGGAGCGGAGCCCCGCTCGTCTCACCCTCCTCTCTGCGGCGCCGGCATTGTAAGTGTGGGTACCCAGCTGTGGCTCCAGAGCCGGGCACCCACTACGCTTGCAGTAGCCGCGTTGCGCACCGTGACTGGCCGGGCAATCATCAGGGACCTGTGACGTGTCTCAGATGATTGCCAAGAGGGAGGGGGGGAAAGGTGATCTCTCTTCCAGTGCCACATTGTGCCGGGAGGAAGTGGGAGCTGGGACCCTCTGAAAAGAGGGAATCCACTCGCCCCCCCCCCCAAAAAAAATGACATGCCAATTGTGGCATGTCAGGGGGTGACCTCCCTTAAAGCAGAAGTTCCATTTTTGGGTGGAGCTCCATTTTAACCCAAAAAAGGGTTAAAACTCCCATTTTGCGGAGCTTTCGAATCGCTTTTAAGTTACTTTGAAAACGCTGCCCATTCATTCCAATGGGCAGGGCGTTTTGGGGGAGCTAAATACAGCGCTCTCAATCTGCCCCAAAGATGCTGCTTGCAGAACTTTTTGGAATGTCCCGCAAGCGCACCGCCCCCCCCCCCCCCCCCCAGTGTGAACAGACAGACTGGGATGAATAGGAGGTGGTTTTCCAGCGCTTAGCAGAGGCTATGGGTAAAGGGTGTAGCGCTCATAATACAAAATAATACAAAGGCATAAAGTTCATGATTAAAAGTTCATCACTATAAAAAGAAGGAAAAACTGGAAACAATCAGAACCAAGTCCACCAGGAAGAAAAATGATCAAAATCCATCATAGGAATATAGAAGAAATTATAAAGATCCCATCACCTTCACCCAATAGAACTGACCCTTACCATCAGTGTATGGGTTATACACATAAATGCATTCAGGTAAAAAAAGCGATCCTTCCAGCTTTAGTAGCAATCCACTGCATATGTGTTCCAAAGAGATCCTTCTCCCAATAGACCAGAAAGCAGACTAATGCCGTGTACACAGAGCCAGATTTTCCGTCGTAAAATGTGCGATCGCATCGTGTTGTTGGAAATTCCAATCGTGTGTGGGCTCCATCTGACTTTTTCCGTCGGAATTTCCAACACACAAAGTTTGAGAGCTGGATCTAAAATTTTCCAACAACAAAATCCGATTGTTTAAATTCCGACCGTGTGTAGACAATTCCGACGCACAAAGTGCCAAGCATGCTAGGAATAAATTACGAGACAAAAGCTATTGGCTACTGCCCTCTTTATAGTCCCGTCGTAAGTGTTTTACATCACCTCGTTCTGAACGATCGGATTTTCCGACAACTTTGTGCGACCGTGTGTATGCAAGTTTGGGCCAAAATCGGTCGGAAAAAATCCAATGGATTTTGTCGTCGGAATGTCCGACCGTGTGTACGGGGCATAATAGAACCCTTCCTCTCAGCGGGATATATAAAGCCAGGTATGTTCAAGGGCTCAAGCTCAATAATCATACAAATGCAAGGAATAAAAAGAGAACGCTCACTGCACAGGCATCCAATCACAAAAGTATTTATTGTACAATATAAAATAAACTCACATTTTAAAGTGGTTGTAAACCCTTTACAACCACTTTAACCTACAGGTAAGCCTAGATTAAGGCTTACCTGTAGGTGCTTGAAATATCTCCCAGACCTGCATGGTCTAGGAGATATTTGCACATCACCGTACAGCGATTTCTTCTGCGCATGCGCCGGAGTTAGAAAGGGCACACTGTGCCATTTTTAGCTTTGGTCATGGCATTAAACGCGATGCCACGTGTCTCCGGCCAGTCACAGAGCCGCAGTTCGCGGCCCGGAAGGAAGAGGGGTGAAGAATGGACGCTCGCTACTAGCGAGGAAGACGGGGACATCGTGGGCTTCTCTTGCAGGTAAGTGTCACATATTTTTTGGAATAAAATATTTTTTTGGACAGTAAAAATATTTTTTGTGGTAAACCAGCATGTTTTTAAACCATAAAACAATACACAACTCAGGAACTTACAAAGTTCAACTTTGATAAATTGAAGGCAATATCAGACATTAGTATGTCCACCCCTGTGAAAGCCAAATTTTGAAGATGAACACAAATTGGGAGTCATAATGGGGATTTCCCTCCTGATCCCATGCCTAATGTCAACATGTGCTAGCTCCCATCATGGGCGATCAATGGACATGTTTCGGGGGTGCAACCCCTTCCTCTCACCTACTTTAGTTGCAAGGATGGGGTTGCACCCACAAAATGCGTACCTTGATGTCCCGTGATGGCAGATAGCACATGTCGACCAGGGCCATCTTTAATATTAATTGGACCCTGGGCAAAACTTTTCTTGGGCCCCCCCCCCATGCAGTTTTGCTCTCCACCTGCTCTGAGACATACAATAAATAGCAGCTAGACTCAAAATCAGTTTACTGAAACAGATCAGGCAGCTATTGCGATTGGTTGCCAGAGGTTACAGTGTATCATTATCAGTCACTGACTGGTTGCTAGAGGTTGCACCACACATTACGGCTCACTGATTAGTTGCTGGAGGTTACAGCACATGATTTCTGCTTGTTGATTGGTTGCAAGAGATTACTGTGGATATGACCTCAGGGGGCATGTCAATGCCACTGGCCGCTGCTAATTACATATGAATGCTGCCGCTATTTACATATGTATGCTGGTAATTTACATGTAAACACAGGGTCTGCCAGTGAGTCATCTGTACACTATAAGGCAGAGCTGGGCAGCATTAGTAGCAGCACTTCACACTGAGATATCGGGACACAGCACAGGACTAAAACCTCAAGGGACAAGGGAATTTAAACTGGGATAGTTGGCAAGTATGAGGCAGCTGCTTTGGGCCCCACAACAATGACAGGGCCCAGTGCAGCTGCCCCTTTTTACCCTGCCTTAAAAACAGCCCTGATGTTGACACACTGTGTGCATCTTCAAAATTTGGCTTTCGACATTTTTTTAGAAAAGTTATAATAAAAAAAAAATTAAAAAATGTGGATGTGTTTTATATTCTGCCTAAAACATCAATGATGTTTCTGAGTCTTTTTTTCCACATCATTGATACCTTCCTTGATTTTCTGTAAATCCTGATTGCACACCATGATCTCCCTGATGAGGACGTGTGTACTTGCACTTGTGAAATTAGATTCTTCTTCCACAAAATCCACATCACCTAAAATAAAAAAAACACACCATGTATTAGAAATATGCAGACATCCATCTATTACCTGAAGCTGTGGTCTCAGACACTCACCTGTTGTGGTCACTATTTCGCCCACTTCATAAACCTCTCCTTCCTCCACACACAACATGAGGTTGTGGTGTTGTGAGTTTCCCTTCTTTAGGAGGTGGGGGGTCCCTGGTGACCTCAGATGTCCAGAGTCTTTTCTCCCCTAAGTTAATTTTAAAAAAAAAAAGTATACACACAGATATTTGAGGCCAGAAATAGGAATATGAAACATTGCTTGAAAGTGCCGTACAATTAACGATTTTGGCAGAGTTCCTTCCAAGCTGAAGATATGATTTTTTTTGCCTTTCTAAAGCTGGAATAATTACCTTTTTTGTGTGCAAGTTTCACACATGGAGACACCCCTAGTATCCACTGGAACACCTGTGTGGGACACCCTAAAAGGTTTGTTCTGGTGTCCCACACTAGTGCTCCTGCGTCCAGATGTGTAAACAGCTGCTGAGTGTCCTCTCCTTAAACTGAATCAAGTTTGCATTTCATACTAGTTACAAACCCATCTAGACAACAATGTCCTAAACTTCTTTTAATCCAAATAGGCATGAACAAATGTAGTTAACCTGCATCTGCCAAAAACATTGTACTAGTGGGCGTGTAACGAAGTTTACTACGAACGATTTACTATGCCCACAAACCTGAAACTTGCCATTTTAAACTGTACAGCAGTAAAGAAAAGCACATGGAGCAGCATCACCGTAATAAGAATAATAGGAGCACACGACAAATACTTACTTTTTTGCAGCACTCTCTTGATTCTTCTGTACTGATCCTGTTCCCTCAAATTGAGGTCTGACCAGCGTTTCTTCAATTGATCGCCGTACCCCAAAATTCTTCTGCAGACTTTTTACAACTTTAGTCATGATCTTAGACTTTCTGACATTTGGGTTTGGGTAAGGTCCATGCTTCCCGTCATAATCGACCCTCTTCAAGATGTCCACCATCTCTACAAAGGACATATTAGAGGCCTTAAATCTCCTCCGGGATTGGGACGTTCGTGGCTCCGGGCTTTCGTTGTTGCTGCTGTCTTCATTCACTTGTCCTTTCTCCGCCATGTGCTCTCCTACTGCGCCGAAAGAGAAGGGGCAGGGAATATACTATAAAGAAGGTCAGGGGCAGGCAGAGTTTCACGCATGCGCAGTGTATATAAAGCCTAACACTGTGCTTCGTACGTACGATCTGTGAACGGAGGACGGAGTAGTGGAAGCGCCATTCGTTCTAATGAAGGTACAATTTTAACTTGGGGCATCAGTGGCCTATACTACTTATATATTGAGGCCTATATTGGGACAAGATTATGCGAGTTTAGCCTGACATTAGGGTTTGTCTTGTGTTGTGTCTTGCAGATAAAATGGATCGATTCAATGATCATGATTTCCTCCTCCAATTCTGTGGCAGACAAAACACCCCTTTTATACAAATTGGCTAAAGAGGAAGGCAGCACTGGATGAAATGCTTGAATTTGTGAAGCCGCAGATCCCCACGACAGATATCAACTATTTGAAGTGCAAAATTGGTGGGCTGAGGAGCACATATAATAGAGAGCACAAGAAAGTCCAGGATTCCCAGGGATCAGGAGCAGCAGCAGAGGACGTTTATGTCCCCAGGCTGTGGTACTATGATAGAATGCTGTTTCTGTCAGACCAGACTGAAATCAGGCCATCACTCTCAACCCTTCCTTCCACTCTTCCTTCCACCCTAGCTGAGGCTTCCAATGTCCAACCTGGGCCTTCCACCCAGGAAGATGTGGAGGAGCCCAGCTTGAGTCAGGTATAACACTGTTCAACATATTTCTCAAAATTGTGTTTGATTGATGAATAATAAACTAAAACTATGTCCCTTTTTCATACACAGGAAATCCTCAGCTAGGAGGAGGCTGTAGAATGTGTCAGCCAGGAGGTGGCAGGGGAAAGTGGCAGCCAGGAGGTGGCGGGGTTAAGTGGCAGCCAGGAGGTGGCAGGGTTAAGTGGCAGCCAGGATATGGCGGGGGTAAGTGGCAGCCAGGAGGTGGCGGGGGTAAACGGTAGCCAGGAGGTGGCCGGGCCCAGTAGCCTGACCGAATCCCAGGTCCCTCCCCTCCACCTTCAACAAAAAGGGCCCAGGAAGGGGAGGTGCATGGAGGAGTCAGCACTTGGGTTAATTCAGCAGGCTTCTTCAGCCCTTAGAACCCCCTCAGTCTTCTTGAGGCCTATACCTGTATGGCTGCCAAAAAAATGCAGGAAATGGAGGTGGGTCAATGCCTCTTTTTTGAGGAAGTGATATATATATGGCCCTAAATAAGGGGTTGGGGGTGAACTCACAAGCAAAACCTACCTGTGTGAGTTGGACCATCCTCCTCTTTCAACTCCACCTCCTGCCACAACTCCAATACCAGAGCCACAGCCTGGAAGCAAGCGTGTAAGGAAGATAAGAGAGTGATGGCCTGGGTTCGATCTTGTCTGGCAAAAGACGCAGGCTGTTGTAAGCCCACAGCCTGGGGACATATACGTCACCTGCTGCTGTTCCTGATCTCTCGGAGTCCTAGATTGGATTGTGCTCCTTAGGCTCCCAATTTTGCCTGTCAAATAGTTGATGTGGGCCCTGGGGTACAACGGCTTTGCTAATTTCACCAGTTTATCCAGCGTTGCCTTCCTCTTTTTTTTGTTATGACCCCTAATAAATGTATATATTTTTTTTCTTAAATCATTGTGTTACAATTAAAAAAGGACAGGTTGTTAGTGAGTAGGCAGGTACATTTAAAATAGACATTGTCAAATTAACAAGGGACACCAACACCAACCAATCTCTTTGAGGTTAAAAAATACAAGATAATAATGGTGTTGTGGTAACTTGACACGCAAAATGAGAAAAAATATTATGGAGATCACTAGAAAAAAAATAAAAAAACAAGAGACCTTGATAAAAAAAAAGGAGATCACTATAAACAAAAATTATAAACATTATTCTGGAGATCTGGTGAAAAAATAAAAAATACTATGCATGAGATCACAAGAAATAATTAAGAAATCAGTTTGTAAGAACTCTGTGTGAATATCAGCAGCAAAACAAGTTCATAATTCTAGCATTATAAAGAAGAAGAGAATGCTCTGCATTGAAAGATTTCTAAATTTGCAGCGCGACGAATGTGATATCTCCATTACGAACACTAGTTTTACCAGAGCATTTCCGTCTAATACTCGATTCAGAGCATGCGTGGAATTTTGCGCGTCGGAATTGTCTACACACGCTCGGAAATTCCGACAAAAAATGTCCGATGGAGCCTACACACGGTCGGAATTTCTGGCAACAAGCTCCCATCGAACATTTGTTGACGGAATGTCTGATCGTGTGTACACGGCATTAGTTTTATAGGGAAGGTTAGTGTTGGGGTCACAGGAAAGGTTTGTGTGAGGATTCGAAGGCAGATTAGTGTTATGCCCTGTACACACGGTCGGACATTCCGACCACCAAAGCTTTATGATTTTTTCCGACGGATTTTGTCCCAAAATGGTGTTGCATACACACGGTCAGACAAAGTTGTCGGAAAATCCGATCGTTCGGAATGTGGTGACTTTAGTTGCATACGACAGGACTACGTAGAGGCTAGTAGGCAATAGCTTTGGTCTCGTAATTGGATCTGAGCATACGTGGCACTTTGTCCGTTGGAATTCTCTACAAACGATCGCCAAAATTTAGATCGGATTTTTTTGACGGAAAATTTTAGATCCTGCTCTCAAATTTGTTCCGGCGGAATTTCAAACGGAAAAGTCCGATAGAGCCCACACACGGTTGGATTTTCCGACAATATAATCCGATCTGACCTTTTCCATCGTAATTTCTGACAAGGCATTTGAGTTACAGGAAGAGTTTGTGTTTGGCTTATAGGGAGGGGATAGTTTTACAGGGAATGTAAGTGTTAGGGATACAGGAAGGGGTAATGTAAAGAATATGGTTATAGAGAAGGTTAAACTAGGTACACACTATTCGTTTTTCTTTTTAGACCGCTTAGCGGGAGTTGGTTAGATACTGGTTTACCAGCACGCATGTCCGGTAGAAGACCGACATACACACTGGCTGAATGTCGGCCTGTTATTTTCCAACATTCGGGCCATGTGTACGGGGCTTTAGTGTAATTTGGAAGAGCGATACTTTGTATGCTGGGAGCTCTTTGCCAAAAATTACCAACTGTCAGGCTACTGGCATCTTTCCGAATAAGTCAAGTGATGGCAGCCCAAATTTTTTCTTGTAGCTGGTGTATTTTATTAAGCAGCAATGTGCCAAAGCTAATACACAATGTTTCTACTGTTTGTCACACATTAATACTGTTACAAGTTTCTGAAGTTCATTAAAAGTTTTTTTACTACATGTCCTGACTTGTTTGTCCAACACCATCTGTTTACCTCCGTACCTTTCCCTGTTCCATCTAAGAGGTAAGAATGGCTCCTGAGGGGAAGATAATATGTTGTAGGTAAGTTTAAATGCCAAAATCCACCAAGAACTTTTTGTTTAGCTTTGGACTGATGGAGATAGGGTTAGATCTTCTGTGAGATTTTTATGGCAGACTGTTTCACTTTTTAGGGGTTCTACCTTCACGTTCCCTCTGGAAAGGATATGATGAAAATTTTCCCCAGAGTGGACCCTGCCTCCAACAAAACTATTTTTTTCACCCAGGAATTATGGAACGAACAAGTTTTTTTTTTTTTAAAGCAGAACTAAACTCTCTCAATCAACAATTTTCTTATTTTTTTCTTATGCTACTACTTTATATTGTATTCTCTTGTTCTAGCCTTTTTTTTTTACACTTCTTCAGTTGCTTCCTGGTTTCTGGCCTAGGGTCATACATCCCAGAAATCTTCAGGAGGGGAGGAGGGGATTTCTCCGCTAAGCACACCCTCCTACCTACATGCCTGAGCTGAGAGCAGATGGATTCCATGAAGCAAATGCTACATGAATCATCTGCCCATACTCAAGATGGCCACGGCTAGGGGGTGTATTTCAAAATGATTTCTTAATAAAATAAAGCATGAAGACATGGAAGGATGGGGGAGTTTGCTTAGAAGATAAAATTATTATTATAAATCATTATTTTCAGTTTCTGGTGCTTCCAATTTAGTTCCACTTTAACAAAAAAAAAGCTAATAAGAAAATAATTCTCCTGCTAACATAATTTCCATTGACATCACTTAATTGGTCAAGATAATGTTGTTTGGGAGGGATTAGAAGATCAACAGAAGGAAGTATCCACTCCTATATAAAGCCCATTGTAGGATGCCTGAGCTCCTGCTAATCTCAGTGTCGTCTTTCTTCCATGATTCCCACCCACAGCGTCCTATACCGTCCTCCCCACCGTGCAACTCATTGTCATAAATGTCAAGCTTTCCTGTGCACGCTCCGGGACAGGAGCCCCCTGCTCCATCTCAGGAATCAACCATTAATATTCAAGGACTGCTTTCAAAATAAAATTCTACCTTTTTTTAACTCCCAAGGAACTAGAAGAGACCCAATGATAGAATGGTGTTAAAAAAAGGCGTCATCATAGAATTAAAAAAGCAAAAATGTATGATTATTGTCTCTAATGCTGTCAAAAAACAAAAACATAGTCAATTCAACCTAAGCATCAGGGCAGAACTTAGCCCCTGTACACACGGTCGGACATTTCGACAACCAAATCCGTCGGATCTTGTCCGTCGGATTTTGTCTGTCGGATCTTGTCTGAAACTGTTGCATACACACGGTCGGACAAAGTTGTCGAAAAATCCAATCTTTCAGAACGTGATGACGTAATTTCGTTACGATGGGACTACGTTCAGGCTAGTAGCCAATAGCTTTGATGTAGGAATTTGATCAGAGCATGCGTGGCACTTTGTCCGATCGGAATTCTCTACACATGATCGGAGTATGTCCTATCGGACCAGTTTGTCGGAAAATATTTCCAGCAAGTTTGAAAATTTGGTCCGACGGATATTCCGACGGAAACAGTCCGATGCATACCACACACAGTCGGATTATCCGACAACACAGTCCGATAGGACACATTCCGACAGATTCTCCGACCGTGTGTACGGTGCTAAGGGTGGTGGGGGCCCCTGGGCTTCAGTCACTTTCGGGCCCTACCTTCTATACATTACTGTATTTATTGGCGTATAACACGCACCGGCGTATAACATGCACCCCAAGTTTAGGAGGGAAGTTTAAGGAAAAAACTTACATTTAAATGCCCATCAATGCAGCCTTATCAGTGTCCATCTGCAGCCTTGCCCATCCATCTGCAGCCTTGTCCAGTGTCATTGCAGCCTTGTCATTGCAGTCTTGAAGTTTAAAAATGGTGCCGCCGAGATACAGAGTCCTGTGTATCTTGGCGGCTCTCGGGTCCTCTCGGCGGTTCTCGTGTCCTCTCGACAGCTCTCAGGTCCTCTTGACAGCTCTCGGGGTCCTCTCTCAGTCCAAAGCGTAGCCGAGTGTACTCGGCTCGGCTCACAGTCACACCCAGTCCCTGTGTTATGTCCATCATAGGGCGGGACTGGGCGTGACTGTGAGTGGAGCCGAGCCGATTACACTCGGCTATGTATCTCGGCGGGGCCCGCGGGGCCACCTATTGGGCGAGGCCCATGGGCTTGAGCCCAGTCAAGCCCAATGGTAAGTCCGGCCCTGCTAAGCATACAATGTAAAAATCCATAAGCAGAGGTTACCGTCAGCCAAAAACTATTTTCTAGGTCAGGATTTCTCAACTGGGGTTTCATTTGGGTTCCACTGTGATGCCTCAAACATGGGACACAGTTTGTCCTGATCAGCATCATGCTCTGCCATGGGACAAGAGGCCACCGGTAGACATGTGATATTCATTTCATTACGAATCGAAATTCTGACTAAATGTTCGTTAGTTGGAGATTCAAATGTAACGAATTTCAATGAATCCAAAATAAATGATACCAAAACTACAAGTTCATTTGTATCCATTCGTTTTATTCTGACATTTTGTTAATGTTTGAAGCATCTGAAATAACGTAACAGCATAACAAATGATCCAAATCAATTCGGATCCATTTTGTTTTTAATGTTGCATTAACATTTATTTTTTTTACTACAAAAAATGCACTACATATGAAATGGAAACATATTGCGATACAGTAAGTAGAGATGGGCAAACTGTTCAGGCCGAGCATCGGTTCAGTCCCGAACAGCACCCATTCGTGTTTTCTCCAAACACCCGATTTTTCCAGGCTGCTTTGTGGAATGTTCCCCACCGAGCACACAGTGAATAGTTGCCAGTTGTTAACCACTTTAAGACCGAGCCTCTTTTTTAGATGTGGTGTTTACAAGTTAGAAATATTTTTTTGCTAGAAAATTACTTAGAGCCCTAAACTTTATAAAAAAAATTCTAACACCCTAGAGAATAAAATGGCGGTCGTTGCAATACTTTCTGTCACACCATATTTGCGCAGTGGTCTTACAAGCTCACTTTTTTGGGAAAAAATAAACTTTTTTTTAAAGTCTACAGTAAAGTTAGCCCAATTTTTTTTTATATTGTGAAATTTAATGTTATGCCGAGTAAATTGATACCCAACATGACACACTTCAAAATTGCACCCGCTCTTGGAATGGCGACAAACATTTACCCTTAAAAATCTCCATAGGCGACATTTAAAAAATTCTACTGGTTGTATGTTTTGTGTTATAGAGGAGGTCTAGGTCTAGAATTATGGCTCTCACTTTACCGATCGTGGTGATACCTCACATGTGTGGTTTGAACTCCATTTTCATATGCGGGAGCTACTCATGTATGCGTTCGCTTCTGCATGTGAGGTCGGCGGGACAGGGCTCGTTTAAATTTTTATTTTTTTTTATTTATTTTACCTTTTATTTATACACTGTTTTAAAAAAAAATTGTGTCACTTTTATTCCAACTACAAGGAATGTAAACATCCCTTGTAATAGAAAAAAAGCATGACAGGACCTTTAAATATGAGATCTGGGTTCAAAAGACTTCAGATCTCATATTTGGACTTAGGCCAAAGGCTCTAACAGGCTTCAAAATAGGGAGGGCTCAGGGCGCAGAGAATGCGTACGGAGCCCACCCAGGTGTGTTACAACAGCAAATGAATATTCGCTATTGTAACGCTGATGCTCCTCCTGGCCAATCAGGAAGCGGGTCTGAGACCCGTCACCCGATTGGCTGAAAGGACAGACGATACTAATGGATGCCTAGGAGGAGGGGAAAAGCCACATGCTGGAAGCCGGAGGAGAGGCTACAGGAGCCGCTGCCCGCTACCCGCCACCTAGATGGGGTAAGTGCCAGACCGACCAGAAGACAGCGAGCGGGGCCACCTGCCGCTTGGAGGGGGGGGTGGCTTTCTGCCCCCCCCAAAAAAAAGCACCAGCTGCCAGTTCCGGGGCAGGCAGCATGCAGGACTGCCCCCAGAATTCAGAAGAAGATAGAGTGCTCCTCTACTTTACTCTGCCATGCTGCGGGAGTAAGCTGGGCTCTGATAGGAAAAAGGGACTTTTTAGGGGCTCTGATATCTAGGGGAACCTCCAATAGGAAGAATTGGGCTTTTAATGAGAAAAAAAAGGCACTTGTGGGTCTATCTCATTTTTTTTTTTTTTTATAATTCTCCTTTAAGGGGTGTGGCAGTGGGTGTATCCTATGCCTACATACTTTTGCTAATAGGTGTCCCTCAAAAAGTTGGGAGGTATGTGCATGAACCCTTAATGAAATGTTACTGTCAATAAAGTTCATAAAAAAAATAAAAATAAACATTGTGAAGCGCTGTGATTGGCACACTGGCACTGCTGTCACCCCACTACATATCAGCGGCTGACGTAGCCGCTGCTGTGAACTAACCCTTAGGCCGTTTTCTCTATTGTTTGAATGCTTTTTGATTCCTCTGGTTGAATGATCTTAAAGTGATATTAAACACAAAAGCAAGCATTTATTATATTGCCACTTGCCAGTTCTTAGGTGTGGTGGCTGCATTAGCTTTCTTTCTTTTATTTTTATCTTTCTTTTATCTTTCTTTTATTTTCATGTGGTTATTCAGCCAGTAAATCTATTGCTTAACAGAACAAGCTGTTCCACAGATGCAGCAGTTAGAGTGTTGAGACAAACCATTTACCACTGGCAGGGGTGCTAACAATGATCAATTTAAAGTGGTGTTCCCCCCCCCCCAAAAAAAAATGAGTAAAATTCCAAAAATAAAATAAAAATTTAACTCACCTCTAAATGCCTGTTGCTAGGGGGTTCCTGGTAGTCTGCCTCTTTCAGTGCCCGGGCACCTGACGTCACTTCCCCTCGGCGCAGTCAGTCATTTGGGACACGTGACAGGTCCCAGATGACTGCGCGGCGTATCAGGGCACGCGGTGCCACTCACGCATGAGCAGTGGGTGCCCGGCTGTGAAGCCACAGCTGGGTGCCCACAGTAAGAATGCCGGCGGCACCGAGCGGAGAGGGGGGGGGGGACGAGCTGAGCTTCGTTCCTCCGCATCGATGGACCCTGGGACAGGTAAGTGTCCGATTATTAAAAGTCAGCAGCTGCAGTATTTGTAGTAATTTTTTTTTTAAAGGGCACCCCACTTTAAGGAAAGACTTTATTCCAAAAAGAAACAAAAACCTGGCGGTGTGTGTTAAATGGAGTTTGACTTCAATTTTGTGTAGCTGCAGTAAATCTGCTGGTCCGCCTAACAATCACTCCCCTCCGCCATACATTAACAATGCTGCTGTCCAAAGGTGTTTCTGTTGCTCTTTCATCCAGAGCAATATTTGGGGGGGGGGGGGGGTGGCAAACCAAACCAATGCAAACCAAGAGACAGAGATGAAGGTGTCCGTAGGACTGCTGCTCCTCGCTCCAGGGCCATTGCTTCTTCTCCCAGCCGATCAGGAAGTGGGTCCTGAGACACGATTGCTGATTACCGCCATTACTTTATACTAGTCATGGCGGTAATCAGCGGCTTATAGTGGGACTGTGGTAGACAATCTGACACTGACACTGAGGGGACTGACCAACTGACATCACCAGTGACACTAATACAGTGATCAGTGATAATACTATACACTGTCACTGTACTAATGACACTGGCTGTGAAGGGGTTAACATTTAGAGGCAAACAAGGGCCTAACAAGGTTTACTGTGTGTAGTATGTGCTGCTTTTACTGCTTTGCAGGGAGAAAAAAACTGACACAGTTTGTTTACCAACAGAGGGCTGTCTTCCAGGGGTGACAAACAATGCACCCACAGCCACCCCCGCACCCCACCGTGGCTCAGCCCGGCACTTACCCCATCTATGGCGTGGGCAGCACTTCCCTTCGGGGTGACAGGGCAGCGGCTTATCCTGCGTCTCCTCTTCAGCATCACAGCGGCCGTGTATCTCCTCCCCCCTCCTCCTAGGACCTAGGCCAATAGGATCGTTTCTCCTTTCAGCTAATCAGGAAATGGGTCTCAAGACCCGATTAACACTGGTTGGTAAGCGATCCTTTTTTTTTTCCTAAGGAGCAATTCAGCACTTTCAAGGACTTTTTTTTTTTTAGCACTGAACACTTATATCACCAGTATTTATATAAGGAATTTTTTTTATTGATTTTTACCCAGCTTATGTGCACTTTTTTTTTTTTTGCTTGATTTGCACGAATGATATGTTGCAATTAGAGCTGCACGATTCTGGGCAAAATGAGAATAACAATATTTTTTTTTCTTAGAATAAAGATCACGATTCTCTTACGATTCTTGTGGCGTAACATCATCTTTCACATTATGCAAAAAAATTGGGCTAACTTTACTGTTTTTTTTTTTTTTTTTATTCAGTAAAGTGAATTTCTTCCCCAAAAATTGCATTTGAAAGACCGCTGTGCAAAAACAGTGTGACATAAAATATTGCAACAACTGCCATTTTATTCTCTAGGGTCTCTACTAAAATAATATATATATATATGTGTATATATATATATAGATATATATATATATCTATATATATATATAAAATGTTTAGGGGTTCTAAATAATTTTCTAGCGAAAAATATGGATTTTAAATTGTAAGCAACAAGTGTCAGAAAAAGGTTTAGTCTTTAAAGTGGTTGTATTGCCCGCTTGGTCATTTTTACCTACAGGTAAGCCTATAATAAGACTTACATGTAGGTAAAATGAATATCTCTTAAGCCTGCAAGGTTTAAGAGATATTCAACCTTCATGCAGTCGCTGATGTCAGCGGCACATGCACGCTGAAGGTCCGGCGGCTCTTGACGAAACTTGCCGGAACGGAACACGCCCGCATGCATGCACACGGAAGAAGCGCAGAGGGAACATATCAGCCCCCTTGGTGGGGACCACGTGAGCTGCGGGAGCTTTGTTTTAAGGTAAGTATTTCAACAGGGGTGGTCCATCCATTAAGGGTGCAGGGGTGCCACCCCCTCTATGAGTTTACTACGGCTTTAAGTGGTTAAACTGCCCTCATTTACAGACCAAAGTTCTGTAAACGTTACAATGTTTCCCTTTATAAGCAAAAGCAATGTTGTCAAACTTGGCAGGCTGCCTTTTTTTTTTTTTTTAAACAGCTGTCAGCTGTGAGCAGAGAACTCCCTGTACTGAATTGGGAAAATGCTGTGTTAAGATCGCGGTGGGGGTAGAATCGCAATCTCGATTTTTTAACGATTGATCGTGCAGCTCTAGTTGTTAATATATCTGCTTCATAATATGTTCAGTTTGTAGGCTATTTTGTATATTGTTTTCACAACACGATCGATTTGACTATTTGCTAGGCTTGTGCAATTCGCTTCGTAATTCATCGAAATTTGGCCGAATTTTGCGCCTTTCGGACATTTGGATGCATCCGAATGTCCGAATAAAAAAATAACGAATTTCAATGAATACGAAATTATAGTGGATATATAACGAATGAATTCAACATGATTCAGTAATTAGTTAACCACTTCAATACCGGGGGGCACTTAGACACCTTCCTGCCCAGGCCAATCTTCAGCTTTCAGCGCTATTGCAATTTGAATGACAATTGATTGACAATTCATACAACACTGTACCCAAACAAATTTTTTATCATTTTGTTCCCACAAATAGAACTTTCTTTTGGTGATCACCTCTGCGGTTTGAATTGTTTGCGCAAAAAATAACAAAATACCGAAAAATTTGAAAAAAAACAAGTTCTTCTTTGTTTCTGTTAAAAACATTCGCAAATAAGTACGTTTTCTTCTTCAATGACAGGCACTGATATAGCTGCACTGATCAGGCGGCACTGATGGGCACCAATGAGGTGGCTCCAATGAGGTGGCACTGATGAGGTGGCACTGACGGGCATTGATGATGGGCACTGATAGGCAGCACTGATGGGCACTGATAGGTGGCAATGATGGGCACTGATAGGTGGCACTGGTATGCGGCACTGATGGGCACACATGGGTGGCACTGATGGGTATTCATAGGCACCACTGATGGGTACCTATGGGTGGCACTGATGCATACTTATGGGTGGCACTGATAGGTGGCATGGATGGGCATGTGGCACTGATGATATTGATGGTGGCATTGCTGGGCATCATATGTTATATAATGGTGCCAGTCAGTGCCCATTTTTGGGCACTGATTGGGCATAATTTGCACATGTGGATGGCCATGGGGTACATACCTGGCCATCCACATGTTCCCCCCTTCCCTGGTGGTCCTGGCATCTCTCATGGTGGTCTAGTGTGGGCATCCGAGGGGGGGCTGCACTGATAAACAATCAGCACAGACCCCCCGTCAGGAAAGCCGCCGATCGGCTCTCCCATACTCGCGTCTATCAGACACAAATGAGCAAAAGCTGATCAACGGCTTGTCCTGTTGGCATCGTGATCAGCCGTGATTGGAGACCGCTGATCACGTGGTAAAGAGCCTCTTTACCAAGATCGGTGTAGCGGTGTGTCAGACTGACACACCGCACCAATGATCGCCGTGATGCGCGCCCCCACGGGCGCGCAGCGGCTGTTATCCTGAAGGACGTCATATGACGCCCAGTCAGTATAACTGAACCACTGCCCGGCCGTCATTTTGCTATAGGCCAGGCTGTAAGTGGTTAAAGATCTAATTAAACAAAAGGTCAACTCAAAGTAAATCTTACAGTCCAATCAGCTGATTAATTTTGTGCTGGAGGTTGGATTACTGGCAAAGTGCATGCCTGAGAACTGAGTGAGAAGGGTGTTTGTATTGTATTTGAGCCAAGGAGAAGAGATATAGGGGGTTATTTACCAAGGGCAAATCCACTTTGCACTGAAAGTGCACTTGGAAGTGCAGTCGCTCTAAATCTAAGGGGTAGATCTGAAATGAGGGGAAGCTCTGCTGATTTTATCATCCAATCATGTGCAAGCAAAAATGCTGTTTTTTATTTTCCTTGCATGTCCCCCTCGGATCTACAGCAACTTTTCTTCCAAGTGCACTTGCAGTGCTAAGTGGATTTTCCTTTAGTAAATAACCCCCAGTGCCATTGTGTGTGTTAATAGATGCAATAAACAAACGACTTTCCAAACTACGAATCGTTATCACGAATATATATACATACATAAATATTGAATTTCATACAAATGAATTCGACATGATTCGAGATTCAGTATAACGAATATCGACACTCTACAGAAATAAGAAATTATCCGAAAACGTATTAACTTAACGTAATGAATATAACAGAATGAAATTATGTATTTTACGAATGACAATGAACCGAAACTAAACAAAATTTTCCGTTGCGCACCAGTTTACTATTTGCTATAGGATTTAAAGGGACAGCGCACTTAATTTTTTTCTATAGATAGTTCAGGCACTGCAGAGTTTGCTAGTTTTGGAGAACCAATCAGGAGCTCATTTGTTCCTTTCACCCAAAATGACAGGTTTGCTTCAAGACGTCACCCCTCTTTTTCGATGTACATAGCACAGATTAGTTAACCCGCACCCTAGCTGAGTGCCCTTTGATGCAATTATGGGTAATACTGCACGTATTTATCTCTCCTGTAAGTGCCCGCAGTCAAATTAATTAAACAGGAAGAAACCTAGAGTGACAATTAGCGGCAGCACCTGCAAATCCAAGTCTCATTACAGGCCATACTTCCATCTTTTCATTAGTGTCTGGGAGCAGAATTAACCGTAACCAGGAGATAAATGCATCCAACCATGTGACTAACAAGATGGGCTGGTAAATTATTACACCGTAATAGAATTGTCCGCTGACGCACGCCCGCAATAAAGATCCTTTTGTTCTGTTGGAATATACAGAAATTCACCCCTTATGGTCACCAGGGATGGTTCTGCCAAGGAACAACCACTAGAAAAGATTTTGTGTATAATTTTCATTGCTCAAATGTCTCTCTACGGGGATCACATGGCTTTGTTATGGTGTATCATTTTACGTGGTTGGTCACTGCAGCTTAAAGTGGTTGTAAACCCATGGGGGAAAAAAAAAAAAGCAACCTGCAAGGCAAAGGCATAATGAGCCAGTATGCATAGCATACTAGCTCATTATGAATAACTTACCTGAGAATGAAGCCCCCGAAGTGGTCCTCCGTCTTCATGTCTGCCGCTGCCATCGTGACTTCCGGGTCTTGCTGCTCCGGCGCTGTGATTCGCCGGAGCAGCGATAACGTCACTCCCACGCATGCGGATGGGAGCCGACACTCGCGGCATATCGCCGCGATCTGCGGCCTGCCCAGTGCGCCTGCACCGTAGACAGCGGCCGTTGTCTTTTTGGAAATATTTACTAAACTGTGTAGGTTTAGGAGATAGTTCTTGGACCTACAGGTAAGCCTTAATCTAGGCTTACCTGTAGGTCAAAGTGGTTTGTAAGGGTTTACAACCACTTTAAAACTGAAGTAATAATATATTGTAGGCAAGCGTTTAACAACTTTTTTTTAATCATGGCACCCTTTAGAAATTATGCAAAATCTTGAGGCACCACAGTCTAAAAATGGGACCCCCCCTTCAGATCCCAGTCCCCCCGTCACATCAGAAGTCCTCCCTTTCATATCAGAGTTCTCTATCCCCCTCCTTTCACATCAGAGTCCTTAGATCTCCCACCCCCTTCACATCAGAGTCTTCAGTTCCATCCTTTAACATCAGAATTGTCAGTTCACCCCTCCTTGATCCTTTCAAATCAGAGTCCTCAGCAGTGGCGGCCTGTCCATTAAGGGCGCCCGAGCACCACCCCTCTATCCATGACCGCCACCCCCTATTCATGCACTAGCCATGGCCGCTGCCACCTCCTATTCATGTGTCTGGCCCCTTTCAGGGCATGCTGCTCTATCCATCACCACCACCATCCCCTATTCATGCTCTAGTCATCGCCGCCGCCTCCCCCTATTCATATGTCCAGCCCCTTTCAGGGCGTGCTGCTCTATCCATTGCCACCACCACCTCCTATTCATGCTCTAGTCATCATTGCCACCACCCCCTATTCATGTGTCCGGCCCCTTTCAGGATAACCTGAGAGGGTCCAGACACATGAATAGGGGGTAGCAGTGGTGATGGATAGAGCAGGATGCCCTGAGAGGGTCCGGACACATGAATATAGGGGGTAGTGGGGGTGATGGATAGAGCAGGATGCCCTGAAAGGGGCTGAACACATGAATAGGGGGTAGCGGTGGCGATAGATAGAGAATCGCTCCCTGAAAGGGGCCGGACATATGAATAGGGGGTAGCGGTGGTGATGGATAGAGCAGGATGCCCTGAAAGGGACTGAACGCATAAATAGGGGGCAGCTGTGGCGATGGATAGAGCAGGACGCCCTGAAAGGGGCTGGATACATGAATGTGGGGTAGCGGTGGTGATGGATAGAAAAGGACGCCCTGAAAGATGCTGGAATGGGGGGCAAAAAAAAGCCTATTTAAGCCTCTGGCACCTGAATGACAGCGGCGGAGGTGTTTTTTTGAAGCAGCTGATTAGAGCCAGAGGCTCTAATAGGGTTCAAAATAGGATGGGCTCTTGGTGCAGAGCATTGTGCTATGAGCCCAAACAGGTGTTACAACAGCGAATGACTATTTTCTGTTGCAAGACTGATCCTCCTCCTGGCCAATCGGAAAGCAGGTCTCATACCCGTCACCCGATGGGCTCACAGGACAGGAAATCCTATTGGACGCCTAGGAGGCGGGGAGGAGTTGCACAGAAGAAGCGAGAAGGAGAAGACACAGGAGCTGCTACCTGATACCCCGATGCCTGCCACAGCCTGATGTCTGCCGATGCCCCGATCCCAGCCGCTGCCCGATCTCTGCTGCCTAGATGGGGTAAGTTGACCGATCAACAGACAGCGAGTGGAGAGGGGTTGCGGGGCTTAGAGGTGGCGCGGGGGGGGGGGGGGGGGTGGTTGTTTGCCAATTTGAATAAAATGGTGATAATTTTACGGGAATAAAAGGGCGATCACTTTTATGTCACACAGTATTTGTGCAGCAGTTTTTCAAGTGCAATTTTTTGGGAAAAAATACACTTCAATGAATAAAAAAAATAAAAAACACACAATATATACCCCAATTTTTGGTAAAATATGAAAGATAATATTAAGTCGAGTGAATAAATATCTAACATGTCATGCTTTAAAATTGCGCACACTCGTGGAATGGCGACAAACTATGGTACAGCACTATAGGTGACGCTTAAATTTTTTTTTTACAGGTTACCTGTTTAGAATTACAGAGGAGGGCCTGTGCTAGAATTATTGCTCTCGCTCTAACGTTTGCGGCAATACCTCATATGTGTGGTGCGAACACCATACATACACGTGCGCAACCTACATATGTGTTAGCTTCTGCGTACAAGCACAGAGGGAAGGGGCGCTTTAAAAAAATGTTTCTTTATTATGTATTTTCATTTTACATTATCTCTTTATTTTTTTTGTTTTTTTTTATCCCTTTTATTCCTATTACAAGGAATGTAAACACCCCTTGTAATAGAAATAATGATGACAGGTCCTTTTTATGGAGAGATCTGGGGTCAAAAAGACCGCAAATCTCTCCTTTATCCTTAACCACTTGCTTACCGGGCACTTAAACCCCCCTCCTGTCCAGAACAATTTTCAGCTTTCAGCGCTGACGCACTTTGAATGACAATTGCGCTGTCATACAACACTGTACCCAAATAAAATTTTACAAATTTTACACATTTTTTTCCCACGAATAAAGATTTCTTTTGGTGGTATTTGATCACCGCTTTTTATTTTTTGTTATAAAAATGTAAAAAGATTGAATTAAAAAAATTAATTATATATATATATATATTTTGTTATAAAATTTTAAAACGGGTCATTTTTCTCCTTCATTGATGTACGCTGATAAGGCGGCACTAATGGGCACTGATGGGTGGCAGTGATGGGCACTGATGGATGGCAATAATGACACTGATCAGTTACACTGATAAGCAGCACTGCTACGTGGCATTGATTGGCACCGCTGGTGGTCATTGATAGGTGGCACTTGTGGGCATTGATAGGTGGCACTCATGGGCATTGATAGGTGTCATTGGTGGGCACTGTGAGCACTGGCAGGTGGCAATGACAGGTGGCACTGGCAGGGGGTACTGGTTGCACATATGAGGCAGATGTGCCTCCTTCCTCTTCGGGACCGATGTCCATGGCGGGTGAGCCAGTGGTCAAAAAAAAAAAAAAGGTAACCAAGCTTTTGTTTACATCATGTGATTAACTGTCTGTGACTGACAGCTGATCACATGATGAGGGGCCGGGACCGGCCCTCTACTCGGATCGGTGATCACACGAGTCTCAGTGACTCGGTGATCACAGGGCACACGCGCAGGGAGCGTGCACAGGGGAGGACATTATATGAAGGCCTCCCGGAAGTTTAGGTCCATGCTGTGGCCGGCTATAGCGCGGATGTCAAGCGGTTAAAAGCAAAAGATCAAAAAATATTTTTGATCTTATGCTTTTAAAAAAATAAAATAATTGTTTACTTCCAACCTTGACCGCAAGTGACTTCATGACTTCACTTCGGTCCTCCAAGGCCATAGAGGAATTCAAAGATGATCTGGTCTTTGCACACCTCTGTGACCAGCCGGAGCACCGTCAGATTTTTTCATCGGGCACGCTGGTGAGAATGGTAAGCCTGAGGAAAACGTTCCAGTGGCTAATGAGCTGTTCGGACCACTTTCACGAGAAAGCCAGCTGCCGGCTGAAAAAAAAATATGGATTATGGAGGATAGCGTTAACCACAACTCTGGTAAACCACTTGAAATCTGCAATGGTGGTATACGTGCTGCAGTTGCCAAGTGGATGATATATATATATATATATATATATATATATATATATATATACACGAGTGGCGGCCCGTATTGCAGGGCTCAGTGACACCGCCCTCATTATCCATGTGTCCAGCCCCCTAATGTTCATGCGGTGCGCACCGGGCACATGGATTCCATTGGGGTTTTTTTGAAGCACGTGATTATAGCCAGAGGATCTAATAGGCTTCAAAAAAGGTTGGACTCGGGGCGCAGAGCACTGTGCCCCGCGCCCACCCAGTTGTGTGCCAATAGCGAATGAATAGTCACTATTGTCACACTGATTCCATCCCTTCCAACATTTTGAGATGGGAATGAGGGACACCTACTAACAAACGTATGTAGGATACACATAGGACACGCCCCCTGCCCCACCCCCTTAAAGGAGAATTAACCACAAGGACTTTTTTTTACCACTACTATTCCTTTATATTGGCTTTTAAAATGTCCAAATGCAGCAATTTAGAAATCAGATGAAAGGTTTAGCACCGGGAAACTCTTTTTGAAAGATGGAAAGTGCATTTTATATACAACTATATGGATCAGACCAAAATGAGGGACAAATGAGGGGGACAGAGGGACATTGCTCCAAATCAGGGACAGTCCCTCTAAATCAGGGACAGTTGGGAGCTATGTGATTCTCCTCCCGAGGCATTTAGGAAGCGGGTCCAGAGACCTGTTTCCTGATTGGCCTGAAGGGAGAGGCGATCCTGTTGGGCTAGGAGAGGGGGGGAGGAGACGCACGACCGCCGTGATGCCAAGGAGGAGATGCAGTGGAAGCCGCCACCGCCGGTCGCCCCGGAGGGAAGTGCTGCCCGCACCATAGATGGGGTAAGTACGGGGCTGTTAACCAGCCAACTGACCCACTGGGGGGGGGGCTGCATTGTTTGCCACCCCCTCCCAAAAAATAATATACCACTGATATGTACCATATAATAACATTTTTATTTTTTGGACTTTTAAAGAATATGTGAAAGTTCCCTGTTATCACAACATGTCTTAACACATAAAATCCCGTGTATTGACACACGTGTATTGACACATGTGAATTGTCACTATTCCAGTACACGTTAGAAATGAAGAAGTTTTTTTTTTTTGCTTCATACATTTCCTCCTGAAATTCTGATCATATTTTCCCCCATTGTTATCAGTGTTCCTGAAATGCATTTCAGCATTTTTCCCTTTCATCCTGTTGTACCTGTAATGTGACACTTGGCCTGCTTAGGTCTTTGTGCTTTGTTAGGCGGATTGGAAGAGCTCTGTCCCTTTAAGTGCTCATTGCCTCTCCCCTCCAGCCTGCTGCAGCTGCTCCTGTGAAAGTTTCTGATCTCTCTCCCTCCTTCTGTCATTCTCACTTTTCCGCATTGTGGAGGCAACAAGCTGGATTTCACCTTCTCCTTTGCCGCCAGGTGTCCACCACCCAGGCCAGGTAGGTGCCACCACCACCCCCCCCCCCCTTGATCTGTGTCACCTCCATGGGCAACAGGATGCAAAACTTTCCCGGTCATCCACCTGCTTCCTGGTCAGTTCATTTCCATAAGAGTCTAGATCCGTCTGTGTCTGCCTAAGCCAAGCCTTGTTTATGTCATGAGCAGGCTAGTCAACCTTTTGGTGGAACATCTATCACACCATTAAGCCCCCTAAATTATACTACAGGTAGAGGGGCAGCTAATGGGTGGTTCCATACAGAAGAAGAAATTCTAGGAAGTATTCTATTTTATGGACGTTGATTATAAGAAAACGTGTGTGGATTTTGGATCTTCATTCTTTGAGTTCTTCTGTAAGGGTCTACTGCGCCCAAAATATTCTACTGTCTCTACATTTCCGTCAACCCTAATCAATAGGAGGAGAGCTTTGGATTTTGGTTTATGTAAACTAAGCTTGGGAATGGGATCCTTGGTTACTGGAAGGACTTATAGTGGGATATCTACCTGGATATAGTTCTTGATGTCTCTGGCGGGTTAACTTTTCAAACCATCCACTATACTTTGTTATCAGTAGACATGCTTGGCTGGTGGATCTCCGGGAGGAGTATTTGGGAAATCAGCTGGAATAATCTGAAATACGCCCGCTATAATAGGAGGAGAGCTTTGGATTTTGGCTTATGTAAACGAAGCTTGGGAATGGGATCCTTGGTTACTGGAAGGACTCGTAGTGGGATATCTACCTGTATATAGTTCTCGATGTCTCTGGCGGGTAGAGTTGCCACCTCATCCCTTTAAAACCGAACACATAATGATTACACAGGTTCTGTGGCTGATTAAGATGGTAATTATATAGACTTGGTGCCGCATCCTGAATTAAATTAGCCTCAGAACATGTGTAATTCATATGTGTTCGGGTTTAAAGGGATGAGGTGGCAACCCTACTGGCGGGTTAACTTTTCAAACCATCCACCATACTTTGTTATCAGTAGACATGCTTGGCTGGTGGATCTCAGGGTGGAGTATTTGGGAAATCGGCTGGAATAATCTGAAATACGCCCGCTATAGTTCCACCTAGAGAGAAGTCAGCACTGGAGTTGTCTTCTTCCAAATCTCCCTCCCTCTGGCGTCTGTAGCAATTACAGTACATGCTATACTTGGATGATTCAAGCTAGCACTTTATGTATGGATAGTAAAACCTTTCACACATTCTGACCATGCATATATGCTTAACTCCCACATAAACTGGTAAATGCACCACTGGAAAAAAAAAAGCTATGGTTTTAACTTGCTAAGGAACTTTGTATTTTTCATCTAAAGAGGTTGTAAACCCGTGTGTTGTTTGGGCTTTTTTTTTGTTTTGTTATCAAAATAACATACTAATCATTTTGCACAGAGCAGCCCTGATCCTCCTCTTCTGGAGTGCCCCGCCGGCACTCCAGGCTGCTCCTCTTTTATTGGGCACCCCCCAGGGAAAGCCACTGGGGTCACCTGTGTGGGATCCTGAGTCCTGCTACTGCGTCTCTTGCCATAGACAGTGGGACTCGTCCTCACTCCTGTGTCACTGGATTTGATTGACAGCAGCCAGGGCTGGTGCAAGGATTTTTGACACGTAGACGAAACCTCATTTTGCCGCTCAACCCCTGACTCTACCCCCTTTTCCCTGACCATGTGTACCCCACCTTTCTAATGAAGCGCCCATCAGGTGCAGCCTCGCCGGCGCCCATCAGGTGCAGCCCCGCCGGCTCCCATCAGGTGCAGCCCCGCCGGCTCCCATCAGGTGCAGCCCCTCCGGCGCCCATCAGGTGCAGCCCCGCCGGGGCCCATCAGGTGCAGCCCCTCCGGCGCCCATCAGGTGCAGCCCCGCCGGCTCCCATCAGGTGCAGCCCCGCCGGCTCCCATCAGGTGCAGCCCCGCCGGGGCCCATCAGGTGCAGCCTCGCCGGGGCCCATCAGGTGCAGCCCCTCCGGCGCCCATCAGGTGCAGCCCCGCCGGCGCCCATCAGGTGCAGCCCCGCCGGCGCCCATCAGGTGCAGCCCCGCCGGCTCCCATCAGGTGCAGCCCCGCCGGCTCCCATCAGGTGCAGCCCCGCCGGCTCCCATCAGGTGCAGCCCCGCCGGCTCCCATCAGGTGCAGCCCCGCCGGCTCCCATCAGGTGCAGCCCCGCCGGCTCCCATCAGGTGCAGCCCCGCCGGCTCCCATCAGGTGCAGCCCCGCCGGCTCCCATCAGGTGCAGCCCCGCCGGCTCCCATCAGGTGCAGCCCCGCCGGCTCCCATCAGGTGCAGCCCCGCCGGCTCCCATCAGGTGCAGCCCCGCCGGCTCCCATCAGGTGCAGCCCCGCCGGCGCCCATCAGGTGCAGCCCCGCCGGCGCCCATCAATGAATGTTTGCTTGCTTCCATTCAGAGAGAGTAGGAACACCAGCGGTCGGGTGCCCTAGACTGCAGTCCGCCCTTGGCGGGTGCCTAGTGGTAGCACCGTCCCTGAGAGCAGCGGGAGCCAATTTATTTTATAAAAATCACAATAAGCGTATATTGATTGGTTTGCACAAAAGTTATAGGGGATACATTTATGGCATTTTTTTTTTCTACTAGTAATGGCGGTGATCTGCAATAATTTATTTTTTTTTTTTTTTTTTGGGGACTGGCGGATAGATCAGGCCCTTTTTTGGGACCAAATAGCCACTGATTACTGTATAAATGTCACTGGCAGGGAAAGGGTTTACACTAGGGGGCCGAGCAAGGGGTTAAGTGTGTTCCATGGGAGTGTTTCTAACTGTATGGGGGCTGGGCTGACTAGTGGAGGAGAGAGATCGCTATTCCTAATCACTAAGAACAGCAAATCTGTCTTTAACTTCCCTGTCAGAACGGGGATCTGTCTGTTTACATTGACAGATCCCCGTTCTGGATCTCCTTCCCACAATTTGCGGGTGGCCGGCAGACATCACAGCCACATGCATCGGGTCAACCGCCATACAGTACGCGCCTGCCATGGCTCCTTAAAGGAGCCCACATGCACCTACGGCGATTTGCGGGAACGTTACAACCTATAACGGCGGCTAGTCAACAAGTGGTTAAGGGGTTTCAAATGCCAGGGGGCGGAGTTTATGATCACATGCCCGCCATGGCAGCCAGTCACATGATTAGAAAGCTCCCGATCACAAGCAGAGCTTTCCGTTTGCGGCCAGTAACTGTGTCGGGAGCATGTAGGGCGCTCACCCTCGGCACAGCTGTGTTTGCAATGTGGTACCCAAATATATGTCCGCTCTGCGCCAAGGAGCACCTGGCAAGAGGCCGCTTATTTGCATGCTGTTGGCGCCAAGGGGTTAATCAGCTACACTATATTACCAAGGATAAGGAGCGTGTCTATGGGAATGTTTGACCATTCTTCCAGAAGTGCGTTTGTGAGATCAGGCACTGATGTTGGATGAGAAGGTTTGTCTCGCATTCTCCGCTCTAATTCAGTCCAAAGGTGATCTATGGGGTTGAGGTCAGGACTCTGTGCAGGCCAGTCAAGTTCCTCCACCCCGAACTTGCTCATCCATGTCTTTATGGGCCTTGCTTTGTGCACTGGTCCAAATCATTTGGTGGAGGGGGGATTATGGTGTGGGGTTGGGCTTGGCCCCTTAGTTCCAGTGAAGGGAACTGTATAATGTGTAGCCTCCAGTATGCATTGTAAAGGAAGTGTATAGTGTCTAGTAATAATGCAGTACACCCTTTTTTTCTTTTTTTGTAACTTTATGGAACGATCATCAACTTACTTTTATTTCACCTTTATGCACCGCAGTGCAATGTGATCCAACACACTGCTCTGCGAAATAATGCAGCATGGCCTACTTGTTCAGTGCCCCTCCAAGGCAAGGAGGTGGCATAAACCAATGGGACAGGGCAAGTTGCCTTGTCTATGCATTGGGACTGTGCTGAGCAAGGCTCCCCCCTTCCCAGCACAGCTCTATACATATGGTGTGAATGGGCCACAAGGCTACTTATACATTGACTGATGGGCCATCCATCTGATAATAAGGGAATTGGGAATTAATGACCTCTGCAGATACTGGGAAAGGCTGTCTTCATAATGTTGGGGAAATATAAGTGCTTGAACTAGGAGCTGCCACTAACTGAAAAATCACTTATGACTGGTGTAACCACTTGACCTCCAGAAGGTTTTACCCCCCCCTTTCCTTCATGACCAGGGTATTTTTTTGCTATTCAGCACTGCGCTACTTTAACCATTTGCTGACCAGTCGTCGCAGTTTTACTGTGGCAGAATGGCGCTGCTGGGCGAAACGACGTTATGTTACGTCGCTTCGCCCTGTGGCCACTAGGGGCGCCCGCTGTTCTCTCCCAGAGCCGATGCGAGTCCCCGGCGGACACGATCACCGTCGGGCTCCCACGACCGCTGCTGACACACCGAGAACCGGGATCTGCGTGTGTAAACACCCAGTTTCCGGTTCTCTGAGGGGAGAAGAGACAGATCGTCTGTTCATACAGAGTATGAACAGCGATCTGTCATCTCCCCTACGCAGCACCCTTCCCCACCCCCTTCAGTTAGAGCACACACTAGGGAACACATTTAACCCCTTGATCACCCCCTAGTGTTAACCCCTTCCCTGCCAGTGACATTTTTACAGTAATCAGTGCATTTTTATAGCCACTGATCGCTGTATAAATGCCAATGGTCCCAAAAATTTTCAAAAGTGTCCAATGTGTCCGCCATAATGTCGCAGTCCCAATAAAACTCGCAGATCGCCACCATTACTAGTAAATAAAATAAAATAATAAAAATGCTATAAATCTATCCCCTGCTCAAACCAATCAATATACGCTGCTTGTGATTTTTTATTTATTTTTTCTCCCCCCCCCCCCCCCCCCCCCAAAAAAAAAAATATGTAGAATACGTATCTGCCGAAAAAAAAAAATTATATATATTTTTGGGGGATATTTATTATAGTAAAAAGTGGTTAAAGGGTATGTAAACTTAAACAATAGGTTTCTCCTATTGGCTCCCTTTTTGTTAAAATGGTAACTATATAATAAGTATTCTATTCAATATAATATTAAATGTACCATTATAAGACCCCTTTCACACTGAGGCGGTTTTGAGGCGTTTTAGCGCTAGTAATGGTGCATGTAAAGCGCCTGAAAACCGCCTCCTATTAATTTCAGTGGGACTTTTCATACTGGGGCGGTGCGCTTGCGGGACATTAGGAAAAGTCCTGCAAGCAGCATCTTTTGGGGCGGTTTTGGAGCGCTAAATACAGCCCCTGCCCATTAAAAAAGCGATTCGGAAGCGCCGCAACACGGGCGCTTTTAACGCCTTCTTTTTTTTTTTTTTCTTCAACACTCTGCCCATTGAAATGAATGTGCTTCAGAAGCGCCGCAATACCCCGAAGGAGTTAAAAAACACCCCACTAGCGGCAGAAAATCGATGCAAAAACACAGCTTAAACAGCGGTAAAGCGTCGATAAAACAAGCAGCACTTTAACAATAATGGCCGACGATTTCAGTGTGAAAAGCAGCCTAAGTGCTTTGTAATATATGTTTTGTTAAGTGCAAAAATACCTGTAGATCCTGCCAGAAATGTTGTCCACTGATGAAGTTCTGTTCTTTCAGCCTATCCTGTATTTTTATCAGTTTCACTGTTGTGGAGACTACAGACCCCCCCCCCCCCCCCCTTCCATCTTTTGTTATTAAGGACAAGAGATGGGGAGGTTTCTCTACTTTCTGTGGCCCTAATGCAGTAGAGCAAACAAGCATTGTCACCAGTGTCGGGGACACGTTAATTCAGTACCCAGAGCAAAGATGACCAATTGCCCCCCCCCGGAGGCTGAGTGGGGGTAGAGAGCACAGCCTGAACCTCTTCCCAACTCTCTCTTCCTCTCCTTGCTCCTACCAGAGGTGGGCTGACAGAAGTAGTGATGCTGCTGCTGTCACTACTGCTGTCAGCCTTATAGTAGAAGGAACTTGCAGTGCCCCCATCCTAACAATATACCACCGCCCAGGGCCACTGTGCCTTCTGCCCACCCCTTGTTTCAGCCCTTACTGTCACCGTAAGATAGGAAGTTGGCCGCTGTCAGAAACACTCGGAGCAAGTAAAGTGAAAAAAGAAAACAAATGCAGCCAGGACTGGTAATCTGCAATATATTCCATCTTTTATTTTTT
Source organism: Lithobates pipiens (assembly GCF_037356315.1). Lineage (NCBI taxonomy): Eukaryota > Metazoa > Chordata > Amphibia > Anura > Ranidae > Lithobates > Lithobates pipiens. The sequence continues at coordinate 242,566,308 of NW_027507685.1, forward strand.
TATTTGTATTATTTATTTGTTCCATGTTTGGCGCCGGAGGTAAATGTAATAGATAAGGGTCGGTCTACTTTCTGCTTTCACTCAAATGTCATCAAATGATGGCAGGGAAGGAGTTAAATGGAAACTGATCATAAAAAAAGATTATACTCACAATCCCTTCATCTGCTCTGCTCTTATCAGATGAGGTTTAGTGTTGTCATTAAATGAATGAGTCTGGATTAGTTTGATGTGTTTTAACCCTTTCCGGATAAGCATAATAGAACAAGCTGCAGAATATAGCGATTCTGTACTTTGGTCCTTTGGTGAACTGGACCCCCTGCAAAGTTCCTGGTCTTCCAACTTGTCTACCTAGCAGATATGTGGTAGTGCTGGACTGGTAGGAGTCCGGATAAAATATATTGATTGACATGCAATTCATCCTAGAGTTCCCCACAAACGTTACAATCTGATTGTATAATCTCCTTTGGATCTACCAAGAAGTATGTAGGGCAATGACACGCATAATTGGATATAAATAGATTGGATGGTTTAGGTAGGACCTCCATATTACAGTTTTGTTAGACCTAAAATTGATTGTATAGAAATAGTGTGGTGAGCCTAAAGCCTCGTACACACAATGAGAATATTGGACAAATTGAGAATAGAAAAATGGACTTTATAGGCACACGCATAAGATTTGTAAAAATGTATTGAGGTTTTTTAATTGGATAGAGTTAAAATCATTGTATACAAACACACAAAAAAAAAAATCATTATAATGTTGAATGACCACAAAGACTCTAATAACACCTCCTAAGAGATAGAGATATATATAAATATAAATGTATTTATTAAATCAAATTGGTGTAACCAATAGTAGCATCCAATGGAAATCAAGTGCGTGGAGTAGTTGAATCACAATATGAGGTTGCACTGAAAATTCACTCTACATGTTGAATTGTGGGCATAGATGCGCTTCTTCAGGAGCTTGCAGATCTAATCGATGCATAGAGAAAAAAATCAGATAAGTATATCATAATATCCAAAAAAGTAAAACAAAAACGGATATAAACAATGAAATGATCATTTTGATGAAATCCAGCAGAGTACAAAGCCCAAATCCAGTGACCACTAGGGGGCAGTAAGCAAACTCCTCCCATGGGGACACATCTATATATATATATGTAAAGAAACTTGGTATATCTATAATATAAACTAAAATATATATTATAATATAATATTCTTGATAATGATTCGTAGTTTGGAAATTCGTTTTGTTTATTGAATCTTTTAACTCACACAATGACAACATCTCTTCTCCTCGGCTCAAATACAATACAACACCCTTCTCACTCAGTTCTCAGGAATGCACTTTGCCAGTAATCCATCCTCCGGCACAAAATGAATCAGCTGATTGGACTGTAAGATTTACTTTGAGTTGACCTTTTTGTTCCATTAGATCTTTAACAAATTACCGAATCCTGTCAAATTCATTCGTTATATCCGCTATAATTTCTTTCGTATTCGTTGAAATAATTTTTTTTTTTATTCGGATGCATCCGAATGTCTGAAAGATGCAAAATTTGTCCAAATTCGTTACGAATCAAATTGCACACACCTAATGCATATATGTATGCCAAATGAGGCAAACGTACCAATATGCATAGATAGAATACGGCCAGGCATAGCATATATCCGGCCATGTATTTTAAATGCATAGTCAAGAAATTAGTGGATGTTACAACAACGGCTTACCAGATGGCTATTGCGGGAATATATCCAACACTATGTAGAGCTGGTAAGCAGAGCATCCAGGAAACGTAGTAATAATGAACAAATGATCGTCCCCCTTTTTTATTTTTTTGCATGCTAGTCTCATATCGAAAATTAAAGCGGAATTAAACCCAAAAGTGGAACCCCCTTCAGTGCCATATTTGCCACCTTTTGGGAGGGAGGGGGGACAGACACCTGTCTAATACAGGTATCCTGTACCCACTTCTGGGAGCATCAGCCATGGGTATTGAAGTCACCGCCCGGTCTCCCTTCTCCTTCCCTGTCCGCTGGGCCAGTAGGAGAGAGGAGCGGAGCCTCGCGCATGCGCAGTAAGGTTCTCTGCATGAAGCAGTAAGGCTACACTGCCTGGTTCCCTTAGTCGCAATGAAGGAGGCATGCACCCTGACAGCTGATGGAAACATCAGCTGCGGTGCCGACATCGCTGGACTCCAGGACAGGTAATTGTCCTAGTATTAAAAGTCAGCAGCTGCAGTATGTACAGCTGCTGGCTTTTAATTTTTGCAGCCGTGGGTGGACCTCCACTTTAAGAGGTTATTAAAGTTACGAAAATGCTTGTATGACAGAATACATTGGAAGGGATGTAATGTGTTCCTTTGTTGCCAAACACGCATGGTCTTTCGTCTTCTGGCTTATTTTTTATTTATTTATTTATGTTTTTCGGACGAAGCCTGTCATGAATAAATGAAAGTCGTACATTCTAGTATCATATTGACATTTTTGTGTTTTGTCCCTTCTGGTTAATTCCGCTTGAACTGTCATGATCGGCTCTCAAAAGCTGTGTATTAAAGATCAGATCATCAGGCGACCGCGGTATTTTTCCTTGCGATTTTTCTGATTGTGTGTGTTTGTGTGTGTGTGTACTAGGCATTGGGGGGCGTCAACCTGCAGTGAAAGTGTGCTGTGTAGAGAACTGGTAATGGTCCAAAGTCGGCCATATCTGTGGTTCAGCATGGACTGTCTGAGGCTTCAACCTTCTATGTGCAGGCTTATTGTACCCAAGACGATCCATGGATTGACTTGGGTACAACCAGCATGTATTGATTATTTATTTTTTTTTTTTTTACATAGCAGCCATAGCCGATGGCAATAATGCCAGCAATAGTCACTGTGTTCTCCCAGCAGGGACACCCCCCCCCGTTGGGAGGACACAATAGCTCTGCAGGAGGGATTCCACCATCAACACTGACTGTGTTAATGGGGGGAATCAAGCAATTTTCTTTCCTTCAACCCGTGCTTGCAGGAAAGAAAATTGCATTATCTGTGGCCTGCCCTGCCTTTCTGATCACTTAGGATGAATAATTCATCAGATAAACCTCTTGTACCTGGACATCTAGAGGCTTCAAAGTCCTGGAGCATGAAACTCCCATGACTTTCCCAAGCCCAGGGAGCCACAGTTGCCGCATACACCGTAATACATGTAAGTAAGCTGTTTTGGTAACCACTAAGAGAGGAAACCCCCCTCCATAATGGATAATTATCTTCGTACTTCTTTATTGTCCAGATCTAAGGGACAAACAGTCAACCATGCATTACCAAACTATCTCTAGTTCTCTGTACACGTTCATGTCTTGTGAGAAAGCAGGTTTTAGTATGCCTAGTACAAAGTTCATACCCCAGTGGCAATCTTATAATAGGTTATTGGCCAAAAATAACTTCCATGAAGGCCTTTCTTCGGGTCCTTTTTGAGGTCTGGTGGACCTCCCATGCCATGACCTAATTGTACAATGTATGTGGCTATTGAAATGATCAAGATTGAGACACTGCAATGGGCTTCTTTATATTCTTGCAGATACCCAAGCCATTTATCCTTAAGTTACCACTGGTGGTGCTGGTGGAGGAGTCTGAGTAATGAAGGCAGAAGGGATTATTCTTTGCTTGAATTGTTGAATGGCATATGCATGCCCACCTGTGGAACACCTACAGAATTAGTATAGTAAAGAGACCAAAAGTTCTGGTGTTTGATCACTTATGCATAATCTGACTGCCATAACCATTTAGGAGGGGCAAAAAAAAAAGAAACAATGCTTTCAATTTTGAGCATCGCTTGTGATCATTCTCCATCTTTGATGGGTTTATGGTTGTGCATGGCTCCAGCAGTTGGTGGTACTGGTCTTCTAATGGGGTATTGTATAAAGGAAATTCCATGGTAGACTTTTCTTAGGTGAGATCTGAGAACTGGTGTACCTCACATCCCATGTCCAAGTTGTACAATATATATGTGGATAGAAAAATTACCGGGATCAAGAGACTTCATTGGGCACCAGTCAAAGGTCACACACATGCCGACTTGAGGAACAGCAGCAATATTAGAATTATGAAAAGAGGTTTTGGTCTTGGATCGTGTATGCATTATCTAACTGAAATCCACTATAACCAATTTCTAAGGGGCCAACAATGATTCCAATTTTAAGTATCCCTTGCGATCATCGGCCATCTCTAGGGAAGTCTCCCCACTATCAGGCTACGTGGGGAGAATTCCCCCCGAATGTTTGGATGGGAAATCGGATCAGTTTTTTTTTTTTTTGCCAGCCTTATGCCTCTGGGAATACACTAATTTAAAAAAATAAGTCAGCAGCTACAAATACTGCAGCTGCTGAATTTTAATAATCGAGCACTTACCTGCCCCAGGGTCCAGCGATGCAGGGGAACAAAGCCCCGCTAGTCTCTCCCCTCCTCTCTGCAGCGCCGGCATTGTCATTGTGGGCTGTGGCTTCACAGCTGGGCACGCACTGTGCATGCCCGAGCCACGCTTCGTGCTGTGACTGGCCGGGCAATCTTCTGGGACCTGTAACGTGTACTAGATGATTGCCGAGAGGGAGGGGGGAGAGGTGGTCTTCCGGTGCCCGGGAGGAAGTGGGAGCTGGAACCCTCTAAAAAGAGGGTTTCCACCCCCCCCCCCCCCCCAAAAAAAATGACATAAATGTGGCATGTCAGGGGCTCACCTTCCTTCAAAGAAGAAGTTCAGTTTTTTTGGTGGAACTCCGCTTTAAGTAGAAGATCTGGATCACATTTTTAAGAAGTAAAACTTGTTGACTCAATGATGGCACTAATAATGATTCTGACCCAATGATTTTTCAGAATTTTGTATGAATGTTCAAACCCTGTATGGCCAGCTTCAGTACGGCTGCTCTCCGTAACTTGTAGAAAGACTCATTGCTGTGGACAGCTTGAGGCCATTAACAGAAGAGGATATGCTGAGTAACCTGTTCTCTTAGCTTTAGTTGCCTGACAACATATACAATTACAAAGTCATTTTCACACTTTGGATTTGTTTGAAAACAAAAAAATCTGAAGTTATTTAGAATGTGTGAACACTTTTATTTACAATGCTTTAAATAATGGTGCAATTGTTATTTTTACTTTGTTACAATTTGTTATTTTTACTTTATTATTATTACTTTTTTGTTGCTACAATGTTTCAGCTACTCTGTTCAGAAGATAAGGCTCATGCACACTGCAGCTCAATGGATCTAAAAAAAAACAGTTCCTACAGGATTTTGAGCTCCCCTTTTTTTTTTTTTTTTTTTTTTTTTTTATTCCTACCTGGAAACTCCCCCTCCATGTCAGACAACGGGGGTTTATTTACTAAAGGAAAATCCACTTTGCACTGCAAGTGCACTTGGAAGTAAAGTTACTGTAAATCCGAGGGTATCATGCAAGGAAAATAAAAAACAGTATTTTGGCTTGCACAGGATTGGATGATAAAATCAGCAGAGCTTCCCCTCATTTCAGATCTACCCCTCAGATTTATGCCTTGTACACACAACGGTAAAGGTCCGAGCGGATTATATTGTCGGAAAATCCGATCGTGTGTGTGTGGGCTCTATCTGACTTTTTCCGTCGGAAATTCAGACGGAAAAAAAATTTGAGAGCAGGATCTCAAATTTTACGACAAAAAAAAAAAATCCAATCAGACTTTTTCCGATCGCTTGTAGAGAATTCCGATCGCACAAAGTGCCACGCATGCTCAGATCAAATTACGAGACCAAAGCTATTGGCTACTAGCCTCAACGTAGTCCCGTCGTAACGAGCGAACATCATCACGTTCCGAACGATCGGATTTTCTGACAACTTTGTCCGACCGTGTGTATGCAACACCAGTTTAGGACAAAATGCGTCAGGGGGGGGGGGGGGGGGGGAATCAGACAGATTTTCTGGTCGGAATGTCCGACCGTGTGTACAGGGCATAAAGCCTCATACACACGGTCGGACTTTGTACAAACTTTTCCGTGGACTTTTGTACAAAGGGCGTGGTCCACAAGTTTGTATTGCATACACACGGTCGGACTTTTTGACAACAAACACGAACGTAATGACGTCACAATGTACTGACGCCGCTTCAAAAGAGGACGTTCAATGACTCCAGCGCCACCTTTGGTGAACTTCTGTATTGTAGTCTGATCTTTTGCATTGGTTCTGAGCATGCGTGTTTGTTTTTTGTTTTTGTTTATACAGTGGATCAGTGATTCTCAACCAGGGTTCCTCCAGAGGTTGCTAGGGGTTCCTTCAGCATTGGGAAATGTCTGCCTCTCAGATAAGTTCCCACTGACACCATTGATCTTTTTAGCTAATTGTAAAGAGGTAATTCTTCCCAATGACCAGAAGTGTAAGGACCATTCTTCCCACTGACCATCACACTAATGTATCATGAGTTGTAGATTTCAAATTTTTAGCAGGGGTTCCCCGAGACCGGAGAACTATTTCAAAGGTTCTTCTGTATTGAGAAAGGCTGCAGTGGATAAAGCAGAGTTCCAGCCAAAAATGGAACTTCCGCTTTAAGTGACGGCAACCCCCTGACATGCCACATTCCGAATTTCATTTTTTGGGGGGGGGGGGGGGGGCACGGCACCGGAAGGAAGTTCACCTCTCTCCCCCCCCCCCCACAATCTTCTGGGACACATCGCAGGTCCCAGGAGATTGCCCAACCATTCAGAGTGCGGCTCGCGCATGCGCAACGTTGCGCCCACAGAAAGAATGCCGGCACCGTGGAGAAGAGGGGGGAGAGGAGCGAGGCTTCATATACCCGCATTGCTGGATCGTGGGACAGGTGAGTGTCTGGTTATTAAAAGTCAGCAGCTACACTTTTTGTAGCTGCTAAAACTTAATTTTTATTTTTATTTTTTTTCGGTGGAACTCCGCTTTAAGAAAATACTATCTAGGAGGGTTTGTGAGAAAAGAAAATGCTTATGCACAAAGGAGCTTGAAGAATCTCAATAAAAAATTAGCACAAAAATGCACAAGCTTCTTCAAGCTGAAATAAAAGCTCAAATGTCTGTATAAAAAAAACTTATTATTTATTTTTAAAAATTTTTATTTTTTTATTTTTTTTGAGCTGCAATGTGCATGAGCCTTTACTGACACAAAGCCCTGTACTGTAAATAACTGGATTTCAGTTGCAGGGTGTGAACATTTTTGCTTGGGTGTTTTTTCTTGACAGCCGGGATCAATTCTGACGCTGCTTCCTGAGAAGTGCTTTCCAGTATAAACATTCTTTATTTTTGCAGCTTCTATATTTTAATTCTGATGATTTAGTGCTACACCTTTTTTTATTGATTTTAGCTTGTGATGTATATAGAGATTTTTGATGATTGTGTGCTTGAAAGATTTCGAGAACAATAGCAAAGTGCATGGGAGAAGGACAATGTCATTAGAGATCCACTATGATTAAAGCCTGGCACACGCTACAGGTGTGTGTGTGTGTGTGTGTTTTTTTTTTTTTCCCGGGTTGTACATAAAAAAAAAAAAAAAAAAAAAAAAAAACAAGACAGCCCCAGTTGGGGGCCCGCTGTACTAACCATGCAAAATTAGTACAGCGATCTCCCATGCCGAGCTGTTGTGCTCTGACAAGGGGACCCCCCCACCAGAACCACTTTAGCGACTTTGAGAATCACTTTAACAACCAGCTGCCATCATTGTACTGCGGCAGGTCGGCTCATTCCCGCAAATCACCGTCATTGAACTGCGGCAGGTTGGCACATTCCCGCAAATCACCGTCATTGTACTGCGGCAGGTCGGCTCATTCCCGCAAATCACCGTCATTGTACTGCGGCAGGTTGGCTCATTCCCGCCAATCGCCGTCATTTGTACTGCGGCAGGTCGGCTCATTCCCGCCAATCGCCGTCATTGTACTGTGGCAGGTCGGCTCATTCCCGCCAATCGCCGTCATTGTACTGTGGCAGGTCGGCTCATTCCCGCCAATCGCCGTCATTGTACTGCGGCAGGTCGGCTCATTCCCGCCAATCACTGTCATTGTACTGCGGCAGGTCGGCTCATTCCCGCAAATCGCCGTCATTGTACTGCGGCAGGTCGGCTCATTCCCGCCAATTACCGTCATCATATGTCGGCTCGGGAACTCTATTTTGTGGACATGTGCAAGCCGCCGGAGGCACACGTGACCACTGGCCAGCCGAGGAGCCAATCAGCACGTGGGGTGGACTCTGAGTCCCCCGGCCACCCGCGATCCTTCCCTGCAGTGACAGTGTAAACAAGGCAGATCTCCGTTCCGACAGGGGAGATCACACAGTGTGTGTTTCCCCAGACAGCCCATCCCCCATACAGTTAGAAAACACATGCAGGGAACACATTTAACCCCTTGATCACCCCTTCCCTGCCAGTGTCATGGGTACAAGAACAGTGCATAATTTTGGCACTGATTACTGTAATGTCACTGATTCCCCAAAAAGTGTCAAAAATGTCAGTTCTATGTCTGATCTGTCCACCGCGATGTCGCAGTCCTGCTAAAAAATTGCAGATTACTGCCATTACTAGTGAAAAAAAAAAGAATAAAAATGCCATAAATCCCCTATTTTTGTAGACGATATAACGTTTGCACAAACCAATCAATATACGCTTATTGCAATTTTAAATTTTTTTTTTTTTTACCAAGAATATGTAGTGTGTGTGTGTGTGTGTGTGTGTGTGTGTGTGTGTCTATCTATCTATCTATCTCGGCCTAAACTGAGGAACAAATTTTATTTTTTATTTTTTGGGGGGGATATTTTATTATAGCAAAAAGTAAAAAAAAAAATTGACGTGTTGTGTGTGTGTGTGGGTTTTTTTTTTTTTTTTTTTTTTTTTTTGTTTATAGCACAAAAAAAAAAACGCAGAGGTGATCAAATACCACCAAAAGAAAGCTCTTTCTGTGGGGGAGGAGAAAAAAGTACATAAATGTTGTTTGGGTGCAGTGTCCTACGACCGTGCAATTGTCAATTAAATCAATGCAGTGCCGTATTGCAAAAAATGGCCTGGTCATTAAGGGGTAAATCCTTCCGATCCTTAAGTGGTTAATTTGTTCCGTCAGTCCAATATATATTTTTTTTTATTTTATTTTTTTCGAATGAAAGTTCATACAAAAACTCTCAAATGATTGAAAGTATTTTAAAACTTTAAACCTTTTAACTTTAAGCTCCGGTTTCACTGCAAAGATAAAAATCAGTTGTTCAGAGGTTCTTCTGCATTTCAGCTGCGGATCAGTGAGCAGGGAGGGGGGAGGTGTTGTGAGGAGAAGGAGAGAATTTGTGGTCAGAACGGAATGCATCTGCGAATCAGATGCGTTCCCATAGAAGATAATGGCCTTGTAATTCGCACCACAATGCCCAGAAAACGCACAAATTTTTTGTGCAATGCGCAGTGTGAATGCAACGCACATATGTGAACCAAATGCATTCAAATGAATGTATTTTAAAATGTCCTGCGAATTGGATGCTGTGTAAGCCACATCTAATTCGCATAGGTGTGAACTGGGGCTAAAACTTTTTTTTTAATTGTGATGATAAACTCATTGGTTCAAGAAAAATTGCCATTCTGCGCCTTAGACATTTCTCATTGCTGTGGTTAAAAACAAACGCACTAATGTTCGGTAGATTGACTAAATGTTCTTCAAATGGGAGTGTTCAAATTATATTCTACAACTTAGAACACAATCATACCTGTGTGTTTTCTAAATTTGCATCAAAACAGACAATGTGCATTTTGTCATGTGTTTTGGAAACACACTGCAAGCGGGCGGGTCGTGAATGTGGTCAAATTTATTGTTAATGGCACCGACAATGCGCGTAGCACCCATGCATCAAGACTCGCTACAAACGCACCAAAATGCACACTGGAAAAACGCCCGACGATACGTAACTGAAAAGGTTCTGGAGGGGTGTTTGTTGCACATAAATGGGCCGAGTGTGAGAACATGCGTTCCTGCAACGCTCAGGCCCTTACATTTGAGTAGCGTGTCTTTGGCTGTTTTTTGGGAGTTGTGTTTGTTTTTTGTTATTTTTTTGTTTTGTTTTTTTTATTGTTTTTAAATGCATTTTAGGCTTGAGCTTTTTTTCTTTAACCGTTTGCCGACTGGACACTTTTTTTTTACCCCCTTCCTGCCCAGGCCAATTTTTATCTTTCAGCGTTGTCACAATTTTTTAAATGACAATTGCGCTGTCGTGCAACACTGTACCTATATGACATTTTTATCATTTGATTCACACAAATAGAGCTTTCATTTGGTGGTATTTAATCGCCTCTGGGGGTTTTTATATTTTGCTAAAAAATATACAGAAAATTTTGTAAAAATTTTTTTTCTTAGTTTGTCAGTAAATTTTGTAAACATAGGCGTGCGCACAGGGTGTGCCAGGTGTGCCGGGGCACTCCCTAATCGCCCTGTGCTGCGCATATTCCCCCAGCTGCTTGGCTGCAGAGAAAGAGACTGGAGAATCTCTGTCTCAAAAGTGAGATATCGGGGGTCTGTTTAGACCCCTGATATTTCACCAAAGCCCCCCAATGGGGGCTAATATAGAATGTTGTGGCAGCTACAATGGTTTACTGGCTTTACACTCTTGCAGAATAATCATTAAAATACAGTTTGGCTGGCTGGCTTCTGTCGGATGAGCATGCTGGAAAACCAGCAGCCATTAGCCAATGGCAGAGAGAGAGCTGACCAGAGTGTTTTGGCAGGGGGGGGGGGGGGGGCATCCCCCTGTGAGTAAGCAATAGCACAGTAGGGGAGATCGCTGTACTAACATTGAATTGTTAGCTCAGGTTGGAGACACTGTACTATCAGGTTTTTTTCTATGAACCCACTGGGTTGACTGTAAAAGAAAATGAAAAACTAGTGCTAGGCTTTAAACACTTGCCGACCACTGCACGCCGATATATGGCCGCTGTGTACCATGACCGTTCTCGTGGGACTTGCGGACTCAGTGTCTCCCGGCAATCGTGTCACGGAGCCACAGAACAGGGAAGTGCCTATGCAAACAAGGCATTTCCCCTTTCTGCCTTGTGACATGACAGAGATCACTGCTTTCCTGTCATGTCAATGGAACCCCCCCCCCCCCCCCAGTTAGAATCACTTCCTAGGGCACACTTAACCCCTTCATCGCCCCCTAGAGGTTAACCCCTTCCTTGGCAGTGTCATTTACACAGTAATCGGTGCATTTTTATAGCATTGATTGCTGTATAAATGCCGGTCCCTAAATAGTGTCAAAAGTGTCCAATGTGTGCTCATTTTTAGGGGAAAAAAAAAAAATGTAGAAGAATACATATCGGCCTAAACTGAATTTTTATATATATTTATTTGGGGGATATTTATTATAGCAAAAAGTAAAAAATATTGCTTTCTTTTTAAAATTGTCGCCTTTTTTTAGTGCAAAAATATAAACTGCAGAGGTAATCAAATACCACCAAAAGAAAGCTCTATTTTTACGAAAAAAGGACATCAATTTTGTTTGGGTGTAATGTCGCACGATTGCGCAATTGTCAGTTAAAGCGTCGCAGTGCCAAATCGCAAAAAGTGCTCTGGTCAGGAAGGGGGTAAAATATTCTTCCGGGGCTGAAGCGGTTAAAGGGGCATTGATAGAACAACAACAATTTACGCAGTGCTTTACATATCTGCCCTTAAAGTGGTTGTAAACCCTTACAAACCACTTTGACCTACAGGTAAGCCTAGATTAAGGCTTACCTGTAGGTCCAAGAAATATCTCCTAAACCTATATGGTTTAGGAGATATTTGCCCGAAAACAGGCACCGCTGTCTACGGCGCATGCGCCGTAGACAGCGGCGCGCATGCGCACTGAGCGCCGCATTCTCAACGACGGAGCTGCCGCGCGTGTCGGCTCCCATGCGCGGGAGTGACGTCATCGCGGCTTCGCCGAATGACAGCGGCGGAGCTGCGAGACCCCACCAAGAAGATGGATGCGGCGGACTACAGGGGACAGCGGCGACTTCGCTGGCTCCTGTGTCAGGTAAGTGACACATAATGGGCTATCCATCATGCATACACATACCAAGACCAATTTAGACGGGGACCAATTAACCTACCAGCATGTCCTTGGAGTGTGGGAAGAAACCACAGTACTCAAAGGAAAACACACAGGCATGGGGGGGGGGGGGGGGGCAACATGCAAATAGTATCCTGGATAAGGTAAAATAGCACAGCAGGAGTGATTTCCCCCAACCCCCCCCCCCCCCCCCCCAATGTGTAAGTGGGGAAATCTGTGCACTTTTTTTTTTTTTTTTGCACCCGCTGGTTGAACATGAAAAAAAAAGCGTATACTGCTGTCCCAATGAGCCCCCGCCCCATTCCCATTTTATCATGCTGTCATTGGGACAGGATATGGGAAAGGTTTTTTCCAAGAGTATAAAGAGAGTATTTCCACTTTTCCTCCTAAATCCCACCCCCAACATATATTATATTATTATTATTATTATTATTATTATTTTTTTTTTTTTTTTTTACGGGAGCGGGTATCTATTTCTGGCAGGTACCCGCTCCCACTTCGACTTAAAATGCCTTGGCTATTTGGGTGGAAAAAAAAGCGTAACCCCTTTAACCACTTCAGCCCCGGAAGGATTTACCCCCTTAATGACCAGGCGATATGGCACTGCGTTGCTTTAACTGACAATTGTGCGGTCATGCAACGTTGTACCCAAACAAAATGTAATGTTCCCTTTTTTCCCCCCCCCCCACAAATAGAGCTTTATTTTGGCGGTATTTGCTAACCTTTGCGGTTTTTATTTGCACTATAAAAAAAAAGCCAACAATTCTGAAAAATAAAAATAAATTCTTTACTTTCTACCATATGCATATCCCCCAAAAAATTATATATACATAAATAATAAATATATATTTATTAGAAAAATTCATCAGTTTAGGCCAATATGTATACATATTTTTTTTGTAAAATAAAAACGTAATAAGCGTATATTGATTGGTTTGCACAAAAGTTATAGTGTCTACAAAATGGGGAATAGATTTAGGGACTTTTATTTATATTTTTTTGTTTTTTAACAGTAATTCGATTTTTTTAGCAGCACTGTGACATTGTGGCAAACAAATCTGACCCCAAGAGACACTTTTTGGGGACCAGTGACAATATTACAGTGATCAGCGCTTAACAAAAATCAATCACTGATCAATGTATAAATAACACTAGGGGGGTGATCAAGGGGTTAACTGTGTTCCCTGGGTGTGTTCTAACTGTGTGGGGGATGGGCTTGCTGGGAGAACACAGGGATCGCTGTTCCTGATCACTAGGGACAGCAGATCTCTGAGTTGTCCTCTGTCAGAACGGGGATCCGCCTTGTTACATAGGCAGGTCCCGGTTCTGCCTCTCCTTCCGTGATCACGGGGGGTGGCCCGCAGACATCGAGTTTGCCGAACCCGTGGGAGCAGTCCCCGTGGCACACACCCACAATACCACATGCACGGACCGACGTACAGGATTGTCGGTTTGCGCAGCCGAGCCGCCTTGCCACAGTATATATGCGGTGGGCAGTCAGCAAAGTAAAAATGAACAAATATGTCCAGATGAATAAAAAAAAAAAAAAAAGAGACGTGCATTTATTAATTTGTTTGTCTGCACAGAATTGAACCATGATCAGTGCAATGCATAGGCTCCTGCAGACTCTTCCCCCAGCACAGGGTTGCCAACCTCCTGCAGCATTTTTTACGGACAAAACATTTACTGGTGGAGCAATTTTTTTTACTGGCAACCTGAGAAATTACAAAACTCTTATTGAAAATGAACACAGTGAATTTTTGAACAGTATAAACATGATATGGAAACACTGACCGTACCTAATAAAGTAATTTGCTTGATTTACAAAAAAAAAAAAAATTAACACAACATGAAATAAAAAGCCCCTGATATTTACTGGCAGTTGTGTAAAAAAAAAAAAAAAAAAAAAAAAAAAAAAAAAAAAAAAATCTGATTTTATTTATTTATTTCTTTTTTTAAAAACTGTCAGTAAATTTATGGGCGGTTGGCAACCGAGGGCTGGAGGAAGTGATCAATGGACTGCAAGCGCTGTGACATCACCGCACAGGCGCTCCATAGACATCTACCAGTTCCTCTGTTGCGAAAATTTATATTTACAAATCCCTGGGAATAAATAACATGGCTGTGTGTGGCTGAATTTCTCTATTTTTTTTTTTTTTTTTTTTTAATCGGGTATGAAATGTCACTATGTTTCAAGTTACTCTTTAATATGGGTGTAACCTGAAACGTGGTCGCAAAGGTGGACTAAGCCTTTAAATGCCGGTTTAAATCCGCCAGTGACGTTGGCGAATATCTAAACCTCTGCCATGTAAAATAGGAAATGTTCTCCGTAGAATGAAGGTGATCAGTGCTGGAGGAGCGGACAAATGTGACATTGATTGCAGGCAGATGTGACTCGATCGGACACAGGCAGCCGCTGCATGGGTATTATAAATTTAAGTTCCATTGATAAGGAAAAAAAATAGGCAGATAATTAGCAAATTATCTGCTGCTTTCTGATTGTCTGATGGGGCCAATCTGTTCCCCCATAGCAAGGAATGGCACAGGAAAATGTAGAGGGAGCAGCTGTGATGGTTCAATGACTTAAAAAGGAAGTAAAGGCAAAAAAAAAAAAAAAACACACCCTGTAAGGCAAAGGCATAATGAGCTAGTATGCATAGCATACTAGCTCATTATGAATAACTTACCTGAGAACGAAGCCCCCGAAGCGGTCCTCCGTCTTCCTCTTCGCCGCTGCCATGGATCCCGGAGCGACTTCCGGGTCTCGCTGCTCCGGCGCTGTGATTCACTGGAGCCGCAAAAGTCACTCCCGCGCATGCGCATGGGAGCCGACACTCGCGGCATATCGCCGCAACCTGCGGCTCGCATGCGCCGTAGACAGCGGTGGCTGTTTTTGGGTAAATATCTCCTAACCTAAACCGTATAGGTTTAGGAGATATTTCTTGGACCTACAGGTAAGCCTTAATCTAGGCTTACCTGTAGGTCAAAGTGGTTTTGTAAGGGTTTACAACTACTTTAAAGGGGCTGCAAAGGTTTTTCACCTTTTTAGGCTGGGTTCACACTGCTGCGGCTACGAGAACCGGATGTGATTCGCACCGCACTGCAGTGCAAATCACATCCGATCTCTGTGCGATGCGAGTTCAGCCATACAGATAGTATGGCTGAATTCGCATCGCACCCGCCCCAAACTCACACAGGACCCTTTTTTTGGTCCGCAGCAGAATCGGATCGCGTGGGTGTTCACACCATGCGATCCGATTCCTGTCCGAGTTTGCAGATCGCACTGCGATATGCGAACTGATCTGGGGGTGTCATTAACATTTCATTGACACTCCCAGCAGTCCGCATAGGGCAGTGTGAACTGCTGCCGGGAGGCATGTGATGCGGGAACCCGCCGCGGATTCGCACCGTTCCCGCATCGCTGCAGTGTGAACCCAGCCTTAAAGGGATTGTAAAGCCTTTTTTTTTTTTTTTTTTTTAAAGTGTATGTGTGTGTGTGTGTGTGTGTGTGTGTGTGTGTATATATGTATGTGTATATAATATTAAAAAAATTTTTTTTTAAAAAGGCTTTACAAATCTTTTTAAAGCGGTAGTAAACCCGCCAATTTTTTATTTTTTTTTTACACCTGCAAAGCAAAAGGCATAATGAGCTAGCCCATTATGAAATACTTGCCTTAGAACGAGGCCCCGACATCTGGCCCGATCCACGCCGAGGGAGCTGACATGCTCCCTCTGCGTTTCTTCCGGGTATCGCGGCTATCGCGGCTCCGGCCTCTCACAGCGCTGTGAGAGGCCAGAGCCGCGATATCGTCACTCCCACACATGCGCGCGGGAGATTTCATTCCGGCCGGTCGGCCACTGCCGGATTTTCCGGCCGAGAATCCCCTTGTGCGCATGCGCCGCTGCAGTCAGCGGCGCATACCGAGGGGAATATCTCCTAAACCGTACAGGTTTAGGAGATATTTTTTTTACCTACAGGTAAGCCTTATTATAGGCTTTCCTGTAGGTAAAAGTTAAAAAAATGAGTATACAGCCACTTTAAGGTGAAAAAACCATGAGGGTTTACAACCCCCTTTTAATACATTCTATGCATTAAGGTGAAAAAACTTCTGTGATGCAGCAGCCAGCCCCCCTTTTACTTACCTGAACCCGGTCTTTCCAGTGACGGGATGAGTACACCAGCTCCAACCGGTGCCTTGGGTCCTGATTGGATAGATTGATAGCAGCACAGCCATTGGCTCCGGCTGCTGTCAATCAAATCCAATGATGCGGGGGGCGTGGGCCAAGTCCTGCTGTCTGTGTCAATGGAAAATCAGTTTACTGTATCCGATCAGCCAGCTATTGTGATTGATTTCCAGCGGTTACAGCATATCATTACCCTTCCTGACTGGTTGCTAGAGGTTGCAGCACACATTATGGATCACTGATTAGTTGCTAGAGGTTACAGCACACATTACGGCTCACTGATTAGTAGCTAGAGGTTACAGCAAATGATTTTCCTACAGAGTAGAGGCTCTCTAATACAGGAGGTGTGTTATACATGAATCTATTCATTGGTTATAGAGGGGGAGGCTGGAGAGAGGGGGGCGGCGCCCAATGCGCACTTATGGACGCACCGCCACTGGGTGTAAATATAAAAGATTTGCATAGCAATTCACACGGTGAATGTTCTTGCGCTATATTTCCTGTGCCAGAGGAATGGTGTGTTGTGGTTTTTTTTTTTTTTTTTTTAATTTGTTTTTTGTTTATTTAAAACAGAACATACATCATTGATCCACTAGTTGCAGAAGCAATAAAGAGCAGAGAAATTCCTATGACATTTATCGCCATCTATTGACCAAATGGTATATTTTTCATATTAACTAGCTGCAGGGTTTGGGCATGCTACACACGCCCAAAACAAGGTCATCATTGTACGTGTGTTGCAGGTCCAGTCACTCTGCCTGTTGCCAGGATCCCCCCCAGTAAACCACTATGTCGACTTTAAATTTATTGAAGCCGGTGTTCTGTCAGAATACCACTATCCATCAGAAAACGTAACGGAAGTGACACTCTGAGGGAAAAAAGGCATTCTGAGCAAAAAATGCTTTTGTGCATGCCCCATGTGTTCCAACATGGCCGCTGTGCATTCCAATAGGTTTCCTAATCTGACAAAACAGGAAGGCAGCAGTGGACATCTTCTTACACCCAGGCTCGTCTTCAATTTCACATTTATTTTAGCAGTAAACTCACCTTATATACTAAAATACACTATTTTTAAATCTGTGACACTGTTTTGATGTTGCATTTGAAAAGCAGCGACAAGCCTGCAGTTAGAAGCTGGCGGCGGCCATATTGGTACACCCCACTAGCTCAGCACCAAACTGATAGTCATTTGGCGCCGAGGGACATTTTCCGACGCCCTCACTCTGACGCGGTGAAATCGTTTATCTTGGTATATAAGGTGAGTTACCTGCTAAAATAGGTGTGGAATTGAAGACTTGCCTGGGTGTAACACGATGTCTGCTGCCGCCTTTGTGTTCTGTCAGATTAGGAAACCTGCTGGAATGCATAGCACATGCGCAATAAGCAATTTGTATGCAACGTCGCCCCTGTTGCATTTTCTGATGGGTAGCAGCATTCCGATAGAACACTGCCATGATTGTGTACACAGAGAATGTCATTTCCAAGAGGAACTTTAGTCTGCTCACATCATTTGTAATAAAAACCTCTTTGCTGTTCTGAAACTTCCCTCCAACCACTTTGCATATTTTTTTTTTTATATATATACTGTGACTCTGTACTTGCCAAATATGCTGCTGAAATCTCCCTCCACTGAGTCTGGCTGCAACCACTTTAACTGTGGGCAGCTGAAGCAGCTGCCTGTTCACTTCTGAATTTACACAGAGGCACACCTGCAGCTCTCATTGGCCCTCCTATGATTCCCCCCCTCCCTACTTTCTGGCAAAATATCAAGAGAGAGAGCTGTGCATGATGTCATAAGCCTAGGCTAATGACCAGACAAGAAAGAGGAAGTGGGCTGTATAAGGAAATTACTGGCGGGAAAAAAATGTTTTATTATCCAAAGTTACAACAACAAGGGCAGACAATTTAATAGATGAGAAAGATGAATTTTTATTTATTTATTTTTGCGGGACTGCGACATTGCTGCGGACAGATCGGACACTTTTGACACCTTTTTTTGGGACCGGTGACATTTACACAGCGATCAGAGCTAAAAAATAGCCACTGATTACTGTATAAATGTCACTGGCAGGGAGGTGTTTTTTTTATGTGGGGGGCAGTGTAGAGAGAGATCACTGTTTCCAATCATGGGGATCTGTCTGGCACTTTTTGTTCACATGTAAACAATCATTTTTTTTCCCTATAAAATTACCTGGAACGTGGAAAAATACACTTTTTTTTTTTTTTTTGATTTATTTATTTATTGTTGTTTTTTTTTTTTTTTACATTTTATTGCAAAACGACACAATATATAACCCAATGGTGTGGAATGAGGGACACCTACCAGCAAAAGTATGCAGGCATAGGACACGCCCCTTGCCACACGCCCTTAAAGGAGAATTGTACAAAAAAAAAACAAGATTGGTTAAACCCACAAGTGCTTTTTTTTTTTCTTCTTTTTTTTTATTTTTACCACTACTTTTCCTTAATCTTGGCTTTTGGAATTTACAGATGCAGCAATTTATAAATCAGATGAAAGGTTTAGCACTGGAAAATACTTTTTGAAATATAAAAAGAGCATTTTATATACGTGTGTGTGTGTGTGTGTGTGTGTGTGTGTGTGTGTATCAGACCAAAATGAGGGACAAATGAGGAGGAAAGAGGGACATTGCTCCAAATCAGGGACAGTCCCTCGAAATCCAGAACAGTTGGGAGCTATGTAAAATTAAGAAAAAAAACGTTTGCCTTTTTGGTTCTGCTTGATGAGCATTCATCCATCAAATGTTTTTCATTGATTTAAAACAGAAAATACTGGTCACTAAATGGTGCTTAGAATCATAAGACATTTCTATGAATATTCGTCATTGATTTAAAACTGCAAAAAAAAATAAAAAATTTGTCCACTAGATGGTGCTAAGGATAATGGGACATTTTTATGATGTTTAGCATGCTCTATTTTAGTGGTCACATACAGTATTTTTCATTTTAAATCCATTATAAACATTCGAACAGCACAGGAAATAGACTAATATCTTTTTTTGTTTTTTTTATATCAATTTGCATTAAATGAATGTTCCTGCACTTTCACTGGGTGATATATTATATATATATATATATATATAATTTTTTTTTAGAAATGTGTGTGTGTGTGTGTGTGTGTGTATATGTATATGTATGTGTGTATATATATATATATATATATATAAATATATAAATAAATTTTTTTTTTTTTTTTTTTAATAATGGTGAGGGTGCTCCAAGCATGGAAGTAGAAAAGACTACACTGCATTGTGTCCCGTCTATAGTTGTATGAATTGTCCATACAATATCTATTAGGTTCTGATGACCCCTTCTACCAAACCTGGGTCCTACCTGAGGCACTTTATAACTCTTTAAATAGCACAGTGTCTGCTGGATTAAATTATTGATTAAGTGCAAATATTCCTGAGAACTTGCATAGGAAAAATTTAAATCCCTAGGGGCCAAATGATTCCTATCTATGAAGCATTTAAAATGAATTGGTGTAACGTTTCGCCAATCCCAACACGACTGCCCAAAACAATGCCGGTGTTTTCACGATCGGTTCTCAGGAAACAATGCGATACAGGAAATATCTTGGCAGGAAAGCTTGTGTTTGGAGCATGAGTAATGTTTGTTTGCCACATATTGATTCAGTCAACTGGGCAGCACTGTCTCTTTTTACTTCCAACTGTAACATCATTTGGTGCCAGAGGTGCGGGCAGAGACCGGGTTCCCGTTTGTCTAACGTCGTCTACCTACATAACAGGTTTAGGATTTGTTTTAACCTACATTTCTCAGCCTGAATGAAAGGTCAACCAGTGTCAAGAGGATTCTTCTTTGCACAGTAAAAAAGCATAAGGAGCTCTACTAGGTTTTGTTTGCTCCCCATTGTGGAGATTTAATATCAAATGTTGACTTGCTGACACCTTGCTTACCCTACACACCCTCTACAGCAGGCTTTGTAAACCCACTGGCACCAATGATGAGACACCATTCCCCGCACTAATACCAATGATGAGACACTATTCCCCCCCACTAATACCAATGATGAGACACTATTCCCCCCCACTAATACCAATGATGAGACACCATTCCCCCCACTAATACCAATGATGAGACACTAATCCTCCCCACTAATACCAATGATGAGACACTATTCCCCCCCACTAATACCAATGATGAGACACTATTCCCCCCCACTAATACCAATGATGAGACACTATTCCCCCCACTAATACCAATGATGAGACACTATTCCCCCCCACTAATACCAATGATGAGACACTATTCCCCCCCACTAATACCAATGATGAGACACCATTCCCCCCACTAATACCAATGATGAGACACTATTCCCCCCCACTAATACCAATGATGAGACACTATTCCCCCCCACTAATACCAATGATGAGACACTATTCCCCCCACTAATACCAATGATGAGACACTATTCCCCCCACTAATACCAATGATGAGACACTATTCCCCCCACTAATACCAATAATGAGACACTATTCCACCCACTAATACCAATGATGAGACACTATTCCTCCCACTAATACCAATGATGAGACACTATTCCTCCCACTAATACCAATGATGAGACCCTATTCCCCCCACTAATACCAATGATGAGACACTATTCCCCCCCACTAATACCAATGATGAGACAATATTCCTCCCACTAATACCAATGATGAGACAATATTCCTCCCACTAATACCAATGATGAGACAATATTCCCCCCACTAATACCAATGATGAGACACTATTCCTCCCACTAATACCAATGATGAGACACTATTCCTCCCACTAATACCAATGATGAGACACTATTCCCCCCCACTAATACCAATGATGAGACACTATTCCCCCCCACTAATACCAATGATGAGACACCATTCCCCCCACTAATACCAATGATGAGACACTAATCCTCCCCACTAATACCAATGATGAGACACTATTCCCCCCCACTAATACCAATGATGAGACACTATTCCCCCCCACTAATACCAATGATGAGACACTATTCCCCCCACTAATACCAATGATGAGACACTATTCCCCCCACTAATACCAATGATGAGACACTATTCCCCCCCACTAATACCAATGATGAGACACCATTCCCCCCACTAATACCAATGATGAGACACTATTCCCCCCCACTAATACCAATGATGAGACACTATTCCCCCCCACTAATACCAATGATGAGACACTATTCCCCCCACTAATACCAATGATGAGACACTATTCCCCCCACTAATACCAATGATGAGACACTATTCCCCCCACTAATACCAATAATGAGACACTATTCCACCCACTAATACCAATGATGAGACACTATTCCTCCCACTAATACCAATGATGAGACACTATTCCTCCCACTAATACCAATGATGAGACCCTATTCCCCCCACTAATACCAATGATGAGACACTATTCCCCCCCACTAATACCAATGATGAGACAATATTCCTCCCACTAATACCAATGATGAGACAATATTCCTCCCACTAATACCAATGATGAGACAATATTCCCCCCACTAATACCAATGATGAGACACTATTCCTCCCACTAATACCAATGATGAGACACTATTCCTCCCACTAATACCAATGATGAGACACTATTCCCCCCACTAATACCAATGATGAGACACTATTCCCCCCCACTAATACCAATGATGAGACACTATTCCTCCCACTAATACCAATGATGAGACACTATTCCTCCCACTAATACCAATGATGAGACACTATTCCTCCCACTAATACCAATGATGAGACACTATTCCCCCCCCACTAATACCAATGATGAGACACTATTCCTCCCACTAATACCAATGATGAGACACTATTCCCCCCACTAATACCAATGATGAGACACTATTCCCCCCACTAATACCAATGATGAGACACTATTCCCCCCACTAATACCAATGATGAGACACTAATCCTCCCCACTAATACCAATGATGAGACACTATTCCCCCCCACTAATACCAATGATGAGACACTATTCCCCCCCACTAATACCAATGATGAGACACTATTCCCCCCCACTAATACCAATGATGAGACACCATTCCCCCCACTAATACCAATGATGAGACACTATTCCCCCCCACTAATACCAATGATGAGACACTATTCCCCCCCACTAATACCAATGATGAGACACTATTCCCCCCACTAATACCAATGATGAGACACTATTCCCCCCACTAATACCAATGATGAGACACTATTCCCCCCACTAATACCAATAATGAGACACTATTCCACCCACTAATACCAATGATGAGACACTATTCCTCCCACTAATACCAATGATGAGACACTATTCCTCCCACTAATACCAATGATGAGACCCTATTCCCCCCACTAATACCAATGATGAGACACTATTCCCCCCCACTAATACCAATGATGATACAATATTCCTCCCACTAATACCAATGATGAGACAATATTCCTCCCACTAATACCAATGATGAGACACTATTCCTCCCACTAATACCAATGATGAGACACTATTCCTCCCACTAATACCAATGATGAGACACTATTCCCCCCACTAATACCAATGATGAGACACTATTCCCCCCCACTAATACCAATGATGAGACACTATTCCTCCCACTAATACCAATGATTAGACACTATTCCTCCCACTAATACCAATGATGAGACACTATTCCTCCCACTAATACCAATGATGAGACACTATTCCCCCCCCACTAATACCAATGATGAGACACTATTCCTCCCACTAATACCAATGATGAGACACTATTCCTCCCACTAATACCAATGATGAGACACTATTCCTCCCACTAATACCAATGATGAGACACTATTCCTCCCACTAATACCAATGATGAGACACTATTCCTCCCACTAATACCAATGATGAGACCCTATTCCCCCCACTAATACCAATGATGAGACACTATTCCCCCCACTAATACCAATGATGAGACAATATTCCTCCCACTAATACCAATGATGAGACAATATTCCTCCCACTAATACCAATGATGAGACAATATTCCCCCCACTAATACCAATGATGAGACAATATTCCCCCCACTAATACCAATGATGAGACACTATTCCTCCCACTAATACCAATGATGAGACACTATTCCCCCCACTAATACCAATGATGAGACACTATTCCCCCCCACTAATACCAATGATGAGACACTATTCCTCCCACTAATACCAATGATGAGACACTATTCCCCCCCCCCACTAATACCAATGATGAGACACTATTCCTCCCACTAATACCAATGATGAGACACTATTCCCCCCACTAATACCAATGATGAGACACTATTCCCCCCACTAATACCAATGATGAGACACTATTCCCCCCACTAATACCAATGATGAGACACTATTCCCCCCACTAATACCAATGATGAGACAATATTCCTCCCACTAATACCAATGATGAGACACTATTCCCCCCACTAATACCAATGATGAGACACTATTCCCCCCCACTAATACCAATGATGAGACACTATTCCTCCCACTAATACCAATGATGAGACACTATTCCTCCCACTAATACCAATGATGAGACACTATTCCTCCCACTAATACCAATGATGAGACACTATTCCCCCCCCACTAATACCAATGATGAGACACTATTCCCCCCCACTAATACCAATGATGAGACACTATTCCTCCCACTAATACCAATGATGAGACACTATTCCCCCCACTAATACCAATGATGAGACACTATTCCCCCCACTAATACCAATGATGAGACACTATTCCCCCCACTAATACCAATGATGAGACAATATTCCTCCCACTAATACCAATGATGAGACACTATTCCCCCCACTAATACCAATGATGAGACACTATTCCTCCCACTAATACCAATGATGAGACACTATTCCTCCCACTAATACCAATGATGAGACACTATTCCCCCCACTAATACCAATGATGAGACACTATTCCCCCCCACTAATACCAATGATGAGACACTATTCCTCCCACTAATACCAATGATGAGACACTATTCCTCCCACTAATACCAATGATGAGACACTATTCCTCCCACTAATACCAATGATGAGACACTATTCCCCCCCACTAATACCAATGATGAGACACTATTCCTCCCACTAATACCAATGATGAGACACTATTCCTCCCACTAATACCAATGATGAGACACTATTCCTCCCACTAATACCAATGATGAGACACTATTCCTCCCACTAATACCAATGATGAGACACTATTCCTCCCACTAATACCAATGATGAGACCCTATTCCCCCCACTAATACCAATGATGAGACACTATTCCCCCCACTAATACCAATGATGAGACAATATTCCTCCCACTAATACCAATGATGAGACAATATTCCTCCCACTAATACCAATGATGAGACAATATTCCCCCCACTAATACCAATGATGAGACAATATTCCCCCCACTAATACCAATGATGAGACACTATTCCTCCCACTAATACCAATGATGAGACACTATTCCCCCCACTAATACCAATGATGAGACACTATTCCCCCCCACTAATACCAATGATGAGACACTATTCCTCCCACTAATACCAATGATGAGACACTATTCCCCCCCCCCCACTAATACCAATGATGAGACACTATTCCTCCCACTAATACCAATGATGAGACACTATTCCCCCCACTAATACCAATGATGAGACACTATTCCCCCCACTAATACCAATGATGAGACACTATTCCCCCCACTAATACCAATGATGAGACACTATTCCCCCCACTAATACCAATGATGAGACAATATTCCTCCCACTAATACCAATGATGAGACACTATTCCCCCCACTAATACCAATGATGAGACACTATTCCCCCCCACTAATACCAATGATGAGACACTATTCCTCCCACTAATACCAATGATGAGACACTATTCCTCCCACTAATACCAATGATGAGACACTATTCCTCCCACTAATACCAATGATGAGACACTATTCCCCCCCCACTAATACCAATGATGAGACACTATTCCCCCCCCCACTAATATCAATGATGAGACACTATTCCTCCCACTAATACCAATGATGAGACACTATTCCCCCCACTAATACCAATGATGAGACACTATTCCCCCCACTAATACCAATGATGAGACACTATTCCCCCCACTAATACCAATGATGAGACAATATTCCTCCCACTAATACCAATGATGAGACACTATTCCCCCCACTAATACCAATGATGAGACACTATTCCCCCCACTAATACCAATGATGAGACACTATTCCTCCCACTAATACCAATGATGAGACACTATTCCCCCCACTAATACCAATGATGAGACACTATTCTCCCCCACTAATACCAATGATGAGACACTATTCCTCCCACTAATACCAATGATGAGACACTATTCCTCCCACTAATACCAATGATGAGACACTATTCCCCCCCACTAATACCAATGATGAGACACTATTCCTCCCACTAATACCAATGATGAGACACTATTCCCCCCCCACTAATACCAATGATGAGACACTATTCCTCCCACTAATACCAATGATGAGACACTATTCCCCCCACTAATACCAATGATGAGACACTATTCCCCCCACTAATACCAATGGTGAGACACTATTCCCCCCACTAATACCAATGATGAGACACTATTCCTCCCACTAATACCAATGATGAGACACTATTCCCCCCACTAATACCAATGATGAGACACTATTCCTCCCACTAATACCAATGAGGAGACACTATTCCCCCCACTAATACCAATGAGGAGACACTATTCCCCCCCACTAATACCAATGAGGAGACACTATTCCCCCCACTAATACCAATGAGGAGACACTATTCCCCCCACTAATACCAATGAGGAGACACTATTCCCCCCCACTAATACCAATGAGGAGACACTATTCCCCCCCACTAATACCAATGAGGAGACACTATTCCCCCCCACTAATACCAATGAGGAGACACTATTCCCCCCCACTAATACCAATGAGGAGACACTATTCCCCCCCCCCACTAATACCAATGAGGAGACACTATTCCCCCCCCCCACTAATACCAATGAGGAGACACTATTCCCCCCCCCCCACTAATACCAATGAGGAGACACTATTCCCCCCCCCCCACTAATACCAATGAGGAGACACTATTCCCCCCCCCCACTAATACCAATGAGGAGACACTATTCCCCCCCCCACTAATACCAATGAGGAGACACTATTCCCCCCCCCCCCACTAATACCAATGAGGAGACACTATTCCCCCCCCACTAATACCAATGAGGAGACACTATTCCCCCCACTAATACCAATGAGGAGACACTATTCCCCCCACTAATACCAATGAGGAGACACTATTCCCCCCACTAATACCAATGAGGAGACACTATTCCCCCCACTAATACCAATGAGGAGACACTATTCCCCCCACTAATACCAATGATACCAGTGATGGGGCACTATTCCTCCCAGTGATGGGGCACTATTCCTCCCAGTGATGGGGCACTATTCCTCCCAGTGATGGGGCACTATTCCTCCCACTGACACCAGTGATGGGGCACTATTCCTCCCAGTGATGGGGCACTATTCCTCCCACTGACACCAGTAATGGGGCACTATTCCTCCCGGTGATGGGGCACTATTCCTCCCAGTGATGGGGCACTAGGTGATGGGGCACTATTCCTCCCGGTGATGGGGCACTATTCCTCCCGGTGATGGGGCACTATTCCTCCCGGTGATGGGGCACTATTCCTCCCGGTGATGGGGCACTATTCCTCCCGGTGATGGGGCACTATTCCTCCCGGTGATGGGGCACTATTCCTCCCAGTGATGGGTCATTACTCCTTCCACTGACACCAGTGATGGGACATTGTTTACTCCTAGCTAAATTTTGACTTTGAATGGTTACAGTCCAGCCCTCTCAATTTTTTTTTCTTTTAATGTGCCCGTCCCTCCAAATTAGCGTGCATACTTGAGTCGCGCCCGCATATGAAAACAAACCACACATGTGAGGTATCGCCCCGATCGGCAGAGTGAGAGCAATTCTAGCCCTAGACCTCCTCTGTAACGTAAAACATGCAACCTGTAGAATTTTTTTTTTTTTTTTTTAAATGTCACCTATGGAGATTTTTAAGGGTAAAAGTTTGTCGACCATTCTACGAGCCGGTGCAATTTTAAAGCGTGACATGTTTGGTATCAATATACTCTGTGTAACATTATCTTTCACAATATAAAAAAAAAAATTGGGCTAACTTTACTGTTTTTTTTATTTATTTTTTCATTCAAAAAAGTGTATTTTTTCCCCCCCAAAAAAAAGTGCGCTTGTAAGACCGCTGTGACAGAAAGTATTGCAATGACCACCATTTTATTCTCTAGGGTGTTAGAAAAAATATATATAATATGTTTGGGGGTTCTAAGTAATTTTCTAGCAAAAAAACCCTATTTTTAACTTGTAAACAACACTTCTCAAAATGAGGCTTGGTCCTTAAGTGCTTAATAAGCAAGATATGCAAGAAATGTTTAATATTTCAGGTGCACACAGCCTCAGGCGTTCGGTGACATCAGCCGCTGTCCTCACCCCTTTGTTTACAAACCTTCAGTCCGCCAGGAATCTGTCATTCGGCAAGGAGTAGCAGTGGGAGAAGACTTGTTGGCTGGTATCATTTATCATGATTGAGGAGGATCTGCATTGCTATATGGGCTAGACATAACATGTGCCCCTGTGAATCATGATATTGGCCACATGCGAATATTCCTATTTGCGCACAGCCTCAGACATCCCCTTTAAGTCACTGGCTTCCTAGTGACCATTGCCACGTCCTGGGTGTTTATGGTGGGGCTGGCTTGTAGGTAAGCGTGTGTTTTTTATTTTGTTTTTATATTTTGCTTATAGTTTTTGCTTTGTTTTGTTTTTCCTTCTTCCCCTCACTTTTAGTCCCTCTCATTCTTGCCATTATGTGGTGGACAGTTAACATAAAAATATTTTTACTATATACTTGTATTTGTGTTTTTATGATATTTTAGTATTTTTATTATTTATCCATTTGTTATAGATGGGTCTTAGGTTATTATTTGAGTCCATATGAAAGCACATCTGAACCCCTGAAGAAGCAGTAGCTGGCAGGTTTTCGGGTTGCGGGCTCCTACGGGCGGCGGGCAGTGGCTTCCCTGTCCTCTCCCACTCTTCTGCATCATGGTGGTTTGCGCCATGCGTCTTCTCCCTCCTCCTCCTAGGCGTCCAATAGGGTTGCCTGTCCTTGCAGCCAATCTCAAGACCCGCTTCCTGATTGGCCGGGAGGAGGATCAGTGTAAAAATAGCAAATAATCATTCTCTATCACCTCACTACTGTGCGGGCCTGGAACGCAGTGCTCTGCATCCCGAGCCCACCCTTTTTTAAGCCTGTTGGAGCCTCTGGCTCCAATCACAGGCTAAAAAAACAAAAAAATAAAATAAAACACCCCATGTAGATCAGGAGCTAGACACATGGATGGAGGGGAAACGCGTAGACTGAACACAATACCATTGTGGGACATAGGTGTGCACCAGCAGCCGTTCATTTAGGAGTGCACAGGCGCCGCCCCCTCTATCCATGTGTCTGGCCCCTGATCTACATGGGTTTTTTGTTTTTAAAGCCTGTGATTGGAGCCAGAGGCTCTAACAGGCTTAAAAAGGGGTGGGCTCGGGACACAGAGCACTGCGCTCCAGGCCCATCCAATAGTGTGACAATAGTGAATGATTATTCGCTATTTTCACACTGATCCTCCTCCCGGCCAATCAGGAAGCGGGTTTTGAGACCCGTCACCCAATTGGCTGCAAGGGCAGGCAACCCTATTGGACGCCTAGGAGGAAGAGGGAGGAGACGCATGGCGGAAGCTGCCATGATGCAGAAGAGGGGGGAAGAGGACAGGGATGCCACTGCCCGCCACCCGTAGGAGCCCGCAACCCAAAAACCTGCCAGCTATTCACCATTTGTAGGCGCCAGCAACCCGCCTGCTGCCCGCCCGCAACCTAGATGGCAGGCTTGATGACCAACTCACGACCCTGGAGGATGGCGGGGGTGTGGGTGACCTGACTGCCCACCGAACTACCTAGAGCAGACAGGGGGTGCCGCCGGCTGACCGGTGGGAGGGTGGTTGTTTGCCCCCCCAAAAGAAAAACGATAGGGGGGTGGCAGTGGGTGGGGTGTTTGCCACCCCCCCCAAAAAAAAAAAAAAAGAACCAGCAGCCACTGTAACACATGTACTGCTGTGAATGATGGGCACAAGCAAATGTTCCAGTGTGCACACAGCCTCAGATGGCCATCCTCCTTTTAAGGGAAAAAAATCTAATTAAAATGCCATTCTGCAATATTATATTCAGGTCTCCATGGTAACAAGTCTTTTCAAAAGAAAATGCATTTGCCAAAGGCGCTGCAAAACATCTTCCTGGCGGAGAAAGGATTTCAGTCTACTGTGACCTGTGTGCCGACCGGAACATGAAAGACCCGGGCACACTATAGAGATAATATCAGCCGGCTGAGACTTGATCATTATCGTTCTGGGGAGTTATTAGTCTCTGGAATCATATGATGGAGAAAAAAATACTGTGATTTAAAGCCGATCTCCAGGGAAAGGAAAAACCTTCCTGCTGATGCACTGCAGAGTGTTAAATGCTTTTTAGATCTAGAGGACCAGGAAAAGCAGATTTACTTACCCGATCCTCCGCTCCCCCGGGATCCAGCACCTTCCTCTTCTCCGCTGTGCTTTCTCTGCGTGCTCACGTACAATGATACATGTTCCTGCATTATACAGGCAGGAACATAAGGATTTGATCCCCTGCAGATTTTGTAAGTTTGCCCGCTTACAAAGAAATGAAGGGTCTATCATTTAAGACCGGACCATTTTGCTGGTCAAAGACCAGACCACTTTTTGCGATTCGGCACTGCGTCGCTTTAACTGACAATTGCGCGGTCGTGCGACGTGGCTCCCAAACAAAATTGACGTCCTTTTTTTCCCACAAATAGAGCTTTCTTTTGGTGGTATTTGATCACCCCTCCGGTTTTTATTTTTTGCACTATAAACAAAAATAGAGCGACAATTTTGAAAAAAAACACATTATTTTTTACTTTTTGTTATAATAAATATCCCCCAAAAATATATAAAAAACATTTTTTCCCTCAGTTTAGGCCGATACGTATTCTTCTACATATTTTTGGTAAAAAAAATCGCAATAAGCGTTTTATTGATTGGTTTGCGCAAAATATGGATAGTTTTATAGCATTTTTATTAATAATTTTTTATTATTTTTTTTTTTACTAGTAATGGCGGCGATCAGCGATTTTTATTGTGACTGCGACATTGTGGGGGACCCATCGGACATTTTTGACACATTTTTGGCAGAATGGAGAAATGCTGTTTACACGGCATTTCCTCCATTCAGCCGTCCCGTGAGACGATCGCGGGTATGCCAGAGGCGATCGAGTCCGCGGGTCCCGTAACCGGACTCACGGGGGCCCGACCAGCGCGGGAGCGCGCCGCCGGCGGCGCGCTCCCGATGGCAGGGCGGCATTGAAGATTGGACTTACATGTACGCCAATATGCCTGCCCGTGCCATTCTGTCGACGTACATCGTCATGCGCTGGTCGGGAAGTGGTTAAAATACACCTATGATAAAAACGATAGAGACAGAATATCAACCAAAAATCCAGAAAAAACACACAATACAAATGTTAAAAATTTAGTTGCAGTTCAGTCAGTAAAATAAGTATGTGATCTTCAAGCAAAACATGACTTGGTACTTGTCGGAGAAACCCTTGTTGGCAAGCACAGAGGTCAGATGTTTCCTTTAGTTGGTGATCAGGTTTGTACACCTCTTGGGAGGGATTTTGGTCCTTTCTTCTTTACAGATCGTCTCTAAATCCTTATGTTTTCTTGACTGTCCCTTGGCAACCCAAAGTTTCAGCTCCCTCTATAAATTTTCTATAAGACTAAGGTCTGGAGACTGACTAGGCCACTCCATGACCTTAATGTGCATCTTCTTGAGCCACTCCTTTGTTGCCTTGGCGGTATGTTTTGGGTCATTGTGATGCTGGAAGACCCATCCACGACCCATCTTCGGTGTTCTAGCTGAGGGAAGGAGGTTCTCATCCAAGGTTTTAAAATACATTAATGCGGCAAAGTTGGCCTGTACCTTTTTTATCAGAGAAAAAAGCCCCAAAGCATCATGTTTCCACCTCCGTGCTCGACTGTAGGGATGATCTTCTTAGGGTCATAGTCAGCATTTTTCTTCCTCCAAACAGAGTGAGTCAAGTTAATGCAGAAGAACTCAATTTTGGTCTCATCTGACCTCAGCACTTTCTCCCAATCTTTCTCTGAATCATTTAGATGTTCATTGGCAGGACTGTACATGTGCCTTCTTGAGGAGAGGGACACGTCGTGTTTGGAGGAAGCAAAAATGCTGACTATGACACTAAGAACACCATCCCTACAGTCAAGCACGGAGGTGGAAACCTTTATGCTTTGGGGCTGTTTCTCTGCTTGAATGCTATTGTGGCCTGCAATACATTGGGAGGACCTCTAGGGCCCTGCATGTACGAGTAGGGGAGTATATAAATAATATCAAAAAGGGCCTCAAAACACACAGCGTTTCTAGAAACTTCAAAACATGCCACCATTGTGACCCAAAATATATAACATTTTGGGGAATAGAGAAAGTCACTAAACATTGAAGAGGAGGTAACCTCATTCGCCAGCTGAGTTGGTGTGAGTCTTTTTGGATATATGAGACCAAGGTTCTAACGCCTACTGGCTTGAATATTGAGTTTACTCAATTGTTTCATTTCTAATAAGATTTTTTTATGTAGTATGATGGGTGGAGTGTATTTTACGTATGTAGTGTAATAAAAAAAAAAAAAATATATATATATATATAATTTATTGTATGCTAATTTTAATAATACTTATAATTGGGAGGATGGCCGTGGATGATGTCAGATGTATTTTAGGGTTTTATTTTGAATTTGTTTCATTTAAATAGTCCTTTTTTAATAAAATTCTGTTGGGGTCTATTTCCCTTTTAAATTTGGAAACCAGGATGTCCTCTTTCCAAGGCTGTATAACAATGAGGTGAAAAGTTACCCTGGTTCTTAAGCCTAGATTGAGAGACATACGTTTCTTTATTTTTACTTTTATCCTTTATTGAGATGTTATCCTTCAAAGATCGGCTCCCTTTAGGCTAGAATACTGGCAATTTACCATGTGCGGCTGCGCTGTTTGGTTTGGGAGTGTTTTTCTGTTGAGGGGCGTTCTCTACGGTAATATAAACACGAGCGGGCTGACGCCGTACCTCCGACCCCATGCTGGCGAAGTCCCGTCCACAGGACGCAACGCGTACGGGGTGGAGCTACGTCAGGCATCACCCGCGGCCATCTTCCTGGTTTGAAACTGTATTCACTACTTGGTTGTTTGCTGACACCTGGCCGGAGTACTGTATTTGTAAGTGGATTTCCTTTTTATTTTACTTAATTAAACTTTAAAAATGGAGAGCACTAGATTGTCCCCTTCTTTTTCGGTCTTATGTGTGTTGTGACCACCGGCTGGATCCTTAGCGATCGGTCACCCAGGTGTGGGTCAAATGCTGTATAACCTTTTTATAGGTCGAGTCTATAAGGTGAGAGGCTGGAGTATCTGTGGTGGAGGGGCTAAAATCACTGCTTCATTGTCTTTGTTCATCATTTGCACCTTAGGAGCCTCTTCAGGGCTGTTTTACCATCAATTATGCCGCGTACACACGAGCGGACTTCTTGTCGGACTGAACTCCAAAGGATTTTTGACTTGCCTGCACATGATCGCACCAAAGTCCAATCGTTTAGAACGCAATGACATATGACAGGACTAGAAAAAAAGAAGTTCAGTAGCAAATAGCTGCCCTTGCGTCGTTTTTGGTCTGGCGGAACAGCATACAGAGGAACGTTTTTCTCAAAAGGAACTGGTTTTGCCAGAAAGATTTGAAAATGTTCTATTTCAAAGTCCGTCAGAATTTTGGAAAGAAAATGTTTGATGAAGCCCACACACGATCGGAATGTCCGACAGAATGATTCCGTCTGACCTTTTCTGCCGGAAACGTCCGACCGTGTGTACACGGCTCTAGATGAAGATATGGACACACGACCGGACTTTTCAACAGCAAAGGTCAGACGGAACGAATCCGTCGGACAATTCGATCGTGTGTGGACTCCATTGGACCTCTGCTGTCCAAAAATCTGACGGACTTTAGAAATAGAACATGTTTCAAATTTTTCGGACTGAACTCTGCCGGACCCATTTCCTATCGAGAAATCCATTCGTCTGTATGCTGATCCGACGGGCAAAAACCGACACTAGGGCAGCTATTGGCTACTGGCTATGAACTTCCATATTCTGGTCCGGTCGTACGTCATCGCGTTCGAATCCGTCGGACTTTGGTGTGATTGTGTGTGTTTACAAAGGCACAGGCTGACTTTCTCACATTGGGAGGCCAATGGACGGGGGCCATGTATTTTAAAATCTTGGATGAGAACCTTCTTCCCTCAGCCAGAACACTGAAGATGGGTCATCGATTGATCAATCTACTTGGGTGCATGGAGCATGCTAATAAATGGTTCGAATCTCGACTGGTTCCTGCTGAACCGGCTGAGATTCGAACCATCTATGGCCAGCTTTAGGAAGTGCGTTTTATTTATTTATTTTTTTCTATTCTTTATTTAGCTGCACTTGGTTAGTTTGCATGCTGGTGATACTGTAAATGATAATATCTGAAATATTTCATTTTCATTTATTTTTTTTATTTTTTTTACTCCTATGTATTTATGGCTGGGTGAACTGTCGCATTGTTCATCTACATACAAGACTAGAGGAGATAAGATAAGGCGTTGTGTACACAGAATCTTCAGCCTGATGCTGGTGGAAGCCTCCCTCTGTGAAATCCTTACTGAAAGGATGGAGAGGACGGGGTCACTTCTTGCAGAACAGAATGCAGGCCTGTGTTGGTCCACCTCGGTCAGATCTTTCTCCTGCCATGGGGGTCCGACATGGGGAGCGACAAAGTGGCCCGAGCTGCCCTTGGCTACTTCCTTCTCATTTTTGAGGCACTTGGAAAGAATTAGAACAGACCATGTGACTTAAAATGTAAAGCAATTTTAAACCCTAAAGCAAACATTTTATTATATGGCAGCTTACCAATTCTTAGATGTGACGGCTGCATTCGTTTTCTATTTTATACTTACTTCTATTTTTATCTGGTGATCCAGCTAGCAAGACTGATGTGATTCACAAGTTCTCCAGCAGAATGTATCAGTTTTAGAAGGAAAAATGTGTTTTGTTATTTACAGTACATAAATTAGATTAGTTAAATTAGTTTAATTAGTAAAATTTGTTTCAGAATTCATTTTGTTTATTCAAATCTATTCTAAATTTTCCAATTGCAATCAATTTAGAATCAAATTCCATTCGAAATCTAACTTATTCTAGTCGAAATTTGAATTTTGGAAGAAGGTTATTTTCTTTCTGTTCCATTCAATTCTATATATTTTTTCTATTCTTTTCTATTCTATGTTTTCTATTTGAAATTCAAATTTCAGAAAATGCTTATATTGTTATATTCTTTCTATTCTTTTCTATTGTTTATTTTATTCTATGCTATTCTTTTTTTATTCTATTTAAATTTGAATTTATTCTATTTTTTAATTTCGGAAGATGCTTATATTCTTTCTTTTCCAATCATTTTTTTGTTATATTCCTTTATTTTATATTTTATTCTGTTTTTTACTATATTGTTTCATATTCATTTTTTTTTTTTATCACCTTTTTTTTTTATTCTGTTTTTTTATTTTGTAGTCTGTTCTGTTTTACTCCATTATATTCTATTCTTTTCTATTCTATTCCTTTATTTTCTATTCAATTTTATTCCCGTTTTGGAAATTCAAGTTTCGATTTGAAAACTATTCGAATTTTGTCTCAATTTTTTTTATTTCCGATTTGTTTCCATTCGTAACTAATTGTATTTTTGAAATTCAGATACATCAGAATTTCCAAATAACTAGCAATTCGTCCAAATTTCAATTCAGACTGAAATGAAGTGCACATGCCTAATCCGTTTACAGAAATGAGACAAACCACTAAACACTGGCAGGGGTGCTTACAATGATCAGCTTTAATTTATGTAAAACATTTATCCCTTTAAAAAAAAAAAATGATTTTAAATGATTATAAAGTGTGAGCTGGAATTTGGCTTAATTTGTTAGGGTAGTTAAATATGCTAGAAAATGTGCCATGTCACGGAACCGCAGAATGGGGAAGTGCCTATGTAAACAAAGCATTTCCCCGTTCTGCCTTGTGGCATGACAGAGATCACATTTACAGAGTGATTTAATGCATTTTTTTTAAAGCACTGATCACTGTATAAATGACAATGGTCCCAAAATAGTGTCAAGTTTCCAATGTGTCGGCCATAATGTCGCAGTCGCGATAAAAATTGCAGATCGCCGCCATTACTAATAAAAAAAATAATAATAATAAATAATAATAAAAATGCCATAAAAACTATCCCTTATATTGTAAACACTATAACTTTTGCGCAAACCAATAAATGTATGCTTTTTTTTTTTTTTTTTAACCAAAAATATGTAGAAGAATATATATCGGCCCAAACTGAGGAAAAAAAAAAAAAAAAAATATATATATATATATATATTTCTAATTTATTGCTCTTTTTTTTGTTTATAGCACAAAAAATAAAAAATCGCAGAGGTGATGAAATACCACCAAAAAAAAGCTCTATTTGTAGAAAAAAATAATGTCAAGTTTGTTTGGGTGCAACGGAGCACGACCGCGCAATTGTCAGTTAAAACAACGCAGTGCCGAATCGCAAAGTACCCTGGTCAGGAAGGGGGTAAAATCTTCTGGAGCTTTTTTTCTTTTTTTTTTTTGAAGCTCGAATCGGGCAAATTTGATGTTTTTTACTCCCATAAAAATGAATGGAAATGAGCCCTTCGCACATTTTTTGTGTGTGCGTTTGCACGTTTTTCCGTGATATTTTATTTATTTTTTTGCTCAAATGAAAAGATGTAAATTATAAGAATAAATATATGAATAAATGTAAACTAAATACACAAATAATAAAAATCATCATAAATAATATAAATTTAATATGTAATAATACATCAAAAAATAATAATTAACCCCTAACCTTATAAAATAATTATTAGCATTAGTAGTGTTTAGTATTATTAATAGTAGTAGAAGTTAATGATATTTTTAGTGGTAGAAGTATTCGTGTTAGTGGAATTTAATATTCTTATTAGTTGTAGTAGTAGTAGTAGTAGTATTAGTATCTTATATTGGCAGTATTAGTAGTATTTTTTTAATATTAGTACTATTTAGTAATATTTTTAATGGTAGTGTAGGATTCATATTATTAGTATTAGTATTCATATTAGTGGTAGTAGAAATAGTATTTGTAGTATTAGTACTAGTAGTATTATAGTAGTAATATTCGTATTATGCCGCGTACACACGACCGGACTTTCAGACAGGATCATTCCGTCGGACAATCCGATCGTGTATTTTTCATTAAATAAATCACACGGACCTAGAAATAGAACCTGTTTCAAATCTATCCGAAGGACTCCTATCGGGAAAGCCGTTCGTCTGTATGCTGGTCCGACGGACCAAATCCGACGCACGAGAAGCTATTGGCTACTGGCTATTGAACTTCTTTTTTTAGTCCCATCTTGCGTCATCACGTTCAAAACAAACAGACTTTCGAACAGACTTTTATGCCCCATACACGCGGTCGGACATTCCGACCGCAAAATCCGTCGGATTTTTTTCAGACAGATTTTGGCCTAAACTTGTGTTGCATACACACGGTCGCACAAAATTGTTGGAAAAGCTAATCGTTCTGAATGCGGTGACGTCAAACACGTACGTCGGGACTATAAACGGGCCAGTAGCCAATAGCTTTTGTCTCTTAGTTTATTCTGAGCATGCGTGGCATTTTGTCCATCGGCATTGTCTACACACGATCGGAATTTATGCGATCGGATTTTGTTGTCGGAAAATTTTAGAGCCAGCTCTTTAGATCCAACTTTGTGCGTCAGAAAATCCGACGAAAAAAGTCCAATGGAACCCACACACGGCTGGACTTTCCGATAACACGATCCGATCGCACATTTTCCGTCGGCAAATCTGACCGTGTGTGGGGCATTAGTCCGTTCGTGTGTGTGGCCAAAGCTGTTCGTTCGGAAAGTCCGTCGGATCTCCACTGAAAGTCCGTCGGACCTAGTCTGCCGGAAAGTCCGGTCGTGTGTACGCGACATTAGTGGTAGTATTCATATTCGTAGTAGCAGTAATAGTAGTAGTATTCAGATTACCGTATATACTCGAGTATAGGCCGACCCGAGTATAAGCCGAGGCCCCCAATTTACCCCCAAAAAACTGGGAAACCTATTGACTCGTGTATAAGCCGAGGGTGAGATATGCCTGTCCATCCCTGTGTGTGTGTGTGTCCATCCATCCATCCATCCCTGTGTGTGTGTGTGTGTCCATCCATCCCTGTGTGTGTGTGTGTCCATCCATCCATCCATCCCTGTGTGTGTGTGTGTCCATCCATCCATCCATCCCTGTGTGTGTGTGTGTCCATCCATCCATCCATCCCTGTGTGTGTGTGTGTCCATCCATCCATCCATCCATCCCTGTGTGTGTGTGTCCATCCATCCATCCCTGTGTGTGTGTGTGTGTGTGTGTGTGTGTGTGTGTGTGTGTGTGTGTGTGTGGCCTTGTGTGTCCAGCCTACCTGTGTCCCGAGCCTCCGTCCGGTCCCGAGCCTCCGTCCGGTCCCGTCCCGTCCCGAGCCTCCGTCCGGTCCCGTCCCGTCCCGAGACTCCGTCCGGTCCCGTCCCGTCCCGAGACTCCGTCCGGTCCCGTCCCGTCCCGAGCCGAGCCTCCGTCCGGTCCCGTCCCAGGATCACCGCTCTTCGTCGGCGCCCATTCCCCTGTTCAAATGCCGCGCCTCCCTGTCTGTGATAGGCGGAACACAATTTCCCAGCAGTCTGTGTTCCGCCTATCACGGACATCCTCTTATCCTCGTCCGTAGTATGAGGATGAGCGGATGTCCGTGATAGGCGGAACACAGACTGCTGGGAAATTGTGTTCCGCCTATCACAGACAGGGAGGCGCGGCTTTTGAAAGTTAGAATGGCCGCTGTCTGTCTGCTCGACACGCTGTTCGGGCAGACAGACGGCGATGACTCGAGTATAAGCCGAGGGGGGCACTTTCAGCCTCAAAAAAGAGGCTGAAAATCTCGGCTTATACTCGAGTATATACGGTAGTAATAGTAGTTTTAGTACTCGTATTAGTAGTAACACGCTAACCCTAATAAAAGAAGAAAAATAATCCTAACCCTAACATAAATTTAACTCTAACCCCCTTACCTGAATGAAAATAAATAAAATTATAATAAAATAAATTAATGATATAATAATAAAAAATATTATTATTATAATAATAATAATAATAATAATAAAAAAAGAAAAGCTAATAGAAAAGCCCAAAAAGCTGAAATACCTAGCAACAAATGATGCAACAGATGATAGTTTTCTCTGTTGGCTAATAAAAAAACTGCAAAGCTCAAAAACGATGTTAAAAAATGTGCAAGTCGTGTGAAAAAACGCTACACTCAGGTGTGAATGCAGCCTTAGCACACTTTTGGAGCGAAGGGGGGGGGGGGGCCATTAAAAATTAATAGTGGCACTTTAAAAATGCTCTATAGAAACACAAAAAAAAATGCTAAAAAAGGCGCCATGGAATGCTACATCTAATATATATATATATATATATATATATATATATATATATATATATATATATATATATATATATATATATATATATATATATATATATATATATATATTTTTTTTTTAGCATTTGTTTTTATAGCGTGTTTTTGGGAGTGGCACTATTGATTCGAATGGGCCTCCCTCCCTTCCAAAAAAAAAAAACACGCTAAAGAAGGTCATGCACCAATGTTTGGCACTGAGCGAAGAGTGTTTTGTGCATTTTGTTGCAAGGAAAATGCAGGGCAAGTTACATGGGGAAAAAAAATAACCGCGCCGTAAACTGTTTTACCACAATTTTTTGCATAGTTGCAGAAATCTTAGCAAAGACGCTGATTTCTGCGACGCTCAGATGGGGAGCGTTTTGCTGCTCATTGGACCAGGTTTTGTTGTTTATGACGTTTCGGCTCATTATCTCTGGAAAGGAGAGTTGCCTGTGAAATGTCTGTGCGACTTTTGTCCTGTAATGGATGTCGGATCCCTTTACACCGGCCGCAGTCGGATTAGTAAACAGGTATGGAATGTACCTGAACAGGACGGGCCGGGCTGAGCGCAAAAAAAAAAAAAAAGAGCAAAAACAAAGTGATGTCCCCGAGCCCAGGACATTCTATTCACCGGAATGGCACGGCGTTATAAATCGCGGTGCAGCGTGTGTCGCGCGTGATTCATGAATGTCAACACCTAGGGGCTCGTTCACTTGTTTTGTGCAGTGTGTTTTTTATTATGCGATTTCTATACGTTTTATGCGGAGCTATTCTAACACATTATAGGGTGATGGGGTAGCGTTACCATATCCACCTCCTCCAATCAGAGAACTCCTTTTATTCAGTGGGGGAAAACAAAAGGCATTCTCTAAGGGCCCTTTTTACACTGATGCAGTTTTACCTTGCTAAAAAAAATGCAAGAAAAACGCAAGAAAAATATTCCCCTTTAAATCCCATGGGACTCTTTTACACCACAGTGCTGCATTTAGAAAAATCCTGCGCGCTGCTGATTTGGTGCGCTTTTCAAAAGCATGCCAAAAAACACGGCTACCCATAGAAACGAATGGAAGACGCATAAAAAGCTTAAAACAAATCGCACAAAAAAGTGCATCAAAAATAAAATAAAAACGCAACCGCTGTGCGATTTGTTTTATGCTTTTATCATTTATTTCTATGGGGGGCTGTGTTTTTGGTGTGCCCTTTGATATAAAGAGTGCCATAGGATTTAAACAGGGGAAGATTTGTATTGCATTTGTCTTGCAATTCGAGCCAAAAATGCAACCGCCATGCGGTTTTATATGCGTTTGATTGCTTTTTCCAAACGCTTATAAAACCGTATGGCAGTTGCATTTTTGGCTCAAAATGCAAGACAAATGCAATAAAAATCTTCCCCCCTTTTAAATCCTATGGGGCTCTTTATATCACAGGGCACATGAAAAACGCAGCTCCCCATAGAAACAGTGGCTGCGTCTTGATGGGGGTGCAGGGGCTGCGTCTTGATGGGGGTGCAGGGGCTGCGTCTTGATGGGGGCGCAGGGGCTGCGTCTTGATGGACACGGTGAGACTGCAATTGATGATTTTTTTTTTTTTTCCACAGAATTTTTCAGTTTGTTTGCGCGTGTTTAAGCACCAGCCACCACTGCCTTTGATCGCCCCTAAATGTTATCCCCTTCCCAGCCACTGTCATTAGTACAGTGACAGTATATAGTATTATCACTGATCACTGTATTTGTGGTGATGTCAGTGGAAGTTAAAGTGATAATAAACTTCAGGTGGGGGGGGGGGGGGGTTATTTAAAAAAACAAACCTGTTATAATTACCTGCTCTGTGCACAGTGTGGCCCCGATCCTCCTCTACTGGGGTACCCCGGCAGTGCTCTTGGCTCCTCCGCACATCAAGTGCCCCCTCAAGGAGCTGATTTCCATGGGGACACTTGTGCGGGTGCGCTCCCGAGTCCTGCTGCTGCTGCATCCATTAACACAGACAACAGGACTCAACCCCGCTCCCCGTCCCCGACTCCCGTGTTGCTGGATTTGATTGATGGCAGCGGGAGCCAATGAGGACCCGAGACGGAGACTGGAGCTGCTGGGCTCGATCTCGTCGCTGGAAAGATCGGGTTCAGGTAAGTAAAAGGGGGGCTCTGGGGGGGCTGCTGCATCACAAAAGGTTTTTACCTTCGTGCAAAGAATGCATGTAGGTGAAAGCAGTTCTCACAAAGTGTCAGTTAGTGTCAGATTTTCCGCCGCACTAACACAGCCCCACTATAAATCTCTCACTGCCGCCATTACTAGTCTTAAAAATAAATAAATACAAATTCCAGTATATATCCCATAGTTTGCACACACTATAACTTTCACGCAGACCAATAAATATACACTTCATTGGATTTTTTTTTTTTTACCAAAGACGTGTAGCAGAATACAGTTTTTATTAAGATTTTTTTTCTTTAGTTTACTAAATGTTTTATAGCAGGCAGTAAAAAAATATTGCTTTTAAAAAAATAAGAAATATTTCTTTTTTTTTCTTTTTTTATTTATGTAATAAAAAATAAAACACCCCATTGGTGATCAAATACCACCAAAAGAAATCTCTATTTGTGTGAAAAAAAATTATATAAATTTTGTTTGGGGACAGCATTGCATGACCGCGCAATTACCAGGTAAAGCAGTGATGAATAGCAAAAAATGGGCCTGGTCACGAAGAGGGGTAAAACCTTCTGTAGGTGAAGTAGATAATATATTATTGCTTTCAGGTTTAATGCCACTCGAAGGGCTCTTGTACACGGCCAAATGTTAGAATGATTGGTCCTGCAAAGCAAAAAATGTGTGCGGCACCCAGGAGCCACAGGTGCAGCGTTATTTTTGCCCATAGACATGTGCAGCAGAATCTCCGACTTCTTCCCCATCTAATGGGAACCTTCAAGGCCAAAGATAACTGACATCTTTCAATAAGTGGTGGGTTGTGAGACATAGTGGGTGCAAAGGTGGTT
The DNA here is from genome assembly GCF_037356315.1 of Lithobates pipiens. Lineage (NCBI taxonomy): Eukaryota > Metazoa > Chordata > Amphibia > Anura > Ranidae > Lithobates > Lithobates pipiens. The sequence goes on from NW_027507685.1 coordinate 242,608,422, forward strand.
CAAGTCATTGGGCGCCAGACACTTTTTGGATGTAAAGAGGTTTTATTTCTTTGACAGACCTTTTTTTATATTTTGCAGGGGAAAGAGGGTTGGGGCCAGGACACCCTTAATTATTTACAATTTCAAATGCCAGACTTCAATAGGTGGACAACCGTACAGGGAAAGGCCCCAGCGAGGTGCCACATCCGCATGTGCAGGATTGCTGTCTCCTATGGCAACAGTCTTTAACAGTTCTCTCAGCTGTACTACAACTTCCCCTTGTAGTTCTTCAGCCCCTTGAGCTCCTAGTCTCTTACTGGACCCTCTGATTCACTCTGAATCCCTGAGCTCCTCAAGGCTTTTGAGGTGGTATCTCCCTCAGGTATCACTCGTGCTTCTCTGCTGGGTCCCTAGCTTGGCACTTCGGATACCTTCAAGCTTCACCCCACTGACCTGCTCGGTCCCTGGCTTGGCACACAAGGCTGCTCTGCAAACATCACTGGCGGAGTCCCTGACTTGATCACCGCCTGAAGTTTCCCGATTCTCCACCATGCCCGTTCGGTGAGAATGCTGCCTCGGAACTTGCTTCAGTTACTCACTGTGGTCCCTGGTAATAAGGTGGTTGGTCCCTTAGTGGCGACTGCTTCCCCTCTACCTCCGACCACGACAGGTTCTCCGGCCGGCAGAACCATCACCTCTGTTTGGACTGCAAGCCGCAACCCCAACCCTGTGCTGCTCTCTCACTTTTGGATAGGGCCTCTCACAGCCTAGCAGCCAGATGCCCCCGGGATAGGCCCAATCTCCGGCCGTACGACACACGTCCACCAAGAAGGTGGTTTGGGTGGCACATAAGAACCTGGATCACCTGACCTCACACAATATATAGGCTCCCCCAGCAGGCCAAGGGATTCAACAAAATCTCTGCCCATTGGCTGAGATGCCACCATATACCCATAACCTGACCTTGAGTTGTCCTTCTCAATCTAATACCCCCAAGTGCCTGGCCACCTGGTGGTAGAAGAGGAAAGTACAACCAGGCCAGACTTGGGGAGAAGTCAATGGATCCCTAGTAATTAACTACAGTAGCTACTCCTGGCAAGGAATTTGGTGAGGAGCTCCCTTACTAAACCCCAGGGTGCTACACATGCATTACAGTATATGACGTATGTGGCTATATACACGTAAATACTGGCACTTGAGTTTACACATCTATTCGTATGGCCATATTTTTCAATCGCTAAATTAGGTTTTTAAAAATATACCATGGATCTGTACATGCGAACTTGTACAGCATATTCAGTAATGCCTGTCCATGGGTAAAACTATACAGCAGCTTAATCTCCAGGGTGCCCCACCTACAGTGCCTTGCAAAATTTTTCACCCCCCCTTGGCATTTTTCATGTTTTGTTGCCTCACAACCTGGAGTTAACATGGATTGTTTGAGGATTTACATAATTTAATATACAGAACATGCCCACAGCTTTTTTTTTTATTTTTTTATTGTGAAGCAAACAACAAATAGGACAAATAACAGAATTGGTCAATGTGCATAACTATTCACCCCCCTAAAGTTAATACTTTGTAGAAGCACCTTTTATGGCTATCACAGCTCCAAGTCACTTTGGATAAGTCTCTATGAACTTGCCACATCTTACCACTGGGATTTTTGCCCATTCCTCCTTGCAAAACTGCTCCAGCTCCTTCAAGTTGGATGGTTTTGCGCTTGTGAACAGCAATCTTTAAGTCTGACCACAGATTTTCTATTGGATTGAGGTCTGGGCTTTGACTAGGCCATTCCAACACATTTACATGTTTCAAGTGTTGCTTTAGCAGTGTGTTTGGGGTCATTGTCCTGCTGGAAGGTGAACCTCCGTCCTAGCATTAAATCACACACAGAGTGGTACAGGTTTTGCTCAAGAATATCCCTGTATTTAGCACCATCCATGTTTCCCTCAACTCTGACCAGTTTCCCAGTCCCGACTGCTGAAAAACATCCCCACAGCATGATGCTGCCACCACCATGTTTCACAGTGGGGATGGTGTTCTTTGGGTGATGTGTTGGGTTTGCACCAGACATAGAGTTTTCTTTGAAAGTTCAATTTTAGTCTCATCAGACCAGAGCACCTTCCTCCGTACATTTTAGGAGTCTCCCACAAGGCTTTTCGCAAACTCAAAACTTGCCATTTTGTTTTTTGCTGAAAGTAATGTCTTCTGGCCACTCTGCCATAAAGCCCAACTCTATGGAGCGTATGGCTTATTGTCGTCCTATGTACAGATACTCCAGTCTCTGCTATGGAACTCTGCAGCTCCTCCAGGGTTAACTTAGGTCTCTGTGCTCCTCTCTGATTAATGCCCTCCTTGCCCGGTCCGCGAGTGTTGGTGTGCGGCCGTCTCTTGGCAGGTTTGCTGTTGTGCCATGTTCTTTCCATTTTTGGTTATGATAGTGATTATTGGTTATGTTATGTGATGGTGCTCCTAGGGATCATCGAAGATTTGGATATTTATTTTTTTAGAAAAACAAAAAAGACAAGAATATCCCCGAATGGGGTTTTTTGCCAGCGTATATTACCTGTAAAGGCTTAATGGATATGTATGTGTGAATAATGACGTATGACAATTTGTTGAAAATAGCAAATGTTTATTAATAAAAAATGAGGATTAAACAGGTGACACAGTGGTCAGGGACTGAGCTCAACTATGCGAATAAAAATATAGCATATTACATATGTGAACAGAAATACAATTGTAATACTTAAACTATGATGTAACTTAAGGTGCAAAAAATAGATAATGTGGACCCTTTACGCGTTTCGACCCGCTCGGGGGTCTTCTTCAGAAGGTTTTTATCTATTATAGAAAAGGGGGAGACAAATATAAATATATATATATACCCATACATGATGCACTGTACTAGACTAGAAACAATCTGCTGTAGGCAGAATATACATCAAACATTGCATGGCTACACAATTGGCAATCAAATAGTATATATTATACAGTAAATACCTATATCATTCACATAGGAAACATTTATTTTTTTAGAACCTAACCCTGACTTGTACTTCTCAACAACATTGTCCCTTACTTGTTTGGAGAGTTCCTTGGTCTTCATGGCAGTGTTTGGTTAGTGGTGCCTCTTGCTTAGGTGTTGCAGCCTCTGGGGCCTTTCAAAAAGGTGTGTCTATGTAATGACAGATCATGTGACACTTAGATTGCACACAGGTGGACATCATTTCACTAATTATGTGACTTCTGAAGGTAATTGGTTGCACCAGAGCTTTTCATGGTTCATAACAAAGGAGGTGAATACATCCGCACATGCCAATTTATCAGTTTTTAATATCTGAAAAATAGTTTTATGTATATATTTTTCCAATTTTACTTCACCAACTTAGACTATTGTGTTCTGATCCATCACATATAATTCAGATTTAAAAAACATGAACTAAAGGCTGTAATGTAACAAAATAGGTAAAAAGCCAAGGGGTGTGAAAACTTTTGCAAGGCACTGTACGCAATATACGGCCTGTGTGCAAGAGCCCTTCAAAGAAAAAAAATGTAATAAATGTGGTTCTAGTTCCAATTGTAAATTTGTTGTTGGGTAGGACGTACATTACATAAACTACATAAACCTAAATTTATTAACAATGATTTTTGTGTAGTTATTGTTGGGAGTCAACCAGCCGGTCCAGGTGATCGCCCTTGCTTAACTTGTCCGGTTAAATTGCGATCGGTTCCTTAGCTGGTTTATCCTCATTCCTGGTCCCCAGGCAAATGAACTGCAAATTAAAGAAACAAAAAGTCACCTGAAGATGAACTGAGGTCAGGTTTAAAAAAAATAAAATTAACTCAACGCAGCAGCAAAACCAATCGATGAACTGTCCGCAAATTCACTGCTGCCAGATTTTAATGCTTACTAAAGTCTGTGTATGGCTTCCTCTCAACTCAATGTAGCACTAATCAGATTCACACTTCAGAGAAGGAATTGTTAATGGTGGACAATGCTGGGATGAAGGGGGCGGGGGGGGGGGGGGTGTTTATGGCCAGGGCTGGTGCAAGGATTTCATTGTTCCAAATCAGGGACAGTCCCTCAAAATCAGGGACAGTTGGGAGCTATGGTGTAAGAGATTGCCTACATGACACAAGAGACTGTAAGAGACTGCAGACATGGCTCAAGAGACGATCACTGCTAACCTCCTGTCTGCAGCAATTGCAAAAATACTTCTGCTCAGCTGGGGGCCGGGGGAAGATACTGGACTATTTAGCCCCTGGGCTGAAGCCCCCACCTATTCACTATTCCCTGTTCACTATTCAGGGCACCAGCAGGCTCCTTTGTGCAGTGGTTAGGACAAATAAATTAGAGGACTGATCTCCTCTTCTATATTACTCCGCCGGGGCTTGGAAATTGCCGGTGTCTTGTCAAATAACGTCCTCCATCCGATAGTGTCCGCTACGTACTGCGCATGCGCAGTACACAGCAACACAGATTCCGAAAATTGCAGAGGATGAACGGCGCCTGCGCCGTGAGTCCAGGTTCTATCCCCACTATCCAAGTGGACATAGAGTAGGAATAAAAAAGAGCCGAGCACAGCAAGGCCGAGCCCGAAGCGTGGCGAGCGAAGCTCGCCCGCGAGGGGCCCTCTAATATTCACAACCTTGTGTCCGCTTGGATGGTGGGGCTACCACCTCCACTCACGGTGCAGGCGCCGTTCAGCTTCAGAGATTTTCCGAAGCTTCGTCTGCTCCGTACTGTGCATGCGCAGTACGGCCCGGACACTATTTGATGGCCGGACATTGTACGCCAGAACACCGGGAGCGGCAGCACAAGGATTGCTCCTCCTCTGCCCGAAAATCATCAAATAGTCCCTGCAGAGAAATCTTTGTGCTGCAGCTCCCGGCAATTTCAAAAGCCCCGACGGAGTGGTATAGAAGAGGGGGCCGGGACTTTAGTTTAATTGGCGGAACCGCAGCACAAGGATTACGCCGCTTGGACTATTTGATGATTTTCAGACAGAGGAGGAGTAATCCTTGTGCTGCGGCTCCTGGGAATTACCTGGGGGGGGGGGGTGTCTTTGAGTCACGGATGTCAGTGGTAGCACCAGGACTAGAGTAAGGAGAGGCGAGCGGCTAAAGTTAACGCTCCCTGGCTGGGGCTATGCTGCTCTGCCTGAGTGTCGGTGTCTGCTAAACTGTGTACAGGTGGGAGCAGGGCTGGACACCAGCGCTATGATTACCGCTCACTGACTGGTTGCTAAAGCGAGGAACGTTTGGTGCACCCCCTCTCCTGGTGCCCTCGGGGAACCGCCTCAGCTGCCTCATGCTGGTGCCAGCCCTGGTTATGACAGAAGGGGCAGCTGCCCTGGGTGCAGAGTTTTCATGTAGGGGAGGGGTGTATTCACGGGTTAGTTTTCTATATGCCTTTATGGTGACCTGTGTTCATATGGTGTGAATAAGCCATTGAAAAGCCATATATTCATCCATAATAAAGTAGGTGGGGGGCTTGTTTTGGCTTCTTTGCCCGGAGAAGTGGAGGACCTTGTGGAAACCTTTGCCACTGATGCTGGAGCATTCTTCCTCCCACTGATCACTGAAACCCAAGCATTATTCCTCCCACTGATGCTACGGCATTCCTCCTCCCATTGACCACTAATGCCATCTGTCCCACGGTATTCTTTAGCACATTGACACTGTCACCAGGGCATTCTTTCTGTCACTGATGCCTGGTGGCGCCTGGGCATTTTTCCTCCCACTGACCGTGGGGAAGTCTTCCTCCAACTAAAAACTGACACTAGGTAATTTTTACTCTGACTGATCACTGACACTGGGGTATACATCCTTTCATTGGCCACTGACAGTGGAGTGTTCTTCCTCCCACTGACAGTGGGGAGTCCTTCCTTTGACCACTGACACTGGGGCGTTCTTCCTTTTGACCACTGACCCTGGGGCGTTCTTCCTTTGACCACCGACACTGGGGCGTTCTTCCTCCCACCGACACTGGAGCGTTCTTCCTTTGACCACCGACACTGGGGCGTTCTTCCTTTGACCACCGACACTGGGGCGTTCTTCCTTTGACCACCGACACTGGGGCGTTCTTCCTTTGACCACCGACACTGGGGCGTTCTTCCTTTGACCACTGACACTGGGGCGTTCTTCCTTTTGACCACTGACACTGGGGCGTTCTTCCTTTGACCACTGACACTGGGGCGTTCTTCCTTTGACCACTGACACTGGGGCGTTCTTCCTTTGACCACTGTCACTTGGACGTTCTTCCTTTGACCACTGACACTGGGGCGTTCTTCCTCCCACTGACACTGGGGCGTTCTTCCTCCCACTGACACTGGGGCGTTCTTCTTTCTATTGATAACAAACACTGAAACATTGCTCTTTCCATTTAGACTGAGGCATTCTTCCTCTGACTGATGCCAAGGTATGCTCCCCCCGACTGTCCACCAACACTGGCATATTCTTCCTTCCATTGACCACTAACACTGAGGCATTTTTTCCACCCACTGACCACTAATGCTAGAGGACATTTTTCTTCTTCTAACAAACATTGCTGGCGCATTTGTTCCATTTGTTCCCCAAACTGTGTGTAAGACACTAGCACAGAAATATAAATAATCAATACCGCAGCCATTAATACCTGTAAGACCACATTTTTACTGTGAGCGGCTCAGTTTAGGGCTGTGTGTTTTCACAAATGTTCAGCTGTCCATCAAAGAACCTACTAAAGTAGCAGTTGATGTTTGTGTCTTATTTAATCGTTGGTTTTGTTGTGGACGATAGACTCTTTACTATATATGCAGCTCATAAAAAATGAACATTCTCCATTTCTTAATGCTCTTCTTGAATATCTTTTATTATTGTGTGTTCAGTCTGTTGTGTGACTGTTATGTGACGGCTGATTTCTTAAGAAATTCCTGTCTCCGGGTGGTGTGGAGGTTCCTCCCTTGGCAAGTCTCTCCGGTTAGGTGGAGTCCGGTTAATCACCTTTGTGTTGATGGAAGAACTTTGTCACTCATGTTTGTCCTCCATGAGCAGGATCCTATAATGAGAAAGACTTACCACACAATGCCTGGGCCTCTGATGGAGACGTACAGTGGATATAAAAAGTCTACACACCCCTGTTAAAATGTCAGGTTTCTGTGATGTAAAAAAATAAATAAATCGATAAAGATAAATCATTTCAGAACTTTTTCCACCTTTTAATATGACCTATAAACTGTACAACTCAGTTGAAAAACAAACTGAAATCTTTTAGGTGGAGGGAAGTAAAAATAAAAAACTAAAATAATATGGGTGCATAAGTATGCACACCCTTAAACTAATACTTTGTTGAAGCATCTTTTGATTTTATTACAGCACTCAGTCTTTTTGGGTATGAGTCTATCGGCATGGCACATCTTGACTTGTCAATATTTGCCCGCTCTGGTTTGCAAAAACACTCCAAATCTGTCAGATTGTGAGGGCATCTTCTGTGCACAGCCATCTTCAGATCACCCCACAGATTTTCACTCTGATTCAGGTCTGAGCTTTGGCTGGGCCCATGTTCGTCTTTAATATTGATTGGACCCTGGGTAAAAACTTTTTTTGGGGCCCCCCCCCATGCAGTTTCGCTCTCTATCTGCTCTGAGACATACAATAAATAGCAGCTAGACTCAAAATTAGTTTACTGAATCAGATCAAGCAGCTATTACGATTGGTTGCCAGAAGTTACAGTTTATCATTACCGCTCACTGACTGGTTGCTAGAGATTACAGCACACATTACGGCTCACTGATTAGTTGCTAGAGTTTACAGCACATGATTTCAGCTTGTTGATTGGTTGTTAGAGATTACTATGGATATGACCTAACGGGGGCATGATATACCTATCAATGCCGCCGGTCGCCCCTATTTACATATGAATAACGCCGCTATTTACATATGAATGCCGGTAATTCACGTGTAAACACAGGGTCTGCAGGTGAGTCATCTTTACACAACAATAGGGCAGAGCTGGGCAGCATTAGTAGCAGCACTTCACACTGAGATATTGGGACACAGCACCTGACTAAAACCTCAAGGGATGAGGAAATTTAAACCAGGATAATTTGCAAGTATGGGGCAGCTGCTTTGGGCCCCACAACAATGACCGGGCCCAGGGCAGCTGCCCCTTTTGCCCTGCCTTAAAAACGGGCCATTCCGAAACTTTAATCTTCAGGTGAAGCCATTCCTTTGTTGATTTGGATGTATGTTTTGGCTCGTTGTCATGCTGAAAGATGAAGTCTACAGGTTCAAGCTTTCTAGCATAAGCCTAAAGGTTTTGTGCCAATTGTCTGGTATTTGGAACTGTCCATAATTCCCTCACTAAGGCTGGATTCACACCTATGCATTTTTAGTGCTTTTTGCATTTTGCAGATTTGCCCTACGGTCCATTTAACATGGTTTCCTATGGAACATGTTCTGCAGTGCAAGTCTGCAAAATGCAAAAAGCATTAAAAATGCATAGGTGTGAATCCAGCCTAATGCCCCTGTTCCAGCTTAGGAAAAACCCCCAAAGCATGATGCTGCCACCACCATGCTTCACGGTGAGTATGGTGTGCTTTTTGGTGATGTGCAGTGTTGTTTTTGCACCAAAAATATATTTTGGAATTATTGCAAAATAGTTCAACCTTGGTTTCATCAGACCATAACACATTTTCCCACATGCTTTTGGGAGACTTCAGATGTGTTTTTGCAAAATGTAGCCGGGCTTGGATTTTTTTTTCTTGGTCAGAAAAGGCTTCTGTCTTGCCACTCTACCCCATAGCCCAGACATACATATGAAGACTACGGGAGATTGTTATCACGTGTACCACACAGCCAGTACTTGCTAGATATTCTTGCAGCTCCTTTAATGTTGCTGTAGGCCTCTTGGCAGCCACCCTGACCACTTTTCTTCTCATCCTTTCATCAATTTTGGAGGGACGTCCAGTTCTTTGTAATGTCACAGTTGTGCCATATTTTCTCCACTTTTTGATGACGGTCTTCGCTGTGTTCCATGGTATATCTAATGTCTTGGAAACTCTTTTGTACCCTTCTCCTGACTGATACCTTTTTAACAATGAGATCCCTCTGATACTTTGGATGCTCTCTGCGGACCATGGTTTTTGCTGTAGGATGCGACTAAGAAAATGTCAGGAAAGACCTACTAGAACAGCTGAACTTTATTTGGGGTTAACCAGAGGAACTTTTAAATGATGGCAAGTGTGTACTGACTTCTATTTAACATGAGTTTGAATGTGGTTGCTTAATTCTGAACACAGTTACATTCCCAGTTATAAGAGGGTGTGCACACTTATGCAACCACATTATTTTATTTTTTTATTTTTACTTCTCCCTCCTAAAAGATTTCAGTTTGTTTTTCAATTGAGTTGTACAGTTGTATAGGTCACATTAACCGCCTCTCTCCCGCCCGCCGTCATATGACGTGACGATGATGCCTTTAGCTACAGACATCATTCAGGTATTGCCGTTTTCCGCCTGCGATTTCCTACACCAGGGATATGCAATTAGCGGACCTCCAGCTGTTGCAGAACTACAAGTCCCATGAGCCATAGCAAGACTCTGACAGCTGCAAGCAGGACACCCAGAGGCAGAGGCATGATGGGACTTGGTGTTTTGCAACAGCTGGAGGTCCACTAATTGCATTTCCCTGTCCTACACCATAAGAATGATCATAGCGGCTGTTCCATCGATTGATCATTCTTACGGGAGGCGAGAGGGGACTCCCGCTGCTCTCCGGTGCTTCTACCGACTCACTGCTACGATCGATGAGATGGACAGAGGATCCGCCGGCCCCGGATGTTGATCATAGAGACTTTCAGCGGGCCAGATGGTCGCCGGAGTCTCTATGATTGTCGGAGGCCCGGTGTGATGTTATGACATCTCGCCCAGCCTCTGCATTCAAAAAAACAGCGCCGCTTTGGCTGGGAAGCGGTGATCGTTTTTTTTTGGTTTTTTTTTTATTTTATTTCAGGTTTCCCAGCCCAGTGGTGAGATGTGGGTTTTTATTGACCCCATATCTCACTATAAAGAGGACCTGTCATGTCATATTCCTATTACAAGGGATGTTTACATTCCTTGTAATAGGAATAAAAGTGATCAAAAAAATTTTTTTTTAAAGAGCCCTTGTCCCCGTGAAGCGAACGCATATGCAAGTTCCACCCACATATGAAAACTGTGTTCAAACCATACATGTGAGATATCTACGTAAATGTTGCAGTGATAGCAATAATCTGGCCCGAGACCTCCTGTGTAACTCAAAACATATAACCAGTAAAAAAATTTCAAGCGTCGCCTAAGGGGATTTTTAAGTACCGAACTTTGGCGCCATTCCACGAGAGTGTGCAATTTTGAAGCGTGACCTATTCGGTATCTATTTACTCTGCGTAACTTCATCTTTCACAATATGCAAAAACATTGGGCTAACTTTACCCCATAGCCCAGACATACATATGAAGACTACGGGAGATTGTTATCACGTGTACCACACAGCCAGTACTTGCTAGATATTCTTGCAGCTCCTTTAATGTTGCTGTAGGCCTCTTGGCAGCCACCCTGACCACTTTTCTTCTCATCCTTTCATCAATTTTGGAGGGACGTCCAGTTCTTTGTAATGTCACAGTTGTGCCATATTTTCTCCACTTTTTGATGACGGTCTTCGCTGTGTTCCATGGTATATCTAATGTCTTGGAAACTCTTTTGTACCCTTCTCCTGACTGATTCTTTTGTGGAAAAAATAAATTCTAAAAATTGCTGTGCAACAACCGCCATTGTATTCTCTAGGGTCTTTGCTAAAAAAACATATATAATGTTTGGGGGTTCTATGTAATTTTTCTAGCAAAAAAATATGATTTTTACATGTAGGGGAGAAATGTCAGAATTGGCCTGGGTGGCAAGTGGTTAAAGGAAAAGTTCTGAAATTATTAATCTTTTGTCTCATATGTTTTACAGCACAGAAACCTGACATTTTAACAGGGGTGTGTAGACTTTTTATATCCACTGTAAATACCCATCTATCTTTAAAGGTTGGCAAGGGAGATGGCTACCCCCAGGGCACAGAGAAGGCAAGGTGTACAATATCACAGGGTTTTGTCAGCTTCAAGATCCCGGAAACATTTTCATCAAGGAGTTTTGTGTAAATAAATACTTACAGATCCCTTAAAATAAAATTCCATCCTTAATGTATGAAGGGAAACCTAGTTACATATAGTTACATAGTAGGTGAGGTTGAAAAAAGACACAAGTCCATCCTATGTGTGTGATTATATGTCAGTATTGCATTGTATATACCTGTATGGTTTGGTCATTCGGGTGCTTATCTAATAGTTTTTTGAAACTATCAATACCCCCCCCCGCTGAGACCACCACCTGTGGAAGGGAATTACACATCCTTGCCGCTCTTACAGTAAAGAACCCTCTATGTAGCGTAAGGTAAAACCTCTTTTCTTCTCGTTTTACTGAGTGGCCATGAGTCTTATCAAACTCCCTTCCGCAAAAAAGTTTTATCCCTACTGTGGGGTCACCAGTACAGTATTTGTAAACTGAAATCATATCCCCTCTCAAGCGTCTCTTCTCCAGAGAAAATAAGTTCAGTGCTCGCAACCTTTTCTCATCAATAATGTCCTCCAGACCCTTTATTAGCTTTGTTGCCCTTCTTTGTACTCACTCAATTTCCAGTACATCCTTCCTGAGGACTGGTTCCCAGAACTGGACAGTATACTCCAGGTGCGGCCGGACCAGAGTCTTGTAGAGCGGGAGAATTATCGTTTTTATCTCTGGAGTTGATCCCCTTTTTAATGCCAATATTCTGTTTGCTTTGTTAGGCTGAGCAATGCTAAGCTGCTGCTATCATCTTCTAGGACCCACGGGTCCTTTTCCATCCTAGATTCCCCCAGAGGTTCTCCCCCCCAGTGTATAGATTGCATTCATATTTTTGCCCCCAAAATGCATTATTTTATTTTTTTCACAGAGATTGAAGTGTTTACCCCATCCCCATCCTCCAGGTCGTTTATGAACAAATTAAAAAGGATTGGTCCCAGTACAGAACCCTGAGGGACCCCATTACCCATCCCTGGCCATTCTGAGTACTCCCCATTTATCACCACCCTCTGAACTCGCCCTTGTAGTCCATTTTCAATCCATGTACTCACCCTATGATCCATACCAACGGACCTTATTTTGTACAGTAAATGTTGATGGGGAACTGTGTCAAATGCTTTGCAAAATCCAGATACACCACGTCTACGGGCCTTCCTTTATCTAGATGGCAACTCACCTCCTCATAGAAGGTTAATTGGTTTTGACGACAACGATTCTTCACGAATCCATGCTGATTACTGCTAAGGATACCGTTCTCATTACTAAAATCTTGTATATAGTCTCTTTTATCATACCCTCCAAGGGCTTGCAAACTATTGATATCAGGCTAACTGGTCAGCAATTCCCAGGGATGTATTTTGGGCCCTTTTTAAATTTTGGTGCTACATTGGCTTTTCTCCAATCAGCTGGTACCAATTCCAGTCAGTAGACTGTCAGTAAAAATTGGAAAAATGGTCTGGCAATTAATTCACTGAGTTCCCTAAGTACCCTCAGGTGCAAACCATCTGGTCCCGATGATTTATTAATATTAAGTTTACCAAGTCTAATTTTAATTCTGTCCTCTTTTAACCATGGAGGTGCTTCCTGTGATGTGTCATGAGGAGAAACACTGCAGTTTTGGTTACTGAAGCCGTCCGATTTCCTCGTGAAGACTGAGGAGAAGACTAAATTCAATATCTTCGCCATCTCCCCATCCTTTTGTATCAAGATGACCTTCCTCATTCTTTATGGTGCCAATATGGTCGGTCCTCCCTTTTTTTGATCTTATTTAATATGCTCTTAAAGCAAACCCATCTCTCCTCAGTGTTCTTTATCTCTAAGATTTTATCTCAGTTTATGCCTTCTAGCAAGGTTTGTAGTTTAAAGAATTTGGCTCTTTTTTGAAATTCAGTGTCTTTGTATTCCCCTTTTATGTTTCTTATTTGTGTTATACTGAAGCCAATTGACCTGTGACCGCTGTTCCTAAATTTCTCCGTGTTTCCACATCCCTAATCAGGTCTGTATTGGTAATCAGTAGATCCAGTAATGCTTTATTTCTAGTTGGTGCGTCTACCATCTGAACCATGAAAATGCCCTGCAAGACATTTAATAACTGGTGAGCCTTAGATGAATGGGAGGTTCCCGCCGCTCAGTCTAGGTCTGGATAATTAAATTCCGCCATTATGATAACACTTCCCATCCTTGCTGCTAATCCAAATTGTGAAAAGTGATCCGTCCCCCCTCAGGTTAGGGTCAGGTTATAGCATACTCCCAGGATTATTTTCATCCCTTTTTTAGCTCTACCCATAAGGATTCCACCTCCTCCCTAGCTCCCTTAGTGATGTCATCTCTCACATTCACTTGTACATTATTCTTGATATATAGGCATACCCCTCCCCCTTTTTTACCCTCTACATCCCTGCGATAAAGGGTATACCCTTGAATGGTTTCTAGCCAATGTTGAACTGTTGAGCTGTTGAACCAGGTCTCTGAATTTCCCACAAAATCAAAATCTTCCTCGTACTCACCCATCTTATCCGCCAGGCTCCTGGCATTGGTGAACATGCCACATAGTTTAGACCGGTCGCATACTATGCTCTTATTGGGTGTTCTGGGATTGCAACTAGGACTTGCTACTACACTTACCTTGAGTTCATATGCTTTAGTCAACCTACCACTAATGCCCCCAATACTGCCCTCTGGAATATGTTCCACGCTGACTATCTCTACCTCTGGACCTTACCCCTGTAGCCTAGTTTAAAAACCCCTCTAAATTTTTGCCCATCTTTACTCCCAGCTGATCTGCACCCTCCTCATTTAGGTGCAGTCCATCCCTTCTATAGTACTGGTGATCAACTGAGAAGTCGGCCCAGTCCTCCAGGAACCCAAACCCCTTCTTACTACACCAGCTCCACCACTTGTTTACTTCCTTAATCTCCCTCTGCCTTTCTGGTGTGGCTCGAGGTACTGGTAGGATTTCTGAGACTACTACCTTTTCCTCAATTTAGCTCCCAAGTCCCTAAAATTGTTCTTTAGGACACTCCATCTGCCTCTGACTTTGTCATTGGTGCCAACGTGCATCATGACAGGTGTGTCTTCCACAGCCCCTCCCAGTAATCTGTCCACTAGATCTATGATGTGCCGAACCCGAGCACCCAGTAGACAACATACTGTTCGGAGCTTCAAATCTTTGTCACAGATTGCCCTCTTTATCCTTCTAAGAATTGAGTCCCCCTACCACCAGAATCTGTCTTTCCTTTCCCTTTGCTCCCCCCCCCCCCCGCTCTCACTGGAGGAGTTCTTCCCCCAGCAGCTAGGAGAGTCCCTCAGCTCCAGCAGTGCTGGTCCCTGACTGGTTTCACCAATGTAACTCAATGGAGCATACTTATTGGGATGCTCCAACCCTGGAACATCCACCTCTACCCTTCCTGATTGACACCCATCTACTCTTTTCTAGTGCCTGCACCTCTTTGTCTCCACCCTCCTCTGTGCTGGCCCCTGCCGGGTACATTCCTGACTCTCCTTTAGTGTGGAAGGTCTTCTCAGTGCCAACGGTTGCTTCCCCAGATTCAGAACCTGGGCTTCCAGAGAAGCAATGTGCTTACATTTTGCACAGCAGAATTCGCCCTAGATTGGATGATCAAAGAATGCATACATGCGGCAAGATGTACACCAAGTCGCTTCTCCACACCCACCAGACATCGTACCTACTAATTTAATGAGAATTGGGGATTATACCCTGTCCAAATTGCCTAACTAGCTTCCTAACACTAATACTCAACAAGACAATACACAGGTACTCACAGACCAACGTGCACATACAAAACACAAGCACGAACGATCTACACACACCACACTCAGGTACTCGCAATACACAGGTACTACCTAAAACTAAATACTCAATACAGCCCACATGCACTCCCAGCATTCATGTACTTACAGTACACAGGTACACACTCACACTACACAGGTACTTTGACCCCTGTGTTAACCTCCTGTTTTCCACTCTGGTTTTTAACTCACCACTTAGTCCAGTTCCACTTGGTTTAAGTTCCAGCAAACTCAAAGATGAGCAGGGTCACAATGAAGTTCTACAGGAGGTTATATAGGCCTCAAGTGCCTGTGACCAATTAACCGCTCCCCTTAATTATTAGGCTGAAGGATGGAAAGAAAAAAAAAAGACTTAAAAAGTGACAAAAAAAGGTGTTAAAAAGCTACATGGTAAAGCCCCGCCCCAAAAAGAACCTTAAAGTGGGAGTCCGCCGGGACTCCGCTTTTTTTTTTTTTTTTAAAGTCAGCAGCTACAAATACTGCAGCTGCTGACTTTTAAAATAAGGACACTTACCTGTCCAGCGCGCCCGCGATGTCGGCACCCGAAGCCGATCTCTAGATCGACACTCGAGTGCTGCCGCCGCCCATCTTGGGTATGGGAATCAGGAAATGGAGCCTTTCGGCTTCATTTCCCGGTTCCCTACTGCGCATGCGCGAGCCGCGCTGCGCAATGAGGACGGTCCCCGCTGCCTCTGGGATCTGTGTGTTTCCCAGCAGGCAGCGGGGCACTTGCGGAAGGGGGCGGACACTTGCGGAAAGGGGCGTAATGTACGCCCCTTTCCGCAGAGAGCTAGCCCGGAAGTGGGTGCAGTTACCTGGATTATCCAGGTAACTGCACCCCCCTCCCCCCTGAAAGGTGCCAATTGTGGCGCCGGAGGGGGGGGAGGAATCCGATGAGCGGAAGGTCCATTTTAGGGTGGACCTCCGCTTTAAAATGCAACTCGGCACTCACCAGCAGTCAAAAGCAAAACTTGTTCACGCTCTCCACTCAAGGTCCCCACTGTTAACCCTCCAACCAGCGGTCTGGCCAAAACCTCACTTTAAAGTCATAGTATTGAGTTCGGGATCAGGTAAGTATTTATTTAGTAAACGTGCATGACGTAAAAATTCATTTCGATTCATTAATCCAGTTTATTTACCGTAGTTTTGTTAAATTTATTCTATTGGTTTTTGGGATTCGTATTCGGAATTTTTAGTTTTTATGTATTTTTAGAATTTTGTTAGAATTTTACCAATTTTTTTTTATTTTTTTATTTTTTTTTAATTTTTTTTTTCCGATTTGTTGAAACATTCGAATCAGCAAAGTGAACAAACAAAAGAAAAATCTTCATCAACTGATTACAACGACTCTTTAAACCACCTTTTGGCTTACCTAAAACAGCAATATTTCTTAATGGTACTCTAATAACGCACGCAGTCTTTGATTTCAGAAATATTTGTACAGTTAGAATTCGACTGGAGTTCGATGTAAGATTCGGAATTTCAGTTCGAATTTCCAAAATTTGGACACATTTAATTTTGTTATTTGGAGCATTCGGTAAACTTTGTTTTATACTGTAATTCGGGTATTCGGATATATCCGGATCTCCGAATAAGGAAAAAATTGTCGGAAAATTAATTCAGAACGAAATGAACGGCATATGTCTAATATTTTGTGGGAGCTGGGGGGGTTGGACAGGAAAAGGTTTTGTACCCTAACCCTTGACCTCTGGGAGATTTACCCCCCCTTCATGACCAGGCCATTTTTTGCTATATAGCACTGCTTTGCTTTAACTGACAATTGCGCGGTCATGCAACGCTGTACATAAATGACATTTAAATGCACTCAAGATCCATTCTTTCGTTTCTGCATGCGCATTTTGAACACATTTTTAAAGCGTTCCGGTGCATGTTTGGTGCGTTTTTTCTGCGTTTCCAGAAGTATTCCAGGTGTATTTTTCTTTCTTTCTTTCTTTCTTTCTTTCTTTCTTTTTTTCCTGTTTTTTTTTTTTTTTTTTTTTGCACTGGACTGCATGTCATGTGAACTGGCCCTTTAGTGGTATTTTATCACCTGCTTTTTTCATTTTTTTGCGCTATAAACAAAAACAAAAAAAGACTGACATTTTTGAAAAAAAAAATATATTTTTTAGTTTCTGCCATAAAAATATATCCAATAAATCTTTTAAAAAAAAAATCAAACTTCTTCATCAGTTTCAGTCAATCTGTATTCTGCTACATACTTTCTTACACTAGTAATGGGTAATAGGGTTGTAGTAGTAATAGGGTTCCATGTATCTAGTAATAGGGTTGCCACCTGTCCGGGATTCAACCAGACAGTTTGGGTTTGGAATCAATAAAGGGAGTAGCCAATAAAGTATTGTCACAATATATGTTATGAGTAGCCAGCTTTATTGTGACAATACTTTATTGGCTACATAGCAAGATACAGTAATGGGCTAAAGTGTTTCGGACCAAGCCTTATTCATAGGCTATAAGCAAGGCTTTGGGTGAAACGCGTTGGCCTGTTATTACTGTATCTTGCTATGCAGCCAATAAAGTATTGTTGCAATAGATGTTATGAGTAGCCAGCTTTATTGTAACATTCATTGTGACAATACCTTATTGGCTACATAGCATGATACAGTAATACGCTAACGTGTTTCGGACCAAGCCTTATTCATAGGCTATAAGTAAGGCTTCGGCCGAAATGCGTTAACCTGTTATTACTGTAGCTTGCTATGCAGCCAATAGAGTATTGTTGCAATAGATGTTATGAGTAGCTAGCTTTATTGTATCATCCATTGTGACAATACTTTATTGTCTACGTAGCATGATACAGTAATAGGCTAACGTGTTTCGGACCAAGCCTTATTCATATGCTATAAGTAAGGCTTTGACCTGTTATTACTGTAGCATGCTATGTAATCAATAAAGTATTGTCAGAATAGATGTTACGAGTAGCCGGCTTCATTGTATCCAAGAATGGTCGCCGTGTTGGGAGGAGACTTGTAAGTGTTGGAGAACTGTAGCAAGAAAAAAAAAATCTGGTCTTCTCTGTATGGCAGAGCTGTGTAAGGAGTGGATGGACAGTAATGCAAATCCTTTTAGCAGGTAAAACAACTTTTATATCCTTTTTTTATCTGTGTAGCTTTTCATTCATTGGATTTCACTTCTTTCAATTATGGAGGCTCAGCAGGACATGTGGGCATTACCTTAGGTGGTGCGCAAGCAAACAGAGCCTGCCTAGTACCACCCACTCCCCCCAGACTGACATCCACCTATCAAGGCATATTGCTATTTGATGGCCCCTCCCACCAACCATGATTTGCCTGCATTGCATAGAGAACCACAGAGACCCAGCCATGTCATTGGGTCTAAAAATAAGGTCTGTAATGGAAGTGAAAAGGTTTTATTTAGCTCCTTTTCTTAGCATGTTGATGAGGAAGGAGGCATAACATAACATACCTCCCAACTTTCTTCGACGGATACAAAGGGACATCTATTAGCACAATTGTGTAGTTATAGGACACACCCCCCACCACGCCCCCTTAACCGCTTCACGACCGCCCACCATAGATATACTGCGGCAGGGCGGCTGCTCTGTATCAGATCACATAGTTAGTGCGTGATCCGACACTTACTGGTCTAGGGCGTGCACGTGCGCCACCAGCGGCCCGCTCCCGCTGTGATCACACACTGTGGGAGCTGATCGGCGGGTACCGCGGGACTCTATGTTTGCCGGCACCCGCCGACTGTCCAGTACAGATCTGTCAGTAGGAAAGGCATGGATCCTGTGTCCTGCAAAACAGGGACACTGATCTATGCATTCCCTTAGTTAAAAGCACCTCCCCCCACTGTACACAAGCATAGCTAGGCACACATTTAACCCTTTCATTGCCCCTGATGTTAACCCCTTCCCAGACAGGGTCATTAGTACAGTGACCGTGCGTATTTTTTTAACACTGATCACTGTATTAGTGTCACTGGTCTCCAAAAAGTGTTGGTGTCCAATTTTTGTCTGCCGCAATATCGCAGTGCCACTATAAGTCGCTTATCACCGCCATTACTAGTGGAAAAAAAATTACAAATAAATAATATCCCATAGTTTGTAGACGCTATAACTTTTGGCGCAAACCGATCAATATACACTTATTGGGATTTTTTTACCAAAAATATGTAGCAGAATACATATTGGCCCAAATTGATGAAGAAATTTTGATTTTTTTTTTTTTACTTTTTTTTTGTTAATTGAATGTGTTTTATAGCAGAAAGTAAAAATATATATATTATTATTTTTTATTTTTTTTCAAAATTCTTTTGTTTTTTTTGTTTTGTTTATAGCGCAAAAAATAAAAAACACAGAGGTGATCCAATACCACCAAAAGAAAGCTCTATTTGTGGGGAAACAACAACCTAAATTTCATTTGGGTACAGCATCGTTCAACTACGCAATTGTCTTTTAAAATAATGCCATGTTGTATCGCAAAAAATGGCCTGGTCTTTGAAGGGGGTTAAATCTTCCAGAGCTGAAGTGGTTAATGGCGAATTCTTAAAAAAAAAAAAGATTAGTTAAACCCACAAGTGCTTTTTTTACCGCTACTGTTCCTTTTTATATTGGCTTTTGAAATTCGCAAATGCAGCAATTTAGAAATTGGATAAAAGGTTTAGCGCTGGGAAACGCTTTTTGAAAGATAGAAAGTGCATTTTTATATACAACTATATGGATCAGACCAAAATGAGGGGGAAAGAGTGACTTGGTTCCAAATCAGGGAAAGTCCCTCAAAATGTGGGTCAGTTGGGAGGTATGGGATTAACCAGGAAAGATATATATAATAAAATATATATTTTTATGTTTTCTTTCTTTCTTTTTTTTTATTCTTTCTTTTTTTATTCTTTCTTTCTTTTTTTTTTATTCTGTCTTTCTTTTTGTCTTTTTTTTTTTTCTTTCATTTATTCTTTTTTTATTCTTTCTTTTGTTCCCTTTTTATTCTTTCCTTTTTTTCTTTTTTTTTTTTCTTTTTGTCTTTTTTCCCTTTTTTCTTTCTTTTATTCTCTCTCTTTTTTCTTTCTTTCTTCTTTCTCTTTTTTTCTTTTTTCTTTTTCTTTCTTTTTTCTTTCTTTCTTTTTCTTTTTCTTTCTTTTTCTTTCTTTCTTTTTCTTTCTCTTTTTTTCTTTTCTTTCTTTCTTTTATTCTTTCTTTTTTTTGTTTTGTTTTTTATTCTTTTTCTTTTATTCTTTCCTTTCTTATTTATTAATACTCTACATTTGGGTAGTAGTTTCTGGTAGATTTAGCTGTTGTCTACATATCCCATAGCACAGAATTATTTTCTGTAAAGATAAAATTTAAGCAGATCACACTTCAGATTTGAGTATATTTCTTTTCTTTCCACCTTCCTGGAATTGATCTGCAATTTAGGACACAGATTGGAAGTTTTCCTAAATCTGATTTTATTTTTATCTGGTGTTTGTCCAGCCGCAGATAAGCAGAGTTGATCCTCTTTCTGGGTGTGTGAGGTCACCACACCCGGCTCGCTCCACACCCTCTTATTCAACTGAAGGTCTACACACAGATAATGGGCTGATCCATAGAGCTGGCGGGGATGGAAAGTATACAAATGTCTGGGCGGATCTCCAGAAATAACTGCTCGAAATGTTTGAATTTCATCACAGGAGAGATCTACAAGGCTGAGTTTTGTCACAGACCACAGGAGGCCAGGATTGGAGCTGTGGCATTACCACCCCCTCCCCCCCCCCCTCCCCCAGACCAACCACCTAAACGGGGACCCTACAGTTACTGAAGACAGAACACATGCCACTGCTGTGATGCTTGGCTTCTCGGCAAACACTGAACCCCCTGTCCTGCTTGGCAGGCAGTAATGCCACCAAACGCAAACCACTCAAGTGAATGAGTTTGTGCCGCAACTGCCATGACATGCATTGCAGTAGTTCAGCACTCTGAGGGTTAAAATAGGTGGTGAGAAAAGCCCTCTGAAAAGCAATCTACCTCTGACTGCTTTTCCGAGCGGTGGCAATGATAGTCTGCCTAGGGGGTGGTAAAACCCTGTGCATGAGCCCCACCTTTATGGCCCTGCAATTTCTCCCTGTCTTCTAGAGCAGCATTCCCCAACGTTTTAGGCAACAGGGATCGCTTCCGTATAAGAATTTTTGTGTGTGTGGGCAGGCATGTACTGGCCATTGGGACTACCGGGAGTTTCCCGGTGGGCCGATGGCTCAGTGGGACACTCTAATGTAAGGGGGTGCTGATGGGACACTCTGATGTAAGGGGGGTGCTGATGGGACACTCTGATGTAGGGGGGGTGCTGATGGGACACTCTGATGTAAGGGGGGTGCTGATGGGACACTCTGATGTAAGGGGGGTGCTGATGGGACACTCTGATGTAAGGGGGGTGCTGATGGGACACTCTGATGTAAGGGGGGTGCTGATGGGACACTCTGATGTAAGGGGGGGGCTGATGGGACACTCTGATGTAAGGGGGATGCTGATGGGACACTCTGATGTAAGGGGGCTGCTGATGGGACACTCTGATGTAAGGGGGCTGCTGATGGGACACTCTGATGTAAGGGGGCTGCTGATGGGACACTCTGTTGTAAGGGGGCTGCTGATGGGACACTCAAAATGTAAGTGGGCCGGTCTGGATGAATTCCAGGGCCAAATTTCTGTCCCAGTCCAGCCCTGTGTGTGGGGTTGGGGGACGGGTGTTAGCGCTTCAACCATCTCGACACCATGGCTAAGACAGGTGAAACAGAGCTGCTACCGCCAAAAACATACCCCTAAACTGAAATGGAAGAATGCAGAAAATGCTATGTGCCTTGTTATGTGTGCTCCGAGGGGAGATAAAGAACCAAATTTAGCAGCGGCTCCAGCGGGGGTAGCGTTTAAATTGATTCTGGGTGCATGTCTACTTTAAATGTATGTGACGGATACTTGAAATGGCCAGCAAGCAACATTAATTTCCTCATTTATATGACTATTTAACTTTTTTTCTTTATCACATTTGTTACAGGCTGTCACATGACTGAGGTGAGCGTCGCAATCTAGAAGGAAAAACGAGAGCCACCATGACGCAAACCACAGAAGTGGTGAATTTGTCTTTCCTCTCGGAGACCGAAAGAGACCTCATCCTTCAAGTCCTACAACGAGACGAGGATTTGCGGAAAACTGAAGACGTACGGATCAGGTTGGAAAGAAATATATATTTATTTGTCTTTTTTTATAGAAGTGGTTTCAGTTTTAGGTGGATGTTGGTTTGGGTTAGGTATCTCCCTGGCTTCTCAGACTTTTTAGAGTTTTTCATTGGTGAGAGGTCTTTCTTAAAGTTCTTAGCTCCTCTTCTGCAGCCACTACAGAGCCTTGAAAGTATTCATACCCCTTGAAATGTTCCTTATTTTGTCATGGTACAACCAAAAACTTAAATGTATTTTATGTGATAGACCAACACAAAATGGCACATAATTGTGAAGTGGAAGGAAAATTGATGTATGGTTTTCAAAATTTAAATACAGCTGTCCTGTGAAGCCCTCAGAGGTTTGATGGAGAACCTTGGTGTACAAACGGCATCATGAAGGTAAAGGAATACACCAGACAGGTCAGAGATACAGTTGTAGAGAAATGTAAAACAGGATTAGGTTATAAAAAAAATTATATCCCAAGCTTTGAACAGCTCTTGGAGCACTGTACAATCCATCATCTGAACATGGAAAGAGTATGGCACAACTGCAAACCTGTGTGAAGTTCAATCAAGAAAAAAGGAGTCTTTGTAATCAGGGACTCTTAGTTCCAAAGAGAAGCCAATGAATAGGGAAATCAATCCTTTTTACGAATACAGTGGAATCTTCCTGGCTTTGCCACTATCACATCCAGAACTGAAAAAGGTTTGACTCTTACCGCAATGGGTGGACTCCAAATCAGCGGAGTCGTTAGCGCGAGCAGACAGCCCTCTGCAGGGTTCTTTTGCGTGTATTCCGTTCCGGTGTACTACTGAACGCATGGATAGATGCGGATCATTCGAAGGTAGCCAGCCTAGATTGAAAAGTTCAGAAAACCATTGTACGTCCTACTTCTCCTCTCGGTCACCGTAGAGAAAGGCAAAGTGGCTGTCCGATCTCCCTGTATGCCTGGAGTTATCTACAGCTCCCCAGCGAATCGTCGGATGCCAAGGTTTTTCAATGCGCAAACCTGTAGTGAAACACAAGACACTCGGGCCTCCCAGCCACGAGCGAGGGGAAGGGGAAAACAAAAAAGGACTCCGATCGTGAACGTACTGTTAAACAGTCGACAATTTTATTAGAAATTTTTAATATACAACAGACCAAAGGTATGACCAAATAGGTCCGATTCTAACAAATAAAAAATATATGCATAAAAAAACGGTTAAAATTAAGAACAAATATACACCCGTGCTAGGGAATATTCTAAGTGTGGTGGTATCAGCACAAACAGCCCGACATGTTTCGTAAAAACTTACATCCTCCTGGGGCACAGGTGATATGCTGATCCATCACATTAAATAGCGTCACGACTAAACCAAGCCTCGATTCCGTTCGAAAGAGGTCAAGGTCGACATTACGGCCGAACCAAGCCTCACTTCCGAACGGCTACCATTTTTTCGAAGACCATAGAAATAAACCGAATCCCTCCTCACCCAAACCACAGGCCGCGCCCGGTCGCCATTTTCGTGGAGACCGAACGCGATCCGGGTCTGAAACTTAGTCCCAGCTCGACTCGAGCTCCATTTACTTGTGGACTAAACCCATATCGGAAAATGTGTAACCACACAAATCCGAATGGTAAACACATATCGAAAATGTGTAACCACACACATTCGAATGGCACACAGTATCCAATTCCTGTTAGGGAACCATCCTCCATAAAAATTGAATTTAAATGGAAGAAAATAGTCTGTCCTCATTTAATTAATTGAAAAAAGAAGAAAAGAACAGGAACAAATGAAGAAAAAGAGGAAAAAAGAAGAAAAAACAAGAACCTACCGCCCCCCCCAAACAAACATATTTATATCATATATCAACTATATTTTACACCCCTCATGCATTATCTATAAAAGCGTTGATCTCTATATCTACATTGAGTCCAAAAGGTTTAAGGCTTTTATATTTGTATATCCAACTCATTTCGAGTTTTGAAATCGCCCTCTTTTTAGGGCCTCCTCTCCAAGGTATCTGTAATTTATCAATTCCTAGGAGGGAAGTTCCCCGGGGATCGCGACCATGTACTTCCAGGTACTGTTTCGAGACTGGGTGTCCTTTAAATCAGCATATCACCTGTGCCCCAGGAGGATGTAAGTTTTTACGAAACATGTCGGGCTGTTTGTGCTGATACCACCACGCTTAGAATATTCCCTAGCACGGGTGTATATTTGTTCTTAATTTTAACCGGTTTTTTATGCATATATTTTTTATTTGTTAGAATCGGACCTATTCGGTCATACCTTTGGTTTGTTGTATATTAAAATTTTTTCATAAAATTTTCGACTGTTTAACGGTACGTTCACGATCGGAGTCCTTTTTTGTTTTCCCCTTCCCCTCGCTCGTGGCTGGGAGGCCCGAGTGTCTTGTGTTTCACTACAGGTTTGCGCATTGAAAAACCTTGGCATCCGACGATTCGCTGGGGAGCTGTAGATAACTCCAGGCATACAGGGAGATCGGACAGCCACTTTGCCTTTCTCTACGGTGACCGAGAGGAGAAGTAGGACGTACAATGGTTTTCTGAACTTTTCGATCTAGGCTGGCTACCTTCGAATGATCCGCATCTATCCATGCGTTCAGTAGTACACCGGAACAGAATACACGCAAAAGAACCCTGCAGAGGGCTGTCTGCTCGCGCTAACGACTCCGCTGATTTGGAGTCCACCCATTGCGGTAAGAGTCAAACCTTTTTCAGTTCTGGATGTGATAGTGGCAAAGCCAGGAAGATTCCACTGTATTCGTAAAAAGGATTGATTTCCCTATTCATTGGCTTCTCTTTGGAACTAAGAGTCCCTGATTACAAAGACTCCTTTTTTCTTGATTGAACTTCACACAGGATGTTTTTTTGATTTGTAATTTTTTAGTGATTTGTATTAAGTTTCTCACTTCTATTTTCACGTATATTTAGCGCAACTTTATGTATAATTTTTTCTGATTTGACCCATATTTTGATATTAGATGGTTTTTAGTTGCAGCTCTCAGGTTTGCCCCAAGCGCGATATTTTTGTTTTGTTTGTTTTCACAACTGCAAACCTACCAAGACATGGCCGTACACCTAAACTGACCGTCCGGGCAAGGAGAGCATTCATCAGAGAAGCAGCCAAGAGGCCCATGGCAACGCTGGAGGAGCTGCAGAGACCCACAGCTCAGGTGGGAGAATCTGTACACAGGACAACTATTAGTCGTGCTCTCCACAAATCTGACCTTTATGGAAGAGTGGCAAGAAGAAAGACATTGGAGAAAGAAAGCCATAAGAAGTCCCGCTTGCAGTTTGCGAGAAGCCATGTGGGGGACACAGCAAACATGTGGAAGAAGGTGCTCTGGTCAGATGAGACCAAAACGTAACTTTTTGGCCTAAAAGAAAAATGCTATGTGTGGTGGAAAGCTAACACTGCACATCACCCTGAACACACCATCCCCACCGTGAAACATGGTGGTGGCAGCATCAGGTTGTTGGGATGCTTTTCTTCAACGTGGACAGGGAAGCTGGTCAGAGTTGTTGGGAAGATGGGTGGAGGGCAATTTTAGAAGAAAACCTGTTAGAGTTTGCAAAAGACTTGAAACTGGGGTGGATGTTAACCTTCCAGCAGGACAACGACCCTAAACATACAGCCAGAGCTACAATGGAATGGTTTATATCAAAGAATATTCATGTGTTAGAATGGCCCAGTCCAGACCTGAATCCAATTGAGAATCTGTGGCAAGACTTGAAAATTGCTGTTCACAGACGCTCTCCATCCAATCTGACAGAGCTTGAGCTATTTTGCAAAGAAGAATGGGCAACAATGTTACACTCTCTCTAGATGTGTAAAGCTGGTAGAGACATCCCCAAAAAAGACTTGCAGCTGTAATTACAGTGAAAGGAGGTTCTACAAAGTATTGACTCCGGGGGGCCGAATACAAATGCACCCCACACATTTCACATATTTTTGTAAAATTATTTGAAACCATTTATCATTTTCCTTCCACTTCACAATTATGTGCCACTTTGTGTTGGTCTATCACAGGGGTCTCTAAACTGCGCACTGAGGGCCATATGCGGCCCTTTTCTGGCCTTTATCCGACCCTTGGGGCACTATTCCTCCCACTGAAACCAACAATGGGGCACTATTTCTTCCATGATACTAATGATAAGATACTACTCCTCTTACCAATAGGGACACTCCTATTGACCACCAACCCTAAGGCCATATTTATTCTCACTCATGTTGGGCCATGACATTTTCTGCCCCTGCTGGCCACAATTCGGCCCTCAAGTCTGAAGGACAATACACTGGCCCTTTGTTTTAAAAGTATGGAGACCCCTGTTCTATCACATAAAATCCCCCAAAAAATACATTTACCTTTTTGGTTCTAACATGACAAAATGTGGAAAATTTCAAGAGGTATGAATACTTTATGAAGGCAATGTACAAGGAGCTTTCCACTTTTTATTTTTTTTTTATGCGGCATCCAACCCAAAGGAGGAAACCGACTGCGGTGAAAGACTTTCCTGATGTGTCTGTGGTAGGTGGATCTAGGAACACAGCAGATCTAGCTTATTTCTAAGAATCCCTGTTTTGTATCAATCAAGTAGTTGTAGAAAAGTTACCTTCAGGACTTCCAGAATTCGCATCTTTATGTTCTCTCTTTAACAGGCGGTTGAAGAATGAACTCCTTGAAATACGGAGGAAAGGAGCCAAAAGGGGGAGCCAGCGCTACAGCGACAGGGCCTGTGCCCGCTGCCAGCAGAATGTGGGCCGGGTGCTCCCCAGAACCAACACTTGCCGGAGCTGTAACCACCTAGTGTGCAAAGACTGCAGGATGGAGACTGTTACCGGGGGCTGGAAGTGCAAAGTCTGCATCAAGGAAGGGTGAGTTCTATTTCTGTCTGTTAGGGCCAGTTCACACCAGAACGCGGTGCAGGAAACCCACGTTTCCGTGCGCGTTTCCTACACCGCGTTCAAACTGCGCTGCACTTGCGATCCGCAGCAGCTGTCACCTTAAAGTGGAGCTCCATCCAAAAGGGAAGCTCTGCTTTTTTGCACCCCCCCCCCCTTTCGCTGACACATTTGCCACTTTTGTGGGGGGAGTGGGTACCTAGTTTTGACAGGTACCCGCTCCAACTTCGGGCTCAGATCGCTGCAGAGATCTACAAAGAAGTTTCTACAATGATCCTTCCCCCAGAGTCTTCTGAGACCTGTGTGTGTGTGTAGGCCCAGAGCCTTCTGGGACTGTAGGACCATTCGCAAAGTGCTGTGTGAATCGTGCATGTGCAGTAGAAAACCAGCTGGGAAGCCGGAAAGGCTTCACTGCTAGCTTCCCTTAACCAAGATGCCGGGCATGGGCCCGAAGCCAAATGGAGAATCGCAGAGATCACTGGATGCCTGTACAGGTAAGTGTCCTTATATTAAAAGTCAGCAGCTACAGTATTTGTAGCTGCTGACTTTGAGCGGGAGACTGGAGCTCCTTTTTAATGACACGCTAAAAGCAGGTCGCAAACATGGTGTGCTTGCCTGCACCGGATTGCATGGTGCATTAATAGCATGCTATCCGGTTGCTGTATGTTTTAGAAAGAAGCGCATGCACTACTTTTGATTTGGTCTAGCACAATTTCAGCCCATTTAACCGGATGGGATGAAATCGCACTGGACTCGGATTGCATGTGAATCGCACAGTCCAGAGAGTGAAAGAGAAACTAACTAGCTACATGGTGAAGCCGGAAGTGGATGGGGTAGGGGCTGAACTGGGGAGGGGGCAGAGAAACATACCCATTGTAATACAGTGAGTAAACTATCAGCTCTGTCAGCACATTGTTCCTTTTTTCTTTTTATTAATGTATGAAGCTATCCACATTGTAATATAAAGTGCACCTTCCGAAGTCACTTCTCAGAGCTCCTGCCCACAGCCTTAAAGTGGTTGTAAACCCTTCCATATACCCAGTGAAGGGACTATCCTCAGGTGATACACAGAGATGGGAAAAAAAAATTAGATGTGCAGTTGTTTTCGTTCTGCATTGAAATGCGGACACATTTTTCTTATTTTGGAAAGTTGGGTGTATCCTAATTACAATAGTAAAGAATTTAGAAGAATCCGAAATAATGAAACTAAATTTGAATTTGAATAGTTTTTGAATCTAATTTGAATTTTCAAAGAGAATAAAATAGAATAGAAAATTGAAGAATATAGTGAAACGGAACAAAATAGAATAAATGAAAGAACTGAATAAAATAGAAAATAAAGGAAAATAAAGGAATAGAAAAGAATAGATTATTCTATTTTTTTCTATTCTTTTATTTTGTAATCTATTCTTTTCTATTCCTTTATTTTCTATTTTATTCAGTTCTTTAATCTGTTTTACAAAATAGAATAAATTAAAGAACTGAATAAAATAGAAAATAAAGGAATAGAAAAGAATAGATTACAAAATAAAAGAATAGAAAAAAATAGAATAGAGTAAAACAGAACAAAATAGACTAGAAATCAAAAGAATAAAATTTAAAATGTAAAACGGAAAGCAGGATCTGGAGCCAGAAGGGATGTCAGCCAAGTAAGTCTTTTAAGAGGAATACAGGAGATGTTGACCAAGGCGAAGGCAGAGATCCTGTGGACTGGACGGCTTAAGTAGGCAGTGCTGACAAGCAGGATATCATCAATAGCTGAGTAACTGTGGAGAGATAGGAGCTGACAATTAGCCGACAGCTGAGCAGCCAGTTCAGAGAAGGAAGGGCTGAGCCCAGCCCTGACAGGAATACAGGTTTTCTTCCAGCCAAAGCACCTCCCCCACACAGTCAGAAAGAACACCCTAGGAGCACACATAACCCTTTGATCGCCCTGATGTCAATCCCTTCACTGCCAGTGTCACTAGTACAGTGACAGTGTATATTTTTTTTAGCACTGATCACTGTATTAGTCTCACTGGTTCCCAAAAAGTGTCACTTAGGCTGCTTTCACACTGCAGCGGGAGCGGCGTCGGCGGTAAAGTGCTGCTATTTTTAGCGGCGCTTTACCGTCGTTTTAGCGGCGGTGTGCGGGCGCTAGCGGGGTGGTTTTAACCCCCGCTAGCGGCCGAAAAGGGGTTAAACCTGCCCGCAAAGCGCCGCTGCAGCGGCGCTTTGCCGGCGGTATTGCCGCGGTGTCCCATTGATTTCAATGGGTAGGAGCGGTTTAGGAGCGGTGAATACACCGCTCCTTCACCGCTGCAAAGATGCGGCTAGCAGGACTTTTTTCACCGTCCTGCCAGCGCATCGCTCCAGTGTGAAAGCCCTCCGGCTTTCACACTGGAGTTAAAGGGGCCGTTTTTTTTCAGGCGCTACACAGGCACTATTTTTAGCGCTGTAACGCCTGAATACCGCCCCAGTGTGAAAGCAGCCTTAGTGTCAGATTTGTCCGCCACAATGTCGCAGTCCCACTAAAAACAGCTGATCCCCACCTTTACAAAATAAATAAATAACCTTTTATAGACCCGATTGGCTGCGAGTCCTGATTAACGAGGAGGAGAAGTGACCGCAGAGACTTGGGAGAAGCCGCTGAAGCCGCGACCTGGATGGGGTAAATGCGGGGCTGGTGGGCGATGAGCGAGCAAAGTGGTGATCGGTCGAGCGATTGGGGGTATGGTGGTTTGGCTGACTGGAAGGGGGGGGGGGTTGCTGGTTGCGTGGGGGCCCCATGAAAATTGAACACCCCTTGCCACTGGTATTAAGCAGTTTTATACTTCCTACAATAATTGCATTTCTATGTTCTGTGTATGGTGGGAGACCCAGATCTAGTGAATATAGCTCCTGGGTTAATAAGACTTTAAGATATGACTTTCATGTGACTTTTCAGAGTCTACACTGCAAGTTTATGGTACACAAGTCGCATGAAAGTCGCCTAGATTTGAACGGTTTCCATTGAAATGCATGGGCAGCGACATGTCATGCGACTTTGTGTCCAAAAGTTGCATGACAAGTCGCACAAGTGTAAATGGAGCTTTACATAAACTTGAAATAAATCTTGAAAATGTATGCCACCAAAAAAAAAGCCTTGGGGGTCCCCCCCCCCCAAAAAAAAGGGAAAAAACACACATTGTTACTGAATTAGTAGGCTATAGCTGAAATACAGTACGAGGATTCCAATAAAGTGGAGTCACCAATAGTAAATACAATTGAGCTGCTTACTCTCGTATTTGGGAGTCTTCCCGTAGTAGGGTGTGGGTTAAAGTGGAGATCCACCTATGCAGTTAAATTTGAGTAAACCCCACAACATGTTAATTCTGTGTTCCCTTTCCCACAACATACCTAACATTTTTTAAATTCTTACCTCTCTAGTTGTTTGGAGCAGGTGTAGACATACGGCATGACTGCCAGCTATTCTGAACCCTTTCAAAGTGCAATTAGAGGGACAAACTGAGGGAAAGGGCAATAAAATGTTATTCTTTCATGTAGTACAATATTTGCGCTGCGGTTTATCAAGTGCAAATTTTTTGTATAGCCACTTGCCGACCGGCTCACGCCAATATACATCGGCAGAATGGCACAGGTACGCAAAATTACGCACCTATACATCATGCCATCATCGGCGGCTAGCAGACACATGCCTGAGAGTCCCGCTGACTCTATGTCCACCGGTGGCCCGCCATCACAGCACGGAGAGGTAGAACGGGGAGATACCTAATGTAAGCAAGGCATTTCACTGTTCTGCCTAGCAACATGACAGAGATCTACCGCTCCCTGTCATCGGGAGCAGTTATTTCTGTCATGTTCTAGTGAGATAATTCCCTGTAGCTTAGCAAGAGTGTAGACTTGACTATAACTGTTATTTATTTTTTCTGCCGTTTTTAAATAAAGACATTGTCAGTCAAATTGACTTTGTGTATATATAAAAAAAAGAATTAATCCCTAGGACACACTTGACCCCTTGATTGCCCCCTAGTCTTTTAACCCCTTCCCTGCCAGTGTCAGTTATACAGTAATCGGTGCATTTTTTATAACACTGATCGCTGTATAAATGCTAATGGTCCCAAAATAGTGTCAAAGGTATCCGATCTGTCCACCTCAATGTCACAGTCATGATAAAATTAGCCGCCATTACTAATAAAAAAAAATTAAAAAAATTATAATAAAAATTACATAAATCTATCCCCTATTTTGTAGATGCGATAACTTTTGTGCAAACCAATCAATATACGCTTATTGCGATTTTTTTTTTAAAATTTTTTTTAATTTATTTTTTTTACCAAAAATATGTAGTAGAATACATATCGGCCTAAACTGAGGAAGAAATTTGTTTTCTAATATATTTTTTGGGGGGATATTTATTATAGCAAAAAGTTAAAGATATTGCTTTTTTTTTTGTTTATAGCCATCAGTGCCCATCAGTGCAGCCCATCAATGCCCATCAGTGCAGCCCATCAATGCCCATCAGTGCAGCCCCCTCGGCACACATCAGTGAAGGAGAAAAATTACCTGTTTCCAATATGTTCTGTTTTTTTTTTTGTTTAGCAAAATATATAAACCACAGTGGTGATTAAATACCACCAAAAGAAAGCTCCATTTGTGTGAAAAAAAATGTAGTTTGGGTACAGTGTTTCATGACCGCGCAATTGTCATTTCAAAGCGCAACAGCGCTGGAAGCTGAAAATTGGCATGAGCAGGAGAGGGGTTAAAGTGCAAGTAGGCAAGCGGGTAAAAAAAGTAAACAGCATTTTATTTTTTTTTTATTTTTTTTAGCTTATACTATGTGAATGAGAACATGTAACAGATATCAGGAAGGTGAAAACTGGAAATGTGCTTTAAAGATTTGTGCAATTAACCTGCATTTTAAAAATGAAGTATATTGAATGTTATGCCAGTAGGTGGTATCCTAAACAGCGTCCTACTTTTTCAGGGAACTGAAAAAATCAACCGGAGATTGGTTCTATGACCAGAGGGTCAAT
This sequence comes from Lithobates pipiens, assembly GCF_037356315.1. Classification (NCBI taxonomy): domain Eukaryota; kingdom Metazoa; phylum Chordata; class Amphibia; order Anura; family Ranidae; genus Lithobates; species Lithobates pipiens. The sequence goes on from NW_027507685.1 coordinate 242,640,433, forward strand.
CGTTTCGCCAACAGACTCGGCAGCGATTTAGTGAGGATATCGCTACGCCGCAAGCCTCCGGGGCCAGGTGTGTAGTTAAGTAAAGCGGGTCGCTTCCCACTTTATATATGTTTTTTCCAATCTATTCATGAACAACACTGACCATCCCAAAATAAGAGGGCTGCAAAATCCATGTTTTCATGTTATCACACACCCTCATTGAAAGTGGTTGCAAACCCTTACAAACCACTTTGACCTACAGGTAAGCCTAGATTAAAGCTTACCTGTAGGTCCAAGCAATATCTCCTAAACCTATATGGTTTAGGAGATATTTGCCTGAAAACGGGCACCGCTGTCTACGGCGCATGCGCCATAGACAGCGGCGCGCAGGCGCACTGAGCGCGGCATTTCCAAAAATGGAGCTGCCGCGCGTGTTGACTCCCGTGCGCATGCGTGGGAGTGACGTCATCGCGGCTTCGCCGAATGACAGCAGCGGAGCTGTGAGACGCCACCAGCAAGATGGATGCGGTGGACTACAGGGGACAGCGGCAACTTCGCTGGCTCCTGTGTCAGGTAAGTGACAAATAATGGGCTACTATGCGATGCATAGTAGTCCATTATGCTTTGCCTTTGCAGGGAATGAAAGAGGAAGTAAACCCATCGGGGTTTACTTCCTCTTGAAGGTCTTTGTTTTGCACGTTTGTTGTGTCCAGTTATCAGATTATGGCCTTTTTTTTTAAAAGATCTGTCAACTGTATGCTTTTTTTATTTTCAAGGAGTAATTTCCTTCTATAAGGCCAATGCCGTGTATTGATGATGTGAACAGTAATTGACGTTATTTTCATTCAAAGATTGTTTGAAACGAAAGATCCTTTCTTATCCACAGCTAACAAGCGAGAGACGACCGGTCAGACTCTCCTCGAGCTTTCACAGCAAACGAATGAGCAAAAAGTAAAAATAGACCAGAAGAGCCCCCAACAGCGGCGGAGGAATTATGGGTAAGCAGACCATAGGTCTCCCACTGTGCAGAATCTCTGCTTCCCGTAACCAGATAACACCATCCAGATGTACACATGATGCTCATTAGTAAAAGGTGAAGAATAATCTGCTTATGTTTTCCCTTCCTCTCCCTAATATGCTAATGACATTTTTTAAATAAAATCTTTCTGTTTTTATTACACACCTAATTTTAGACATGACATCATCACTAGGTTTCTGTGCTTCTCTATGCAGTGCAGGCAGATCATGGCTGGTGGGAGGAGCCGGCAGAGTGCTGAACATGGCTTTCTGAAAATATAACGTATAGATCCCAACCGTCCCTGATTTTGAGGGACTGTCCCTGATATGGAACAAAGTCAACAGAGCACTGCGCCCACCCACTTGTGTGACATTAGCAAAATAATAATAGCTAATGTCGTTCTACTTCTCCTCCCGGCCAATCGGATCGCAGGACCCACTTCCTGTACGGCTGGCAGGAGAAGCAGTGGCCCAGCTCTTCCCTCCGCAACCTCCTCTCCGCACCTTCCCGTATAAGGTATGGCCAGGGATCGCCACCTTCCCAATCAGCCTGGGGGATGGGTGGCCAGTAGTGCGAGTGGTGGGCGCAAGGTTTGTTTGCCCCCCCCCCCCCCATAGTTTCGAGCACCAGTTGCCACTGGTAGTGGTTAAGAAAAGCACTTGTGGGTTTAACTACCACGGGAGTCTATGCCTCTTCCTGTCCCACCGCGCTGTCTGCTGGGACACACGCGGGTCCCAGAGACAGCAGGGACCATTCAGATTGCGCTGCGTGACTCGCGCATGCCCAGTAGGGAAGCAGGAAGTGAAGCCGCAAGGCTTCATTTCCTGATTCCCTTACCGAAGATGGCGGCGGCAGCATCCGAGAAATGAGGGACGGTTCGGTCTCGGGTGCAGACATCGCTGGACCCTGGGACAGGTGAGTGTCCTTATTTTAAAAGTCAGCAGCTGCAGCATTTAAGAGGACGTAGATTTACCAGTCTTTGTAGCCTCAGCTGAACAGATGACTATATTGGAAGCGCTCTGAGGTTTTCTGCTAATTCGCGAACTGAAGAAAAGTAAATGCAGTTTACTATGCTTCAGTGATGATAGGACACAGGAATGATTGGTACCGATCACTCACTGCGTTCATTCAGGAAAGGAAGGGGCCAATAAATTGTATATTTACCAGCCCCCTTCCCCCACTCTCCATCCTGAAATATCCCCCTGGGTGCCTGCTGCTGCTGTGGGAAGAAGAGGAGAGGAGGGAAGTCAGCAGTGATGCGGGGGGGGGGAAGGGGCACACAGAAGGGCCCGGACAGTAGATGGAAGGGACACATGCTAGAACCAATCCCCCTGCAGTGCATCTGGAGGAAGAAAAAGGAGGAGAAGCTGTCAGCGCAGCAGGGAGAGGCAGAAGAGGATCGGTGTCTGCAAGAAGGCAGTACTGCTGGCCCTCCTACTCAACTGATACCCGGACCCTCCACTTGAACTGATGAGGCCCGGGTCCATTACAGGTGGCCTGGCTGTTGTACTCCCTTATCAGCGGGCCTGCCTATGCTTACATACTTTTGCTAATGGGGGTCCCTCGTTCCCATCTCGAAAAGTTGTGAGGTATGCATAACCCCCTGCCTTGGTACTCCTGTCAGAGTCCTCAGCCCTAATGCACACAGTGAGCGGGCTCTTCGGAGTAGTTATGCCAATCTCAAAATGCCTCGCTGGATGGATGTCATTCTGGGGGAGTGGGTGTTCCTAGGCAGGTTACATTTACATGCAGACTGCCATGGTTATGCCTATATGTGATCTGAACCTCCATGATTGAAAGTTGGCAGGCCAGGGACAGTAAGTCTGGGAAGGAAACAACTAGATGATGCTGAATGTCCTCCAGCTAGAAAATGAGGCAAGCTCTATCTGGTTTTCTGCAGATTCTATGGCACACTGTGAGAAGCTCTGCTTTTGTACATCCAGATCAGAGGTCTCCAAACTTTCTAAACCAGTAGTCTCCAAACTACAACCCGGGAGGCCAGATGCAGCCCTTTGCTTGCTTTTATCTGGCCCTTGGGGCACTATTTCATCCACCTATACCAACAATGGATGGTGCATAATTCCCTCCACTGACACCAATGAAGAGGCATAATTCCTCCCAATGACACCAACAATGGGGCCCAAGATGCCAATGATGGAGCACCTCTGGAGCCCCACGGGACCACTTGTTCCATTCTCCATTTTTGGTCATGCTCCAGGCCATCTGTCAATTGCAGTGGTAAGTAGTTTGCTGCAAGTATCCCCCCCGCCAAACCTACCCCTCCATGTTCAGCCTCTCATGGATTTGGAAGACCCTGAATGTTGGATGGTAAACACTCCTATAAACTGGGTGCACTTTGTGCAGGAAACGGGCAAAAAGATGCTTAAACAGCATTGACATTGTAAAGGTGTGGTATTGTAAATGTTCTGCAATGTCATCATTGCCTCTCCCGTGGAGTTTCTTTCCTGTCTTTTATATGTAGCGCACTGCACTGCTCTCTTGGCTTTGTCAGTCTGAGAGTGGTTGTTATTGATGTCACAGGGGGCGGGGAGATTGGCAGCATGGGATGGTAACGGCCAGTTGCCATGCAATGGTGTAAATTATCTTGGGGGTCTGCAGTTGGGAGGGCTTCTCTACCACTCTCTCTGCCGTCCTGACAGGTAAAGGACTTGCCTCAGATTCTGACTGTCTTCTGTCTGCCTCTGGGTGTGCTGTCTTGGCTCTCCTGCTATGCTCTGTACTTCTGTGGGTTTAACAGTCTGACTGGTTTTCAGTGGCAGCTGGTGTGTTTTTTTTTTTTTTTTTTTTTTTTTTTTTTGGGGGGTGTGGGCATCAAATGACCACCCTCACCCCCCGGCGGCACCTCAAACCCCCCGCCTAGCCGCTGTCTGCTGGTCCGGCACTTGTCCAATCTGGGTAGCGAGCGGCGTAATGCAGGCATTTGGGCAGCGGCTCTTGTGTCCTCTCCTTCTCACTTCCGCTGTGCGTCTCCCCCATCCCTCCTAGGCATCTAATAGGATTGCCTGTCCTTTCAGCCAATCGGGTGATGGGTCTCCAGCCCTGGAATATTAATTTGCTATTTTAACACACCTGGGTGGGCTGTGAGCGCACTCTGTGCCCCGAGCCCACCCTATTTTGGAGGACTGATTTGGCTCTAATCAGTGCTCCAAAAAAACACCCCCGCCATAGGATGCTTTGGGGGGGGGCGGCGGCCCTGGATATGCGGGGCGGAGCCCATGCGACCCTTATTAGATGGGCTGCCCCTGCTGGTTTTTGTCTCAGACTTTGACTGTTTCCTGTTTTGCCTCTGAATGTGCTGTTCTAGCTCTCCTGCTATGCGGTGTACTTCTGTGGGTTTGACAGTCTGACTGTTTTTTGTCTGCTGTCTGAATTTTGGAAATGCCTGAGCTCACCTGCTGCTGCTTCTGAAGTAAGTGGATGAAAGCAGATGGGTCTTAGAGACAGTGTACCTGTTTCTTGGTGAGAGGTAATATGATTTTCTCCATATATTTTGTGCAAATATGAGCTTGTCACACCTGTTAGTGGCACAGAAAACTAGCAAAGGTAGGAGGGGGCAACGTGGGACATGGTTTTTAAGAGTGCTCAAGGAATGCAAATGAAGGTGTTTTGCATTATTTTAGGAGCAAGAACCCTGAACGCAAACGCTCCAAAAAAACATAAGGCCCGCCAGCGGTCAACTTATCCTGACCAGGACGATGATGCCTAACAGGTTGTCGCATTCATTAAGCATGTGGTCAATACACTCTCTAAAGGAGTCGTTTCCACTTACCCTGTGAAGCCACAGGATCCAGGAAATTGGCATAGGTCTCCTACTTAGCTCGTATAAAGTTAGGGCTGTCCATGCTGCTCCACTGGGATGTTGTACCTGTGTTCACATGCTAAATGCATCGTTTATGAGGGAGCCCCTCTGCTGGTGTTTGGGGCAGCATGTGAGGTGTAAATCACTCTCGGTGGGGAAGCCTTGCAATATAATGAAAAAAATTAAAATAACTCATTAAAAGGAGTCCTCCACAGGACGGCTTTCATGCTCCCCAAGCACCCCATGTATCACTGGCTCACGTGTATTTATGCCAGCATGATAGGAAATGCCTTGCACAGCCCAGGGTGCTTTTTGGGCCTTCATGAAGTCTGCAGTGGCAGAGAAATGACATTGCACAGGTTGCCTCACAAGGATGTAGTTGTGCAAAATTCTAAGCCCTATTAAGGCGGCTATAGCAGAAAGTGTGCTTCAAATATCCACGCTACAAGCAACACCCATAATGATGGAGCATAAATCGCTCATTGATGGATGTCCTTTTCCCACAATTATAGAGCGTAGATCGCTCATTGATGAAGGATGGCCTTTTCCCACAATGATAGAGCGTAGATCGCTCATTGATGAAGGATGGCCTTTTCCCACAATGATAGAGCGTAGATCGCTCGTTGATGGATGACAGAGAACTCATCAGAAGACTAATTTACAGTACAGTTTCTCTAAGCTTTATCCATATAAGCGGGCTGATGCATGTTTATGCACTGCACTTCCAGGGGTGAATGCTGCCCTCTAGCCTCTGGCGCATCAAGTGTCTTTGACTTTTTGTAACTGCGTTGCCTTCAAAGATCCTATGGATGAGAAGATGGACTTGTTCACAGATGCAGTCAGGTACATTTCTATTCTGCATCAAGAACGCATGGACAGTGTTTAATTTGGATTCCAATTACCTAGGTCACACCAGTGCAGCACATTCTAGTGGTCAACAAAAATAGAATGTTACATTGGAGGTTATGTACTAAAGGCAAATCCACTTTGCACTGCAAGTGCACTTGGAAGTAAAGTTACTGTAGATCCGAGGGGGATATGCAAGGAAAATAAAAAAACAGCATTTTAGCTTGCACATGATTGGATGTTAAAATCAGCAGAGCTTCCACTCATTTCAGATCTACCCCTTAGATTTAGAGTGACTGCACGTTCAGTGCAAAGTGGATTTGCCTTTCGTAAATGACCCCCATTGTTTCTGTATGGAACACTTCTGGAATGTGGCAAAACGCATAAAAAATGCTTTAGAGTGCATCAAAAACACTCATGCAGAAACGCATCTGGAACGCAGAAATTTTGGTGATCTGGCCATCAGGCTTGTACAGAATCTATACATTGACAGATTTTGCCTGTCAACCAACAATAGCATTAACTTCAATATAAAAACTTTAGAAATGCCATTCAATTTAATACTGGAAACTGCAAGATTTGGCATAGTTTCTGGAGGATTTGAACCTGGCAACTGACTTTTGGTTGATGCTTTTGATAGACCTAGTACAAGCACTGGCATGCTCAGTCACTGCTATGAGAGCATTGGGGTTACGCCACTGGAGGGCAGGTGGGACTTCTACACAAGCCTTCAATTTCCATAATGTGAGGTTATTGTTTGGCCAAACACTGAACAATGCAGTTAAGGGAATGGCATCAGAAAAAGTCTGGAATGTGGCCACAGACTAGTAATAATAAGCTGCCATCTTTCACTCAAGCCTATTGAACGTCAGAAGATGCAGGAGGCCAAGTCTTATAGGACAGACTGCAGATTTAACATATCACAGTGGAGGTGCCTCAAAGTTACTTTTTACAGGAAATCAAGTCCAGAGCAAGTTGCTAAGATGGCTGGAAAGTCTTTTGAAGGTGGGTCCAACCAATCTCTTTCAGTTGGGACCAGGGGGCCTGAGTGAAGTTGATCATTGTAGCCTCCTTCTGGAGGGTTTGGACGACAATCATCAAAGACCAGTGGGTCCAGAAGACAGTTTGGTGGGAGTACAATGGAGAATTCCAAAGTTGACCACTGAATTAATTTAATTTATGACCAACAGATGTCGGAAGAGAAAATGTTTGCAAGATTAGGTATAAGAATTTTACACTGCTACAAGGCCATCATTCCAGTGATGCCGAAAACATAAAATCATCTGGGGGCTTTTCTCCCCAGTTTTTCTAGTACCTAAGGCAGGAGCCTTCTGGCCTGTATCAATTTGATGGAATCAAATGAGTTCATACACACCAACACTTTCAAGATGGAATCCATGCAGACAGTCACAAGGACCATTCAGCAGGAGGACCAGTTAGTATCGATCAACCGGCCGACTCTTACTTCCATGTACAGATCAATGCCGAGCATCAGAGGTGTGTGAAATTTGTGGTGGCCAGATGTTGAGGTGTCTGCCTTTTACAGAACTGACACAGCCCCAGGAATCTTTTGAAGATCTTGTTGGCAGTGGTGGTACCTTGGGCCAGGTGGCACATGAGGGTGTTTCAATTTGCCGCCTTTAGTCTATGAGCTGGGCTGTCTATGGATCAGAAAATACTTGTGCCTATACAAATTCAGTAAGAACTGGAATTTTGGACCTCGCCACTGTCCTTCTTTGGGGGCATGCCTCTCAGCCCAGGAGGGAGGATGATTCTGAAGCCAGATGTCAGTCTTTGGGGCTGGGGAGTCCACAATCTGAAGAAACAAGTGCAAGGCCATTGGAACGCAGTGAAGATTAGACTCCCCAAGTATCTTGAATGGAAGGAAGCCTTTTCTAGCATTGCAAGCCTTTCAGGTTCTTCAAGGGGGCCTGAGTAAGGTTGACAAGAGGACACCAAAAGTATTTTCCTGTTTTTTACATGTTGCAAAGAAACTTTTTGCTGGGCGGAGAACCTCTTGCAGTCAGTTAAGGTTGGGCTTCTTATATTCTTCTAGGCAGAATATTTTTTTCAACAAGTGCCTCAAAGCAATATTGGCCCTATGGGGCTTTCCAGCAGTAGTTCTCAGGGAGACTCCACTAAACATGCAGCTTCTGATATTTGCAAGAGGATACCAATGCAAAGACTCCATGATACAAGATTGGTTCACCGTCATGGAATTGTCTGTTTTGAGGTTGTTCAGACCTTGGTGACCAGAACATCATCCATGAACACTACATATGAAAGGATATGGAAGAAGTTTGTTTTGTTTGCTCAGAAAAAGCTTTCTCTCCAGTATTCCCTGCTCTAGTCAATATCCTGGACATTCTGCAGTTGGCGCTAGAGGTTGGTCTGGCATACAAATACATTTAAGGTACAGATCTCTACCTTATCTTTCACAAGCTGCAGATGGGTGCAAAAGCCAATGACCAGATGCTTCTTGCAGGTGACAATCTATATATGACCTTGAGGGAAATCCTTGTTCCCTCTGTGGGACTTGGGCTTGGATCTGAGAACACTCTTTGCTCCAGTGGTTTAATCTCCATTGAAGTAGCTCCATGGTAAAACTAGTTCTTCTGACAGCAGCTACTTCTGACAGAAGGATGTTGAATATTGCAACACTTTCCTGCAAGAGCCCTTTGGTGTCTTTTACTTTACTTTTCTTTTTTACCAGAAATAGGGATACTATGTCTATCTCCAAAGTTCAATTTAAAAGTGGGAAGTCGTTTTCACACAAGTTACCGAGTGCACAGCAGGAAGGCATCAGTTCCTTACACATGGTCAAGTTACTAAAGTGTACTTGGTCAAAAAAGTAAAGCGGACAATCTTTTCATTTAGCCACCAGGTCCTCAAGAGTCATCCACCGTTGGGTTACCAAAGTAACTAGATTGGCATGCAGGAAGTAGGCCTTTCTGCTCTAAAACAATTGTAAGCTTATATGGCTAGAGGAGTTGCAGCCTTTGGGGCAGTTATGCCAGGATTGCTTGGAAGATGCATGTAAGATGGCTAGCTTGTAGGTCTCTTGCGGCATCCATTCAACCTTACAAACTAAATGTGCAGTCAGCAGCTTTGGGACAGGGGAGATTCATTCTTTTTGGCTTTAGCAGCTATTCTTTGATTGTCAGTGTCTCTTTTCATTCATTCTCTACCACTTATTTATTCAGCTATGGTATATCCCATTGTGTGCCGACATGAGGTGGGCCAGGAAAACAGAAAATTGTTATCTAATACTTACCATAATTTTCCTTTCCTGGCCCATCCTCACGTCAGCACAGGACTCTAGCTAGTGGACTGTCGCAGGCTAGGTTATCGAACACTTTAGTTGGGGAGGGGCTGTCTTTTATTTAGCTAGGAATAGGTGGTCCTGTGGGGTTCCGGGCTCCACTGGCTTTTCTACTCCCAATGCCATTCCAGCCCTCCTAAAGTCTGAAAGACAGTACACTGGCCCTTTGTTTAGAAAGTTTGGAGACCCCTGTTCTAAACAAATGGCTAATTTACTGGACCTCTTATTTTATGGGGTTGGATTGTTGCAAATGGGAGTAAACAATGAATGGCGCCCCATTGTTGGTGTCAGCAGGAGAAATAATTCCCCATTGTTGATGTCAGTGGCAGAAATGATGGCCCATTGTTGGTAACAGTAGGAGGAATAGTGCCCTAAGGGCAAGCAAAGGTCCACATCCGGCTCCTAGGCCACAGCTTGGAGACCACTGATCTGATCTAGATCTAAAAGAATGGTGCAAGCTGTATTCTCCTAGGCGTATGGACCCAGTCAGCAACCTGGTGTACTTTGTGCCTCCTCTGGCAGCCTTGGCAAGAGCAATGATGGATTTTTTTTCTAATTTCTTGAGTTCGGCTTTAAGGCTGGGTTCACACCGCTGCGGGTGGGAGACCCGGATGTGATTCGCACCGCACTGCAGTGCAAATCACATCCGATCTGTCTGTGCGATGCGAGTTCAGCCATACAGATAGTATGGCTGAATTCGCATCGCACCCGCCGCAAACTCGCACAGGACCCTTTTTTTGGTCTGCAGCAGAATCGGATCACAAGGGTGTTCACACCATGCGATCCGATTCCTGTCTGAGTTTGCAGATCGCACTGCGATATGCGGACTGGTCTGGGGGTGTCATTAAGATTTCATTGACACTCCCAGCAGTCCGCATAGGGCAGTGTGAACTGCCGGGGGGAGGCATGCGATGCGGGAAAACGCAGCGGATTCGCGGCGTTCCCGCATCGCTATGGTGTGAACCTAGCCTTAAGCGGGACTGTACTGGGGAAAAAAATATTAAAAGCCAGCAGCTATAAATACTACAGCTGCTGACTTTTAATAAATGGACACTCACCTGTCCCGGGGTCCAGCGATGCCAGCAGCCGAGGCCGATCGATCGCTCGGCTCTCGGCTGCTGCCGCCACCATTCTAGGTGAGGGATTTAGGAAGTGAAGCGAATCGGCTTCACTTCTCGGTTCCCTACTGCGCATGCGCGAGTCGCGCAGCGCAATAGGAATTGTCCGCGCTGTCTCTGGGACCCGTGTGTGTCCCAGCAGACCGCGCGGCAGGACAGGAAGAGGCATAGACTCCCACGGGAGTCTATGCCCGGAAGTGGGTGTAAATACCTGTCTTTGACAGGTATCTCTACCCCCCCTCCCCCCTGAAAGGTGCCAATTGTGACACCGGAGGGGGGGAGGGATCCGATCAGCGGAAGTTCCACTTTAGGGTGGAACCCCGCTTTAAGAACAGTCTGTGTTGCTTATAATAACTAATCATCAGGTTCTTTCTTTTACATCAAACCTGGAGACCACTCGAAGCTCCTTTATTAATAAAGATGTAAAGATGTGTTGGGCATAACAGAAGTACCAGGGATCTCTAAATGTGTATATACAATATCTCACAAAAGTCAGTACACCCCTCACATTTTTGTAAATATTTTATTATATCTTTTCATGTGACAACACTGAAGAAATGACACTTTGCTACAATGTAAAGTAGTGAGTGTACAGCTTGTATAACAGTGTCAATTTGCTGTCCCCTCAAAATAACTCAACACACAACCATTAATGTCTAAACCACTGGCAACAAAAGTGAGTACACCCTTAAGTGAAAATATCCAAATTGGGCCCAAAGTGTCAATATTTTGTGTGGCCACCATTATTTTCCAGCACTGCCTTAACCCTCTTGGGCATGGAGTTCACCAGAGCTTCACAGGTTGACACTGGAGTCCTCTTCCACTCACAGAGATGGTGGCTATTGGAGACCTTGCGCTCCTCCGCCTTCTGTTTGAGGATGCCCCACAGATGCCCAATAGGGTTTAGGTCTGGAGACATGCTTGGCCAGTCCATCACCTTTACCCTCAGCTTCTTTAGGAAGGCAGTGGTCGTCTTGAAGGCTGACGACCCCCCCCCCCTCAACCCTTTAACATTCTGGCAGCACTCATACATCTATTTCCCAAAGGAAACCTCTGGATATGACACTAAGCATGTGCCCTCAACTTATTTGGTCACCCATGGCGATGCCTGTACTGAGTGGAACCTGTCCTGTTAAACCGCTGTATGGTCTTGGCCACCGTGCTGCAGCTCAATTTCAGGGTCTTGGCAATCTTCTTCTAGGCCATCTTTATGTAGAGCAACATTTTTTTTTTTTTTTTAGATCCTCAGAGTTCTTTGCCATGAGGTGCCTTGTTTAACCTCCACTGACCCAGTATGAGAGAGTGAGAGCGATAACACCAAATTTAACACACCTGCTCCCCATTCGCACCTGAGACCTTGTAACACTAATGAGTCACATGACACTGTGGAGCGAAAATGGCTAATTGGGCTCAATTTGGACATTTTCACTTAGGGGTGTACTCACTTTTGTTGCCAGTGGTTTAGACATTAATGGCTGTGTGTTGAATTATTTTGAGAGGACAGCAAATTTACACTGTTATACAAGCTGTACACTCACTACTTTACATTGTAGCAAAGTGTCATGTCTTCAGTGTTGTCACATTAAAAGATATAACAAAATATTTTCAAAAAATGTGAAGGGTGTACTCACTTTTGTGAGATACTGTATTTCATGTTGGATAACCCACCCATTTAAATTGTATTGCAGACAGGGGACTGGTTCTCCCGACCTGAGAGATCAGAGGAGTGACACAGAATCCACTGAGCAAATGAGTATCAACAGCTACAAAATGGACTCCAAGAAGAGCACTCCCACCATTTCTAGGTGAATATCAAACCCAAAACCCAAAGGGTTCTTCTACCTCAAACTCGTGTGCTTTTTTTAAATGGTGCCAAGGAGGTATAAAATGGGGGGGGGGGGGGGGGGGGGAGGGGAGATCTGGCTACAACACTCAGCTCTCACTATGTTTGATGTTGTCATCAAGCATTGTTGGATAGCAGTGGGAGGAGGGGTCAGCTATCCAGAAGTGGTATGTACTTGGAAACCAGAGGTCAGCTATAAACGGGGACCATTTTTGGGTACAGAGTCCCCTGGGGGATTTTACAAAAATTTTTGTACTTTTTCTTTAACCTCTCCCTGCCCAGCCCTGGCATCCCTTTAACGGGGTCTTTATGCCCAGGGGGTGGAATGGACTGCCCAATCATGTGATCACTGTAATTGGCTGCCACAGAGGCCTCTTAGATCAGTTGTGGTATCTGTTCTTTCAGTGTTCAGTAGGGGTGCTACGCCGTCATTCTGGCCCACCAGGACCTGGAATGGTTGGCTGTATAGTATCCTTGCTGGTATGATAGGCACTCTGAAGGCTAGTACTGCCTGGAACAGAAACTGGGGCGCCCATAGGCTGTTGAGGTATGAGAGTAATTCCCCCGGGAAAACTGGATGGGCCCAGTTCCTCCTGATTTGAGTGGATCTACCTTGTCTGGCCATGTGCAGGGAAGGCAGAAAGTTTGCAGTGTCTGTGCCCCCTTGGAGTGGTTGCCCTAGGGGGTGCTCTTAGTAACACTTGGTGTGTGGGACCCCACAGTGTGAAATGGCACATAGTCAAAACACCAAAGAAGTTTTTTTCTTCACTGTACCTTTTTAGGGCTGGGCCTTTTGGCTATGTCTGGGGCTATTTTGGTTACCGGGCCTAAGGGCCCTCCCCAGTGCACATTGCACAGCCACTTATTTTTATTTTTTTTCACCTCACGCTTTGTCACCTTTCTATTTTGGGTATATATATTTTTTTTCTCACTAAGATGGAGGGTGTGAGTCCCCGGGCTTGCCCTGACATCTAGGGGGAGGATGGCGGGCACTCAGGCTCCTACTTCCTCTGACCCTGGGGGGAGTGGAGTCTCTCTTCAGGAGAGCCCCTTGATCTAGTATTCTGGAGTTCGCCAGGCCTTCTGGTTAGATGGACCTTGTCAAACCATTTGTCCCTGTCAGGAGCCTTGCACCCTGGGGGATCCGGGAAAGTTCCTACCTCTTCGGAGGATGACTAAGCACTTTTTTTTTTTTTTTTTTGTTCACCTAATGATTTTTCTGTTTTGGTCTTTTAGCACCACCGCAGATTTAAAGAAAAAAAAAATAAGTGGTCATATAATTGGGAGCCTGTCCCAACTGCTTGCGCTCATTATTAGAGATCAGGAGCTGTCACTGCTAGGAGTGTGCTCTCTGCGGAGAAACCTTGGCTGTTCTTTGGACCATATGTGCAGCATGTGTGTGTTAGTCACTCTCTTTGCTTATGCACTTATGTTTTTTGTGGACGGCAAGAGGTTAAAGTCAGTGGCAGTTGGTGCTCCAAAAATGTTTGGGGAGCACAAACAAACTGAAAAATTCTAAAAAAAAAAAAAAAACATTGATTGCAGCCTCGGTGTGCCCATCAGTTGCAGCCTCGGTGTGCCCATCAGTTGCAGCCTCGGTGTGCCCATCAGTTGCAGCCTCGCTGTCCCCCATCAAACCCTGCTAATGTGCCCCCCACCCCGCTCACGGTCTGCCTGGCACTTAACCTATCTGGGTGTTGTGTCAGGCAGTGAGTGATGGCAGCAAGCTGTGGGACCTTGCAGTGGGTCAGACAAGCGGCTCCTGTGTATTCATTCACTTTTCTAACACACCTGGGTGAAGTACGAACCCATTGCTTTGCGCTCAAAGTTCAAATGTTTTTAAGCCTATTGGCGCCTATGGCTCTAATCGAGTGCTTCAAAAACATACCCCCGCCACTGTAATTCAGGGTGCCAGGCATCTGAATGGGGGGGTGGCGGCCATGGATAGATTCATGCTATGCATGAATCTATCCATTAGCCATATAGGGGGGTGGCTGGAGAGAGGGGGCGGTGCCCGTGCGCCCTTAATGGACACACCGCCCTTAATGGACACACCGCCACTGGTTAAAGCGCTTTTACTGATTGTTCATATGTAATGTGTTCATATTTTACTGCGCATGATCTGGGCTCAGGTTCAATTTGAACACCTCCTCCTTATTTTAATCTCCTTAGCTCATCAGAGTGAATGACCTTTTTCCTATTTTATTAGAATGTTTGTCCTAACATTTGACCTTTTTAATGTCTATAGTTTTATTTTTTTTATTTTTTTTAATGAAATGATAAATATATAAATTATAAATCTGTATGTGTTATCTTTGGCACTGTACAAATTCTCATTGAGTAAAAAGCAAACTGTGTTCCTGTTTGATCCTTAGAAAGAATTCCATGGAGAAAGATGGAAAGAGAAGTTCTGGTCCCAGCGGTGCCAAAGTGGATACGCTCACTATTCCCACCCGGAGCAGAGAATTTCACCAATCTGATTCTGAAGGAGTAGGTTTCTAAACAAAATATTGTATTACAGTGACTTCTATTTAAAGTACAACTCCAGCCAAAAAGGGTTAAAACCTCTGAACTTTTTATTGCCATCTGTGTCTCATTTTGGGCCCTTCTCCCTACTTCTTAAATATCTGACCGAAAAGAAGGGATATGAAATTTCCCTTATAGGCAAACGGGCAGCAGTAAAAACGTACTTTCTAGTAGAATGGAGAAGGTTAACACCTCTGTCACCTCTTCTCTTTCTCCATTGCAAAGTTTTCATCCCACTTCTTCTTTCTTGATCATTGATGTCAGTGACAAGAGGAGAGGAAATATCATCTATGGCGGGGTAGACAACGTCAGTACAGCAACTGTTTTGGAAGTTCAAGTCCCTTGAGGAATTGTAGCCATGGGAATGACTCCCAGAGACAGAGGCATGATTGGATTTGTAGCTTCACCCCAGCTCGAGTGCTAAAGTTGACTATTCCTGCTCTATGGTTTCATGGATAGTATTTACAACCTGAGTGAATCTAGAATTACTAGTACCACTACCAACGTACTTAAATATTTTTCCGCTTCAGGTATAAACCTCTTCTGCAGTCCACCAGCATCAGGAGCAGGCTCCACATGGTTGTAACCTGCTCCACATGGTTGTAACCTGCTCCACATCCAGCTTACCACTTATACTAAAGTAGCTACTTATCATAAAAGCCAAAAAGAGGTTTATTGAAATGAGCAATGCTCAGCCCCTATGATTAATCTACAAGCAAGACTGAAACACATTAGGGTTGGTTGTGCCAGTTGGACTAGTCTTTGCAATGGTCATTTCAATATACCCAACTTTGGGTTTTATAGTAAGCAGCTACTTTTCTTCCTTTTTTTTTTTTTTTCTGTAGACTGGTAGGCTATAATTAAATGTAGTCAACATTTCTTTATCGTACATATTGGGACTCCAAGCCTTAAGTAATTACATAATGGGTTATAGGCCACTTTCAGGTGTTGACACTGGTTATACCTAATCAAGGAAGTTCACTCCCTATATAACTCCTCCTCCTTCCAGGAGCACACCAGTTTTTTCGCCTAAGTCTAAGGTGTTGGTCACGAGTGCAGATGTGCTCTGAGGAGCTCCACTGGAGGGATCCATGCTGGATTTAAATTGCCCCCATAAAGACCAGATTCACCCAGTGCTGCTGAGGCCTAAAAGGATGGTGCCTGGGGCCTCGTATCTGAAGCATGAGGTTTTGCCTGCAACACCTCTCTTTGTAGGGCTGGACCCCAGGAACCCAGGGCTTAGGTCTTGCTAAATTGCCTAAAGCTTCCTGATGGGGTGCTTTACAGTTCCAAGGGAGTTGGAACCCCACTTTATGGACCCAGTCTTTGAAGGTTAGCTAAATGCAGCCCACCGTGATGGGTGAAGGTTGGATTGTCTGTTAATTCAGCAAATCCTGCGGCAGGGATAAGGTAATGGAAGAAACTTGGGTACAGGGGCGGATTGACAACTCATGGGGCTCCCGGGCAATAGGAGATTATGGGGCCCCCGGGCAATAGGAGAAGATGGGGCCCCTGGGCAATAGATTATGGGGCCACACAGTATATATACACACACACACACAGTATACACACACAGAACAAACACACACACTGAGGCGGGGCAGCTATAATCTTGGGATTTTTTTTAAAAAACATCGATTTTTACATACCCTGATGGGGCCCCTTAGTGGCATGGGGCCCTCGGGCAGTGTCCGAGTGCCCCAATGGTCAGTCCGCCCCTGCTTGGGTATAAAAAACACCTATGTATTTCTCCCATTAGGGAAAAATATTTGTCATGCCTTAATTCTCCACTAGAGGGAGTCTATGCACATACCTTCCTCTGTTGTCTTCACGAGGGAACTTTTTAAAAGTTAAGTAGAGACAGAATTTTTTCTCGTGGGGGGCGGGGGCTAAGCGCGATGCCGTGAACAAGGACGCACGCAGGCTAAAAACAAATACAACACAGCTGTGACAGTATCTCCTCGGCTGACGAGGAGAAAACAAGCAGCCTGCAACACAAGGACACGAGAGCTGTGGGACATGTGAGGGTTGCAAACTGGCATTCCTGATGCACTAGGCTGAATTTTATAGCAGCTTTAAATGTCATGACTATTTTCAGCAATTAAGTGCCATTTGTATAGTGCCTCTGTTTTTGTACTTATGACTATGCCTACCAAAAAAGACACCACAAAATCCAAAAAAGTAAAGTTTTCAACCCCAGGCACTAGGATCCCAAGTTGCATTTCAATGCTGTCATCCTCGCCTGAATTGCCAGTTATGGAAAGCCACGGTGAGCCATTGGAACAAATTGATGGTGCAATTGCTTCTCACATCTCAGCCCCTGTATACGTGACCGAAGATGTCCTTTCCTCCTCCCTGCAGGGTCTGGAAGAAAGATTAGCAGCTTTAATCGCATCCTCCATTCAAATGGATAGGAAGCGTGCTAGATCAGTTTCTTCCTTGGGTTCCTTAAAACCTTCTCAACCTTTGCATGCGTTTTCATGCATTACTAGAATAGCTTATTTTTGCTGAATGGGATCACCCGGATAAGCATTTTCTCCCTCCTAATTCTCTATCCTCTGGAGGAGAAATTCTCCAAAAGATGGAAAATACCAGCAGTTGACGCTGCGATTTCCAATGTGAATAAAGGCCTAACTTGTCTAGTAGACAATGCACAGATGCTTAAGGATCCAACAGATAAGGAGTTGTATTCGCTGTTAAGATCTACTTTTACCATGGCAAGTGCCATTACTCAGTCTGCAGTCGCTGCAATAAGCGTTTGTCAATCCCTAAAGGATCAATTTAAACAGGCCCTTAGAGAGCTTCCTGCACAACAAGCTTGAGATTTGGCTGAACTATCAAAAGCATTATGCTTTGCCATAGATTCTATTAAAGATTCTTTTCACCAGGCATTCCGCCTTAAGCTTATGCTTGTGCATATACATAGAATCCTGTGGTTAAAAAATCTGGTCAGCTGAAGCACCATGTAAAGACCTCCTAACTGTGCTCCCTTTTCAGGGGGATCGACTATTTGGAGAAGACTTGGACAATTGTATCCAAACAATTTCTAGTGGGAAAAGTACTCTTTTGCCAGTCAAAAGAAAGTATAAATGCCCTTCATTTAAACAGGCTCTTTCCCCTACGCCAGGGGCGGCGGCCTCTGCCGTCAGACTCTCCAGGAAAATCTCAGAGTCAGATCCAGGCTCAAAAGAAGTCCTGGGGTCGAATCCTAAAGCCTCATCATGAAGATGCAAACCCCCTCACCGAGGTGGGGAAGACAGTTTTTGAGAAGTCTGGAAAGAAGAAGACACTCAGGAAAGATGGGTCATCTCCATGGTAACGCTGGGTTACAAGCTGGAATTTCAGGACTTTCCACCATCTCTCTTCCTAAGGTCAAGCGTTCCCAAGGATCTAGAGAAAAGACCATCTCTGTTTCAGGCACTAGACCTATTAATATCTCAAGGGGTAATCCTACAGATCCCCACAAAATAGCAAGGTTTGGGGTTTTATTCAAACTTTTTTATGGTACCGAAACCAAATGGAGATGTCAGACCCATTCTAGATCTAAGAAATCGAAATCAGTTCCTGAAGATCCGTTCCTTTTGCATGGAGACGATCAGGTCAGTAGTTTCTATCCTTCTAGGTGGAGAACTTCTGGCATCAATCGACATCAGGGATACATATCTGCATGTCCCTATATTTTCCGCTCATCAATGTTCAAGTTTCAAGTTCAAGTTAGAACAGCAGCATTTCCAGTTTGTAGCCCTACCCTTCGGGCTAGCCACAGCACACCGGGTTTTCACCAAAGAGCTGGGCCCACCTCTAGCCAGGTTAAGGGCAGTCAATAGCAGTCTTATGCCGCGTACACACGGTCGAACTGTTTGACGTACTTAGTCCGTTGAAACACATTTCAGCGGACAATCCGCTCGTGTGTGGGCTTCAGCGGACTTTTTTAGCGTGCAGTCCGGAGTACTAAGAATTTCGGTTTTTCCAAAAATCTGTCCGTCGTACTTTGGTTTCAGCGGACAATACGGTCGTCAGTATGCTAGTCCGACGGACTAAGAATGGCGCATGCCCAGAAAGGATTTACAGGGCTTTGCTGTGTCTTGGACTTCCTATTTCTAGTCCTGTCGTACGGGCTGTACGTCATCGCGCAAGCTTTCGTCGGACTGTTTGGGTATCCGTGTGTGGTCAAGTCCGTTCAGTGGAAAGTACGCCGGATTGTACGTCGGATTGTATGACGGACTAAGTACGTCAAACAGTTCGACCGTGTGTACGCGGCAATAGCATTCCTAGATGATCTATTACTAATAGATCAGTCAGTGGCTCATTTGCAACAAAACATACGCACTAAAAACAACTATCTGAAGTGTTGGGTTGGATTCTCAACCTAGAGAATCTTCCTTAATACCCCTAAAAATGCTGGAGTACTTGGGTCTGATCATAGACACAGCCCAGGAAAAGGTGTTCTTGCCTCAAACAAAGATCAACTCCATAAGAGAGTTGGGGCAGATGGTCAGGTCAAATGGCAATCCCTCCATTCACCTTTGCATGAGGTTGCTAGGAACAATGGTGGCTTCATTAGAAGCAGTTCCCTATGCCCAGTTTCATTTAAGACTGTTGCAAAACAGTATCCTGTCTGCTTGGGGGAAAAAAACAATTCAAGCTTTAGACTTGCCAATGCAGCTGTCCCCAAGAGTGTCCCTAAGCCTCATTTGGTGGTTACTAACCCAGAATCTGCTGAAAGGAAAATCCTCATACCAGTCATCTGGAAAGTGGTAACGATGGATGCTAGCCTTTCAGGCTGGGGAGCAGTACTAGAAAAGACAACTGTACAGGGACAGTGGTCAAGAACCGAAAGGAACCTTGTCCATCAATATCCTAGAGATTCATCTGGCTCTAAAGACCTGGACTTTCAGGTTACGGGATTGTCCTGTCAGGGTTCAAACCGACAATGCCACAGCTGTGGCCTATATCCATCACCAAGGGGGCACCGAAAGTCTCTCAGTGCAGAGAGGGGTGAACCATATTCTAACTTGGGCAGAAAGAAATGTTCCATGCCTATCGGCAGTCTTCATTCCAGCAGTAGAGAATTGGCAAGTGGACTGCATTGGTGACCCCATGGGATCAGTTGTCCCTGATCTATGCATTCACCCCTGTTCAGTTGCTGCCTCGACTTCTTTGCAGGATCAAGCTGGAAGGAAAGCTGGTAATTCTAGTAGCACCAGCCCAGAAGGTCATGGTATGCAGAAATCGTAAAGATGGCAGTGGAGGGCCCATGGTACCTCCCACTATGGCCAGATCTGCTCTCACAGGGACCGATATTCTATCCTACTTTTATGGTCTCTAAATTTAACGGCTTGGCTATTGAACCCCACATTCTGAAGAAATGTGGGCTTTCCAGGTCAGTTATCTCTACTCTGATTAATGCAAGGAAGCCAGCTTCCAGAACTATATATTATAGAGTCTGGAGGGCTTATGTTTCCTGGTGTGAATCCAATGGTGTGAATATCCCTCAGGGATATATCATAGGCAGAATTATTGCATTTCTACAATTAGGGGTAGAAATCAAATTGGAAGTTGGTATTTTTGGTTGCTATATCCTCAGCATGGAGGGTTTCGGAATTGTCTGCTCTTACTTGTAAAGAGACATATTTGATTTGTCATGAGGACAGAGTGGCCTTACGCCCTCGGACAGACTTTTTTTGTATCAAAAGTGGTTTCACCTGAACCAAGATATTGTCCTGCCATAGTTTTTTCCAAAACCATGTTCCAGGGTAGTCACTACGTTGTCGCCTTGTGGTGAGAGCAGTGAAAATCTGTTTTAAGGCAACTGCTCAGACTCGTAAGACTGATGTCTTATTTATTTTGCCAGAGGGTCCTAAGAAAGGACAGGCAGCATCGAAATCCACTGTCGCTAAGTGGATTCAGCAAGTTTATAATTCAACTTGTGATTAAGGCTAGGTTCACACTGAAGCGTTGCGGGAACGCCGCGAATCCGCGGCGGGTTCCCGCATCGCATGCCTCCCGCCGGCAGTTCACACTGCCCTATGCGGACTGCTGGGAGTGTCAGTGAAACCTTAATGACACCCCCAGATCAGTTCGCATATCGCAGTGCGATCTGCAATCTCGGACAGGAATCGGATCGCATGGTGTGAACACCCGTGCGATCCGATTTTGCTGCGGACCTGTGCGAGTTTGCGGCGGGTGCGATGCGAATTCAGCCATACTATCTGTATGGCTGAACTCGCATCGCACAGAGATTGGATGTGATTTGCACTGCAGTGCGGTGCGAATCACATCCGGTTCTCGTAGCCGATCCAGTGTGAACTCAGCCTTAAGAGGTTTCAAGTTAAGGCGCACTCTACCAGTTGGTGCTTCTTGGGCAGTGTGTCACCAGGCCTCTATGGCTCAGATCTGCAAGGCCGCAATTTGGTCTTGAGTGTATACATTCACAAGATTTTATCAGGTGCCTGTAAAGGGGTATGAGGATATCGCCTTCGGGCACAGTGTACTGTAGACAGCAGTAGAAGTCCTCAAGTCTGTGGGTACCCTGCGGGTTGTCTCTCCTTCCCCTCAAGTAATATTGCTATGGGATGTCCCATTAGTGCCCCACCCCTCTTTTGGGATTTAGTATATTGCTTTGTTACAAAAAATGATGTGCTCCTGGAAGGAGAAGGGGTTATATAGCTCCTGTATTATAATAATAATAATAATAATAATAATAATAATAATATAGGGATTGAACTTCCTTGATTGGGTATAACCAGTGTCAACACCTGAAGGTGGCCTATAACCCATTAAGTAATTAGCTGAGGTCCACCCTAAAAAAAATAAATAAAAAATAAATAAATACATAAACACACTCATTAAAATCCATTAAAAAAACATTTTCAGAAAAAAAAAAATTCTTACTTGCCAGAAATGGCTGTTGCTGGGCAGGTCGTCCTAATCTGCCACTTCCTACTCTGCGGTTCTTGTCCTCCCTCGTGGTGTCTCCTGGGATATGGGGGCGCAATGTCTTCTGGGACGTGTGTGTCCCAGTAGACAGACGTCCATTCACAAAGCGCCGCGCGACTTGCGCATGCGCAGTAGAAAACGCAAAGCCACAAGGCTCCACTGCCTGTTTCCCTCGTTAGGATGGCGGCGCCGGCACCCAATCCAGATGGCTCGGCCTCGGGGGGGCCGACATTGCGGGCTGGCTGGACAGGTAAGTGCCCTTATTAAAAGTCAGCAGCTACAATGTTTTTATTTAGTTGCTAACTTTAAAAAAAAAAATGGCCGGACCTCCGCTTTAAGGCTATATGTCCCATGATGTACTCCAAGAAATGGATTTTACAGGTAAGCTGTAATAAAAATCCTATTTTTTGTTTACTACCGAGTCTATACTTTTTTTTATTTTTTTTTTTTTTTTCCCATTGCATAATTTTTAAGCCTTGATGAAGGGGGGCAGAGCTACAGCTCCCGAAATGTTTTGACTTAAACAAACAAATCTTTTATTAGAATAAACTTGTATCTGGAATATCATGCTGTGACACTTCAGGTCTAGATTCACACTCGTCTCTATCACAACCCATGGTGACCATTGAAAATTTTTGCTGTGCAGAAGCTGCTAGCTCAGTATTAAAATCAGAGCCTGGCAGCCAAGGGCCACCTACGCGTCCCTTTTGTGGGAACCTCGTTCTGCTTATCCCTTAAGGTGTTTTTTTTTTTTTAAAGAGTGTAGCAAAATAACTAAGACTCTAAGGCTCGGTTCACACTGGGGGCGACACGACGCGGCACGACTTGCCGTGCCGCGACCTGACAAGTCGCCCCCGTTCTGTACTACGGAACCGTTCTAAGAGGAGCGACTCGAGTCGCTCCGACTTAGAAAAAAGGTTCCTGTACTACTTTTGGGCGACCTCGGGCGACTTGCATTGACTTCTATACAGAAGTCATTTGCAAGTCGCCGCTGAGGTCGCGGCAGGTCGCGGTGCGGCAAGTCGTGTCGCCCCCTGTGTGAACCGAGCCTTAAAGTAAACCTGCCACAAACCTGACTAGAGCATTCACAATTTCCTACTGATTTTTTACTTGTATGAATTTGATGGGATTTGGACACTCTTCAAAGTTAGAAGAAAAAGCAATGGGCAGTTCTACTGTTTACTTTTGGACTTCGCTGAATATTCTTGTAATATCTTTGCATTTTAATTTAGGAGACTCGCATTGGGAATCGGAGTGCAGGCTCTGCAGACGAGAGCGATACTTTATTTAAGAAGAATCCTCGTGTCATGAAGCCATCAGGTCTAAAATTTAATTGTTTTTATGTCTTCTGGACTAATGTGAAGGGCAGTTGACAAGTTGACAATGCTTATGAGAGTTATGCTATCAGTTAATATTAAAGTGGAGGGTCACACAAAAATCGAACCTTCCTTTTCGGAACCCCTCTGATGTCACATTTGGCACCTTTTTTAAGGGGGTGCAGATACCGGTCTAAGACAGGTATTTGCACCCACTTCCGGGCATAGACACCCATGGGAGTCTACGCCTCTTCACACCACCGCCCCCCCCCCCCCCCCCCGCGCGCTGTCTGCTGGGACACACATGGGTCCCAGAAGATAGCTGGGACCATTTAGGACATGCAGCGCAACTCACACATGCGCAGTAGGGAACCGAGAAGTGAAGCCGCAATGCTTCACTTCCTGATTCCTTCACCGAGAATGGAGGTGGCAGCTGCCGAGAGCCAAGGAGAGCCGATTGATCGTCTTCTGCTGCCGACATTGCTGGACGCTGGGACAGGTAAGTGTCCATTTATTAAAAGTCAGAAGCTGCAGTATTTGTAGCTGCTGGCTTTGAATAAATATATATACCTCCTCTTTTAAGTACTGTATTTATTGGTGTATAACATGTGCCGGTGTACAACACGCACCCCAAGTTTAGGAGGGAAGTTTAAGGAAAAAAACGTACATTTGAAATGCCCATCAATGCAGCTTTATCAGGGTCCATCTGCAGCCTTGCCCAAAATTGCAGCATGATCGATTTTAAATTGTTAGCACCGCCAAGATAGACCGAGCCGGATGTGCTGTGTACTCGGCTCCTCTTGGCTCAGCTCGCAGTTCTGCCCCTTGGCTCAGCTCCTATGATGAACACGAGAGGACCCCTTTAATAATAACTGCGTACACCATGTTAAAAACCACAAGTGAAAAGAATATGTGACCCAGATGGCGTGTCGTAACGGATGCCTTCTGTGGAAGTCTGTAATGACGAAACCGGTCAGGACGTGACCAACACGACATCCCAGAAGTTACGCTTTGTGCTCCACCGTCTACCCGGAAGTGATTGCGGTATCTGCAAGGAAACACTCGCTCCATCCAGGACGGCTGATCATGGTGATGGCGCCATCTGGGTCACAGATTCTTTTCACTTGTGGTTTTTAACTTGATGTATGCAGTTATTATTAAGGGGTCCTCTTGTGTATGGGGGGTTTTGTCTATAAATAAACGAGATTACGCTATGTGCGTTTTTCTTGTGTTTTATGACATGACTCTGGAGCCTATACTAGTGGATCGTGATGGTGATAAGGTCTTAGGATCTGAGTGGCTGTTGTTTATTCTACCATAATGCTGGTTCATTAAGAGGTTTCTGGTGAGTTTGACCCCCTGGGGGAGTGTGCTGCACAAAGTGGATTTTTATAAAAAAAATAAGAGAGATTGCGCTATGGAATAGTTCTAAATAAACCAATTTTAAGATGAGGTAAGAGCTGCCTCTACTTGGTATGCCCCTCCCAAAAATGAGAGGGGCTGGTTAGCATATGAAAAAGAAATCAGGTAGAGTTGGCGCTATACCTTTTAAATTTACAATGCGTATCATTATACAGCCTCTAATTGTGTTCTTAAATTAGTTATTCAGGCAATTATCTAACCACTTAATATAGTATATAATAATGATCTTAATACTTATATGGAATGGGATTGTGTCACTTTTTATTTTGTATTTTTTTTCATTATGAACTAAGTAAATAATGTGAACCTGAGCCCCTGCGGGGGTACAGGTATTATGTATTTTAATTCATTATAGTATATACGGATGCAGTGTTCCAAATTTGTTATTTAAGATACAGACATATAACATGCACACCCTGTCCAACTTCCAACAACACGGGACGGGATATTTTAATATTATGGTACAGGGCGCCTTTTGTTTGGATGTATTCACCATCATCTATAATATGTCAGGCAAAATGCACACAAATTTCAGGAGACTTAGTAGAAGGAACGATTGGCGATTTCCCTTGCTAAAGATGGCGCTGGGATGCTTGGCGCATGAGCGGAACACTGCACCCTATATAATCAGAGAGGAGCACTAATATGGCCGCTCTTGATGACGTCAGCGTGACGAAACCGGTAGGCATGGCTATAGAGACGTGACCTCTCTTGAATACACCACAGCAGCTGGCGATGTGAGGATTTTACACAGCGGTTTTAACTTTGATGAAATGTGAGTAGGTTTTCTGTTTGTAATAAACTTCCTTCAAAGACATATTACACTATGGGCTCTCTTCATCTTTCCATGTAAATGCACGATTGAGAATTTAAAACATGGATGAATGGCCACATTCCCAGGGAGATGCCAGAAAGTGACACAGGGGCTAAACACTGTGAAGGCTGGTTTCCCCTAGTAGGGGCAAGGATCTGGTGAGTGCAATATAATTCACTTACACCAAAGAGCACCGGGGATTTTCTTTGGACTTTTGCACAAGGCACCACTCGGAAATTATATATTTGCTATGAACGGTTTGACATATCCTAAAGGACTTGTTGGCACTTTATATCTATAGGATAATAGGATTGGACTTTATTTTTTTTAGATTTTAGTATAATTGATTTGTTCAGTTTTTGTTTTTTTTATACACAATTTACTTTTCTAATTTTTTCTGACACCGATGATTAATTGGTTAGATAATTGCACAGATAACTAATTTAAGAACACAATTAGAGGCTGTATAATGATACACATTGTAAATTTAAAGGTATAGCGCCAACTCTACCTGATTTCATATACAAAGTGGATTTTGTTCACTACTTCTGGTGAAAGGCATGTTTGGACCACTTTGATTCAACATTCAAAACCCCTTTTCAACTGTCCCTATTACCATCTACTGCTTATAGACTTTTATTTTGGGCGGAACACCACGTGCTCTGATATTGTACTTTTATATCATGTATGATTTTAGCGCTGTTTTAGTATTTGAATGATCCAGTGTTTTGACTGTTTATACTACTATACTACTGTTTGATATATATAATATATAGAGAGAGAGAGAGAAATTGTGTGTGTGTGTGTGTGTATATCTACCTAATTATTTTATTTTTTAACATCACTTCATTACATCAATGACAATTAAGAACTATTTTTTATATACATTTTTAGATAACAGCAAGTCCACCATATATTTACATCCAGAGAGAGAAAATATATATAGATACAGAGAGAAATTTTTATATATGTGTGTGTATATGTGTGTGTGTGATATATATATATATATATATATATATATATATGTATCTATCTATATGTATTATTACATACATACAGTGCCTTGCGAAAGTATTCGGCCCCCTTGAACTTTTCAACCTTTTGCCACATTTCAGGCTTCAAACATAAAGATATAAGATTTTAATTTTTTGTGAAGAGTCACCAACAAGTGGGACACAATTATGAAGTGGAACGAAATCTATTGGATTTTTGAAACTTTTTTTAACTAATAAAAAAATGAAAAGTGGGGCGTGCAAAATTATTCGGCCCCCTTGCGTTAATACTTTGTAGAGCCACCTTTTGCTGCGATTACAGCTTCAAGTCGCTTGGGGTATGTCTCTATCAGTTTTGCACATCGAGAGACTGAAATTCTTGCCCATTCTTCCTTGCAAAACAGCTCGAGCTCAGTGAGGTTGGATGGAGAGCGTTTGTGAACAGCAGTTTTCAGCTCTTTCCACAGATTCTCGATTGGATTCAGGTCTGGACTTTGACTTGGCCATTCTAACACCTGGATACGTTTATTTGTGAACCATTCCTTTGTAGATTTTGCTGTATGTATGCTTTTTGGGATCATTGTCTTGTTGGAAGATAAATCTTCGTCCCAGTTTCAGGTCTTTTGCAGACTCCAACAGGTTTTCATCCAGAATGGTCCTGTATTTGGCTGCATCCATCTTCCCCTCAATTTTAACCATCTTCCCTGTCCCTGCTGAAGAAAAGCAGGCCCAAACCATGATGCTGCCACCACCATGTTTGACAGTGGGGATGGTGTGTTGAGGGTGATGAGCTGTGTTGCTTTTACACCAAACATATCGTTTTGCATTGTGGGCAAAAAGTTGGATTTTGGTTTCATCTGACCAGAGCACCTTCTTCCACATGTTTGGTGTGTCTCCCAGGTGGCTTGTGGCAAACTTTAGACGTTACTTTTTATGGATATCTTTGAGAAATGGCTTTCTTCTTGCCACTCTTCCATAAAGGCCAGATTTGTGCAGTGTACGACTGATTGTTGTCCTATGGACAGACTCTCTCACCTCAGCTGTAGTTCTCTGCAGTTCATCCAGAGTGATCATGGGCCTCTTGGCTGCATCTCTGATCAGTCTTCCCCTTGTCTGAGCTGAACGTTTAGAGGGACGGCCAGGTCTTGGTAGATTTGCAGTGGTCTGATACTCCTTCCATTTCAAAATTATCGCTTGCACAGTGCTCCTTGGGATGTTTAAAGCTTGGGAAATCTTTTTGTATCCAAATCCGGCTTTAAACTTCTCCACAACAGTATTACGGACCTGCCTGGTGTGTTCCTTGGTCTTCATGATGCTCTCTGCGCTTTCAACAGAACCCTGAGACTATCACAGAGCAGGTGCATTTATACAGAGACTTGATTACACACAGGTGGATTCTATTTATCACCATCAGTCATTTAGGACAACATTGGATCATTCAGAGATCCTCGCTGAACTTCTGGAGTGAGTTTGCTGCACTGAAAGTAAAGGGGCCGAATAATTTTGCACGCACCACTTTTCAGTTTTTTATTTGCTAAAAAAGTTTAAAATTATCCAATAGATTTCGTTCCGGGGCCGAATACTTTTGCAAGGCACTGTATATACATACATACGTGTGTGTATGAGAGAGAGATGAATTATCTCTTTCTACCTAATTTTATTTTTTAACATCACTTCATTACATCAGTAACAATTATGAACTATTTCTTTTAATGTACATTTTAGATTACAGCAAGTCCACCATAGATTTACGTCCAGAAGAGAAGGTCAAAGAACAAAGATTCATGGGGGATCGAAGCAAGTCTGTTCCAGGGCTGAATGTAGAAATGGTTTGTATTGTGCATTACCCGTATACTCGCTCTGTGTGATTTCTCTGCAGGCTATAAATTAATAAGCTCTCTGAATCTCAGAAAACAATATTCCTTCCAGGCTCAGTAGGATGAAGACAATCTCAGTTTGCCATACTCCACAATTGTATGTCGTCTTGGCACCGAGTTTCCTAATGCAGACCAGGCACTTTATTAAAATCTAATGTTATTTATTCCATGGTACTTTAATCCAACCTTTCACCAACAAAAATGGTTGTTGACCACCTGCTTCTCTTGTTCATTTTCACCATTTTTGTTTTTAATAGGATGAGGAAGATGAAGATATTGATAACTTGGTGGAAATCCATCGTTCAAACATAGCAAGAGGCAGCTTGCGCAGTGGGACATCCACGGTTAGAACCACATTTTATTTGAAATATAAACACTTGGCAAAGGGTGCATGCCCATAGAATGGTTATTTCAGAATTGTGTGTTTTTTATTTCAGTGTAGGTGGCATTAGTTATGTAGCTTCCATGTGCTAATTTTAAAGGCTTATTGCCGTAAAGTGTTTGGGGACCCGGGTCCTGCCCCGTTTTTTTTCAGCAGCAGTGATTTTAATAATGTTTAAAGTGATACAATAACAATTAAATATTCCTTTAAATATTGTGCCTGAGGGGTCCCCTTACAAGTGGCGCATCTGTGCAATGTATAGAACAGTGCCGCAGCAAAATTACATTTCTAAAGGAAAAAATGTAATTTAAACTTGCTTGCAGCTGTAATGTATTGCCTAATCGTAATATGGATGCCCCCTTTAACAAGGGGGCACCCAGATTCCACCTCCCCCAACTATGTGAATGGGTAGGGGTACAGTGTACCCCTACCCATTCACCAAAAAGTGTAAAAACCACAATAGACAGTTTTTGACAATTCCTTTATTTAAAAAAAAAAAAAGGAAAAATTGTGTCCCGCAATGTCCATCCATCTTCAATCATGCCGTCCGATGGACCCGAAAAAAAGTAAAAAAAAGGAAAAAAACTCCGCCTTCATGGGAGGCCTCCTAGTGACTGCTGTCAATTGGCTGAGACAGCTGTTATAAAGGCAAGAGTGGGGCCACCCGCTAACGTAACTGGATGAACCTCCCCCTCTGACATCACATGATGTCAGAAGGGGGTGGGGTTCACTCGATTACGTCACTGGGTGGCCCCGCCCTTGCCTATATAACAGCTGTTACAGCCAAGAGACAGCAGTCACCGGGAGGCCTCCCATCAAGGCAGAGTTTTTTTTTTTCTATATTTCAGGTCCGTTGGGCAGCGTGATTGAAGATGGATGGACTTTTTATTTATTTTTTCTATTTTATTAAAGGAATTGTCAGAAATTGTCTATTGTTTTTTACTTTTTGACACTTTTGATACTTTTTTGGTGAATGGGTAGGGGTACAATGTACCCCATTCCCATTAACATGGGGGGTGGGATCTGGAAGCCCTCTTGTTAACGGGGGCTTCCGGATTCCCAATAAGCCCCCCACCCGCAGACCGACCCCCACAACCTCTGGGCCAGGGTTGTGGGGAAGAGGCCCTTATCCCCATCAACATGGAAACAAGGTGCTTTGGGGGGATCACGGCAGGCAGCCTGGTATCGTTTGCTTGTCCCCCCCCCCCTTTTCTGCTTGTGCAGATAAGGGTCTGGTATGGATTTTGGGGGAGACCCTACGCCAATTTTCTTTATTAATTTTGACTTTGGATTTGGCATAGATTTTAGAAGAAATTCAAAGGGCCTGATATAGGTTTTGGGGGGAACACCACGCCATTTTTTTCTTAATACCATCATAACCATGTCAGTGCACTGTATTATATACGGTACTTTGCACTGTGTGTGTGTGTGTGTGTGTGTGTCTGTGTATATATTTTATTTATTAATAATATTTAGACTGACTGCACTGTGTATATGTATATGTGTGTGTGTGTGTGTTTGGCCAATTGTGGCTCTCACAGCAGACCTCGCTGTGATTGGCTAAAGCATGCAGGTCAGGTGCATTGTTTTGGTCACTCGGCGGCCATCAATGCACTGCGATCTTGCAGTGCAATTTTGGACACTCCGGGGCGCTCAAATTTGCCACGAACGCCCCATATGTTTTGGTTCGTTTGTGAAGAAACGAACACCCGATGTTCGAGTCGAAATTGCGTTCAATTCGAACATCGGGACCATCCCTAATTATTATGGATTCTGAAGAAAGGGGACCATTCAAAATTATGGTTATATCAAAGTCCTATAGTGGTGCCAAATAGATATTGAAAATATAGAGGATGTCTTCTACAGACAGTAAGCTAGCTTGGCCATCTGGAGTGCAACACGTATGCTCTAGTAATATGGCCAAATTGGCACATGGCTCATCAAAGGTGACGGTATGAGTACCACAGCCACAATGTTACATTGTTAAATGTTTAACATGCCCTCTGCATGTTGGAGGGGGACTAAACTGTATCTGAGCAACAGAAACGAAAAACTCTGTGTAATTAATTTTTAATAATTAGAGCAAACTCACCCATCTATCCATGTCTCCATGCTTACTTTTATTTAGAAATAACTTTGAAAAACACACCCCTAGCATTTCTAGCTGTGGCCATCTTGAGTAAGGGCAGATGATACATGTAGTATTTACTTCCTGGAATCCATCTGCCCTTAGCTGAGGCATGCAGGCAGGAGGGTGTACAGTATTTAACTGAGAAAGTCCCTCCTTCACATGTCCTGTGTGTTGTGTTTGTGCTCTGGATATGCATGCAAATTTGCCTATTTGTGTGTGCAAATCCTACCCACTCCACCCAGAACTGATAAAAATGAATTTTGGTTGGAGCTGGGGATGATCTGTCTGTTTCCCTTCCTACAGAGCACGCTGGGGAGCATGATGAGTATTTACAGCGAGGCCGGAGATTACGGGAACATCCTAGTAACTGGAGAAATCGTCTTCTCTGTGAAATATGACGGAAAGACACAGATCCTCAGCATTCTGGTGAAGGAGTGCCGCAACTTGGCCTACGGAGATGACGCAAAGAGACGTTCCAACCCGTAATTCACGTTCTTTTTTTATGTTCAGTTTTCCATAGAGCATCAAAGTTTCCTCTTTTATTGTTAGTTTGTTGCAATCTGCTGAACAGAGCTGAGAGCCATACATATCTGCCTCAAGGGAATCCAATCTTACTGGACTTGTAATTAGGGTTGCACCAATACCACTTTTTTAAGATGGAGTACAAGTACCGATACTTTTTTGTTCAAGTACTCGCCGATACCGATTGCCAATACGTCTTCTTTTTTTCTTTTTCTTTTTTATGTCATGGGACAGTGGCACTAACATGCAGCACTGATAGTTGGCACTGATGAGGCGTGGACTGTCAGTAGGTTTTTTTTTTGTTTGTTTTTTTTTTTTTATCAGTCCTGTTGGGAGGGGGGCTTTGGTGAGATATCAGGGGTCTAAGCAGACCCCTGATATCTCCGCTTTGAGATGGGAGAAGGACTGAGGATAGAGATTCCCCAGTGCCTTTCTCAGCAGCCTCAGCTGCACTGAGGATGATTGGACAGGAGACAGAGGCTCCTTTTCATTCATAAACTGAAGCATCGTAAACACAGATTTCGATGCTCTGTTATGAATGGACAGTCGTGATCACACTGGCTCTGTGCATTCAGAAAAGGAAGGAGCTGGTAAATGACAGATTTACCGTCCCTTCCTCTGCGCTTCATTCTGAAAGATCCAGGAAACGGGGGATCCGGAGGAGGCCAAGGAGAGACAGGGAGGACACAGGGGGAGATGGAGAATGACACAGAGGGGGACCCGGAGGACGAAACTAATCGGGACCCACAGGATGACACAGGGAGCACAGAGTGGGACAGCCGGGGTGATTGGTGCGGTGATGGGGGCAGTTACAAGCACCGATCTCTCTGACAGCCACAGGAGGGAGAGGAGGAGAAACGGATGTCAGAAAAGCTATACAGGGAGATCAGTGCTGGTAACTTCCCTCACCACCACACCGATCACCTCTGAGGCTGCCCAAGTATCGGGTCAAGCATCGGAGCATTTGCACGATTACCAGTACTCATGCAAATGCTCGGTATCGGTATTGGTGCAACCCTACTTGTAATCGGTAGTGAGACAGTAAAACATAATCACAGTGTAAAGTTTACACTTGCACTTTGGGGGGAAGTAAAAGCAGGCCCATTGAACAATGACCGAAACATTAATTTCCCTATCACCCTGCCCCCCTTACATCAGATATCCCCATCATGGTGCCACCTTACATCAGATATCCCCATCATGGTGCCCCCTTACATCAGATATCCCCATCATGGTGCCCCCTTCATCAGATATCCCCATCATGGTGCCCCCTTACATCAGATATCCCCATCATGGTGCCCCCTTACAACAGATATCCCCATCATGGTGCCCCCTTACATCAGATATCCCCATCACAGTGTCCCCTTACATCAAGCGTCCTCATCAGTGTCCCCCTTACATCAAGCGTCCTCATCAGTGTCCCCCTTTCATCAGGTGCCTCAAACACAGTGGTCCCCTTCCATCAGGGGTCCCCATCACAGTGACCCGATTCATTAAGTGTCTTCTTCCATCAGGTGTCCCTATCACAGTGTCCCCCTTCATCAGATGTCCCTATCACCGTGCCCCCTTCAATCAGGTGCCCCCTTCCATCAGGTGTCCTCATCACAGTGGCCTCTTCCATCAGGTGTCCCTATCCATTAGATGTCCCCTTCCAATAGGTGTTCCCATCACAGTTCCCTCTTCCATCAAGTGCCCCCTTCCATCCAATGCCCCATTCACAGTGCCCCCTTCCATCCAATGCGCCATTCACAGTGCCCCCTTCCATCCAATGTCCCCATCACAGTGCCCCCTTCCATCAGGTATCCCCATCACACTGCCCCCCTTCCATCAGGTGTCCCGAACACAGTGCCCTCTTCCATCTGGTGTGTCCATCACAGTGCCCTCTTCCATCTGGTGTGTCCATCACAGTGCACTCTTCCGTAAGGTGTTCCCATCACAGTGCCCCCTTCAACCAGGTGTTCCCATCACAGTTCCCTCTTCCATCAGGTGTCCCCATCACCATGCCTCCTTCCATCAGGTGTCCCCATGACAGTGCTCTCTTCCATAAGGTGTTCCCATCACAGTGCCCCCTTCAACCAGGTGTTCCCATCACAGTTCCCTCTTCCATCAGGTGTCCCCATCACCATGCCTCCTTCCATCAGGTGTCCCCATGACAATGCTCTCTTCCATAAGGTATTCCCATCACAGTGCCCCCTTACATCAGGTGTCCTCATCACGGTGTCCGCTACCGTCAAGTGTCCCCAACACCATGCCTTCTTCCATCAGATGTCCCCATTGCAGTGCCACTGTACCTTTTTTATGGGAAGGTAGAGGGCGGGAGCTGGCGAAGACTAAAAGTCCACTTCTCTCATCCTATGATGCTGAGTGTGGGGCATGCATCTGACATCATTGTTGTTAGGATGTGGGGGGATCTGTGCTGGGGACTGGCTGGCTGGCGATCCAGGTGGCTCTGTTAATTTGGATCTGGACCATGGGCCAATATTTAGTAATGTTTGATGTAAAGAGTATATTTTTTGCCATGTTATTTAGGAAGTGTTAAGTTGTACATCTGCAATCCCTTCTTTTAGATATGTCAAGTCCTATCTCCTGCCCGACAAGTCCCGCCCAGGAAAACGCAAAACGACAATTAAACGGAACACCGTCAATCCTCTGTATGCTGAAACGTTACAGGTAAGTAGAGTGATTTGATCTAAACAGAAAAATATATTTTTATTTAAAGCTGAACTCTGGTCATCTTTAAAAAAGCAAAGATAAAATAGATTTTGTTTATTTGTCTCTAGTATATTGTCCCGGAATCAGTCCTGCTTTCCAGAACCTTACAGCTCTCCGTCTGGCACCATGACCGCTTTGGAAGGAATACATTCCTCGGGGAGGTGAACCTGCCTCTGGACTCCTGGAACTTTGACAGTACGATGGACGAGTGTCTTCCTCTGCATAGCAAGGTGACTCTTCTCACATTTCTTTCATCCACCAGTGGTACCTGTTTCTGTGATGGCATCATTTTTCAGTTTTTATGAGCGTTTGTTAAATGAATTATTAACCTACATGACAACAAACATAATGTCAGTCAATGAGGGTGTATATACACAATTATGGTGCAATACAAAGGTGGCCTGGAATCTTGCTCAACCAACAGTTAGCTCCTAGCTTTAGTTTCCTGGGAATTTGAACAAATGTCTGAACTTTTGCCTGTTCGGTCCCCTGTTCAGCGAGACCTGTGCATTATATACAGAAGCAATGTTTCTACTACATCTGTATATTACAGCTTCTTGCTGTCACTGGTTCCTAAGGAAGCCACGAGTGCTTGCACCTACAGCATCCCTAGAAACCACCGACATCGCAGGGAATCTTCATCATAAGGAATTCCCACTGGTCATATTTGGACAGTGACCTCATTACTACCCCTACCCCCTTTCTTTGAATTGCGGGATTTCCCCTGTGACATCACTGGTTCCTAAGGAAGCCGCGAGTGCTTGCACCTGCGGCATCCCTAGGGACCACTGACCTTACAGGGAATCCCCATCGCAAGGAATTCCCACTGGCCAGATGTAGGAAAAGATGTCACTGCTATCCCCACCTCATTTTTTTGCTTTTATAGGAGCAAGGATTCCCTTGTCATGTCACTGGTACCTGTAGAAACTGCAGGTACTTGCACTGGCGGCATCTCTAGAAGCTACTAACATCAGGAGGCATCCCCATCATTAGGAATTCACCCTGCTTATATTTGAGCAGTGATGTTGCTGCAATTCCCATCCATTTGCATTTAAAGGAGTGGGGATTCCCTTCTGACATCACTGGTTGCTAAGGAAGCTGCGGGTGCTTGCGAAGGAACCAGCAAAGTCCTGGGGAATCCTTTTAAGTAAAGTGGAAGGGAATGCAGTGACATCACTAGCTTTTTTTTTGGTCAATGATATTGAGCAATGACATTGACTAAATATGGGCATGGCCATATTTGGTCAATGATGTTACCACTATCTCCACCCCTTCCCTTATCTAGCCAATGACAGTGTGGGGCGTGTTGTGTAAGCCCTTGTACACACGATCGGAGATTCTGATGGAATGTGTCCGGCCGGAGCGTTTTGTCGGATATTCCGACTGTGTGTGATCTACGTCAGACTGTTTCCGTCGGAATATCCGTTGGACCAAATTTTCCAACTTGCCGGAAACATTTTCCGACAAAATGCTCCGATCGGACATACTCCGATCATGTTTAGAGAATTCCGATCGGACAAAGTGCCACGCATGCTCAGATCAAATTCCTACACCAAAGCTATTGGCTAGTAGCCTGAACGTAGTCCCGTCGTAAAGAAATAACGTCATCGCGTTCTGAAAGATTGGATTTTCCGACAACTTCGTCCGACCGTGGGTCTACAAAAGTTTCGGACAAAATCCGACGGATTTGGTTGTCGGAATCTCCGACCGTGTGTACAAGGGCTAAGTGTCACCTGCGCCTGGTCATCAGGTTTTGTTTTATTATTGAGTTTTTTGTTGATGGGCGTCACGGATGACAACAGATTGTCAAAGGCCATTTGGAGGGATTTTGCGTTCTTTTAATAAGACATTTGGATGTCTCCATTTCTAGGTTACAACTTTTATTTTTATTTTTTTGTGAATGAGTAGTGTTATTATGTACCCCATACTCTTTAACATGGGGGGAAAGGGAAGTATCTAGCCCCCTTATTAACCACTTAAGGACTGGAAGGATTTACTCCCTTAATGACCAGGCCATTTTTTTTGCGATACGGCACTGTGTCGCTTTAACTGACAATTGCGTGGTCGTGCGATGTTGTACCCAAACAAAATTTTACATCCTTTTTTTCCCACAAATAGAGCTTTCATTTGGTGGTATTTTATCACATCTGCGGTTTTTATTTTTTGCGCTATAAAAAAAAATTTGGAAAAAAAAAAACGTTTTACTTTTTGCTATAATAAATATCCCCAAAAATGTTTTTAAAAACAAATTTCTTAATCAGTTTAGACCAATATGTATTCTTCTACATATTTTTGGTAAATAGAATCGCAATAAGCGTACATTGATTGGTTTGCGCAAAAGTTATAACGTCTACAAAATAGGGGATAGATTTATAGCATTATTATTATTTATTTATTTTTTACTAGTAATGGCGGCGATCTGTTTTATCTGGACTGCGATATTGTGGTGGACAAATTGGCGGCGATCTGATAAAAATTGCAGGACTGCGACATTGCGGCGGACAGATTGGACACTTTTGACTGGGAGCGTTGACATTTATACAGCAATCAGAGCTAAAAAAAATAGCCACTAATTCCTGTTTAAATGTCACTGGCAGGAAAGGGGTTAACACTCAGGGTGAACAAACGGTTAAGTGTTCCCTAGGGAGGTGTTTCTAACTGTGGGGGGGGGAGTGGACTAACTGGAGGAGGAGAGAGATCGCTGTTCCTGACAACTGTCTTGGAGGGTAAATCCCTTCAGAGAGATTTTTTTCTTACTTCCTGTTGTGTCTTTCTGGCAGGAAGTGAAGAAAATCTCCTTGCCAGGACAAAGACCCCCCCCCCCTCCCCCACCAAAAAAAATAAAAAAAATTGAAAAAAATCTGACGAATCCTTATTCCTACTCTATCCAAAATGAAATCGCTTTGTCTTTACATGTGCTTTCATTTTATATTGGTTTCTAAATGTTTGCAAATTTTTAACTTTTTCATAATTTTCACTTTGTTGTGAATCTCTTCCCGCTGTACCTCGATGTGCCCTTTAATCGGGACTATAAAAGTCTGGGGGACAATCCAAAGAGTAAGCAATGCATTTCGAAGGTCCAAAAAATGCCGCCTTCATCAAGGTTTGATTGACCATGGAAACAGGCTGGAAGTGAACCCTACGGGTGGGAAGATCTGCCTAATCATGTGACCACTGTGATTGGCTGTCATAGTGGTCACATGATCGGGAGCTGGTCCTGCTGGTTCCCAGTTGCTAGCAGAGACCAGGAGCTGTGTTTGACAGCTCTGCCTGTGTGGTGTGAGCGCGCTCTCAGCCCAGAAATCTCTGCCACCCATAGACAAATACAGTTCCTTGAAAAAGTACAAATAAATATGTGAAAAGTGTGACTTGCATTTGTATTCAGCCTCCTTTACTCTGACATCCCTAACTTAAATTTTGTGGAACCAATTGCCTTCAGAAGTCACCTAATTAGTAAATAGAGTCCACCTGTGTCTAATTTCATCTCCGTATAAATACAGCTGCCCTGTGAAGACATAAGAGGTTTGTTAGAGAACCTGAGTGAACAAACAGCATCATGAAGGCCAAGGAACACACCAGACAGGTCAGGGATTAAGTTGTGGAGAAGTTTAAAGCAGGGTTAGGGTATAAAAAAATATCCCAAGCTTTGAACATCTCATGGAGCTCTGTTCAATCCATCATCCGAAAATGGAAAGAGTATGACACAACTGCAAACCTACCAAGACATGGCCGTCCACCTAAACTGACCAGCCGGGCAAGGAGAGCATTCATCAGAGAAGCATCCAAGAGGTCCATGGTAACTCTGGAGGAGCTGCAACGATCCACAGCTCAGGTGGGAGAATCTGTCCACAGGACAACTATTAGTCGTCTCTCCAAAAATCTGCCCTTTATGGAAGAGTGACAAGAAGAAAGCTATTGTTGAAAGAAAGCCATAAGAAATCCTGTTTGCAGTTTGTGAGAAGCCATGTGGAGGACACAGCAAACATGTGGAAGAAGGTGATCTGGTCAGATGAGAACAAAATTGAACTGCTTGGCCTAAAAACAAAAGCTATGTGTGGCGGAAAGCTAACACTGCACATCACCCTGAACACACCATCCCCACTGTGAAACATGGTGGTGGTAGCATCATCTTGTGGAGATGCTTTTCTTCAGCAGGGACAGGGAAGCTGGTCAGAGTTGATGGGAAGATGGATGGAGCCAAATACAGGGCAATCTTAGAAGTGAACCTGTTATGCCATGTACACACGATAGGTCTTTCCTATGGAAAATGTGTGATAGGATCTTGTTGTTGGAAATTCCAACTGTGTGTAGGCTCCATCACACATTTTCCTTAGGAATTTCCATCACACAAAATTTGAGAGCTGGTTCTCAAATTTTCCGACAACAAAATCCATTGTCGGAAATTCCGATCGTGTGTACACAATTCTGACGCTCAAAGTGCCACGCATGCTCAGAATCAAGCAGAAGAGCCACACTGGCTATTGAACTTCATTTTACTCAGCTCGTCGTATGTGTTGTACGTCACCGCATTCTTGATGATCAGAATTTCCGATCAACTTTGTGTGACCCGTGTGTATGCAAGACAAGTTTGAGCCAACATCCGTCAGAAAAAAAACATGGATTTTGTTGTCGGAAAATCCTATCGTGTGTACAGGGCATTAGTCTGTAAAAGACTTGAGACTGGGGCGGAGGTTCGCTCTCCATCCAATCTGACAGAGCTTGAGATATTTTGCAAAGAAGAATGTGCAAAAATGTCACTCTAGATGTGCAAATTTGGTAGAGACATCCCCAAGAAGATTTGCACCTATAATTGCAGTAAAAGGTGGTTCTACAAAGTATTGACTCAGAGGGGCTGAATACAAATGTACCCCACACACTTTTCACATATTTATTTGTACTTTTTCAAGGAACTGTATTTGTCTATGGGTGGCAGAGGTTTCTGGACTGAGAGTACGCTCCCACCACACAGACAGAGCTGTCAAAGACAGCCCCTGGTCTCTGCTAGTGATTGGGAATCGGCGGGACCAGCTCCCGATCACGTGACCACTGACAGCCAATCACAGTGGTCACATGATTAGGCAGACCTTCCCACCCCCAGGGTTCACATAAAATCCCAATAAAACACATTTACATTTTTGGTTGTAACATGACAAAATGTAGAAAATTTCGAGGGGTATGAATACTTTTTCAAGGCACTGTATATGGGGTGTGGGAATGTTAATGCCCATCCTCTTTGCCGCCACACATTTGTTACGTGAGTGGCAAGAGGTAAGTTGTGCTGATGGCGTATATATGTACAGTATCTATTCATTACCTCTTGTGTCATTTTTATCTTTTTATACAGGGCAATGCTGACGGTGCATCCAACTACAAAGGGGAACTAGTTGTATCTTTAAAGTTCATTCCACCATCCAAGTCCACAACTGGAAATGAGAGAAGAAAAAGTGGGTGACCCTTTCATTTCTGGAAATACATTTTTATATGCAAATGAAGCCTGCCTAGGAATGCCCACTCGTCAAGATCGACACCCACTCATTTAGGAATGTTGATATTTGCATAATTCCTCCCAAGAGCCACCCCACTCGGGGCTTTTGAAAGGAGTACTGAGGACGGGGGCTATGATATTTTCGGGAAGCTATGTACAGCATCCTGCTGGCTACTTCCAGATTCCATGATCGGCCTGATTTTGCAAGGAGAAGCACAGGGACCCAGTTATGAAGTCACTGCGTTCAAAATAATGTAATGGAATGAAAATGTAAAGATTTTTTTTTTAAATGTCATTAGCATGTTAAGGGTGGGGGGTGGGTGTTAATCCAAGGAAGGCAAATTTTAAGTAGACTGACATGACTACTGACCTGGTCATTTTATAGATAAGCAACTCCTATCCTCATATTGATTAGTGGGTCCAAATTAATAACTACTGCAGTAGGGAACAGATACAAAAGATACACTCCACATCTTTCCAAATAACTGTTCTGCTTTATTATGACTCAATTGAAGGTTTTTATACACATGATTACCTAGTTATCACATTAATATTACAATTGTATGTTTATGGTAACAAGGGGCATAACATAGGCAGGGTAATTCTAATCAGGACTCAAAAGAATGCAAACATGTAATGAAAACATTATTTGTGCTGTGTGCACAGTGGGGGCAGTGTGCAATACATATAGAATACAATTATATACAGAACTTACAAATTTCCTTTACAAATACATTTCAGTTTTAATACTTTATTAATGCAATATTCTTTAAAAAAAGATAGAATAAGTACCAAAACTAGTCACACAGCAGCTCTGACATTGGGAAGGGAAGGTAACAAGAATGGAAATTGAAGTGCCACACAGCTGCTAAATGGTTTAGATACAACTTTATTCAGATGAATGTCGGGGGCGGGGGGGGGGGGTGCGATCCAAAGAGTATCCAACAAGTTTCGAGGGTGCTTCATCAGAGCTTCAGACTTAAAACAATGGGAATGGACTTGAAGTGAGCTTTAATGGTATTTCTTCCAATTTGATTACAAACACAGGCCTTGCCAGCAGCTGGTTCACTTCTAGTCCATTTACATGGTCTGCAACCAAACCTTGATGGAGGAGACATTTTTGGATTCCTGAAATGTGTTGGTTACTCTGCAAGTCTAAAGATTGTCTCGCTGACTATTATTGGAATAGGAATTCCCCTATCAGCCAAGGTTCTGAGTAAGCGTGTGTTGGCATGAAACGCGTCAACAAGTTCTCCTTCTCCTTGGAGCTGTGATGTTGTCAGTGATGTTTTATTCAACACCGTAAAGTAGCTGATGTTTTGTTATCATTCTCAGTGTGCGGTTCTCCACTTCCAATTTTGTCTACATGTGTCAGGAATAGGCAGCAGAGATGGCCAGATCTGCATGGCTACACTTAGAAACTGAGGCCAAACCATATATATTAAAGTTAATGTGTTAATAGAAAAACAAAAGACATCCAAACACCAGCTAACCTAAAGACATAAGTAAGCAATTAACCGAATGAGAAAATACCTTACAACTTAACTATAATACAATATATACAAGATCCCAGATAGCAAGGATAACTTGCCACAAATTTGTGTCAGTGTTGAATTGTAAGTCTTGTTAACTTGCTGCACATTTTTCACTGGCAAGTTGTACACTTGCAGAGTACTTGAAGCACAAGTTCTAGTTGACACTTTTCCAATTTGTAGCAAAGTCTCTAGCAAGAGCAAAGTTGCATTGGTGAGTCTACAGCAAGAGCGCTGCAAGTCTACAGCATGAAAATTCAGCCACGGTGACCCCCTGTGGTGGGATGACTATTGCACAATGTAACTGAAGCAGAACTTGCAGCAGACTTGCAGAATAATTGCAAAGAAAGTTGATCTGGAGTCATGTACTGCAGACTTGCTGCAATTATGCAACAAACTTGTGAAGCCTGGCAAGTCTAGCAATAGCTTGGGAAGTGATTTTCAAACTTGCAGCTCAATTGCTTGCTATCTGGGATGAGTAACACAGGCCATAGGGAATACCGGAGATGCAAGGAAGGGAGGAACCAGGACTGGGATCAGGAACAAGGGGAGCAGATATAAGGCATATAAGGGGTGCAGGCTACAGGATGCAGATGAAGAGCAAGATCAAGTGAAAGATAAATTGCTAGCAGCATCTGACTTGGCACAGCACAGGAAAACACTGATGTGACGTGTGCTAGTAGAGGAGAGACTAAATACCCTCCCAGCAACCAAGACCAATAATCAGGTGCTTAAAAAAAAAAAAAAACCTGGCCGATGTATTTAATGCGGCTGGTGACCCGAAAGAGGGCGGACGCATGAATAGGGGGCGGCCATGGATAGATTCATGCAATGCATGAAACTATTCATTACTCATATAGGGGGTGGCGAGGAGAGAGGGGGCGGCGCCTGGGCACCCTTAATGGATGGGCTACCACTGACGCTATGGTTGCAAGCCAAACCAACACTGAAGTTGGATTAGGGCAGTGTTTCTCAATTCCAGTCCTCATGGCCCACTAACAGGTCATGTTTTCAGGATTTCCCTCAGATGAAACAGCTGGGGTAATTACTAAGGCAGTGAAACTGATCAAATCACCTGTGCAAAATAATGGAAAGCCTGAAAACATGACCTGTTAGTGGGCCATGAGGACTGGAATTGAGAAACACTGGATTAGGGGCATAAGAGAGGTGGACCAACCTGGAGCAGTGTATAAAATGTGTTAAGCCAAGGAGGCCCTGGAGGTCCTCTGGGGTGTAGAAGCTGCCTGCCCAAGAACCAGAACACCTACATTAATATCAATACTTTAGGATAGCAAAACTAATAAGGTAACCCTATGGGCCCAGCACTATTTATTTAAATTTTTTTACTTTCCCTAACTGGGAAAGGGCAGTACAAGGAGCCAATTTTCTTCATGCACATGTGCTAATAAGATGGTAAGGGAGAGTAGAGTGAGTTATTAGTGTGGTATTTCACATCCATTGTCCACACACCCCCACACTGTAATGTATATGGCTATCCATAGTCATCCAGGAGGATCTTTTGGACCTACAGCCAACCTACATAAACGCAGCATGGTATTATTATATAACTATATATTTCTCCTTTTTGTTGTGAGAAACTGAAGATCTATACATTTATAAAGTTGTATATTATCTTTAACTTTTTTTTTTTTTTTTTAATCAAGGTAAGCCTGACGAAGCAGGAGAACTTCATGTCTGGATTAAAGAGGCCAAAAACCTGACGGCAGCGAAGACGGGAGGAACATCCGACAGCTTTGTGAAGGGGTGAGAAATAATTACCTTCAGCTATGGCATCCAAAGACAGGTTCAGGGGATTATCAAAAAGTCAGAACAGCAACACCATGTGAATAAAGCGTGATTATATTGACCGGTCCGGTAACCAGTTTGTTGAAACTTTGCTCCCTTGAAGAGATTTATGAATTGATACTATTCGGCAATGCCGGGACAAGGTCATCCTGTGCCCAGGGCAAAGAGGCAAAACTGATAACCTGTAAAACCTTCATAACCTATAGACAATTTTAGGTACTAGAAGTAGTATAAGCAGTATTGAACCCAAAACTAAAAAATTAATATACTGCAGCTTCCCAATCATTAGCTGTAGTGGCTGCATTCGTTTTCTTTTTTTACATTTTTTTTCTTTGTTTTCATCTGGTGGCCTGGCCAGCAGGGACACAACAAGGAGTGGAGGGAAGGGCAACGTGCCCTGGGCGCAGAGTGGCGCAGAGTGGCGCAATGTGGCGAGGGGGTGCTGAGAACAAATGAGCGCTCAGC
The DNA here is from genome assembly GCF_037356315.1 of Lithobates pipiens. Classification (NCBI taxonomy): domain Eukaryota; kingdom Metazoa; phylum Chordata; class Amphibia; order Anura; family Ranidae; genus Lithobates; species Lithobates pipiens. The sequence goes on from NW_027507685.1 coordinate 242,683,300, forward strand.
TCTCCAGCTGCCTGAATGACAGGAGCGAGGCAGCCATCACTCCTGTCATGCAGAACAAAGCACAGTGCAGGCTGTGATGTCTGCTGGAGGGAGGCCTTTGCTCCCCTCCACCCTCAAGACTAGTTCTCCTCCGCCTACCTCCTCTGACACTTGTAGGCTCTGGTTTAGGTTTCTTGTTGTTTGGGCGAGATGGGGACATGGCCAGCTTCGGAGGTCCAGCCCACCTGAACCGCCTGCCTAAACCACCTGCTCATGCATCCATCCGCCCCACACATATGGCTACCTGCCCGCCTGCCCGCCTGCCTGAACTCCTAAAAGACACTGACCAACAATGTGGGGGAGGAGGTTAGTAATACTGACACCTGTGCTAGGGGTTATTAATGTGTCCACTGACATCAATTCTGGGAGTTATTAATGGGTCCCCTGATACTTGTGTTGGGGGATATTACGGCATGCGAACAGGCAAAAAATTTGGCAGAACACACAAACCCCGTTAAAGTCTATGGGACACGAAAATTCTATGCATTAAGATTTTAAAAAAAAGTTTGTGTGTAGCAGCCACCCCAGAACCCCTAATACTTACCTGAGCCCCCTCTCTGTCCAGCGATGTCCACGAGTGTCTAAGCCATCCCGGGACACGCCTGATTGGCTGAGACACAGCAGCAGCATCATTGGCTCCCGCGGCTGTCAATCAGTCAGGCAGCCAATCAGGGGAGAGGGGGGGTGGGGCCTGGTCGGGGCTTCGTGTGTCTGAATAGACACACAGAGCTGCGATGCGGCCCCAGTGCCCCCATAGGAAGCTGCTGTCTGTGGAAGCACTTGATAGGAGCGAGGGGCCAGGAGCAGTGAAGAGGGACCCAAGAAGAGGAGGATTGGGGCTGCTCTGTGCAAAACTACTACACAGAGCAAGTATAACATGTTTGTTATTTAAAAAACAAGACTTTATAATCTCTAATACCCCTTTAAAGTGATCACATCACAGTGGTAGAGGTGCAATTATTTCAGGGCCATGCAGGACCCCTTCATCACATGCCTAGTGAAGAGGTCCAAAAAACACTCTGCCTTTACCGCTGTGATGTGATTACTTTAATAAATGCTTGGACATCATCAGGCATGTACTGGCCATCGGGACTACCGGAAGTTTCCCGGTGGGCCGATGGCTCAGTGGGCCACTCTGATGTAAGGGGGCTGGTAATGGGACACTCTGATGTAAGGGGGTGCTGATGGGACACTCTGATGTATGGGGGCTGCTGATGGGACACTCTGATGTATGGGGGCTGCTGATGGGACACTCTGATGTAAGGGGGCTGGTAATGGGACACTCTGATGCAAGGGGGCTGCTGATGGGACACTCTGATGAAAGGGGGTGCTGATGGGACACTCTGATGTAAGGGGGTGCTGATGGGACACTCTGATGTAAGGGGGCTGGTAATGGGACACTCTGATGAAAGGGGTGCTGATGGGACACTCTGTTGTAAGGGGGATGGTGATGGGACACTCTGATGTAAGGGAGTGCTGATGGGACACTCAAAATGTAAGTGGGCCGGTCTGGATGAAGTCCAGAACCAAATTTCTGTCCCAGTCCAGCCCTGGACATCATCTTGAAGATGCATGGGGTGCTGGCATTGTATGCTTAGACTTTTATACACAAGGTCCTCTTTCTTTATAAAATTGATTTTCCATTGACTTTTGATGAGTTGAATTAAAATCTTTCTTCATTTTGTTCCTGTACAGATACTTATTACCAATCAAAGGTCGGAACACCAAGAGGAAGACACCAGTAGTCAAGAAGACACTGAACCCTCACTACAATCACACGTTTGTCTATAATGGCGTCAAGCCTGACGATCTCGAGAATACTTGCTTGGAACTGACGGTCTGGGATCGAGAACCGCTGTCCAGTAATGATTTCCTGGGAGGAGTAAGACTGGGTCCTGGAACTGGTGAGTAAGGTCTTTGGTCTTGCCATTTAACCCGTCTAACAGATTTATATGGGGCTTGATGACTGGAGAGTACTAATGGTGTGGAAAGGGAGGGGAAGGGTGTCCCTCGTCTGACTTATTAAGTTGTGGTGTTCTGGAGAACGGATCAATTTAATATTTATTCACACCCTAGTAGAACAGTGACACTGGGGGATTTTGGATGGTCTTCAGTGCACCATCTGCTGGTTGCAGCTGGTTAATTAATATATAAAATTTCATTGACTAGCGCAGGCCATGCATGGGTTCAATCGTGGCCGGGAATCTTTTCTTTCCAGGTCATAGCTCATGCGTATTTCTTTTTCCATTTTATATTTCACGATTCTCTCATCATTGATTAGAAGTTTGTTTTGCAAAAAAATTTCCAACTTGCCCGATCACTCAAATTCGATGGTCACACGAAAATCAGCCGTTGCTGTGGCCCCACTAATAGTCAAAAACCGAATGAATATAAAATATAAAATAAAATATAAAATATAATATAATAAGAATTTGACATGTGTATGGCCAGCCTTAGAAAGTAAAGTATTGCTTTCTGACCATCGTTTACCAATTGTATACCATATTCATTGGCTTGTCTTGTTTTAGGCTTATTCAATGGACAGCTGGTAGACTGGATGGACTCCACCGGAGAAGAGCTGAGCCTATGGAAGAAGATGGGGCAATATCCCGGCTCCTGGGCTGAAGGATCCTTGCAGCTCCGTCCCAGCATGGCCAGGTCAAAGTAGTCCACTGTACTGGGGGAACAGTCTAGATTGGACAGACGTCCGCTCACCTTAAATAAACTGTATATTAAAGAAGGAGAAAAGTATGGAGTATTTTTAGTCCACCAATAATGTACATTTATTGATTATTTATTTCCCTTGTTATGAGGTTTTAAATTATATTGGGACTATTTTCATTAAACATGATGGTGTATGGAATACTCGACTGGATCTGTTCTATAGACTCTTCAATCAATAAACGCTGAGATGGTTCATTCTACATTGTGACATCATATCATCCAAAGATTTATCCCCATTACACTTATCTGTCTGTAAATACACGCTCATCTTATGAAACTGTTCTTGTTTTGTTTTTCCCGAATCACCACTAAATATATGACCGTTAAATACGAGTTTGAAATTGTTGCCAAATCAGCAGTTTGTTTTTTTTTGTTTTTGTTTTTTATTGTTTTTGTTTGTATATAGTGGTGTGTCCATAATATTTCTTTGATATTAATAAATGATCAACATAAAACGCCCATACATAATGAAAAGTGTCCATATGGCATATGCAAAATATATATATGCTCCAACATATGCAAATCAGCACGTTAGTCCAGCTTAAACGGTACCCGACCGGCCTCCGCAGTTATACTGCGGCAGGATGGCTCCCCTGGGCGAGCCATCGTAGCTGTACGTCGGCTCTTTAAGATGCTGTAAGAGCCGATGCGAGTGCACCCGCGATCGCTCTTGACAGAGCAAGAACCGGGATGTGTGTGTAAACTGTTCTGTCAGGGGAGAGGAGACAGCTCATGTGTTCCTACTAAGTAGGAGCACCAATCTGTCTCCTCCCCTAGTCAGTCCCACCCCTGCCACCCACAGTTAGAACACACTTAGGGTACACAGTTAATCCACTGGATCTCCCCCCCCCCATGTTAATCCCTTCCCTGTTAGTGACATTTATACAGTAATCAATGCATTTTTATAGCACTGATTGCTGTATAAATGTCACTGGTCCCAAAAATGTGTCAAAAATGTCTGATTTTGTTTGCCACAATATCGCAGTCCTGATAAAAATATCATTGATCGCCGACATTACTAGTAAATAAATAAATAAAAATGCCATAAATCTATCCCTTATTTTGTAGACGCTATAACTTTTGCGCAAACCGATCAATATATGATTATTGTGTTTTTTTTAGTTTTTTTTTTTACCAAAAATATGTAGAAGAATACATATCGGCCTAAACTGATAGATATAGATAGATAGATAGATAGATAGATAGATAGATATATAGATATATATATCTATTATATTTTCTATATAATTTTTATTTTTAATTGGGGATATGTATTATAGATTATAGCAAAAAGTAAAAGATATTGTCTTTGTTTGTTTTTTCAAAATTGTCTTCTTTTGTTTATAGCGCAAAAAATTAAAAACCGCAGAAGTGATCAAGTACCACCAAAAGAAAGCTCTATTTGTGGGGAAAAAGGGATAGAAATTTTGTTTGGGTACAACGTCGCATGACTGTGCAATTGTCAGTAAAAGCTTGCAGTGCCTTGTCGTAAAAAAATGGCCTGGTCAGGAAGGGGATAAATTCTTCCGGGGCTGAAGTGATGAAATGAAGATGGTGAAACAAAATCTTGTTAATCCACCAAAATCCTTCACCAAAGTGATGTGTGCCACTTCCACTCCCTTAAGAATAAAGCTCACCAGATGCTGTTGCAATTCACTCTCGTGTCTGGCAAGAGGCCTAAATGAAAAAAAGACCAAAAATTTGGGGGGAAAATATATCTTTTTATACTTTCTCTCTATAATACACATCCAATAAAAAAATCTAAATCTAATGTTTGACCTCATTAGGGCCTAGGCCAGAAACCAAGAAGCATTTGTAGAAATGCAAAAAAAATTCAATATAATACACAGTAATACCTTGGATTGTGAGTAATGTGGTTAGCGAGCATTTCGAGTTATTTTTTATTTTTTTTAAAACCCTGACTTTGTTTGCGAGCATTGTCTCACAAAATGAGCAGGATTCAAACCTCTTTGGCGTGTGCAGAGGTGGGGGGGCACCGGTGACATTTGGAGCCACTTGGTAACACTCCGTTCCCGAGTGTTTCCAAATGCATTCGAGCGGCTCCTAGCAGTTTCTGAGTGTTTGCGAGTATCTCCAGGGCCCCCCCACCTCAGGCCACATGTGGTACTGCATACCATAGAAGTAAGTGTAAAATTAATTATCTGAGTTTACATTGACTTCTATGGGGAAATTCTCTTTGATATGCGAGTGCTTTGGATCACAACCATTTTTCTGGAACGAATTATGCTCGCAATCCAAGGTTCCACTGTACCTTCCTATCTATGGCGCTTCACTTCGTGCCCATGGCAAAGTTTACCTGACACGTAGCGAACACTACACATTCAAGTAAATGGGGAAGCGCCACAAATGTCCCACAACCATGTGCAATGTGGATCAGGCTTTGAAGGCAAGGGAGATAACACGCATGTCATTTTGCCCCTGTTCAAATCATTAGTAAGACCTCATCTGGAATATGCAGTTCAGTTTTGGGCACCAGTTCTCAAAAAGGATATCGGGGAACTGGAGAAAGTGCAGAGAAGGGCAACCAAACCGATAAGAGGCATGGGGGAGATTAAGGGGGGATATGATCAACATGTACAAATATATAAGCGGTCCATATAGGGAACAGTCAACAAAGAGGACAAGGGGGCACTCTTTACGTCTAGAGGAAAAGAGATTTCATCTCCAAATACGGAAAGGTTTCTTCACAGTAAGAGATGTGGAATAGACTCCCTGCAGAGGCGGTTATGGCCAGCTCAGTGGATTGCTTTAAGAAAGGCCTGGATTATTTCCTAAGAGTACATAATATAACTGGGTACTAACATTTATAGGTAAAGTTGATCCGGGGAAAATCCGATTGCCTCTCGGGGGATCAGGAAGGAATTTTTTTCCCCTGCTTTAGCAAATTGGATCATGCTCTGCTGGGGTTTTTTGCCTTCCTCTGGATCAACTGTGGGTATAGAATTGGGTATATGGGCTGGTATGATTATTATATAATTTTATTTTTATTTTTTGTGGTTGAACTGGCTGGACTTGTGTATTTTTTCAACCTGACTAACTATGTAACTATGTCTAAATCTACCCTTAGGCATAGGAAGACTGCTAAGCCTTGATGTGTAGAGTTTTCCATCCTATATCAGGCACTTCATTTGAGAGGTTGTTTTTCTAATGTTCAGGTCTTTGCATTCTTTGCCACACCCAATGGCAATGGCGTAACTAGAACCTTCAGGGCCCCGATGCAAGAAACCATGGAGGGCCCCCCTGAACCCCAGCCAGGGCCCTTCCCTCCGAGTCTGGTGGTGGAACTCCAGGGCGTGGTCACAGGTATGACCTTTGTGAGCCCTGTAGTTCCACCACTGGTATCAGTAGTTTTTATTTTTATTACATTTTTTTTTTTTTTAGGTGCCCCATTGGGGGACTGTCCCTAGGCAGGATGGGGTCCCCGTCCCCTTAAGAGATGAGGTCCTTTTCTCCAGGGCAGATTAAGTTACTGCCCCCAGGGGAGGTGGGGGTTCCTGTCCCCAGGGGGAGATGGAGGGGGTATGTAATGGTGTGTGGGGGATGGGGTCCTCTCACTCACCATGACCAAGCTGTAGGCCCCGCACTCATCCATTGGCCTGGGCTCCATCCAGTGTGCTGGACAGGCGATCAGCATATCTCCCAGAAAGACCTTTCATCATCTGTGTATGACGGGGGAGGAGGGGGGCTGGCAGACAAGCCTGCAGTGTCCTCCGGGGAGCCGGTTCTCATAGTGTGGGCCGGACTCAAGGGGGCGGGACTCTGGCTGGGGAGAACAGACATCGGACTGAGCGGCAATGCATGGAGAAGGAGAGGGGTACTCTGAGGAGCCGGCTGAGGACACAGGTCATGCGTGGAATGCATGGAGCTCTGCTAGTCGCCCTCCACCTCCAGCCACCCGTGTGCATGGTGCACTGGTACCCCTAGCTGCCTATGCTGCTGCCGGCCATATGTAGAGGGGGCTGCATGGGCCCCCTGCATCACAGGGCCCGGTTGCGGTCGCGACTGCTGCACCCCCTATAGTTACGCCCCTGCCCAATGGCATTTACCAAGTTCTATCTCTTGTGCTGGGGATGGAGTGTCTTCTTGATGCTAATTAGAACCCAAGAAGGGACTTGGAGAAGCTACAGAACCTCTTCAACATTACACAACAATTCCAGTTGAATGTGACTACATAATGACTATCTGCTACTAGCTACTCTTGGCTGCTTTTTTGTTCCGGTGTAATAATAATATCCAGTTCAGGTTTTGCTCATTCAGTATTTAACAACCTCAGCAGTTTCTGCTAACCTAAAAAAAAAAGTGTATGAGATCACACTAGCATTTTTGTGGTATTACTCCTAGGACATTAGTTTGTGGTTGATGACTGCAGCTTCGAAGAACGATGCTGGTCATCTGCATGGTAGTCGTTTTGGTAAAATTGAACTCTGTCCTTTTTGGATTTAAAGGATCTTACAGGAGCTTCCAAAACAATTCAAGCCTTGCAGTAGGTGCCACCATGTTGTTAGCATAATGGAGTATAGTTTTTTTTGAGCGATGGGTGTTGCTGGTATGTTAAGGAACAGCAAAGTCTTTACATCCTCCTAATGCTATTTTTGGAGCACAAGGGAAAGTGTGGGGCAGGTGGGGCACCAAGAGGAGGGAGGGTTGGAGCAAATGTCAACCTCAGCCTCCCTTGTCCTTCTTTCAGAGTGTGCGCTTAGCAATGGTATAGGGAGCTGGGAGGATATAATCACTGCACTGGTGCTATATACATGGGCAGCAATCATCACGTCTGTGTCTCACCTGGAATGTCAACACTGTGGCCATTTCAGAAGACAGTTCTCCTGGTAAGAACCATTTGGCTTTGAATTGTGAAGCATCATGTGGCTCGGTCGAGCCCTCTGCTGCTGTAACTTGTCCTCTATGCCTGCCTTCAGTATAGTGTCCTTCATAATTTTTCAGCATCCAATGACCCTAGTGAGCCCGATGTCTCCAGTGATCCTTGAGCATCCTGTGTTTCCAGTGACCCTTAAAGGTCCTATGTCATCCAATGACCCCAGTAAGCCCCATGTCTCCAGTCATCCTTGAGCACCCTGTGTCCTCAGTGACCCCTAATGGACCTGTCTCTCCAGTGACCCCTAAAGGTCCTGTGTCATCCAATGACCCTAGTGAGCCCCATGTCTCCAGTCATCCTTGAGCATCCTGTGTCCTCAGTGACCCCCTAATGGACCTGTCTCTCCAGTGACCCCTAAAGGTCCTGTGTCATCCAATGACCCCCAGTGAGCCCCATGTCTCCAGTCATCCTTGAGCATCCTGTGTCCTCAGTGACCCCCTAATGGACCTGTCTCTCCAGTGACCCCTAAAGGTCCTGTGTCATCCAATGACCCTAGTGAGCCCTATGTCTCCTGTCATCCTTGAGCATCCTGTGTCCTCAGTGACCCCCTAATGGACCTGTCTCTCCAGTGATCCCTAAAGGTCCTGTGTCATCCAATGACCCCAGTAAGCCCCATGTCTCCAGTCATCCTTGAGCACCTGTGTCCTCAGTGACCCCCTAATAGACCTGTCTCTCCAGTGACCCCTAAAGGTCCTGTGTCATCCAATGACCCCATTGCACCTTATGTCTCCAGTTATCCTTGAGCATTCTGTGTTCCCAGTGACCCCCCTAATAGACCTGTGTCATCAAGTGACCCCTGTGCGCCCTGAGATTTCAATGACCCCTGAGCATCCTATTTCTGCCAGTGACCTCTGTGTACACCAGGCCATCAGTCATACGGGAACTCCTAGTGCCTCCTGAGACATCATTTATGCTTCTGAAATCACCTGGTCTTTCTCTTGATGGATGCAGACCCTTTCCCATGACAAGCTAATTATGTGCATTATAACGGCATTTATTTCCCTTGCTCAGAAACTTTTTGGTCAGATTTCTGGAATTGATATGTGTTTTTTCTTAAACCCAAACACAAGACCAAATATGGTGCTGGATTCAGATTTTCTAAGGGTCACTGAAATTCTTATTGGATGCACTACCTTTGGTTTGACAGTACTCCACAAAACAAGGACACCCCTTAGAAACAGAAAAAGAGTTGAAAATCGAAATTCATATAGTCCAATAAGAGCGCCAAACAAACCTTGGACATTTGGCAATTTCAGTGGATTATATATATGTACCTTTTTAATGAGTACCCTTCTTTTAGGGCAGTCAGCAGCTGAAAAATTTGCTAGACATCTGTTTTGGATAGTGTATGGAAAGGGGTTACCCCACTTTTATTTTTTTTCTGTTGTCTGTCTCCCTTTGGATGAATGTCCCTTCACTTCCTTTTTCTAGATTTACAACATAAAATAAAAGGAAATCTTCCCTCCCAGAGCTTGACTTTCTCATCACTTATTGTACTATGGTCACCAGGACAAATGGAGTGAGCCTCCCCAACTAGTACATAATGTAAACAGCGATAAAAACCTGACAGAGGCTCTAACCCTCCCCCACCCTTCTTCCAAAAATGATAGCACAATTTTAGCTAGACATGCAATCAAGATTTAATACAGTTCTTGATTTTTTATGGAAAAGTTAAAGGTTAGATTCCGCTTGTCCAGGAAATAGTCTGTGCAGTCAAGGGACCCCACTAAGTATTAAAAGAAAAACTGTACAGCTTTGTTAAATACAGTCAAGAGGCCCCAGTAGATATCAGTGGCGGCTGGTTCTGAAGGATTTTGGGGGAGCGTGGGCGGCCCCCTCCAGGTCCGCACTTACCCTACGGCGGAGCTCCCCTGGACTGTCTGTAAAGCAGGCTTCTCCTCCAGTCTCTCCTCCCTCGCCCTCTGGCTGCTGTCATCTATAATTGTCCTCTGTGTACACAGTACTGATTTTCCCCGGTGCGGAGTCGCATGTTGCACACTCTCTATGCCCGGCCCTGGTCACATGACCTCCCTCCCTCCCTCTCTCCCTGTAGGACTCGCCAACAGCGGCGGGCACACGAGGGGTTAAGCCACTTGTCGGGCCGGAGGCGCTCTATTCCCCCAAACACTCCGTCACCGCTCCCTTTCGCCTCACTTGGTTGGATCGGCTGATCTGTCAGTTATGAAGAGGGTGGTGTCTCTTTCAATGGCCAATGCTGATTCACTGGCATTGCGGGGTGGGAGGGCTTGGGGCCGTAGAGCCCCGAGGACAGTGTAAAACTGACCAATTGGGGCCTCGGCATGTGGTCACGTGTCTGTGAGGGGATGAAGGACCTGGTAGAAACCTATTGGTCCGGGGCCCCTGCGCCCCTTGTGGACCGGCCGCCCCTGGTAGATATAAAAAGAAAACTGCAGCTTTGTAAAATATTTATTATCATTGTCATGCCTCTAGGCCAGGGGCCCCCAAAATTTGTAAACAAAGGGCAAGTTTACTGTCCTTTAGACTTTAGGGGGGCTGAACTGTGGCCATTGGGATTACAAAAGATCCTGATGTCAGTGGGAACAATGCCCTATTTTTGGTATTAGTGCAAGGAGTAGCGACCCATTTTTGGTGTTAGTGGGAGGAATTGCATTCCATCATTGGTTTCACTGGGCCCTATTTTTGGTATCATTGAGAGGAATTGTACCCCATCTGTGGTGTTATTTGGAAGAATTGCACCCCATCATTGGTGTCATTGGGAGGAATTCTGCCCTTTCATTAGTGTCAGTGGGGGAGGGGGGAGAATTATGCCCTATTTTTGGTATTAGCGGATAAAAATAGTGCCCCAAGGGCCAGATAAAAGCAAGCAAAGGGCCACAGTTTGGAGACCACTGCTCTAGGCCATTTGTGCCCCCTTTGGAAGACTGGTCAAAAAACTCCCGTTTAGTAATACCTACATTCTGTCTGGTTACTAGGACAAAAACTACATTTTATAATTTCAGTAATACTGGAAGGAAGTGTTCAGTGTTTTTTTGTGTCCCAGTAACAAGGCAGGATGTGTTGATTGTTAACCAGGAGTTTTTTGGCCAGGCTACGAAGGGGATAAATGGCCTATAGGTATGACAATACTACTAGTGAATGCTTTACAAAGCTGTAGTTTCTTAATATCTGTTGGGGCCTCTTAACGGTGTAGAATATTTTTGGGAAAAGGTGAATGTAGCCTTTAAACTGGTCCCACCTGTTGAGTCAAAGTTGGTCTATGGAGTCTCTCTTCTCCATAACCTTGCGAGCACTCCTCCACCTCTTCCTCCTAAGCCAAAACTGACACTAAAATCCCCAGTGTTGGAGGGTAGGGGTACTAGACGTCAATCCCTTGGTCATGTGAAAATGTTTGGGTCTAACATTTGGTCGTGAGGCCCAAACATTGTTGCATGGACAAAGCATTGGGTATGTTCATTGACTGTAATGGAGGAAGTGCTGACAAGTTGAGTATGGGTGGGTCAGGAGGGTCACTTTACATAGACATGGTCACTTTACCCTAAATTGGCAATATGGTAGTGTCTCTGACGGACGACAGGTGAAACCTTTGATCTCTTGGGGAGTTGGGAGCACCAATACCATCCAACATTGATGGATGGGCTGGATGGCATATCCCCTGTAGACAATGGCAATTCCTTTCATTTCAAATTGAAATTCAGACACAATTTCTGTTATTCAGAGATTTGAATGTATCCAAATCACAATGAATTGGAAACCGAATTAGAATTTTAAAATGAAAAAGAATGTTAAACTGAATTTGAATTCTAAAATGAATTAGAATTTGAAACTGAATTATAATTCAAGTTCAAAATGGAAACCTATTACAATAAATACAGTAAGGTATAAAAGTGAAAAAAGATGATGATTCCTACTTAGGCTGCATTATAGAACAGAATAAAACAGAATAGAAAATAAAAGAATAGAATAAAACAGAATACAACAAAACGAATATATAGCCATCTTTCAAAATTCAAATCAATTTGAAACAAACGCACTTATAAAATAAATCCAAATATACGTAATGATTTCAGAAAATGAATCGTTCCAATTTAATGAATATAACGAAATAATTATTAACTTAACGAATGAAACTGAACCGAAACAAGTTTTTTTGTCGTGCAAATCTCTAAACCCATGCTTGGGTGCCTTGTTTCCTCCAGCGATGGATGTAACAGCTGGTGGGAAGAAATGCCATCAACCTGGTCCTTCTCTTATCTGTGTCTATATCACTTAGCATATCCCTGCTGCAGCCTGGCTCTGAATGAAGCCTCATATCCAGTAACTAGACCTTTGCCAGTAGGATCTGTAAATATGAGCCATTCCCCGCTGAGGTCTTTGTCCCCCCCTGGTAAGTACACGCACATTGCTCAACTATTTTCCATCTTCAGTCTGCAAAACATATTTCCCAGCCTAGTCCCTGGAAAATAAACTTCAGATGTATCACAGGAGGAACATATATAGCGATGCCAAGGATTAGTCATGGAAATATCTCCTTCAGGTTTACCGAGTGACGTTAGGAGAAGACGAGCCAGACAGGGTTTCCTGAACTCAAGCTATAAAGAAAGACTTCAAACAAAACCCAGCGTTGGCTCTGCATTTTATGTTCTGGTATGTTAACATGCTCAATACTGCCTCACTTAAAGTGGAACTATGGGAAATGTCAAAAATGACACATGACGCAGCTTTGCACCAGCATAAACACAGCAGTTGTGGTTTTCCGCATCCTCCATAACATAGTTTTATTACCTGTTGATCCTGCCAGTAAATTTGGTATTTTTCTACTTTCTGTAAACGTTGGCAACCCTTCTCTTAAAGTGGTTGCAAACCCTTACAACACACTTTGACCTACAAGTAAGCCTAGATTAAGGCTTACCTGTAGGTCCAAGAAATATCTCCTAAACCTACACGGTTTAGGAGATATTTGCCGAAAAGACAGGCACGGCTGTCTACGCACTGAGCCAACGGTCAACGGCGATATGCCACGAGTGGTGGCTCCCGTGCGCATGCGCGGGAGTGACGTCATCGTGGCTTCGCCGAATGACAGCGGCGGAGCAGTGAGACCCACCGAGAAGATGGATGCGCCGGACTACAGGGGACAGCGGTGACATCGCTGGCTCTTGTGTCAGGTAAGTGACACATAATGGACTACTATGCGATGGGATGCGATGCATAGTAGTCTATTATGCTTTACCTTTGCAGGGAATGAAAGAGGAAGTAAACCCATCAGGGTTTACTTCCTCTTTAATACAGTGAAATTGCACAGCAGTGTTGTCATCCTGTGGACAGGGTGGTCTTAGACTGATACAAAGTTTAACCATAGCTTCCCGCGGTCCTGATTTCGAGGTCCCTCTTTCCTCTTCATTTGGCCCTCATTTTGGTCTGATCTATATAGTTGTATATAAAATGCACTATTTATTTGATTAGGTGGTATAGGGTGCCCGCGACTTTACACTGCATTTTTCTGCAGGTACCAGATACGTGTTGGCGGCGTGGCGCTGGCCGGGGCATGATGTTTTACATTTTCTGGGACTGTCCAAAAATCAAACCGTTTTGGCAGGGAAACCTGGGCAGCATGCCTTCTGCACCTCAAATATGGCCCATCAAAAAATATAAAGCCTCTCTCACAATCCGACCGTTAAATGCTGCGAAGGATTATATTCCTTTGCGCTGGAAATCTGTGACTCTGCCTTCGAGCTCTCTTTGGTATGCCAAAATTAATGAATTTAGGGACATGGAGGATCTTACGGCCACCTTGTACAATTGTGAGGAGACCTTTCTGGACACTTTGAGACCGTGGCAATATTTTGTATACACTGATATCTATTTACGGGAGGTTTCGCCACCCGATTGAACTACTGGGGATCGCTAGATTATGACCCTGGGCACATGATCCCGCTTCTCTGTTTTATGTTTCTTTGCTTCATCTTTTTCTCCTCCCCAGCCTCTCCTTTGTCACTATATATATATATATATATATATATACACTTTAAAGAAACCACCCTTTTATGTCCTTAGAGTTAATATTATCAATTCAAAAAATTCCACAACTAATGTTTAGAGTTTATTTTTTATTTTTAATAAATACTATTTTTCTATAAACAATAAAAAAAAAAAATCTATCCTTTTTGATGAACAGATGGCTGTTCCCAAGTTCCATCCAGTCCATCATTCACAGTGTTCTCTGCTGGCCTCCACCTGTGCCATCTCCTGTGAGCTTAGTAAATACGTGTCGATGAAAGTGAAGAGCTCGTCTGATGTTGTGGGTTGCCGGTAGCGTTCCCGGTCCACGCCGTACTTGTCCAGAAGAACCATATTGAAATAGGACTTTGTGATACGTAGAGCCTGCCTGCATGCAAAAAAAAAAATGATTTGGGGGGGAAAGGAAGAAACATATTGTGTGATGGTACATCGGTCAAGTGCAACATTGATTAAAAACCTTTTTTTAATACAAATATCTATGAAATAATTGAAAATACTATACGTTCCCTTGTTAGCAGATTTGCCTTCTAGCACTGGTTCCAATCTCAGTCAGGACACTATGGGCTGTATTTATAAAAATTTGCACAGCTGTCCAGTGAAAATGCTGGTACATACGATTTGTGCGAATGGGGCAAAGTGAATGTAGTAAGGTTATTTCCTGTGCTGGTCAAATGTTTTTCATTATTTTAAAATGGAAAATACTGCACTTGGCCACTAGATGGTGCCAAAAAAGAATACATTTCTATGATATGTAATGCCATCTAGTGCCCAAATGTAGTATTTTCCATTTTAAATTGATGAAAATCATTCAACCAGCTAATAACCTTAATTTTTTTGCTTCATTCACACAGAACAAGTGTACATACACTATCACTGGACAAATTGCTATACAAATGTTTTATAAATAACCCCCTTATCTGTATGGCGTTTGCATGTTTTCCTTGTGCTTGTGTGGGTTTCCACTGGGTACTCCAGTTTCCTTCCACACTTCAAAGATATGATGGTAGGTTAATTGACTAATGTCTAAATTGGTTCTAGTATGGCTATGGTTGCCACCTTTTCTTCAAGCTAAACCCAAACACTTTAGCGGCCTGGGACAGCTTCGGGTGATACAAGGAGAGTAGTAATTCAATGCGCATAGCGTGCTGCAGCGAATAGTGGGTGTGGCCAAATTGCTCTTGCTGACATCACCCTGCCCCCAGGCAGCCGCCTACAGTGTGACTATCTTGGTTACTTGGGGAGTCACAGCCTAATCTGAATAATGTGTTTGGGTTTCAGTCTGTCTGAAACCCGGACACATGATTCAAAACCTGGACTGTCTGGGTGAATCTCGAACAGGTGGCAACCCTAAGTATGGCCCACAAGCCTAATCTTCACCCCCACCTTGTCTCAGCAGAGGAGGACAGAACTCCTCTGCCAGATCCTGCGCAGCCACAGAGAGGCTCATCTCTGTTCCTCCCCGTCTCAGCAGTCAGCAGCAGAGAGAAGGGCAGGACTCCTCCTACAGATCCTGCGCCAATCTGTGCAGTGGCAGCACCCCCTCGTCTCCCCCTTTCCTGGTCTCAGCATTCAGCAAACTCTGGCAGATGACTCCAGCCCTCCTCTGGACCTCCTCCAAGCTATGCACTCTTTGCTTTCCAGCTCCACCTCCAGCTTCTTTCTTGAAGCAGTACAAGGTAAGGGGGGTGCACTGTGATGTAAGGGAGGGTGGGAGACACTTGATTTCTGATGGTGGGGGGACTCTTGACATCTGATGTAAGGGGGCGGGTTGGGGGGTGCTCTGGACATCTAGTCTTACAGACACAAGAGCAACCATAATGTGGCCCCCAATGAAATTGAGTTTGATACCTCTCCCTTTGACTGTATGCTCCTTGAGGGCAGGGACTTTGAATGTACAGTATGTAAAAAGCGCTACATAAATTGTTGGTTATATACACTATATTGTCAAAAGTATTGGGATACCTGCCTTTACACACACATGAACTTTAATGGCATCCCAGTCTTAGTCTGTAGGGTTCAATATTGAGTTTGCCCACCCTTTGCAGCTTCAACTCTTCTGGGAAGGCTGTCCACAAGGTTTAGGAGTGTGCCTATGGGAATGTTTGACCATTCATCCAGAAGTGTATTTGTGAGGTCAGGCACTGATTTTGGATGAGAAGGCCTGGCTCGCAGTCTCCGCTCTAATTCATCCCAAAGGTGTTCTAGGTCAGGACCCTGGGCAGGCCAGTCAAGTTCCTCCACCCCAAACTCACTAATCCATGTCTTTATGGACCTTGCTTTTTACACTGGTGCGCAGTCATGTTGGAACAGGAAGGGGCCATCCCCAAACTGTTCCCACAAATTTGGGAGCATGAAATTGTGGCTTGGTTTGCTGATGCCTTAACAGTTCCCTTCATTGGAACTAAGGGGCCAAGCTCAAACCCTGAAAAACAACCCCACACCATAATTCCCCCTCCACCAAATGATTTGGACCAGTGCACAAAGCAAGGTCTATAAAGACATGGATGATCAAGTTTGGGGTGGAAGAACATGACTGGTCTGCACAGAGTCCTGACCTCAACCAGATAGAACACCTTTGGAATGAATTAGAGTGGAGACTGCGAGCCAGGCCTTCTTGTCCAACATCAGTGCCTGACCTTACAAATGCTCTTCTGGAAGAATGGTCAAACATTCCCATAGACACGCTCCTAAAGCTTGTAGACAGCCTTCTCAGAAGAGTTGAAGCTGTTATAGCTGCAAAGGGTGGGCCAACTCAATATTGAACCCTACGGACTAAGATTGGGATGCCATTAAAGTTCATGTGCGTGTAAAGGCATGCGTCCCAATACTTTGACAATATAGTGTATAAATACCTGTAATCATAAAAACAGACTGTTCACAATAAATTCTTATGTCAGTAGCATCATCTCCATGGCTACCAATTCACCCACTGGGTATGGGGTCTGATTACTTGCACTGGACTGAGATGTGGCTACCAGTTCCAGGCCGAGGGTAAGCAGAAGGACTGTTGCCTTGGGTGCCTCAGGATGAGGGGGCCCAAAAATAGGATTTTTTTCGTCATACTTACCTGTAAAATCCTTTTGAGTATATCATGGGACACATTAGTTAGGCTAATATTCATTACCTGCTGGGTTATACTTCATCTCCAGGTGACTAGGCGCTGGTAGAGCAAAGGTCTTTCGACAGGAAGTGACCCTGTACCTAACCCCTTCCATATAGGAAGTACTTCAGTTTTGTAGCAAGCACTGAATCCTCAAAAAGAGGGGAGGGACCTCTGTGTCCCATGATGTACTCAAAGTAAAAGATTTTACAGGTAAGTATGACCAGGACCGTTTTTAAGGCAGGGCAAAAGGGGCAGCTGCCCTGGGCCCCATCATTGTAGTGGGGCCCAAAGCAGTTGCCTCATACTTGCCAACTATCCCAGTTTAAATTCCCTTAACCCTTGAAGTTTTAGTCCCGTGCTGTGTCCCGATATCTCAGTGTAAACATCTGCTGCTGCCCAGCTCTGCTCTATTGCCATGTGCAGATGACTCACCTGCAGACCCTGTGTTTACATGTAAATAACCTGCATTGATATGTAAATAGTGGCAGCATTAATATGTAAATAGTCGTGGACTGCGGCATTGATATTTAAATAGAGGCGGCATTCATATGTATGTCATGTCCCCCTGAGGTCACAGCCACCATAACTTCTGCTGAATGCTGCCCACTGGGAGGTAAAGGAGCATGCTTGAAAGTCCTGACTACAGTTGTGGTCATTAAGTCTAACATCATGTTCTGCAAAAGTAAGAAAATTGGAGGTGGAACCCTTAAATAACATGGTGCTGGAGCACCCAGAATTTTGGTGCATGTGAATACGCAGGCAGGCAGTGAGGAGATGATGTGCTGTATCCTTTAGCAACCAATCAGTGAACAGTAATGCTGTGCACTAACCTCTTGCAACCAATCAGTGAGCAGTAATAATGTGCAGTAACCTCTAACAACCAATTAGTGAGTGGTAAGGATGTTCAGGGACCTCTAGCATTCAATCAGTGAGCAGTATTGATGTACAGTAATCTCTTCTCTAGCAATCAATCAACAAGCAGAAGTCATGTGCTGTAACCTCTAGAAAATAACAGTGAGCCATAATGTGTGCCGTAACCTCTAGCAGCCAGTCAGTGGGCGGTAACGATACACTGTAACCTCTGGCAACCAATCGCATTCGCTGCCTGATCTAATTCAGTAAACTGATTTTGAGTCTAGCTGCTACTTATTGTATGTCTGAAAGCACGTGGAGAGCGAAATTATATGGAAGATGGGGCCCAAGAAAATGTTTGCCCAGGGTCCAATCAATATTAAAGACAGCCCTGAGTATGAAAAAAAATCAGATTTTCTTTTTCATACATCATGGGACACAGAGTTAGGCTATTATTCATTACCTGCTGGGACGTTCCAGAGCAAAAGCCGTGAGGGGAGGGAGACACCTTGCCAAACAATAGCTATTAGACCCTTTACGGCAGCCTGCAGTACACTGTGGCTGAAAGCCGAATCCTCGGCTGCTCGAACATCCACTTGATAACATTTTGTGAACCTATGTACTGAAGACCAGGTAGCAACCTTACAAATCTGAGCCACAGATACCTGATGGTGAAAAGCCCAGGAGGTTCCTACACCCCTGGTAGAATGAGCTCTCACCCTAAAGGGAGGAGCTTTACCTTTCAGACCATAGGCCTGAATGACCAATTGACGGACCCAATTGGCAATGGAAACTTTGGAAGCTGCCTGCCCCTTCTTGGGTCCTCTTGGTAAAACAAAAAAGGAGTCTGATCCTCTAATTTCTGCAGATCTGGACAAATAAATCTTGACTGCTAGGACAACGTCCAAAGAATGCAGATGTCTCTTTCGCCGAACTAGGCTGAGAAAAAAGGAAGGCAAAATAATGTCCTGATTTAAATGAAATGCCGACACCACTTTTGGCAAAAAGGATGGAACAGGTCGTAACACAAGGTGAAGGAACAAGCACGGTTGCCTGCTTGAAAGGGCTGCCAACTCCGACACCCTTCTAGCTGAGGTGATGGCCATCAGGAAGGCCAGCTTGCGTGACAGCACGTATAATGGAATTTCCTTGATCGGCTCAAATGGTTGTTTCTGTAACACAGACAGCACCAAGTTCAAGTCCCAAGGACACATAGGTAACTTAATGGGGGGAAGCAAGTGAGTTGCCCCCTGCAGAAAGGTTCAGACCAGTGAATGGGAGGCTAAAGGCCTTTGGAAAAATACTGATAGGGCCGAAACTTGACCTCTGATTGTACTCAAAGCCAATTTGATTTCCACAGCTAACTGTAGAAAAGAATTCTCCCAATGACGTATTTTTGAGGATGCCATTTTTTTGGCTTCACACCAAGCAATATAAAGTCTTCCAGACCTTATTATTATTATACGGGTTTTATATAGCACCAACAGTTTGCACAGTACTTTACAACATGAAGGCAGACATTACAGTTACATTACAATTTGGTACAAGAGGAATCAGAAGGCCCTGCTCATTAGAGTTTACAATCTAAAAAGGAAGGGTCAATTGATACAAAAGGTAGGCTTCTTTGAAGAGAAGGGTTTTCCGGGATCGTCTAAAGATGGATAGATTAGGGGACAGTCGGACAGATTGGGGTAGGGAGTTATGATAGATCTTCCTAGTGACAGCTTTTCTAGCATTCACTAGGGTAGACACCACAGGTCCCGAGATGCCACGGTCCTTTAACAATAGCTTCAATAGCCTATACTGCCCGTATTTCCAGGATGTTGACTGGCAGGATCTGTTCTGTCCTTGACCAGTTCCCCTGAGCTGTAAGCCCTTCTAGGGTCACTCCCCAGCCTGAGAGACTGTCATCTGTAGTCAGTACTCTCCAAGTTATCGGGAGGAAGGATCTTCCCTTTCGCAGGTTCTGATCCTCCAACCACCAGTTTAGGCTTAAGTGTGCCTGAGGAGATAAGGACATTGAATAATCCAGGGCTTGCCCTCTCCTGTTCCATCAAGATGTCTTGTTGTAGAGGCCTGGAATGGAACTGGGCATAGGGCACCGCCTCTAAGGAGGATACCATCCTCCCTTGAAGATTCATACAGAGCCGAATGGAGGGTTGTCTGGTGCCCTTTATCTGATGCACCTAATGCTTCAGGGCACAGATCCTTGTGGGTGGCAAGAATACTCTTGCTTGGACAGTATCTGGGATCAGACCTAAATACTTTAGTATACTTTGAGCTGGTCTCAAGGTTGACTTTTTGACATTTATGATCCAGCCTAAGCTTTCCAAATACCGCACTGTGCAGGTTATGCTCTGTTCTAGAGCCTGTAGTGAGTGATCTCTGAGCAGGTGGTCGTCTAGATACCCAAGCACCAAGATCCCTTGAGCCCTTATAAGACCTAGTACTGGTGCTAGGACCTTTGTGGACACCCGGGGAGCTGTAGCAAGCCTGAAGGCAAATCACAGGAACCTCTAATGAGGTTGAAAGATAAGTAGGTGTAAATATGCGTCCTTTATATTGATGGAGGCTAGAAAGTCTCCCATCTGGAGTGAAGCTACTACTAAGCAGAGAGACTCCATCCGAAAGGACTGAATCAGTAGATACTGATTCAGGGATCTTAGATCCAAAATGGGCCTCGTGTCCCCGTTGGGTTGCTAAGCACCTTTAGCCTACCAAGCAACACCTGGTGACTCTTGTGACCTGGATAAGGAGAAATGAACTGGTTCCGAGCCTGCTCTTTGTCCCACAGCTGCCTTCTGGAAGCCCTGCATGCTTGGCAACTACAACTTAAATAAACTGGCTGTGCGCTGGAACGTTCTGTGCATGCGCATGCACAAATGCGTGGGCTCGGCGAACGGGTGTGGCTGTATTCGCGTATGATGCAAATCTTTGTGCACCCAGATAAAAGCTATAGCACCTGTGCAGCGAATGCACGTGCGCCATAGCGAACCAAGGCGAAATGGCGCTCCGTCATGCGCCATGATACAGGTAAAAAACAGCCAGACATACAAAAAGGAAACTTTGCAAACACCCATAGCTAGACCAAAAACTCCCCTGTATGGTCACCGCACACAAGTGTCCAGCGTCTAGCTAGCTTGACTGATTGTTACAATTACTGGGACACCCCACAATAATTAAATAAAGGGGTTTCACTTACCTGTCCAGGCGCAGGGCAGCTTAGAAACTAAGAGCCAAATCTTCACCCTTCACGGTGAGTTCCTGTCACTTGAGGACCTTCAAGGACTGGGTATCCTTTTCATGTTTAGGGTCCACTCCATTGGACCTGTATAACACCCTGCATGAATGCCTTAGCGCTGTTGTGTCCAAGATTCTACTTCGCAGGGTCCAGCGCCCCGGAGACCGCATTACAGGCAAAACCTTGCAGGATCTTGAGTCTTCTTTGTGAGGCTTAGGTACCATTTATCTAAGCATATAAAGTCTGTGTCAAATGGATCTGATCGGTCAATCTACTGATTCATTTAAGAACTGTTTGTGGGACTAGAAACCTGGAGCTCAGAGAGCTC
This sequence comes from Lithobates pipiens, assembly GCF_037356315.1. NCBI lineage: Eukaryota > Metazoa > Chordata > Amphibia > Anura > Ranidae > Lithobates > Lithobates pipiens. The sequence continues at coordinate 242,704,478 of NW_027507685.1, forward strand.
AAACAACCGTGCCCTCCACCTTGCAGACACTGGTAAAAAAAGGAAGTACTTCATGTATAGGAGGTGTGACAGAGCGAGGCTTTGGCCTTATGAAATTGGAGGAAAAAAAGACACAGACACAGAGTTTGCATATCTGCGGACTGCAAGACTACAGAGTGTAGCGTTTAAATGGAGAAAACTGCTCTGTCAGTTTTCTCCAGGTTTTGCTAGCTCCAAATGGGATTCTGTAGTTTGGAGATCCCTGAGAGTCATGGGTGGGACGGGATCTCCAACCCTGTGTCTGGGTCTTGATGATGGCAAGCAGGGTGTGTGCCCAGCTGCACACAGCCCATATAATGAGGGGCTGTTGGAAGTAGATGGTGGAGGATGGTGGAGTGTGAGTAGCTTGCTGCTGCTGCTGTTTGAAGAGGGGTCTGCCCTGTGGGAGACTGTAGTGCGTGTAAGGGACTGGGAAAGGCTGATAGCCTTGAGAGTCAGGAAGACTAAGGAAGTCGGTGAGTCCAGGGGGCTGGAAAGAATTGATAAATCTGTTGGGAGCAAGCAGAGGAACTGCTGACAATTGAGAGCCAGGTGGCTTGGTATGTTTTCATTTGTGTGCTGAATGAAGTTAAACCCCTGCGTGGGATTCCTGGATGGACTATTGTTTTGTTTTTCCTTTAATAAACGTGGGCTACCAGGCCCTTAACTATAAATGCCTGCCTGATGTGGACTGAAAATGCATCTAACCACTTGAGCTAAACACCCCAATGTCACAGAGGGTTTATATAGGGGATCGATTCCTGTCTAAAGACCTTTGGTCTACCAGTGTCACTGTCCATTCACCTGGAGATGAAGTAAAACCCAGCAGATAATGAATATTAGCCTAAGTCTGTGTCCCATGATGTATGAAAAAGAAATAATAAAAAAAAAAACTGATGTGCAACCTATCCTGCTGATGTAGTTCCCAGCTCATGGAAGAGGGGACACATTGTCCTTTTTGCCTTTGGGTGCTAAAGGACCTTATTACAGCACTGGTGGCTGCCAGTCATTGTCATTCCTCAATCTAATGCGGTGCATTACTCGGCAACACAGTATTACACGACAACTGCAGTGGCTGGAAAAGACCAGTGTACAGTGTAAATATAGGTAAATACTCCTGTACAAATAAAATATAATTCATTTTATAAAATAGAACGTTAAAACACAGATTGAGATACCTTAGTTGTTCAATGAGATCCACTGAGAGTTGCTGAGACCGAACCCGTCCCACTTCCCTTGGCTCCTCTCCAACCAGCTCCACCACTACAACATGTCTCTGATCCAGGCTGCAGCTCGCCCCCTAGGATTAAATAAATGACATTGAGTAGTCGGTAATGTCTCAGTTCTCTGGCTGCACACTTGATGACAAAGCTGCTATGATTTCAGATTTGGAAAACTCTCTTCTAGATGTATTCAGAATTTAGACCATGACACATAAAAATATAACCAGGATCAAACAGCATATTTTATATATATATTTATTTTTATTTTTTATATATATATATATATATATATATATATATATATATATATATATTTTTTTTTTTTTTTTACGGGACCAGGCTTCTTCTATGTTGGTAGTTTTCTTGTAGTGGTGAGAAATAAAGAGGCCCTGTACTGGTGAAGCTCAAAAGACACAGAAAGTCCATAGGACTAGTCACCAATATTACCTTTGGTCTCCCTGCAGCTCATCTTTTACTGTTATTGATTTACCAACTCTTGTTCTATGCTCTATCTCTGTTTTTTGAAGGGGCCATTTTATTCAAGAAGCAGGGCTTTGCTTCCTCATATTGGAGCTCTCCCCGGTGACTGGTTAACTAATATTCAAAAATTAGTAAGAGGAGCCAGAGTGGATGAAAGAGTGGATGAAAGAGAAGCAGGGAGATCCTTGCACTGCAGGACTTCAGATACAGCTTTCTCTCCAGCAAGGAGGACAAAGAGCAGCAGAGTAGTGAAATCCCCAAACCTGGTAAGACTTGCAGCCAGAGGCAGCAGTGCCTTGGATTATCTCACACTACAAATATACAGTTATGAAGCTAAAAAGCAAACAGGGCTCTGCTCTTTTCAGAAGGAATTCAAGACAAAAACTTAGAATTTTCAGAGTATTTCTTAGACACAATTAACATGTCTAGATGTTACCTATGAGAAAAAAAAAATCTTTACTTTTTGAGATTAGGTCCACTTTAATGTTACCAATACTGATTGGGTCCACTGATCCACCATTGGAAAGTTACTGGGAACTGTGGCACAAACAAAAACACTGCATAATGCCACAATTGCACAGGACACTGGTGATGGTACCAGGAATCAATGCACTGTTCTTTTATTTAGTACATATTCTGATCTGGGGGTGGGGGGCAGGGGGTAGTAGCACCTTTCAAAGCACTAGCAAAGACAATAATTAAACTAACGGTCTTGGTTCCTCTTCTTTAATACTAAGTAACACATGTATTGTATCATTAATAGTTTACCCACCTGCAGAGCCGCGCTCTGGAGTCGGTAGTATCGGTCGGAGGCACTGGGAGCAGAGATTATCAGCAGTCTCTGCTTCTCAAAGAACTGATCCACAAATGCGCCAGCTGAATTAACATTGACATTGATCTGCATAGCTGAAAAAGAAGATTTGCACATTATGCAGGCATAGTACAGCTGTCCACAATTATGAAAAGCTGGCTACAAAATGATGGTGTAGGATCCTTTAGTAAGTTCAGGGTCAAATTATCCACAAGGCAACCAAGGCAGGGGGGGCCCTGTGGATGGCCATCTACAACCTTCATGCACCTGCAGTAAACCAGAAGGATGTGCTATTGGGTCAAGCTTTGCACCGGCTTGTTACTGCATAATGGAGGATTCACTTATAGGCAGTTTGTGTCTGGTGGGGTAGGCTATGCCATTACTGTACAAGAAGTTCAATATGGATGGCTTCTCTGTTGTCTGATGGGGTAGACCAGGCATGTCCAAAGTCCGGCCCGCGGGCCAATCACAGCCCACGTTCCGATTTCGGACAGCCCGCCTGGTAATTTTGAGAGCTATATCTTTTGTGGCCCCCAACGAATCCTCGAGTGCCTGGGGTCACAAAAGATGTACATGCTGGCTGCCTTGGAGGGGACAGGGAGGGGGCGGGACAAGTGCCGTACATACAAGAGTATTTCCCTGTTTACATGGTGACCTCTGTAAAAGGAAGTCTCGTCTCCTGCGCTGCCATTGGATGACTGTTCTGTCCATCATAGGATGCAGGACTTTCTATTAAAGAGGCCGCTGAGAAAACAGGAGTTTCTCCTGTATGCCTGTTGGTGCTCGTTCCGCCTCCTCCCTGTCCCCTGCAGATGCAGGCTGCAGATGGGCATTAGGCTGCACTGATGGCAATGGTGAGTCTGCATTCATGTCAATGTGGGTACTGCATTTAGGACAATGTGGGTGCTTCATTCATGACAACGGGTTTGCTGCATTCATGGCAATGGTGGGTGCGCATGCACCATAGACATTGGTGGTCTCCTTTTTTGTAAATATTTCCTAAACCTGTGCAGTTAGTCTGTTTACCAGCCTAGATGCTATGATTTTAATTACATTTTTGAAATAAAGTTGAATAATTCGGAGTGCGGCTTTTGGGAGAAGTCATTACCTTAGAGCGGTAATTCTTTGTACCCAAATGCCTATTGCTGGGTTCCTGAAAAGTAACGTGCCTCTAGGAGGGGAAATAGTGTTGAAGAAGGTGTACAACTTAGAGACCAAAGCTTGCATAGAGTACTTACGGGTACAAGTAGCTGGTGCTCCGGCCCACTGCCCGCTGAACTGGCACACTCTGAGCGCCAGCCCCTGGCGTTCATAGCTTCCTTCACAGTGATACTCGCATGTGGATCCATAATTATTTCCGGCACCACTACAGGTAATGTAGCCATGGAGCAGAGGAGTGAGTACCGGGCATCTCTTCACTGCGGGACAAAGAAAGCCACAGAGCTGACAATTATAACATTCTTTGTACTCGTTTTAGGACCTTATTGTTACTTGCATTATATACACTATATTGCCAAAAGTATTGGGACGCCTGCCTTTACACACACATGAATTTTAATGACACCCCAGTCTTAGTCCGTAGGGTTCAATATTGAGTTGGCCCACGCTTTGCAGCTATAACAGCTTCAACTCTTCTGGGAAGGCCGTCCACAAGGTTTAGGAGATGTGTCTATGGGAATGTTTGACCATTCTTCCAGAAGCACATTTGTGAGGTCAGGCATTGATGTTGGTAAAGAAGACCTGTCTCAAAGTCTCCACTCTAATTCATCCCAAAGGTGTTCTATCGGGTTGAGGTCCAGCGTGGCACGACCGCGCAATTATCAGTTAAAGTAACGCAGTGCCATATTGCAAAAAATGTAATATATTGTAGCTTGCCAGTTCCTACATATGATGGCTGCATTAGTGTTCTTTTTTTTTTAGCTTGTTTTCCTTTATTTTCTCCTGGTGATCCTGTTAGTAACACTTTTCCTATCCTAGGATGACAACATACAGCCACCATACTCTACCTGTGAAGGAGCAAGGTGGTGCCCTTAAAGCAGAGGTTCACACAAAAATGGAACCTCCGCATTTCGGAACCCCCCCCGGTGTCACATTTTGCACCTTTCAGGGGGGAGGGGGTGACCTGTATAATACAGGTATTTACACCGACTTCCGGGCATAGATAGCCGTATAATGTGCGGGTATCTATGCCACTTCCCCCCCCCCCCATCCCGGAGACAGAAGGGACCATCCGGATTGCGCAGCGCCTGTCGCGCATGCACAGTAGGGAACCGGGAAGTGAAGCCGCAAAGCTTACTTCCTGATTCCCTTCCGATGGTGGCGGCGGCAGCACCCGAGAGCCAAGCGACAGATCGGCTTCGGGTGCCGACATCGCGGGTGCCGACATCGCGGGCGCCCTGGACAAGTAAGTGTCCAAATTTTAAAAGTCAGCGGCTGCTGACTTTTAAAAAAAGAAAAATGTTGGCGGAACTCCGCTTTAAGAAAGGACTGCAGAATATCTCCTCCTCTCCTCATTTCATAGGATGGGGAGAAGTCTTCTGTAGTCAACAGATGTGAACACGGCATGGGTGATAACACAGAGTGCCCAGGACATTGGCGTGCCCCAGGACAGTACTGGATTTCTGGCAGGATCAACAGTACATTTTTTGCACTTATGGAACAGATGTCACAAAATGCTTTCACAGGTATGTTTAACAGAGCAAAAGGGAGCAATTAAGAGAAGGTCATTGTTGGGGTTTACAACCTCACCCCACTGGTTTCAATTACATTTTACAGTCAAAGGATTAGCAAGACCACCAGATAAGTAGCCCCTTAGGACAGAAGTGAGTAGTGGCATTTTATTCCCTTCTCTCAAAGGGGAAAAAAAAGGAAAAAGTTCACACGTCCCTGGGTGGGCTTGAACCACCAACCTTTCGGTTAACAGCCGAACGCGCTAACCGATTGCGCCACAGAGACCTGTCTATGATTTAGTTCAGAACTTCGCATCTTGTTTACAAAGGTCAGCGTCCTATTTATTGTCAAGGTTTGGGTGGAATGTCCAAATATTTTTATTCATGATAATGCAATTTTATTACTGTACCTACATTAGTTTAAGTTATATTAAACCTACTACATATGATTTTAAAAATAGTATTTTCTAAAGCACTTAGCAACCAGTTGGTGCTATATACATCCTGAATAATAATAATAATAGTAATAATAATAATAAAAATAATAATAAAAATAAAGCACTTGTCAAACTGTTTGTGCTATATAAATCCTGAATAATAATAATAATAATAATAATAATAATAATAAAGCACTTGGCAAACTGTTGGTACTATATAAATCCTGAATAACAATAATGATAATAATAGTAATAAAGCACTTTTAGTCTTATGCCTCGTACACACGATCAGACTTTCCGGCAACAAAACCGTGGATTTTTGTTCGAAGCTCGTTGGCTCAAACTTGTCTTGCATACACACGGTCACACAAATGTTGTCGGAAATTTCCAAACGTCAAGAAAGCGGCGACATACAACACGTACGACGTGCCGAGAAAAATGACGTTCGATAGCCAGTGCGGCTCTTCTGCTTGATTCCGAGCATGCGTCGGAATTGTGTACACACGATCAGAATTTACGACAACCGATTTTGTTGTCGGAAAATTTGAGATGCAGCTCTCAAATTTTTGTTGTCGGAAATTCCGACAGAAAATGTCCGATGGAGCCTACACATGGTCAGAATTTCTGACAACAAGCACACATCGAACATTTGTTGTCGGAAATTCTGACAGTGGCATTATGCCCTGTACACACGGTCCAAAATCCCAAATGTTGGGTTGTCACCAGAACAGGAATAGAGAAGAATTCTCCCAATGGGGACACTAGTTACCTTACCTTACTCTATCCCAAATGGGAAAAAAAAACTGCCCACCTCCTCCATTCACAGAATGCATACTATTCTTTCTCATAACACTTATCCCGCATGCACACGACCGGACTTTGACGGACTTGGTCCGGCTGACTGGAATCCGTCGGACAATTCGATCGTGTGTGGGCTCCAGCTGACTTTGTCTTCCCAAAAGTCCGGCAGACCTAGAAATAAAACTTGATTCAAATCTTTCCAACGGACTCGAGTCCGGTCGAAAAATCTGGTCGTCTGTGTGCTAGTCCGACGGACTAAAACCGACGCTAGGGCAGCTATTGGCTACTGGCTATGAACTTCCTTATTCTACGTCATCACGTTCGAATCCGGACTTTTGGAGTGATCGTGTGTGGCCAAGTCCGTTCGTTTGAAAGTCCGGCGGACCTCAGCTGCAAAGTCCATCGGATTGTCCGCCGGACCAAGTCCGTTGAAAAGTCTGGTCGTGTGTATGCGGCATAAGTGCCCTGTGAATAGAGGATTGGTAAATCAATGACAGGATAACCCCCCCCCTAATCACAGAACACTTTTTATCTGTGGACAGCCTCCTGAAATCGGAGACTGTCCCCCGGAAATCAGGGATGTTCAATCAGTCTAACCCAGGGGTCTCAAACTGGTGGCCCTCTAGCTGTTGTGTAACTACAAGTCCCATCATGCCTCTGCCTGAGGGAGTAATGCTTTTAATGGTCGGCCTTGCAATGCCTCATAGGACTTGTAGTTTCCCAACAGCTGGAGGGCCACCAGTTTGAGACCTCTTCTGGTCTAACCTAAATATCTGTATCCAATCAGTAGGCCCTTGAACTACATAGGTGTTAGCAGATTTAAATATGATTGTAATGTGTGGTGAGCTTAATGGAGCACCACATTACCACCATTTAAAAAAAAAGTTTGTCCCAGGTTCTACGGGTTGCCTTTTTAAAATGTATTGCTGATTAACCTGGACAGGTCATAGGGAGTGGGGGATACCCCAGAGCACTGAACAGTAACAGGAGGACGCTCTTTTCTCTGCAGCTACTTCTGCAGTACTGCGACACCATAAGCAATGTTCCAGGCCAGGCAGGCCCTAGTATTAGTGCACCAGGGGTTAACAGCAGCAACGGACACTAGGTTCCTTCAATCAGGTCTGTACACAGTGTCCCCAGGTGCTTGGATGCCTCCCTCCAGTCTCAGGCAGACAACTCCTTAGTGAATCTTCCAGACTGGATCCCTAGCATAACATCCCTCTTAGCTTCAGGGATTCTAGGAGAATGGGCTCTTCAGCTCTGCCACAGCTGGGGCCTCGATGAGAACAAGTAGAACTTTCAGCAGGGCTGACCAGAAGGGCAGCAGCCCTTCAGACCGGGAACTTCCTCTCTTGGACAAGACAGGGCAGCTCCAGGCTACAGACTATTTACGCTCACTCCCAGCCACCATCTGGACATCCTCCCCCAAGGATTGTCTGAAACTGTGAGGGCTAGGCTCAGCCCTTCCTTCTCTGAGCTGTCGGCTAATTGCCAGCTCCTATCTGTCCACAGTTACTAAGCTGTTGAAGATATCCTGCTCATCAGTCCAGCCTACTTAAGGTGTCCAGCCCAGAGGATCTCTGCCTTCACCTTGGTCACATCTCTAGAGACGTTCTCCTGCTTTCCTGTTTAAAGACTTGCTTGGCTGACATCCCTTCTGGCTCCAGATCCTGCTTTCTGTTTTACTACGCTCATCTCCGGCTCCCTGGTGTTTGGCTTGTCTAACTATCTGTTCCGGTTCCTGAACTCTAGCTATGTTTTGACTAAGTTTGTTCTATTTACCTTTATTATTAAACAAATGTCATTTAACTGTACCTCTGTCTCAGTCTGATTTAATGGTTTCTGACAGAAACAACATAAATATTCAGCTACTGATTTGCTTCATCCAGCCCACTACATTCTAGAATCCTCCAGAAGGCAGGGGGAAGCAATCAAACCCACAGCCAGTAAAGCTAAGAACAGCCCAAAGCATTCACAGGCTGTTCAACTGATTAAAGAAGAGACGCAAGAACTAAATTTGTGTAGCACCCTCTAGCGTGTGCTAGATGTAGGACAGGTTTTTGTAGTGTAAGATTTGTTAGTATAGGTAAATTTAGTTAGCTCAGGGCTAAGCCTGAGCTTTGAATCTGGGTCAGGGTTCAGTGAGTCAGGGCTAGATGACTCATCCTGGTCTAGAGGTTGTAGTGCACTGACAAAAAATTTGTTAGTTTTTCGTTTTATTCGTTTTATTTTTTTTTTGCTTTATTTCGGAAATTCGGAAAAACAAAAATTCGGATTTTCAAATTTGCAAATCTTTAATTTTTGGATTTCCAAATTTCGAATTTTCACATTTCGAATTTCCAAATTTCAGAATTTCGAATTTCAGAATTTTCAAATTCCGAATTTCCAAATTTTCCGGAAATTAAAAAATTAGAAAATTAGAAAATCTGAAAAAAAAATGAAGAAAATCAATAAAATTCAAAATATTAACTATTAAATTATAGGTATTGAAATTTCCTTTCAAATTTGGCTGTTTTGCATTCGTTATTTTAGATAATTCGTAACTTTGGATAAATTCGTACTCGTTACATTCACTAACAGCCAAACTCGAAAGGAAATTCCAATATCTATAATTTAATATTTGTTATTAGTTAGTTATTATTTCAGATTTTCAAATTTTCAGATTTTCAAATTTTCAGATTTTCAAATTTTCAGATTTTCAAATTTTCAGATTTTCAGATTTTCATTCTTATTCTTGGATTTTCAAATTTCCAAATTATTTAATTTTTAAATTTATGAGATTTCAAATATTCGAATTTCCGAATTTTAAATTTCTGAAATTTAGGAAATTTGAAAATTCGGAAAGTCGAAATTCGGAAATTAGGAAATTGAGAATTTGGAATTTCGGGAAATTTGTAATTTCAGAAATTCGGAAATTTCGGAAATTGAAAAGTTCGGACATTTCGGAATTAACGAACTTGTCAAAAGTCGTTAAGATACGAATTCGGAACTAAACGAATTGCACACGTCTAGTGGTAAAATTTGGTGTGCCTGGCTGTGCAGGAGTGGGGGAATCCAGTTTATCTGCAGCCCATAAGTGGGTGCACTACAGTTACCTATCCTAATTAGCAGTAGTAGGGTGCTCTTCAAAAGCTTTTCTGTAACAAATCCATGCAACTTCAAATTGGGCAGTAAAATTATATATACGTATTATATGATTAATTCTGTAGTCTACATCAGTGAACCTAGCTGTCCATTATTGGAATTATGAGAGATTTCTATCCTTCCTGCTCTATTATCTTTTCAAAATAAATTGCCCCTCTCCCTCCATTACTATGGCTGGATCTTACCTTGCACTTTTATTACAAATTTGCAGCTTGCCCGGTTGTATGCCCGATCATAGGCAGTATAGCGGATGATGTGTTCCCCTTCTGGAAATTCGGAGCCTGGTTCTGGGCCTCGGCGAAGGACTCTGGAATTATAAAACAACATTAACCCTAAGCAACAAATAGCTGTTTTTAAAAAGACGTCCCAGAAATCCACATCCACCTACCTGCCGTATATGGCAGTTGTAAGATGATTCATGATCTTATCTGCCAGAAATATTATGGGTTGATGGAATACACACGTGATGGGGTCGGGTACAATAAAAAATGATGCCACCAGCTATAGGAATTACACATGTGTATCATTTATTATTGTTTTTTGGAAAAATAGGCAACTGAGGCCGTGTACACACGCGCGGACTGTTCGCCCAACTTTGTCCGTCCAACAGTTTCGGCAAACAGTCCGCTCAAACTTAGCATGGACGGACATGGCCACACACGACGGACGAACAGTTTGCTGAAACCGTGCGCGATGACGTGAACGGCACGTACGACGGGACGAAAAATACGACGTCCTATACACTGCATTATAGCTTTCGGCGTGAAAATCCTTTCTGAGCATGCGCGGAACTTTGTTTGACGAACAAGCCTACACACGGGCGGACTGTTCGCTCAAACAAGGTTTCAGCGGACAGTTTTTCGGAAATTCCGAAAAACCTTGTCCGTCCAACTGTCCGCTGAAACTGTCCGCTGAAAGCCCACACACGAGCGGACTGTCCGCCCAAACACTGTTCAGCGGACAAAGTTGGGCGAACAGTCCGCCCGTGTGTACGCGGCCTGAGATTGCTTGTCTGATGAAAACTATCAAACATTTTAATCATTTTTGCTTATACAGAGCCTTGAAAAAGTATTCATATCCCTTAAAATTTTCCACATTTTGTCATGTTACAACCAAAAACGTAAATTTATTTTATTGGGATTTTATGTGATAGACCAACACAAAGTGGCACATAATTGTGAAGTGTAAGGAAAATGATAAATGGTTTTCAATTTTTTTTACAAATAAATATTTGAAAAGTGTGGTGCACATTTGTATTCAGCCCCCTTTACTCTGATACCCCTAAATAAAATCTAGTGAAACCAATTGCCTTCAGAAGTCACCTAATTAGTAAATAGAGTCCACCTGTGTGTAATTTAAACTCAATATAAATATAGCTGTTCTGTGAAGCCCTCAGAGGTTTGTAAGAGAACCTTAGTGAACAAACAGTATCATTAAGGCCAAGGAACACACCAGACAGGTCAGGGATAAAGTTGTGGAGAAGTTTAAAGCAGGGTTAGGTTATAAAAAAATATCCCAAGCTTTGAACATCTCACGGAGCTCTGTTCAATCCATCATCTGAAAATGGAAAGAGTATGACACAACTCTAAACCTACCAAGACATAGCCGTCCACCTAAACTGAAAAGTCGGGCAAGCAGAGCATTCATCGGAAAAGCAGCCAAGAGGTCCATGGTAACTCTGGAGGAGCTGCAGAGATCCACAGCTCAGGTGGGAGAATCTGTCCACAGGACAACTATAAGGCCCCTTTCACACTGACGTTCCGTTCAGGCCCGCCTGTCAGTTTTTCAGGCGGACCAGAACGGGTGCTCCATAGAGCTCTATGGAGCGTCGGATGTCAGCGGTGACATGTCCGCTGACATCCGACCCGCTCCGATCCGAAAAAGTGTGACGGAGGAAAAAGCTATTTTTCCATCCGTCTGCGGATCGGATCGGGTGACGACGGGCACTGCGGTCCGTCATCATCCGATCTCCCATAGGGGAGAGCGGCGCTGTGACAGGTCCGTCCCTGCGCAGTGTGCAGAGACGGAGCTGTCATCTCCCTGCTCAGCGGGGATTGGCGGAGTGATCCCCGCTGAGCAAACGGACATCCACGGGGCGGATCAGAACTGATCCGCCCCGTGTGAAAGGACCCTTAGTCGTCTCTCCACAAATCTGCCCTTTATGGAAGAGTGGCAAGAAGAAAGACATTGTTGAAAAAAAGCCATAAGAAGTACCGGTTGTGAGAAGCCATGTGGGGGACACAGCAAACATGTAGAAGAAGGTGCTCTGGTCAGATGAGACCAAAATTGAACTTTTTGGCCTAAAAGCAAAACGCTATGTGTGGTGGAAAAGTAACACTGCACATCACCCTGAACACACCATCCCCACCGAGAAAAACATGGTGGTGGCAGCATTATGTTATGGGCATCCTTTTGTTCAGCAAGGATAGAGAAGCTTGTCAGAGTTGATGGGAAGTTGGATGGAGAAAAATACAGGGCAATCTTAGAAGAAAACCTGTTGGAGACTGCAAAAGCCTTGATACTGGGGCGGAGGTTCACCTTCTAGCAGGACAACAACCCTAAACATAGGAAAGAAAGGGTGGGGGGGGGGGGGGGTCGGGACTTTAACTGAGGTGAGTACACATGGCTGGAAGATGAGTAGATATCAAAAACATGTTTTTATTGGTGAAACAAGGAACATGGCAAAATTACATTATACATGCAGCAATGAATAAAATTGTCAATCACATATTACAGACCATATATAGAAACAATCAATAGCAACCATCCAACCACTGTGAGGTATGGAATGAATCCTGGATGTAGTAAAAACACATGGTAAATGGAAAACTAAAGATAATGTATTGAGTAGGGGCGTCTGCATAAGAATAAGGGCATCCAAATTATTCTGACGCATTTCATGGATAATACCACTCTTCAGGGGCAGGTGCACAAAAAACAAAACAAAACATGAGTAGACCAGTATGATCCAATGTTGTACCCCTCAATGGGGAGGATATTTACAAAAAGAAAGGGAGAGAGTTACTCATCTCTGTGAGTACTTACATCGTAATAACTCTGGAAAATGGGGGGCGAGGAGCCAGAGGCTGTCCAAATTGTCTAAACATACAGCCAGGGCTACAATGGAATGATTTAAATCAAAGCATATTCATGTGTTATAATGGCCCAGTCAAAGTCCAGACCTAAATCCAATTGAGAATCTGTGGCAAGACTTGAAAATTGCTGTTCACAGACGCTCTCCATCCAATCTGACAGAGCTTGAGATATTTTGCAAAGAAGAATGGGCAAAAATGTCCCTCTCTAGATGTACAAAGCTGGTAGAGACATCCCCAAAAAGACTTGTAGCTGTAATTGCAGTGAAAGGGGGTTCTACAAAGTATTGACTCAGGGGGGCGCCATACAAATGTACCCCACACTTTTCACATATTTATTTGTACTTTTTCAAGGAACTGTATTTGTCTATGGGTGGCAGAAGTTTCTGGGCTGAGACTGGAGGGATGCTTTTAAATTTTTTTTACAAATAAATATGTTAAAACCATTTATCATTTTCCTTCCACGTCACAATTATGTGCCACTTTGTGTTGGTCTTTTAGATAAAATCCCAATAAAATACATTTACATTTTTGTTTGTAACATGACAAAATGTGGAAAATTTCAAGGGGTATGAATACCTTTTTAAGGCACTGTAGTTTGTCAGGTTGAAAAAAGCATAGGTCCATCTAGTTCAGCCTTTCTCAGCTTTTGTACTGTACCGCAGAGCAATCCCTAAACTAAAATTTCTGCTCTTGGGGAACCCTTACTAAGGCCAATTTATTGGGAGTTAATGTGGAAAATGGCGGTCAGTAGGAAAAATGCTCCTTACAGTGGTGGTACTGTTACAGATAGCTAAAAAGATAATTGGGTCATGCTTCTGGTTTTGCCAATGGCGTTGGCCCTGAAACCATGCAAGCACCATCAGTTGGAAGGTCCAAAAATCACTATCTACCTCTGGAGGAACTTTGGGGTACCACTGAACCCTGGTTGAGAATAGCAGATCTATCTATAGAAAACCTTCATATACAGAACCCTACACCCACAGTTGATCCAGAGGAAAAAAACTATAAGACATGGTCCAAAAACCACGTAACACAATAAAAATGCAACGTAGTTCTATTCTTGTTTTGACTATTGGTTCTTACCTTGTGATTGCGCCATCAGCTGTATCCTTTACCAATGGGCTTCCCCAGTACACCACGGCCGTTAACTTTCCTGGCTCTGCAACTTTTGTTCGGGAAGGTGGACACTGAATTTTGGGTGGATCCACATCTGATGGAACACAATGAAATTACATTCTTGAAGCCAGCTCTGACCCAAGGTAAATGTCCAGACTTTAAAAAGCTCTCAGTGGAAGTTAACAAGCTCTAGAAGATAAAATGTAAACAGCCTTCTTCTATTAGTCATCGGCATGCACACAGGTAGGGCTCAAGTCCTGCGGGAACGCATGGAAACAGAGTTCCTCTACTTTTTCCACAACAGGAACTCAGTTCCCATTAGCAGCCGTGTCCTGCAAGACTTTGAAGTATGTGAGCTGTGTGGCAGGTGCTACACCAGCAGCCGCCAACGCAGCTCGCAATAGTAAGTGCCGCACACCTGACCATTCAGGCATTGCCAGTAGGGGGCCCCATGGCAGCTTCCTCTTTGATCTACCTGTCAATCACAGCTAGCTGAGGGTAGATCAGGTCCCTGCTGCTAAGAGATTGTATTTAGTCAGACCTCTCGTGATGCGCTCCTCCCTGGCGGCCCCTCCTGATTTTCTGTCTCCTCATCCTCCCCTCCCCCAGTCTCCTGCATACTTGCTCTGTGTGTTCCGCTGGTTCCCCCCCCCCCCCTCCCCGCTCTATCTTCAGTGCCATATGATGAGAGAACCCAGAGGAGGAGCACAGCTATTCTGCTCACAGGACATGCAGGGAGAGAGGTGAGCTGAGGGAGGAACATCAGTTTGCGGTGGTAAGCTGAGCACAATACCTGGCAAAGTTTAATGCCAGGAGGGAAGTTTATGTGGAAATATGTGAAGGGTTGGAATAGCAGCGAGTGTGTGTTGGAGCTCTGCAGAGTTTGCAGCCCCCCAAGCTAACATATATCTCCTAAGCAGGAACACATCACTATCTCCCCAAGCATTCTGTCCAGGTAATGTGCAGTTCATTTATGACCTTTCCATTTAACCCTGTGTTATCCAAACTCTGTTCAATGAAAAGTGTAAACTCACCACATAAACACTCTATATACAAAATAACATTCCCCAATAAAGATCAGAACATGATGTTCACATTTGCATGGAAGCACAATTGAATGAATGCTGATTATTCAGAGAATTACCTTATTTATGTTTATTGAGGATTGTTTTTTTTTTATGTACTTTTTTTTCATACACACAATACGAAAATTAGATGAAAAATACCACTTTTGAAGCATTCCTGCATATGAGCGTATCATTTTTTTTGTTTACTTTTTGGTGGGGGAGTGGATCCTGGGTGGGAGTTCCCACACTTTTTTCCCCAGGACTTGACCCCTGCACACAGGGTATGCCTGGACACACCCTAATCACCCCGTATGGTGCAGATTGCCCTATTTAGACCCCTGATATTTCACCAAAGCCCTCTAACAGGGTTCCTAAAAAATAAATAAAAAAAAAATAATTTTTTTTAAACAATACAAAATAAAATAACACAAATAAAAACCACTGACACCAGCAGTATATATACACGTGCACAAACACGCAATGCAATAGGCTTTGCACACCTATGTCGTTAGTAAATAACTGAACTTGTTTAACTCTTTCCTGCAGAACTTAAAGTGGTATTGCCACCAAAAAAAAAAAAAAAATTGCTTAAAATTCATAAAAAAAAAATAAATAATAATAATTTACTCACCTCTAAATGCCTGTTGCTAGGGGGTCCCTCATAGTCTGCCTCCTTCATTGCCTGGGCTGGTGACATCACTTCCCCTCGGTGCCGTACAGTCACCTGGGACCTGTCACGTGTCCTAGATGACTGTGCGGCGTATCACGGCATGCGGCGCCGCTTGCGCATTCGCAGTGTGTGTCTGGCTGTGAAGCCACAGCTGGGTTACCATAGTAAGAATGCCGGTGCCACGAGCCGAGCGGGGAACGAGGAGGGGGGGCTTCGTTCCCCCACATCGCTGGACCCTGGGACAGGTAAGTGTCTGATTATTAAAAGTCAACAGCTGCAGTATTTGTAGCTGCTGACTTTTACTTTTTTTTTTTTAGGGGGCACCCCACTTTAAATTCAAAAAGTGAATACTTGCTATGTTATAGAGAACATCTAGAAATGTTAATTGTGCCAAAGCATTACCCTGAAAGATTGTTCTTTCATCAGGAAATCTATCTGAAAAACAGCAGTGCACTCCTAGTATGTGAGTGTACCTACAGCACACAGTGTGTCTATAGTGTGAGATGTTGAGCCTCGTACACACGATCAGATTGTTGGCCAACAGAGCGTCAGACTTTTGTCCGAAGGGCGTGTGCCAGGAACTTGTCTTGCAGGGCGTTTGCCAGGAACGGCACACAATTGTTGGCCAACAAACACGAGTGGAATTTCAGCTCTTGAGCACCACCCGTTAGTCACCTTCTGCTAATGTCGTGTTTGGTGAGCACTGATTCCGAGCATGTGTGTTTGTACTTTGGACTTTTATCTGACAGACTTGTGTACACAGGATAGAAAAATCTGACAACAGACCGTTGTCCGCCAAAGATTTACTAGCCTGTCATCCAACATTTGTTGCCGTCTGATGAAGCGTACTAATGGTCGGATTTTAGGCAAACAGTCTGTCATCACACAATTCCCTGCTGAAAATCCGATTGTGTGTACGAGGATTAAGGCATTGCAAACTCTGACTTCTAGTCTCAGGGGATTTGGAGTGAACTTTGATGATGTCACTACTGTGGTGCTCACTGGTCCCCTTGCTGGCGGTAAGATTGCGTTAGATTTAACTACCACGTCTTACTGAAGAGTTAAGCTGACTGTGGATGGTGCAAAGTCAGTAGGTGACCATGCTGTCCACACGGAGTGGGTCTAAGGTAAGGTGACCAGATTTTTAAAATGAAATCCGGGGACATTTATTTTTTTACTAGTAATGGCAGCAATCAGCGACTCATAGCGGGACTGTGATATTGCGGTGGACAAATTGGACACTAAGTGACGCTTTGGACACTTTGTGGAAACCAGTGGCATTAATACAGTGATCAGTGCTAAAAATATGTACTGTCACTGTACTGACACTGGCTGGGAAGGGGATTACATCTAGGGCAATCAATGGGTTAAATGTGTGCCTAACAAGTGTTTTCTCACTGTGGGGGAGGTGCTTTTACTAAGGGAAGATATAGATCCCTATACTTGCTTTGCAGGAACCCAGGATCAGGGGCGTAACTATAGGGGGTGCAGCAGTCGCGACCGCAACTGGGCCCTGTGATGCAGGGGGCCCATGCAGCCCCCTCTACATATGGCCGGCAGCAGCATAGGCAGCTAGGGGTACCAGTGCACCATGCACACGGGTGGTGGAGGTGGAGGGTGACTAGCAGAGCTCCATGTGCGACTATCGCACTGGCTGCTCTTTAGTTGTGCATTCCCCGCATGACCTGTGGCCTCGGCCGACTCCTCAGAGTACCCCTCTCCTGCTCCATGCATTGCCGCTCAGTCCGATGTCTGTTCTCCCCAGCCAGAGTCCCGCCCCCCCCCCCCGAGTCCGGCCCACACTGCACTGCATACTTTTCCCGGGTAAACAAACTTTAAGCACACAGATGCAGTGCAGCCCCATGAGAGCTCCCCGGAGGACACTGCAGGCTTGTCTGCCAGCCCCCCTCCTCCCCCGTCATACACAGATGATGAAAGGTCTTTCTGGGAGATATGCTGATCGCCCGTCCAGCACACTGGATGGAGCCCAGGCCAACATGGATGAGTGCACCGCCTACAGCTTGGTCATGGTGAGTGAGAGGACCCCATCCCCCACACACCATTACATACCCCCTCCATCTCCCCCTGGGGTCAGGGACCCCTTCTCACATGGGGACAGGGACCCCCACCTCCCCTGGGGACAGGACCTATTCTCCCCTGGGGGCAGTAACTTCATCTGCCCTGGAGAAAAGGACCTCATCTCTTCTGGGGATGGGGACCCCATCCTGCCTAGGGACAGTCCCCCAATGGAGCACCTAAAAATTAAAAAAAAATAATAAAAAAAAACTACTGATACCAGTGGTGGAACTACAGGGCTCACAAAGGTCATACCTGTGACCACGCCCTGGAGTTTCACTGCCGGACTCGGAGGGAAGGGCCCTGGCTGGGGTTCAGGGGGGCCCTTCATGGTTTCTTGCATCGGGGCCCTGAAGGTTCTAGTTACGCCACTGCCCAGGATCAATGTCTTCCACACTGACAGAATGGCAAACTGCCTTGTTTACATAGGCAGACCACTAGGCGAGTCCGCCGGATCCACCGATTGGCTCTGACACCCAGAAATGCAGGATCACGTATATAAGTGATCCTGCGCAGCACGACCGCCCTGTAGCAGTAAATCTGCAATCAGGTGATCGGAAACTGGTTAAGATCATGATAACTCACAGGCAGCGGGCACTCTATCATGGCTCTGGCTGGCTCTGTCACAGTGTGTCACATAACATGGCTGCTGGGTGCTGATTTTGTTAACTTCTGTAGCGCCGGTACTCCTGATGAGTACGCACTATGTTTGTAAATTTCGTTTTTTCCCTGAACTGTAGTTGAGTTTTGGGGTTAATTGTTCTAAATTATGCTTTGGTATCAGTTTGGCTGGGCTGTATTAAGGTTCTGCCTGGTCATAGGTGGGGTTTGCACCTGTAAAGCCCCGTACACACGAGCGGACTTTTCAACATCCAAAGTCCGACGGACTGATTCCGTCAGACTATTCGATCGTGTGTGGGCTGCAACGGACTTTTGACTCGCCAAAGTCCGAAGGACTTTACAATATGGAACATGCTTCAAATTTTTCCGAAGGAACTCCGCCGGACCCGGTCCCTTCGAAAAATTCGCTCGTGTGTATGCTACTCCGACGGACTAAAACCGACGCTAGGGCAGCTATTGGCTACTGGCTATGAACTTCCTTATTCGAATCCAGTCGTACGTCATCATGTTCGAATCCGTCGGAGTTTAGTGTGATTGTGTGTGGCCAAGTCCGCTCAGCCGAAAAGTCCGTCAGAACTCCGTCGGTACTCCGGCAGAACTCCGACGGAACTCCTTCGGAAGTCTGTCGGACATAAGTCCTCTCGTGTGTACGGGGCTTTAGAGGCATTAGAACGCAGTCTGTTTGGATGCATTGCGTGCCAATTTCTCTCTCTGAGCCAATCAGTGGGCGCGTTTGTCTCACTGTGTATTCCGGGAGAGGGTACTTAAGGTGGCAAAGTCACGTGGTTCTGGGTTCCGGTTCAGAAGTTGTTGCTGACTCCGTGGTCCTGGTCCTCCTGACCAGCCCCCAGGGGCCCTCATGGCCTGGGATGCGGCTCCATCCGTTTCCGAGCCTCGGAACTGGCTAGTTCGAGGCACAGTGACTGGAGGGAGGATTCTAAGGTGTTCCGGTGCCATTTCAGGTTTAGAGAGGCCCAGCAACTCTACATGCAACCAGGGGAGGACTCTTCAGTAAGAGAGCCATGCACAAGGCTGGCTGCTCGGTAAGAGCCTGGAAGCTGAGCTGCCATGGACATTGATTGAATCCACAATTCTTACGGTATCGCCGGACCGGCTGCAAGATTCTGGTACAGTAAGAAAAGTTCCTACCTCTATCCTTCCATTTGCAACTAAGTTTTCAACCAAGTCTGTGTGAGAGACTTTGCAAGGCTAGAAATACTTGTTGGCTGCTAGATCCAAGGTCAAGGATTTATCCAACAGTTAAAGAATCCAGTTGCGAGTGGCTATTCCCTAGATTGTATGCTGAGAGACTTTTATTGAAGTCCGCAGTTCCAAGCACCTGAGCTAAACTTTATCCTTATACCTTCTATTCCCAACAAAGAGAGTTTGTTCAACTGTTTTATGCAAAATAAAAATCCTAAAAATGAACTCAAGTGTTGGTCTCTACAGTTACTGGGTCATCAACTCTGGGAACCCCTAGAAAAGAACAACGAGTGACGAGCTGGTGGAGGTAACCGGTAAGCCCAGAAAAATTCAGCCGCTCCTTCGGGGGTCAGTGCTACACTTCTGACCAATAAGTGCCCCCCACTGCCTGTGAGTTCTGATACCATCCATTCCAGAGAGACAGGCACAGTGCAATGTAGTCTATTCACAGACACCCCCAAAGCACACCCGTGTTGAAGCCTTGAAGGCTCTGGCAGCCCCCCGATTGGATCCGCTTCCCCTCTATTCCTGCTGCTGTACATCGCCCGCTGAGCTCAGCTGCCTCTCTCTGCCCGCCGCCTCCGCCGGCCTCACAGCCTCTCATGTCTCACTCTCCGTGCCCGGCTACTACTGGGTGGGGAGTGGAGGAAAATGACTCTGCCGGGGAAGGCAAGGAGATAAGCACTCAGGCGACTGGCCGGGATTTGAGCCAAGGCAGAAGAACATGTGAGCTGAATGGGCATGTGCCGGAAACTGAAGAAATAGTCCATCCGCTCTGACCAGCACATCATCATCAAAAAGATAATGGAAAAAAACCCCCCTAAGCTAGTAGGAGCGGGGGTGTATAATTCTGATTTTTTTTATTCTGCACTGACTGTCTTTGAAAATTGCCTCAGATCCTGTTGAAGTCAAATCCGAGGAACAAAACCAGGGGCAGACTTGGTCCGTGGACAGTGTCCTCAATCCGGGGACTGTCCCCTGAAACCGAGGACATCTGGTCACCCTAGTCTAAAGAGGCATGGCAATGCATAAACATTTGAAACAGAACAACAAAAATCCACTCCTTTTACAATTGATTAAACTTTTAGAAACATCAGTTTTTCTACACCCTTGAAATGGTCCTAAAAACAGAGAGTCCACTCAAGTTACCATCCAAGGTTTATAAAACTTCTATCCGATTCAGCAGGTGTTTTGCAGTGCTTTGTATAGGATGCAAATCATCAAATGCATACCTCCCAACATTTTGAGATGGGAATCTCAAGGGAGGGACACCTACTGTCAAACGTATGTAGGCACAGGACACGCCCCCCCTGCCACACCCCCTTAAAGGAGAACTAACCAAAAAAAAAGGGTTAATGAAATCCACAAGAACTTTTCCTTACCACTGCTATTCCTTTTATAATGTACAAATGCAGCAATTTAGAAATTGTATGAAAGGTTTAACACTGGGAGACACTTTTTGAAAGATAAAAAGTGCATTTTATACACAACTATATAGATCAGACCAAAATGAAGGAAAATGGGGAGGAAAGAGGGACAGAGGGACATTGCTCCAAATCAGGGACAGTCCCTCGAAATCCGGGACAGTTAGGAGTTGTGGCCCCTAACATCACCAAGGGGACGCACATTTGATTCAGTATATGTAATGCAGTACAAGACTGACAATGACTGAAGACATTCAGTTGTGGTTGGAGACTGCAGGAGACCATAAGCAACTGGTAAAATGTGGTTGAGACTTCCGGAAAACGTTGCCATTACAATCCTTTTACAAATTGATGCTCCTCATCCCATTATTGATATCTACAAACTAAAATTACAGAAAAAATATCAAAGGGTTTCAGGTCAACCTACAGAAGCTAGTCTTTCTGTAGAGTTCAACCTTAGAAAAAGCAATGTTTTCATATAGGTTCCATAGTGTAGTGGTTATCACGTCTGCTTTACACGCAGAAGGTCCTGGGTTCGAGCCCCAGTGGAACCATTTTGCAATATGAGATCAGATACTGACTTTCTGAAAGTCGGCCTTTGGAACATCCCCCACACAACACAAAGGCAAGTAATAGAGTCAAAAAGTTCAAATTAGCTGTTTTGTAGGGAGTACAAATGCTAATTTCGCCTAAGCAGTACCATGAAAAATACTTTCTGAGATCTAAGGCATTGCAAACTCTGACTTCTAATCTCAGGAGATTTGGAGTGAAATCTTTTTGATGTCACTACTGTGGTGCTCACTGGTCTCCTTGCTAAGTCTAGGTTCACATTTATGCCGCTGCGTTTTTTCAGGCATGTTTTGTGTTCTTAAACCCGCATTTTCTATGTGTTCTTGCATGCAGTTTTCATGCATTTTGCGTTATACTTTTTTTTCTCTTTAACCACCTTGCGCCCGCCCTATAGCCGAATGACGGCCATGGAGCAGGCGCTTTCATCCGGGAGGCCGTCCCTGGACGTCCTAATGTTTACTTCCGCAATGCGTGCCGCAGCGGGCACGCATCGCGGAAGTTCTGTGTTCGCCGTGTCTCCCGGGGACAGGCAAACACAGATCGCTGTAAACGGCCAATCCCAGCGGCCGTTTACAGCGCGATCGGCTTGTCCAATGGGAGATGATCTCATATGTAAACATATGAGATCATCTCTCAGCGCCGCTCTCCCTCCTCACACAGACTGCGTGTGAGAGGGGAGAGATGAACAGCTGCAGCGGCAGCCGTTCTGCTTTGATTCGATTGAAAAAAAAAAGTAAAAAAAAAAGTGCCATCCTCCCCCAGCAGTGCCATCCTCCCCCAGCAGTGCCATCCTCCCCCAGCAGTGCCATCCACCCCCAGTGCCATCCACCCCAGTGCCATCCGCCCCCAGTGCCATCCGCCCCAGTGCTACCTGCCTCCAGTGCCACCTGCCCCCAGTGCCACCTATTGTCAGTGCCATTTGTCCCCAGTGCCATCTGTCATCAGTGCCACGTATAAGTGCCATCTGTCATCAGTGCCACGTGTCATCAGTGCCACATAATGCCATCTGTCATCAGTGCCACGTATTAGTGCCATCTGTCATCAGTGCCACGTATCAGTGCCATCTGTCATCAGTGTCACGCGTCATCGGTGCCATGTATTAGTGCCATCTGTCATCGGTGGCACGTATTAGTGCCACGTATTAGTGCCATCTGTCATCAGTGCCATGTATTAGTGCCACGTATTAGTGCCACGTGTCATCAGTGCCACGTATAAGTGCCACGTGTCATCAGTGCCACATATTAGTGCCATCTGTCATCAGGGCCACATATTAGTGCCATCTGTCATCAGTGCCACGTATAAGTGTCATCATTGCCACGTATCAGTGCCATCTGTCATCAGTGTCACCTGTCATTGTCCTGGTGCTTCAAAAGTGTAATAAATAACAAGTTAGATGTGTAATTTATGTTCCTAGAACACATGATGGCGCTACCTGCATGTTGGGCCTCTCTATGTGGCCAGGCTG
The DNA here is from genome assembly GCF_037356315.1 of Lithobates pipiens. Classification (NCBI taxonomy): domain Eukaryota; kingdom Metazoa; phylum Chordata; class Amphibia; order Anura; family Ranidae; genus Lithobates; species Lithobates pipiens. The sequence continues at coordinate 242,727,368 of NW_027507685.1, forward strand.
TGAAAAAGTCCCACACATGTGGTATTGTAATACTCAGGAGGAGTAGCAGAATTTTTTGGGGGTGTCATTTGTGGTATACACATGCCACGTGAGAGAAATAACCTATTACATTGACAATTTTGTGGAGAAAAAAAATGAAAAATCTTAATTTTGCAAAGAATTGTGGGAAAAATATTACAACATCAAAAAGCTCACCATGCATCTTACTAAATACCTTGGAATGTCTACTTTCCAAAAAGGGGTCATTTGGGGGGTATTTGTACTTTCCTGGCTTGTTCGGGTTACAAGAAGCGAGATCGGCCACCAGTACATCAGATGTGATCAATTTTGTGCGATTCGCACCACAGCTTGTAGACTCTCTAACTTTCACAAAGACCAAATAACATCCACTAATTTGGGTTATTTTTACCAAAGACATGTAGCAGTATAAATTGTGGCCAAAATTTATGAAGAAAAATTAATAATTTGCATAATTCTGTCACAGAAACATAGAAATATGCGTTTTTTTTTCAAAATTTTCGGTCTTTTTTCATTTATAGCGCAAAAAATAAAAACCCCAGAGGTGATCAAATACCACCAAAAGAAAGCTCTATTTGTGGGAAAAAAAGGACAAAAAATTCATTTGGGTACAGTGTTGCATGACTGAGTAATTGTCATTCAAAATGTGAGAGCACCGAAAGCTGAAAATTGGTCTGGGCAGGAAGGGTGTTTAAGTGCCCAGTAAGCAAGTGGTTAAACACACTGTAAACACACTGTATATAGCTGGTTGCTAAGCAGGGGGCCAGGAAGCCGGCCGCTGCATCCTTAAAAACCGATGAGTCATCAGCTGTCAGCGGGCTTCCCAGCTGATATCATACATATCAAGCTGCATTGAGGCTGCACAAATCAGGCTGCATTGATGGGCACTAACCATTATTTTGCTTCAAAGTGGTTTATTTTGAAATCTTCCCTCTGAAATTGAAGGTGCGTGCTATACGCCTGTGCGTGTTATACGCCAATAAATGCTGCATTCTTTTCCAATAATTTTTTATTAGAAAAACACATTGAACATGATGAAAAACCATTAAAGTTTTACAGTCAAGCACTACAGGTCCAGTCCACAAATGTGCGATCATATTGAAAGTTAAGAAATTTAACTTAAAGTGGTTCTGCACCTTTAAAAAAAATATTAAAAGCCAGCAGCTACAAATATTGCAGCTGCTGACTTTTAATAAATTGACACTTACCTGTCCCAGGGTCCAGCGATGTCGGCGGCAGATGACGAGCGATCTCTCGTCTCTCTGCTGCCCCCACCGCCATCCTCTGTCAGGGAATCGGGAAGTGAAGCATCGCGGCTCCACTGCCCGGTTCCCTACTGCGCATGCTGGTCCCCGCTGTGTCCTGGGAACTGTGTGTTTCCCAGAACACAACGGGGGGGGGGGGGGTGCATCTGCGGCGGTCTTGTCCCAGAAGTGGGTGCAGATACCTGGATTATCCAGGTAACTGCACCCCCCTCCCCACTGAAAGGTGCCGATTGTGGCACCGGTGGGGGGGAGGGATCAGATGAGCGAAACTTTCACTTCAGGGTGGAGGACCGCTTTAAGGCAAGACAATTTAGGTTCCTATTCATGGGAAATGCTATTATAGTCGCAACTGAAGGAAGACGACATTTTCAAGAGGGACAAATGGTAACACTACCGTCCTCACTGATAAAGTATGTTGCAGTTTCACATAGCATCTACATGGCTGGGGAGATCCCACTCCAAAAGTCTGGGGGGCCAACAGTCCTCTAGGTGGTGTCAGGAAACGAGTATGGTGAGGCATGAAAAAGAAACCTGGACAATTAACTAGACACGTGCATTCGTTTTCGTCTGATTGCATTTTCGTCTGAATTTCTGGTATTTTCGTTATCGTTTGCAGAATCCGAAAAACCGAAAGATTCGACATAAACAAATGCTTTCTTTTCATTTTCGTTACAACAACAGTTCGATATAGATAGGAGATTCGACATGTCGCTGATGATAGAAATCTGTCTCCATCGACCCTGTGGTGGAATGTGCCTAAACTTAGCTCTATTAGTCCAAGATTATTCTACATAGAGAGAAAAGATTCAACATAGAGAGAAAAGATTCAACATAGAGAGAAAACATTCAACATAAAGAGAAAAGATTCAACATTATAGAGACAATAGCAAAAAAAGGTTGACTGTGCCTAGCCTAACTCTATTAGTCCAAGATTATTCGACATAGAGAGGAAAGATTTGACATGAAGATTCGACAAAGCAGTGGACATTTATGGTGAAATGCTCCGCCCATAGGCTATAGAAGAATTCTAATGTTGGTTGACTAGTAATAATGATTAATAAACAGGGGCGAACTGACCATTCGGCCACTCGGGCACTGCCCGAGGGGCCCCATGCCACTAGGGGGCCCCATCAGTGTTGCCAGCCTCAGTAAAACCAGGGACAGTATGTAGAAATCTGTATTTATTTTACTTCTGTCTCTGAAATGTCTCTGAAAAATCCAGAGATTATAGCTGCCCCACCTCTCCAGTACCTTCTCAGCCAATAGAAACATGTCTGTATATACTGTGTGTGTGTTTGTGTATACTGTGTGGCCCCATAATCTCTGATTGCCTGGGGGCCCCATAATCTCCTATTGCCTGGGGGCCCCATAATCTCCTATTGCCCGGGGGGCCCATAATCTCCTATTGCCCGAGGGGCCCATAATCTCCTATTGCCGGGGGGCCCCATGAGTTGTCAGTCCGCCCCTGTTAATAAATATAATTATTACTAGTGTCATACAACATTAGAATTCTATTCTATTCTATAGCTTGTAGGCGGAACATTCGACCGGCAATGTACGCTTGCGGCGTCATACAGTTTAGCTGCTCCATCGTATCTTCTTAGCCCTTGTACACACGGTCGGACATTCCGACAACAAAATCCGTCGGATTTTGTCCGAAGGATTTTGTCTGAAACTGGTGTTGCATACACACGGTCGGGCAAAGTTGCCGGAAAATCCGATCGTTCGTAACGTGATGACGTTATTTACTTATGATGGGACTACGTTCAGGCTAGTAGCCAATACCTTTGGTCTAGGAATTTGATCTGAGCATGCGTGGCACTTTTTCCGATCGGCATTCTCTACAAACGATTGGACAAAGTCCGATCGGATCATGTTGTCGGAAATTTATTATATCCAGCTCTCAAACTTTGTTGGTCGGACATTCCGACTGAAAAAGTCAGATGAAGCCCACACACGGTCGGATTATCCGACAACGCGGTCCGATCGGACATTTTCCGTCGGAATGTCCGACCGTGTGTAAAAGGGCTTAGAACATTCGACAGACACCAAAAGCCTTCAATGCAGATTCAACCTTAATTATTTTGGATTTTCGGACGAATGCATTTTTTAACGAAACAAAATAAATAAAAAACGAATTTCGGGAGTAACTAAATAAATGTATTTTTCGGACGAAAACGAAATTCCGAAACAAAATATTTTAGTGTGCACATGTCTACAACTAAGTTGTCGGCTAGTAGAGAATTGTACCAAAGAATCAGGGGAGAAAGAGAAGAGAGAAATGGAGGGAAGAGGAGGAATCCCAGAGATGAGCCCCCAGGGGAGCCAACAGACGAAAACATACATTCTACCTGAAGATTTACCTACACAGACAGGTTCTCCTCCGCTCCACAGCCCATCCTCCATACAGACTCGATTGCGGTCTCCTTCTATCTGATAGCCCAGCGAGCATGTATAATCACAGCGGGATCCCTCGTTAATCCCAGCCGAACAATGGTATGACCCATTGGGTATCGCTGGTAGAACATGGCATTGGATCCCTGAAATAGAAAGCGAAGTTATATATGACTATGGAAAGTGCAAGAGGAACAGCGGATGATGTCACAGTCTTCACCCCAACAAATCAAAGAACACCTTATATTCATAAAAAATAATGCGTGTTCTCTAAATTGCTGAGATTTCAAGCAAGAAACTCCCTGTAGGGACATAAACAAAACCACTATACCATAAAGTGGACCTCCCTCTTCCCCCTAATAGACCTGACTACCTAAATATACTCTATTAACTGAAATTAGTAAAGTTAGAAGTACTTCAAATTCCCTGCAAAGGTAAAGCATAATGGACTACTATGCATCGCATAGTAGTCCATTATGTGTCACTTACCTGACACAGGAGCCAGCGAAGTCACCGCTGTCCCCTGTAGGTCCATCTTCTTGGTGGGTCTCCATGGGTCTCGCTGCTCCGGCGTTGTAATTCGCCGGAGCAGCGATGACGTCACTCCCGCGCATGCGCACGGGAGCCGACACTCGCGGCATATCGCTGCTTACCCAGTGCGCCAGCGCGCCTCTGTCTACAGCGCATGCGCCGTAGGCAGCGGTGGCTGTCTTCAGGTAAATATCTCCTAAACCGTATAGGTTTAAGGGATATTTCTTGGACCTACAGGTAAGCCTTAATCTAGGCTTACTTGTAGATCAAAGTGGTTTGTAATGGTTTACAACCACTTTAAGCAGCCTATAGATGACTTGATTTTCTTTCCTTCCACCGCGGGTGGAGGAAAAGAAAATCACTCGACTCCCCCATCAAGAGCCAGTGGGCTTGGGTACGATCAGCCGCCCCATACATGGATCAAATCTCAGCCGGTCCCTGCTGAACCGGAGGAATTATGATTTATGAATGGCTGGATTTACCTGCCTCTTCCTCACCTTTTATGTCCCTTATGTCTCTCGAGATCTTGCTGTTAAAGCAGAAGTAAACCCAGCGATTTAATAGTTTAAAAAAATTGTTACATTCCTGGCATGCCAGAAATGCTAACTGTCACATTGGTTGTGCTCTCAACCAAACTATCACGCCATCCAATGGCTGGTGTCATAACTGATCACATGTGCACCATAATGGCAATTGAAGATTTAACAGAGGCCAAGATGGCAGCTTCCTTGGCTGAAAATGATAGGAGGGTTTACTTCCACTTTAAGAAAAAAGATCTTCTTGGAAGGCACTGGTGACTTAAACTTCCCAGGGGGCATCCATGAAAGACATCGGTGCCTGTCTTTCGGCAAATATCTCCTAAACTGTGTAGGTTTAGGAGATATTTCTTGGACCTACAGATAAGCCTTAATCTAGGCTTACCTGTAGGTCAAAGTGTGTTGTAAGGGTTTACAACCACTTTAAATGGCTATATATTTAATTTTACATCAGATTTTTGGTGAAAAGGGTAAAGGTCCACATTAATGATATCAATTTGTTTATACACAAATCCACATATATCCTATCTTTCCTATTAGTCATCTCAGTGTAGTCACTTACTTCTGCAGTAAGCGTATCCAGACCAGCGGCGACTTTGCAAGCAGCGCACCGAGCTCTGTCCAATAAGACGAAAGCCCTGGTCACATGACAGACTGCAACGCGTTCCAAGAGTGCTGCGGTAGCCCGGCCCTCGGGGAGAATAACATGCCGCTTCTCCATCTTGGATTTTCAGGTCGTAACACCAGCGAGGAACTTAAAAACAGACAAGGAGAATTGCCAAAGTAAATACTTTATATCTTTCATCGCACGATGGGACTTGAGACTCAATACGCAAAGCTTGAAGCTGAACTCCAGGATAAGAAAATATTACCTAAGTACAGGAGTAATGTACAATATCTCACAAAAGTGAGTACACCCCTCACATTTTTGTAAATCTTTTCTTCTCTCTTTTCATGTGACAACACTGAAGAAATGACACTTGTCTACAATGTAAAGTAGTGAGTATACAGCTTGTATAACAGTGTAAATTTGCCGTCCCCTCAAAATAACTCAACACACAGCCATTAGGTCTAAACCGCTGGCAACAAAAGTTAGTACACCCCTAAGTGAAAATTTCCAAATTGGGACCAATTTACTAATTTTCCCTCCCTCGGGTTTCATGGGACTCATTAGCATTACAAGGTCTCAGATGTGAATGGGGAGCAGGTGCTCTCATACTGGTCACTGGAAGTTTTACACGGCACCTTAGGGCAAAGAACAATAAAGTCCTTTCACCATTTATTTTTTTCCTGTCTCTGGACTTAGTCTATCATATCAATATGTTTTTGTAAGTAATGTCTCCAGAACTGGTCACAATATTCTAAATGAGCTAAAAATCTTTACAGAGAAATCTGGACCTCCTTCTTCCTGCTGGTGATCCCTCTAGTGATAAAAAAGGATCTACTGTATATAGTTGATGATCCCTCTAGTGATAATTAAAACTCTATATAGTAGAATCGGGACCTACTTTCTCCTGCTGGTGATCCCTCTAGTGATAACTAGATGTAGCACACTGGTGATTAGGCAGAGTTGCTTATAAATGTACCTGCCAGGTATAGCTACCTTGGCTAATTGTTGAGGATTAATTGATTTGACTCTTTGCCCTTGTACACACGGTCGGAGAATCCGTCGGAATGTGTCCTATCGGACCGTGTCGTCGGATAATCCGACTGTGTGTGGTATGCATCGGACTGATTCAGTCGGAATATCCGTCGGACCCAATTTTCCAACTTGTTAGAAATATTTCCCGACCAACTGGGCCGATCGGACATGCTCCGATCATGTGTAGAGAATTTTGATCGGACCAAGTGCCACGCATGCTCAGATCAAATTCCTACATCAAAGCTATTGGCTACTAGCCTGAATGTAGCCCCATCATGACGAAATCACGTCATCACGTTCTGAAAGATCGTATTTTTCGCCAACTTTGTCCGACCGTGTGTATGCAACAGTTTCGGACAAGATCCGACGGACAAAATCCGACGGGCAAAATCCGACGGATTTGGTTGTGGAAATCTCTGACCGTGTGTACAGGGGCTAAGTCTGTAATTGCTGCACTTCTCTCTTTTGCTGCTAGGTGGCATTAGATATGAGAAGGGCACTGCAAGGTCAGATTATGGGTATATGTGGTATCCCAGCCAATGGGCAGGGGTTTTCTCAAATATCTTGGCCTGCTGGGAGAACCTATATATTTGGGTGAAATTATCTGTCACCTGGATGGCTGTCTGGGTGGACGTGTGTTGTACTGCCCGGGCTGTTAGGCTGGTGATTGGGCCTATCCCGGGCACATCTGGCTGCTAGGCTGTCTGAGGGCCTATCCAGAGGCAAGAGAGAGCAGCGCAGGGTTGGGATTGTGACTTGCAGTCCAACCAGAAGTGATGGTTCTACCAGCTGGAGAACCTGCCATGGTCGGAGGTAGAGGGGAAGCTGTTGCCACTAAGGGGCCAACCACCTTATTACCAGGGACCACGGTAAGTTCCTGAGCAGTATTCTCACCAACCGGGGACAGTGAATAATCGGGAAACTTCAGTGGGTATCAAGTCAGGGACCGAGCCACCGGAGGTGACGTTTTCAGAGCAACCTTGTGTGTCAAGCCAGGGACCGAGCATGCCAGTGGGGTAAAGCTTGAGCGGTATCTTGAGTGCCAAGATAAGGACCCAGTAGAGAGGCGGGGGGTGACGCTTGAGGAAGATACTACTGTGAAGATTGAAGGAGCTCAAGGGATTCAGTGGCAGTGAATCATCTAGTCTAGAGAGAGACTGGGAGCTCAGTGGGCTACAAGAACTACAAGAAGTGAGTGTAGTGGAAGTGAAGAAACTGTTACAACTTGTGTTAGGAACTGTTAAAGACTGTTGCCATAGGAGACAGCATTCCTACACATGCAGATGTGGTGTCTTGTTGGATGCCTTTCCCTGCACAGTTGTCTACTTGTTGAAGTCTCGGAGTCTACCAACTAATCTTGCAACTACCTAAGGGTGTCCTGGCCCTAACCCTCTCTCCCAAAGTTCTGTTAAGAGAAATAACATTTCTTTTGCATTCAAGAAGTGTCTGTCGCCCAATGACTCTAACCACATGAACCCACTATGCTTCACAACCCACCATTTACAGAAGGAGGTCAGCGATCTCTGGCCCTGGAAGTTCACATTAGACCAAAAGAGGCAGGGAACCTTGCTACATAAAGATCTATATAAAGAAATCAGAACCTCTATTCTCCTGCTGGTGATCCCTCAGTGATAACTAAAGATTTATAGTGCAGAATTAGGACCTCTTTTTTCTGGTTGGGGACACCCCTAGCGCAGTTGGGTTGCAGTTGCTAGTATATACTATATACATTCACAATACGGACCTCCCCCTTGTCCTACTCAATGGTTTCCCATTGAAAGAAACTAAAGAAAATGGACCCTGCCACTGCATATAGCACCAAGCATCACTTGACTCATTATTGGACCATGCTTACCATTTATATCTTTATCACCAAAATAATAAGAGTGAGTTTTTGTTAAAGCCTTATTTTTATATATATAAAAAATAACAAATATATTATACTTACCTGCTCTGTGTAGTGGATTTGCACAGAGCAGCCCCAAACCTCCTCTTCTCAGGTCCCTCTTTGGTGATACCTCACATGTGTGGTTTGAATACTGTTTTCATATGCGGGCATTACTCACGTATGTGTTCGCTTCTGCGCACAAGCTCGTCAGCACGGGGATCGTTAAAAATGTTTTATTTTTTTTATTATTTATTTTACTTTTTATTTTTTATTTTTTTAAATTGTGTCACTTTTATTCCTATTACAAGGAATGTAAACATCCCTTGTAATAGAAAAATAGCATGACATGACCTCTTATTATATGAGATCTGGGGTCAAAAAGACTTCACATCTCATACGTTTTTACGTTGCTTCCGCCCTGCAATTATATGGAGCCGATGGGAGCCATCTTCCCTTCACTCAGATCCATGCCAAGCAGGGGAGAGGACACGGCGGCTCCGGTAAGTGGCAGAGGGCACCGCAGAGCGGCGGGTGGGGGGGGCTCTCTCCCGCCACCGATAAAAGTGAACTCACGGCGAATCGGCCGACTGAGACCACTTTTATCTGAAAGCCCGCTGAAAAAATGGATATCAGGGTTATGGCAGCTAGCTGCCATAGCAATGGTATTCCACTGCAACGTGCCACCATATAATGACGGGTGGTCCGTAAGTGGTTAAAGGGGTCAGTAACTCAAATAAGTTTAAGAACCAGTGCTGTAATGATAACTAAAATTCTATATAGGGAGGGGAAAAAAAACTTGGAGAATGCGGGCATCGATCCCGCTACCTCTCACATGCTAAGCGAGCGCTCTACCATTTGAGCTAATTCCCCACTCTGAAATTGGGCAAGTTGCCAGTAGAGAGACCCTGACACCAACTTTAAACATTGCAGAATATAAAAGTAATTCGAGTGGCTATACAGCCACTCAATCACTTTTATAGGCAGTGGAATGGGGTTTCCCCTCCCGCGGCCTCCGCCTTACAGGCTGGTTCGAAGTTTTCAATTCAGTGAGAAGAATGGAGGGAATTTCCCTTCTCTGACATTAAAGCAGAAGTCCCGTGAAAACTTTTTTTTTTAAAGTCAGCAGTTACAGATACTGCAGCTGCTGACTTTTAAAATAAGGACACTCACCTGTCACAGGGTCCAGCGACGTCGGCACCTGAGGCCGTACCGTCCCTCTGTCCTCGGATGCTGCCGCCGCCATCTTTGGTAAGGGAATCGGGAAATGAAGCCTTGCGGCTTCATTTCCCGATTCCCTACTACACATGCGCAAGTCGGGCAGCGCAATCCGAATGGTCCCTGCTGTCTCTGGGACCCGTGTGTGTCCCAGCAGAGAGCGCGGTGGGACGGGAAGAGGCGTAGACTCCCGTGGGAGTCTATACCCGGAAGTGGGTGCAAATACCTGTCTTAGACAGGTATCTGCACCTCCCTCCCCTCCGAAAGGTGCCAAATGTGGCACCGGAGATGGGAGAGTTCCAAAAGCAGAGGTTCAATTTTTGTGTGAACATCCGCTTTAAAAACTGAAAGTGATGAGGATCTGGCCACTTCTGGTTTTGGTTTGTTGTTTACAAGCTGTTACCGGTTTGTAAAAGCATCTGATCAAACGGATCTCAGTTTGATCAGATGGTTTGGCGAATGGAGTAGAGATCTAAGGTCTAATAGACCCCAGATCTATCCAAATAAATGACCTATCATGGCTCATGCTATCATATGTTGTTGTTCACCCCCTGTGAAAGCAATAAAGTTGATCCAAAAAAATAAAAAAATAAAAATGAAGGTACAGTTTAAAAAAAAAGTAAATAAAATAAATAATAAAAATTGTAAAAAATGTAAGTGCTCGTTCCTCCATGCTCAAGCACAAATGCAAACATGCGGGTAGGTCCTGCACACATATGTAAACGGCGATCGCATCACACATGTGAGGTATTCCCATGAACATCAGGGTGAGAGCAATAATTCTAGGGCCAGAAACTCTAAACTGGTAACCTGTAAAGGCTTTCAAAATGTTGCCTATAGACAATTAAATGTAGCCTAGTTTGTCGCCATTCCATAGGCGTAGGCAGTTTTGAAGCGTGACATGTTTGGTATCTATTTACTAGGTGTAACATCATTGTTTATTTTAACAAACAAATTGGGTATTATATTACATTTGTGTTCACTAAAATTAATTAAAGTGCTAATCTCGTGTTAATATAATTGCAACAACAACCATTTTATTCTGGGTTTCTAAGTAATTTTCTAGCAAAAAAATGCTGATTTTTCCATATATAAAAGAGATTGGACCAGACTGGAACTTGTTAAACTTGCTAGAAAATTTGACCATGCTGAGTAGAGTCAATTTCCTAGCACAGCCCCCTCTACGTACATCAACTTCTCCAGTCAGAAAAGTTTTGGCTGGACATACGCTTTAAAAATCCCAGGCCTTAAAATGATCCTAAATCCCGAGGAAGCCATGGGGAAGCCCCCGTGGCATCAGAGGGGGCGAGATCACCCGTTTACGTCATCGGGTGACTATATAACTGTCACCAATGGGAAGCATCATTCGGCAGGAGCCTCCCATGGAGGGGGGGGTGTTTTTTTTTTTTTTTTTCAGCTCATCAGCGGCGTGATAAAAGAAGATGAATGACACTGGGGGGGGCATTTTTAGTTTTTTTATCTTTTAATAAAGGACTTGTCCCAAGCTCTTGTCTTTTTTTACAATTTTTTAGACTTTTTGGTGAAATGGTAGTGGTACAATGTACCCCATTACCAGTTCACATGGGGGGGCTGGGATCTAGGGGTCCCCTTGTTAAAAGGGTCTTCCAGATTATTATAAGCCCCCCACCCACAGACCTCCACAACCACCGGGCAAGGGTTGTTGGGATGAGGCCCTTGTCCCAATCAACATGGAGACAAGGTGCTTTGGGGGGCTACTCCAAAGCACCATCCCCATGTTGAGGGCATGTGGCCTGGTACGGTTCAGGAGGCGTGACGCTCTCTCGTCCCCCCCTCTTTTCCTGCGGCCTGCCAGGTTGCGTGCTCAGATATGGGTCTGGTATGGATTTTGGGGAGGACCTCCATTTTGTTTTATTTTGGCGCAGGTTTCCCCTTAAAATCCATACCAGACCTGAAAGGTCTGATATGGATTTTGGGGGGGGGGGCGCCCTGTGCCATTTTTTTTTTTAAATTTGGCACAGGGTTCCCATTAATTCCCCTTAATTTCCATACCAGACATGAAGGGCCTGGTATGGATTTTGGGGGACCCTCAATTTTTTATTTTTTTTTTGGTTCGGGGTTTTGGTTTCAGGGTAATATTCATACTATACCCAGAGGGCCTGGTAATGAACTGTGGGGGCCCCATACTGTTTTTTTCAATGAGTTTTATCCATATTGCTGAGACACAACAATTCATTATAGCCGCAAGTAGTTTTAAATGATTTTTTTCCTTTAGAAAAGTAATTTTTCTGTGGTATTGTTCTAAACATGGGGAAAATGTGCCACTTTACAGGCATGCTATAGACATCCCCAGGCACAATATTTTAAGGAATATTACACTTTAATTGTTCCACTTTAAGCATTAAAAAATCACTGCTCCTGAAAAAATTGCAGTTTTTAAAACTTTTTCTTGCATTGATCCATGTCCCCTGGGGCAGGACCCAGGTCCCCAAACACTTTTTATGACAATAACTTATATTAGCCTTTAAAATTAGCACTTTTGATTTTTCATGTTCGTGTCCCATAGACTTTAACGGTGTTCTTGCCAAATTTTTTGGACTGTTCGAATGCAAACCGAACGGGGGGGTGTTCAGCTCATCCTTATTGACTCTCTACACTCGAAAGGCAACTAGCAAAGTACCAGTGTGAGAAGTTTTATGATGAAGCTGGAAACCTCTGATATTTTAGCTACACAGTAGATAAAGGGCGGTAATGTTGCTCACTGTGACACTAACCTTTTTGCCCAAAATCTGTTTTTGTTGGGGAAGACAGCTTCCATCTTATACTTTTCACACAGGTATTTTTGCTGAGACACATTCCCTTTAAACAATCGAACACGGGAATTTTTTTTTATAACATATGTAGATCAACAAAGCAGTCTCTGACTAAGTGCTGATCCTCAGTCCAGGAATTTAGAGGGGAACGAGCCTCTCGTTAAATGCTGTGAGTCAGGAAAGTGTATGTAAAGCCGTACTATGAGATTCTCTTATTTACACCTTTTGATCTCTTTAATACCATTCAATCACAGTCACACTACCAGTGGTTGGCCTGCCCATAGAGGGCACACAGGACCCGCCTCCCCATTCATGCGTCCAGCACCCTGATCTACATATGGACGCCAGACGCATGGATTCCAATGGGGGGGGGGGGTTTTGAAGCACGTGATTAGAGCCAGAGGCTCTAATAGGCTTCAAAAAAGGGTGTGCTCAGGGGGCGCTCCAAGCCCACCCAGTTGTGCTACAATATCGAAAGAATATTCGCTATTTTCACACTAAATCTCCTAAATCTGACAGCATGAGGAGAAAAACAAGCTGATTACTGACTCAAGTGAAAGGCCCACCAGTGCCACTTACCAATGCCCATGATTACTGCTAAACCAGTTCCCAACAGTGCCACCTACCAGTGCCCACCAGTGCCACCCATCAGTGCCTCATCATCAGTGCCACCTATTGGTGCTGCCTATTAGTGTCACCTACCAGTGCCCATCAGTGCTGCCCATCAGTGCCACCTATCAGTGTTGCCCATCAGCGCCACCTACCAGTGCCCATCAGTATCCCCCATCATTTCCACCTATCAGTGCCCATCAGTGCCACCCATCATTTCCAACTATCAGTGCCCTTCGGTGCTGCATATCAGTGCCCGTCAGTGACACCTATTAGTGCCACCTATCAGTGCCTCCTTATCAGTGACCCCCAGTGCTGCCTCATCAGTGCCCATCAGTGCAGCCTATCAGTGCCCATAGGTGCAGCCTATCAGTGCCAATCAGTGCAGCCTATCAGTGCCTATCGGTGCCCATCAGTGCAGCCTCATCAGTGCACATCAGTGAAGGAGAAAAATTACCTGTTGGCAAAATTTTATAACAAGCTATAAAAACTTTATTTTATTTTTTTCAAAAGTTTCTTTTTTGTTTGTTTAGCAAAAAAAAAAAAAAAAAAACCCCAGTGGTGATTAAATACCACCAAAAAAAATATCTATTTGTATGAAAAAAAATGATAAAAATGTAATTTGGGTACAGTGTTACATGATCACGCAATTGTCATTCAAAGTGTAACAGTTCTATAAGCTGACAATTGGCCTGGGCAGGAAGGGGGTGAAAATGCCCAGTAAGCAAGTGGTTAAAGGGGTTATAAACCCTCATGTTTTTTTCACCTAAATGCATCCTATGCATTAAGGTGAAAATGTTTCTGTCACTGAGCAGCGCTGACGCACTTTGAATGACAATTGCGCAGTCATGCTACACTGTACCCAAATGAAATTTTTATCATTTTTTTCCCACAAATAGAGCTTTCTTTTGGTGGTATTTCATCCCCTCTGTGGTATTTATTTTTTGTTTAAAAAAAATTTAAAAGACCGAATAAAAAAAAAAATTGTTATAAAATTTTGCAAACAGGTAATTTTTCTCCTTTATTGATGTACGCTGATGAGGCGGCACTGATGGGCACCGATAGGTGGCAGTGATGAGCACTGATGGGTGGCAATAATGGGCACTGATCGGTTACACTGATAGGCAGCACTGCTAGCTGGCACTGATTGGCACCACTGGTGGGCATTGCAGATAAGCCGGCGATCGGCTTTTTTTTCTCCTCACGCTGAGAAAAAAAAAAACAATTACCGAGCTTTTGTTTACATCATGTGATCAGCTGTCATTGGCTGACAGCTGATCACATGGTAAGGGCCCCTTATTCGGATATGTGATCACCCGAGTCTTGGTGACTCGGTGATCACAGTGCGCACCGCTGTAGCGTGCAAAGGGGAGGCCGTCATATGACGGCCTCCCGGAAATTCAGGTCCGTGCTGTGGTCGTCATTCAGCTATAGCGTGGACGGCAAGAGGTTAAACAATTTTTTTTAATTAAAATAATAAACATCTTATACTTACCTGCTCTGTGCAGTGGCTTTGCACAGAGCAGCCCAGATCCTCCTCGGGTCCCCCGCTGGCGCTTCTGGCTCCCCCCTCTTGCCAAATGCCCCTCAGAGCAAGCAGCTTGTAATGGGGACACCCAGGCAGACGTGCTCCCGAGCCACTGCCCTGCATGTCCATTCAGACACAGAGCCGTGACCCGGCCCCACCCCCGCTCCCTCCTCATTGGCTCTTTCTGCTATCCTAGCCAATAAGTAAGGAGATTCCCTGGGGAGCCGATGCTGTCGTGCACCTCGGAATGCATGAAGGTAAAAAACATTCAGCCTTTAGAGTCACTTTACATTTCTGGTCTTTTTTCCGTCTATACAATAAAAAATGTAAAACGCAGCGGTGATCACATACCACCAAATTAAAGCTATATTTGTGTATTACCAGTTAATTACCAGTTAAATTAGCGCAATGTTGAATAGCAAAAAAATGCTCTGGTCATGAAGGGGGTAAAACCTTTTGGCGGTCAAGTGGATAAACAACAAAACCAGCCGCTCCTTGTCACGAGCAACTTGTGCGATGCAAGTAAAAAAACAAACAAATCCATAGAAGCCGAAACGTGTTGGTGAATATTGTAGGGTATATGGACCATCTTACATTGCCAATGTGATAGTCACCATATCTTACCAAGATAATCTGGCTGGCGGGCTGGTGGGCGCTGTTCAACGTAAACTTCATTATTGTAGCCTTCATCGGAGGCGTATCCCGAACCTGTAATAAAAAATCCAAAATGTTAATCACAGCGGGATTTTGTGTGGCTCTGGAGAGACATGAATGATTATCATTATTTAGTTACAGCATACACTATACGGCCACTTTATTAGTTACATCTGTTAAATTTCTTGGTACCAAAAATTGCTAATCAGCCAATCACATGGCAGCAACTCAATGCATTTAGGCATCTAGATGTGGTAAAGACTACTTGGTGAAATTCAAAGCGAGTATCAGAATGGGGAAGAAAGGGGATTTATGTGACTTTGAACATAACGTGGTTGTTGGTGCCAGACGGGCTGGTCTGAGGAATTTAAAAACTGCTGATCTACTGGGATTTTTACGCACAACCATATCTCGGGTTTACAGAGAATGGTCATAAAAAGAGAAAATATCCAGTGAGCGGCAGTTGTGTGGAGGAAAATGCCTTGTTGAGGTCAGATAAATGAGCAGACTGGTACCAGGTGATAGAAAGGCAACAGTATCTCAAATAACCACTCGTTACACCCAAGGTATGCAGAATACCATCTCTGAACACACAACGCATGGAACCTTGAAGCAGATGGGCCACACCGGGTGCCACTCCTATCAGCAAAGAACAGGAAACTAAGGCTACAATTCGCACAGATGGTCGGGTCAGAATTTTGGTGTAAACAACATGAAAGCATGGATCCATCCTGCCTTGTATCACCGGTTCAGGCTGGTGGTGGTGTAATAGTGTGGGGGATATTTTCTTGGCACACTTTGGGCCCCTTAATACCAATGGCGCATCGTTTAAACACCACGGCTTACCTGAGTATTGTTGCTGACCATGTCCATCGCTTTATGACTACAGTGTACCCATCTTCTGATGGCTCCTTCCAGCAGGATAATGCACCCTGTCCCAAAGCTCCAATCATCTCACCACCGGACAATGAGGTCACTGTACTCCAATGGCCTCCACACTCACCACATCTCAATACAATAGAGCACCTTTGGGATGTTCTGGAACAGGAGATTAGGATTATGAATGTGCAGCCGACAAATCTGCAGCAACTGCGTGATGCTATCATGTCACTATGGAGCAAAATCTCTGAGGAATGTTTCCAACACCTTGTTGAATCTATCTCACAAAGAATGAAGGCAAACGGGGGTCCAACCCGGTACTAGCATGGTGCACCTAAAAAAAGTGTCCGGTAAGTATATATTGCCATCATCACCTGTGGCACCTACAAAGTATAAGTGGCTTCACTCTGGTTGCTGCGCCTTTGTTAAAGTGCAGCTTATCCATGGTTTTTGTTCGAGTTAGCTGCGCTTTCCCATAGACTTCTACGAGGTCCTTCGATTTTGGTGTGGTTTCAGAAACTGCAACAAAACCCGCGGGTTAGATGCATTTTGCCCAAAGCACAGTGGGACTGCACTGGGGCAATGTGAAGCTGCTCCAAAAGATTGACAGTATAGGCAAAGATGCCAACTGTCCAAGATGTGCCAGAACAGTCCTGCATCTTGGCTCTCTTGCATGCCAGTGCTGTGTCCTAGGACCCCAGCTTTGACATCATTTGAGTTGCTGCCCATGTGCAAGGCATTGATTGTTGGTACAGGGACAGTGAGGTCGTGGTCTTTGCATATTTAAAAGTGGGGTCTGAACAGAGCCAACCCATGGGCCGAATGTCAGGAGACATTTGCCGGTTCAAAAAAGAACGGTCTACACTCGGCCTGTGTGTAGGTGGTCTGTCCAACAGAAGCCAGCCGTTTGGCCAGTTACACTGGTTACAGTGAGGCAAGCTAAATTCACCCATCAAAACACACGCAGGTCCTCTGAACACAGCGATCCCATACTAAATCTAACTAAACCTAGCACCTATCTAGGAAGGTGCTATATTTATGACTGCATTCAATATGGCTGCCAATCCCATGGGAACTCCAGGTACAATCAGAACCTAGGCTTTCCTAAGATGGTGCCAGGACAACTGACTTCTCTGCTGTGTTCCCTTAGCGCCAATATCAAACCTGACTGCTTTATTAACATTCCCAAACAGGATGGGAAAAAACACATGGCAGGCTAACACTTGACATGGAAATTTATAGATAGGCAACTCCTATCCTCATATTGATTAGTGGTTTAAAATTAATAATAACTATTGCAGTAGGGAACAGACACAAAAGATACACTCCGCATCTTTCCAAATAACTGTTCTGCTTTATTATGACGCAATTAAAGATTTTTATACACATGATTACGTAGGTATCACATTAATATTTCAATTGTACTTTTATGGTAACAAGGGGCGTAACATAGGCAGGCTAATTCTAATCAGGACTTGAAAGAATGCAAACATGTACTGAAAACATCATTAGTGCTGTGTGCACAGTGAGGGCAGTGTGCAATACATATAAAATAGAATACAATTATATACAGAACTTACAAATTTCCTTTACACACTCCACCCCCCCCCCCTCATACTACCAGAGAGGGCAACATTAGGGAGTCTGAGCTAACCCCTCCTACACTGTGTAATGCACGCTGGTGTATAACACGCACCCCAAGTTTAGGAGGGAATTTTTACAGAAAAAAACTTTTAGGAGGGAAGTTTAAGGGAAAAAAACTTACATTTAAATGCCCATCAATGCAGCCTTATCAGTGTCCATCTGCAGCCTTGACCATCATTGCACCCTTGTCAGTGTCATTTGCAGCCTTGTCAGTTTTATTTTCAGCTTTGCCTTTTAAAAATGGCACCGCTGAGATACAGAGCCGGATGTCCTGTGTATCTCTGCGGCGCTCGGTAGTTCCCCGCAGCTTTCGGCCGCCTTCAGCCATTCTCTGTAGCTTTCGGCCGCACTCGGCCACCGAGAACAGCCGATGGTGGCCGAAAGCTGCAGAGAATGGCCGAAAGCTGCCGAGAACGGCCGAAGGCGGCCGAGAGCTGCCGAGAATGGCCAAAGGCGGCCGAAAGCTGCCGAGAAGGGGCGAAAGCTGGCAAAAACGGGCGAAGGTGGCCGAAAGCCGCCGAGAAAGGCCGAAGGAGGCCGAAAGCCGCCCAGAGGCTCACAATGGCGGGGGATCGGCGTATAACACACACCCACAATTTTCCAAAGATTTTAAGGGGAAAAAAGTGCGTGTTATATGCCAATAAATACAGTATACTATATTGTCAAAAGTATTGTGACACCTGCCTTCATACGCACATGAACTTTAATGGCTTCCCAGTCTTAAGGCTCGTACACACAATATGAAAATTGGAAGTAAGATTTTGTCTGACAAACAATCTGCCGACAATTTTAGGACCATTAGTATGGTGCTTTCGACAGCCAATTCCAATTTTTCGTCCGACGAAAGCTGGATGTGCAGACTATAACATTTTTGTCGTATGTGAACTCAACATCCAATTTTTGTTTAATTAGTATGGTTTTCGTCTGAAAGAAATCATAAGAGCAAGACCACGCATGCTCAGAAATGAAAGAATACATACAAAACTATTCAACGCGGATGAGCATTATGCACTGCGTGATGTGAACAAGGCTAAGAGAAAACCAGAATGATTTCATGGTCGTAGTATAAAGAATAGTAGCCGTGGAACTTCACTGAAGATCACATTACAATGCACAGAGCAAAGAGTGCAGAAAGTTTTCATCCTTGTGGCTTCATACTGCCTTATTGACAATAACCGAGAACATTTGGAAAAAAGTATAACTGGTCTGGAATTACACAAATTTATAACATGCATTCCCCCCCAACCTCCCCGCACACAATGGATGGAAATCCCATCACAGGCTATGAAAGTATCAGCCAGTCTGGCTCTGAAAAGTGCCGTGTTCTTCGCATGACGTATTTAAATGAGAAGCAGCCAGCAGCTTAAAGTAAAATTCAATGTGTGAGTGCAAATCCTGAGTCATAGTTGCAAAGCTTATTTGAACATCATTTTAATGTGAGATGAATGACTGATGAGATAAAGTAAATTAAAGGATTAGCCATCCATCAAAATTCAGTGGAGTTTAAGCAGGAAGACGAGCCTGCATTATAACTAAATATGAATGCCTCCAAGTACATACAGTATACAGTGAGGGAAAAAAAGTATTTGGTCCCTTTCTGATTTTGTACATTTGCCCACTGACAAATAAATGATCAGTCTATCATTTTAATGGTAGGTTTATTTTAACAATACGAGGCAGAATTACAACAAAAATATCCAGAAAAACACATTTCAAAAAAGTTATAAATTGATTTGCATTTTAATGAGGGAAATAAGTATTTGATCCCTTTGCAAAACGTGACTTAGCACTTGGTGGCAATCACAGAGGTCAGACTTTTCTTGTAGTTTGCCACCAGGTTTGCAAATATCTCAGGAGTTCATTAAGCTTTCAAGCCAGACATTTGGTAACGTAAACCTTCAGCTCCCTCCACATATTTTCTATGGGTGGGATTAAGGTCTGGAGACTGGCTAGGCCACTCCAGGATATTAACATGCTTCTGCTTAAGCCACTCCTTTGTTGCCTTGGCCATGTGTTTTGGGTCATTGTTATGCTGGAATACCCATCCATGACCAATTTTCAATGCCCTGGATGAGAGAAGGAGGTTCTCACCCAAGATTTGATGGTACATGGCCCAGTCCATCGTCCCTTTGATGCAGTGAAGTGGTCCTGTCCCCTTAGCAGAAAAACACCCCCAATGCATAATGTTTCCACCTCCATGTTTAACGGTGGGGGATGGTGTTCTTGGGGTCATAGGCAGCATTCCTCCTCCTCCTCCAAACACAGTGAGTTGAGTTGATGCCAAAGAGCTTGATTTTGGTCTCCTCTGACCAAAACACTTTCACCCAGTTCTCCTCTGAATCATTTAGATGTTCATTAGAAAATGTCAGACGGGCTGTACATGTGATTTCTTGAGCAGGAAGACCTTGAGGACGCTGTGGGATTTCAGTCCTTCACAGCATAATGTGTTTCCAATTGTTTTCTTGGTGACTATGGTCCCAGCTGCCTTGAGATCATTGAGAAGATTCTCCCGTGTAGTTCTGGGCTGATTCCTCACCGTTCTCATGATCATTGAAACTCCACAAGGTGAGATCTTCCATGGAGCCCCAGACCGAGGGAGATGGACCGTTATTTTGTGTTTCTTCCATCTGCGAATAATCGCACCAACCGTTGTCACCCTCTCACCAAGCTGCTTGGGCGATGGTCTTGTAGCCCATTCCAGCCTTGTGTAGGTCTAAAATCTTGTCCCTGACATCCTTGGAGAGCTCTTTGGTCTTGGCCATGGTGAAGAGAATGGAATCTGATTGATTGATTGCTTCAGTGGACAGGTGTTTTTTATACAGGTAATAAACTGAGATTAGGAGCACTCTCTTTAAAGAGGGATTCCACCAAAAAAAAAATATTAAAAGCCAGCAGCTATAAATACTACAGCTGCTGACTTTTAATAAATGGACACTCACCTGTCCCGGGTTCCAGCGATGCCGGCAGCCGAGGCCGATCGATCGCTCGTCCCTCGGCTGCTGCCGCCACCATTCTAGGTGAGGGAATCAGGAAGTGAAGTGAATCGGCTTCACTTCCCGGTTCCCTACTGCGCATGCGCGAGTCGCGCAGCGCAATAGAAATTCTCCGCGCTGTCACTGGGACCCGTGTGTGTCCCAGCAGACAGCGCGGCAGGACAGGAAATGGCGTAGACTCCCACGGGAGTCTATGCCCGGAAGTGGGTGTAAATACCTGTCTTTGACAGGTATCTCCATCCCCCTCCCCCCTGAAAGGTGCCAATTGTGACACCGGAGGGGGGGGAGGGATCCGATCAGCGGAGGTTCCACTTTAGGGTGGAACCCCGCTTTAATAAAGTGCTCCTAATCTCAGCTCGTTACTTGTAAAGAAGACACCTGGGAGCCAAATATCCTGCTGATTGATAGGGGATCAAATACGTATTTCTCTTATTAAAATGCAAATCAATTTAAAACTTTTTTGAAATGTGTTTTTCTGGATACTTCTGTTGTTATTCTGTCTCTCACTGTTAAAATAAACCGACCATTAAAATGATAGACTGATCATTTCTTTGTCTGTGGGCAAATGTACAAAATCAGCAGCGGATCAAATACTTTTTTCCCTCACTGAATAATGGTAAACTGCTCAAAATATCAGAAGACGGTGATATAATATTTACACCAAACCTTACTCCAAATAAATCTTTTTATTTTGTGTGAAGAAGGTTAGAAGTCCTGTGAACTTAAAGCGGAACTTCACTTTTCAATCAACATTGACTATTTTTCATCTTTATGCAGATAACATTAGTAAATGGATAGGAAAGTATATAATATTTACTTGTTTTAAACTTTTTTTTACATTTCTTCAGGTACTTCCTGGTTTCCATGCCTAGGCTAATGATGTCATACATCCCAGTAGTTTTTAGGAGATGTTCTCTCAGCTCTCTCCTGCCTGCATGCCTGAGCTTCCAGGAAGTAAATTCTACATGAATCATCTGCCCTTACTCAAGATGGCCACAGCCAGAAATGCTAGAGGGGTGTTTTTCCAAGTGATTTCTCAACAAAAATAAAGCATGGAGCCATGGATGGATTTCGGAGTTTACTTTGAATATTAACCTCTTAGCGCAGGAGCCTCCTGGCCCTTTAAAAGTTTTTTGACGCCGGGATGCAGGACAGGGCTTAAGATCACGTGACCCTCATGATTGGTATAATTCTCCTCCTTAGAAGTTATGATGGGATCAGAAATGGGATATCTACTAGCAATGGCCAAAGTGTTTAGATCAGGGGTCTCTAAATCTTATAAACAATGGGTCTGTTTAGTGTCCTTCACACTTTATGGGGGGCCAGACTGTGGCTATTGAGTAGAAAAGGTCCTGATGTCAGTGGGAGAAAACAATGTCCCATCGTTGGTTGTCAGTGGGAAGAATAGTGCCCCATCGTTGGTGTCAGTGGGAAGAATAGTGCCCCATCGTTGATGTCAGTGGGAGGAATAGATTCCCATCATTGGAGTCAGTGGGAGGAATAGAGCCCCATCATTGATGTCAGTGGGAGGAATTGTGCCCCATCATTGATATCAGTGGGAAGAATAGCGCCCCACATTGGTGTCATTGAGAGAACTTGTGCCCCATCATTGGCCTCATTAGGAATTGTGCCCTTTCATTGGGGTAATTGTACTCCATTGTTGGTGTCATTTGGAGAAATTGTGCACCATCATTGGTGTCAGTAAGGGGAATTATGCCCCATTGTTGATATCAGTGGATTAAATAGTGCCTGAAGGGCCAAATGAAAGCAAGGAAAGGGCCACACATGGCCCCAGGGCCACAGTTTGGGTTTAAGGGGTCTCCTCAAATTGGGATTGGGATCCCTTATTGGGAATTTTTTTTACCAAGGACATGAAGCAGAATACATTTTGGCCTACATTTCTTAAGAAATTTGATTTTGTTAATTTTTTATTGAATATGTTTTATATCAGAAAATCTTTTTTTTTTTGTTTTTTTGTTTTTTTTCATTTGTTTTTGTTTTTTTCATTTGTAAAAGGAAAAAATAAAATACCCAGTGATGATCAAATACCACTAAAATAAAGCTCTATTTTTGTGAGAAAAAAAATGATATAAATTTTAATTGTGTACAGTGTTACATGACACGCAATTGTTAGTTAAAGTAGCGCAGTGCAGAATTGCTAAAATTGCCTGGGCATGAAGGGGTAAAACCTTCTGGAGGGCAAGTGGTTAAAGTAATTTCTTATATTGCTTTGCTTCTAACTTCGCACTTTAAATGATAATTACAAAGTCATGCTACACTGTACCCATATGACATTTTTATCATTTCTTTTCACAAAATAGAGCTTTCTTTTGGTGATATTTAATCATCACTGGGTTTTAAATTTTTTGCGCTACAAATAAAAAAAGACCGAAAATTTAGAAAAAAAAATATGCGTTTTCTTTGTTTGGGTTATAAAAGTTAGCAAATAAGTAATTTTTCTTCATACATTTTGACCAAAGATTATGAATCACAATAGCTGCCTGATCTGATTCAGTAAACTTATTTTGAGTCTAGCTGTTATTTATTGTATGTCTCAGAGTAGGTGGAGGGCAAAACTGTATGGGGGGGGGGGGCCCAAGATAAGTTTTGCCCAGGGTCCAGTCAATATTAAAGACGGCCTGGCACTAAGGGCACATATTGTGGTAATACCAAAAGAAGGGAAGGATCAGTCGGTGTGCAGTACTTATCGCCCGATATCATTACTGAACGTGGACTGGAAAATATTCAAATATTCACAAAGATACACGCATCTCGTTTACAACCCCATCAATTGGTACATTTGGATCAAGTGGGGTTTATCCCTACATGGGAAGCTAGAGATAGCACTATTAAAGTACTGAATTTGATCCAATATGTAAACCAAAGGAAGATGCCGAGTATCTTTGTGAATACAGATGCGGAAAAGGCTTTTGAGAGGGTCAATTGGACCTTAGTGTTAGAAGTGTTAAAAACACATGGGACTGGGGGATTGAATATTACATTGGATAGCCGGGATATATTCAACACCGCAAGCCCTGGTAAAGGCTAATGGAGTACATTCAGAACATTTTTCAATATCAAATGGGACGCGCCAAGGATGCCCCCTATCACCCCTCCTGTTTGCTTTGATGTTGGAGCCTTTATTAAATAGAATTCGACAGAACCCCGATATCAGAGGTATTCCTCTGGGAAAACAGGAGTATAAAGTCTCCTCTTATGCAGATGACTTACTTTTTTTCACTTACTAACCCACAAATATCATTACCAAACCTTATAAAGGAAGTGGAGCGTTATGGATCTCTGTCGAATTTTAAGATAAACTATAGCAAATCAGAGGAGTTGGGGGTGTCCCTGGACGGCCCCATACAAACGAGCTTAGAGAACAACTTTAAGCTTAGGTGGACATCAACTACACTAAAATACTTAGGAATACAGATTCCACCTAAGATACCTATGCCCGAAAATTTTTACCCCTACTTAGAAAAGTTTGAGTATTGTTAGATAGATGGAGTCAAGCCAGATACTCTTGGTTGGGGTGATGTAATATAATGAAAATGAACATAGTACCAAAATCCCTGTATCTTTTCCAGGCACTACCAGTGTCTGTTCCATTGGCCTTCTTTATTCAAATTTGAGCTGTTTTTACAAAATTTATCTGGGTGAGTAGACGCCAAAGGATTAACAGAAAGCTGTAGACCCCATCTAAAGAAGCAGGAGGATTAGCGACGCCCGATTTATATAAATATTATCAAGCTGCCCAGCTAGGTAGAATAATCCACTGGTGCCGACATGGAGATAGTAAACTGTGGATCACCATTGAACAACAAGTAAGCTCAATCCCATTAAATAGAGCCATATGGTGTTACACTGCCTTGCCCTCTGTGTTAAAACTACATCCTTTGATAGGGCCCACACTTCGGGTGGGATCAAAGGTTATTCAGAACCCCAAATTCTCATCTTTAAACTCACCCCGACAAGGACAGTATGAAATACCTTTCTGGCAGATTAGACATTTTTTGGAAACATTGTGGCCACAGGAAGGTTACATACTGGAATGAACACAGCGCATAGCACATTTAAAAAAAAAAACTTTACCGAACAAGGGGGGGGGGGGGGAGAGCGAGGAGGGGTTTGTTGGGCACTGATCGGTGGAGGAGGAACTTTTTTTTTTTTATACATACAATTTTGCAGTTCAGGTTGCCCGGGCCCCCCTGCTGGTCAGGTCCGGTACAGCAGGGCCAGTTGTACTGGCCTATCAGCGGCCCTGGATAGAAAAGAACATCTATCTCAAATATGGGCGCCCTGGGAGATATTCATGCAAACAGAGGAGGGGAAGAAGCTGATTGGAGAGGAACAAGGGGAGTAGTTTAGGCAGGAACGTTAAAATGGGGATACATAGGCATATGAGAATGAACCTATCTGGACTGGGGGGGGGGGTTTACAGGGACCAGCTTGCTACTGCTGGTTTTAGAAGCCCCTCGTTGAGTTAGGGGCTACAGAATAGAAGGTTATAAAGAGGAATTGATAGTGATATGTTTGTATAAAAAAAACAGTGTATATTATTTGGCCTGTGTGAAAGTTTTATAGAGTCTACAAACTATGGTACCAATCTCATTTCTTGAGGCCTTAACATGCTAGGAAAGTACAAATACCCCCCCCCCCCCCAAATGATCCCCTTTTTAAAAGTAGACAGTCCAAGGTATTTAGTAAGAGGCATGATGAGTTTGAGTGTTGCAGCGGTTAAATAGATACCAAACATGTCACGCTTTAAAATTGTGCATGCTTCTGAAATGGCGCCAAACTTTGAAATTTAAACATCTCCAAAGGCGATGCTTTATAAGTAATTATTGGTTACCAATTTAGAGTTACACAGGAGGTCTGGTGCTAGAATTATTGCTCTCGCTCTGACGTTCACGGTGATACCTCAAATTTGTGGTGCGATCGCCGTTTACGTGTGCGTAAGGGACCCACGTGTGTATTCACCTTAGCACAGGCATTGTAAATATTTTATTTATTTCTAGAAAGAAGGGATGACATATCCTCTTTATGGAGAGATTTGGGGTCAAAAGGATCCCAGATCTCTCCTCTACTTTTAAAAGCAAAAGACCAAAAAATAAATAAAAAAAAAGGGTTCTTTTGCGTTAAATAAAAAAAAATAAAAAAAAGTTTACTTTTGCCCTAGACCCAAGGTGACGTCATGGCGTCACTCCAGTCCTCCAAGACCATAGAGATGATCAGAGACGATGTGATCTCTGGGAACCTCTATGGCCAGCCATGCGACCCATCAGATTGTTTCCCAGGTGTGCCGATATAGACGGTGAGGTTAAGAAACACCATTGAGCGGCAGGAGTAGAGGGGTGTCCCCTCCCACGGTTTCTCAAATCAATCCAGTGGCTAATTAGCTGCTCAGAAAACTTTGATGAGAAAGCCAGGTGCTGGCTGAAAAGAAAAATAGTAAGTAAACAACTTGCAAACTGCAGCGTATATATACATATTGCGGTTGGTGGTTAAACAAAATATTTTGTAAACAAATGTTCATAACCCTCTTGTATTGAATGGTATTGTTGCTGTATTGTCTCCCTTTATATTGTAAAGTGCTGCGCAAACTGTTGGCATTATATAAATCCTGTATAATAATATAATATAATAATAATGTAGTAAAAAGAAAACAGTTGGAGAATGCGGGCATCGATCCCGCTACCTCTCACATGCTAAGCGAGCGCTCTACCATTTGAGCTAATTCCCCTTTCTGGTATTGGCTGAGATGGCCTGAAGGGGGATGCCTACAGACAAATTTCTCTTCTATGGCAACTTAGGGTGTGGTGTTGCCACCCAAAAAAAAATAGCTCAAAATTCATAAAACTAATAAAAATAAAATAATTGGAAAATAATATGTTTTTACTCACCTCTAAATGCCTGTCGCTAGGGGGGTCCCTCGTCGTCTGCCTTCTTCAATGCCCGTGCTGGTGACATCACTTCCCCTCGCGCCGCACAGTCATTTGGGACCCGTCACGTGTCCCAGATGACTGTGCGATGTATCACGGCGCCCGGAGCCGCTCGCGCAATGCGCAGTGGGTGCCTGGCTGTGAAGCCACAGCCGGGCACCCACAGTAAGAATGCCGGCGCTGCGAGCGGAGCGGGGAACGAGGGGGGGCTTCGTTCCCCCGCATCGCTGGACCCTGGGACAGGTAAGTGTCCGATTATTAAAAGTCAGCATCTGCAGTATTTGTAGATTGCATTTCTACATGTATTTGCACCACATGACTTTCTCAAAGGGTGATGTGGTATGTGACGCAACGCGTCAGGGAGGAGCTAGGTGTCGATCGTCACTTCCGGTCGCGGCCGAGACCGGAAGTACCATTGTTTACATTCGCGAATTACTGGATTCATATGTAAGTGTGGATATTTTTAAACGGTTTTTAATTATACTACACATTGGAGGCCCCTTTATTCTCTTTCCCCATTATGATATAACCCGGATTGGGAATTGTGGAGATTATAAATTGGTGTCCCGGAGGTTATATTTAAGAGGAGGTGGAAGATTGCCAGCCCATGATCCCTGAAGTGTGATCCGGTCCTTAGGGACCTTGATTTGAGGTGAGAGTCTGGGGGAAACAAGGGGTGCACCATAAGCACTGAAGTGTGGAGGAACGGTGTAATCTGCACCCTTATTCACTTTGCATGGTTATCATCATCCGTTGGACTGATTGCACAATTTGGACATATTTGAGTGGACTGATTTATATGCACTTTGCACTTTATAGCTTGTTTGGAGCAACACGATTTTTTACTTTATATTTTTGGTTTGATTGTGTGCCTTACGAATTGCACTTTTGCACATTTGCACTTATTAATTTATTTATACAAATTAATTTTTACGTTTGTGATACTGTTAATATTTTTTATTGGGAGCAACACTATTTTAATTATTTTTTTTGGCTTGATTGTGTGCTTTGTCATCTACACCATGGCACATTTGCACGTATTGATTTATTTATACAATTAATTTTGACGTTTGTGATATTGGTAACATTCCCTTTGCATTTTATATCTTTCTGAAAATTGATGCACTATATGAGGTTTTATATATGGATTAGATTTATTTATGATAATTTATATACTTCACTGAGAATTCACATTTATTAGGATCCATTTAGGATTCACTTATTTAGGTAGCGCCACATAAAACACCCCTTATATTTATATTCTTGAGTGCAGAGAACACTTTTATATGTGAGCAGCTTTCTAAAATTAAGATCAGACTCATCTGGCGAAGGTTGTGCGCAACAGTATTTATCAAATTTACAGACTAACTAACTAATTAATAATAACTATTACATTTTAGGTAGTGGAATTTCCTTTCAAATTTGTCTGTTTTACGAAATTACAGATTATCCGAAATAACGAATGCCACATCTAAACAAATGGAAAGGAACAAATGAATAAACAATAATAATAATAACTTTTTTTTATTGTTATTGTTATTTATTATTATTTATTTGTTACGTTCCATTTCTTTAGATACGGCATTCGTTATTTAGAATAATTTGTAACTTTGGATAAATTTGTATTTGTTATGTTCACTAACAGCCAAATTTGAAAGGAAATTCCAATACCTTACATAGTAATTGAGGTTGAAAAAAGACACAAGTCCATCAAGTACAACCTATGTGTGTGATTATATGTCAGTATTACATTGTATATCCCTCTATATTGTGGTCATTCAGGTGCTTATCTAATAATTTCTTGAAACTATCGATGCCCCTCGCTGAGACCACTGCCTGCGGAAGGGAATTCCACAACCTTACCACTCTTACATGTAGTTTAAGGTTAAACCTTGTTTCTTCTCATTTTAATGAGTGGCCACGAGTCTTGTTAAACTCCCTTCTGCAAAAAAGTTTTCTCCCTATTGTGGGGTCACCAGTACGGTATTTGTAAATTGAAATCATATCCCCTCTCAAGCGTCTCTTCATAAGTTCGGAGCTCACAACCTTTCCTCATAACTAATATCCTCCAGACCCTTTATTAGCTTTGTTGCCCTTCTTTGTACTCGCTCCATTTCCAGTACATCCTTCCTGAGGACTGGTGCCCAGAATTGAACAGCATACTCCATACTATTACTGGAAAATTTGTAATTGGAAAATTCGGAAATTAAAAAAATCCGAAAATTAGAACTAACTAATAATGTAACTATTACTAACTATTTTAAATATACTCCAGGTGCGGCCTGGTCCGGCGCAAATTAAAAAAAAGAAAAAAAAAACATCAGTTACAGCCACTGTGCCCTCAAACTCTGCCACTGTGCCATCAATTGCAGCCACTGTGCCATCAAATGCTGCCGCTGTGCACTCAAACACTGTCACTGTGCCATCAAACGCTGCCACTGTGCCATCAAACGCTGCCACTGTGCCATCAAACGCTGCCACTGTGCCATCAAACGCTGCCACTGTGCCATCAAATGCTGCCACTGTGCCATCAAGCTCTGCCACTTTGCCATCAAACGCTGTCACTGTGCCCTCAAATTCTGCCACTGTGCCATCAATTGCAGCCACTGTGCTCATCAAATGCTGCCACAATGCCCTCAAACGATGCCACTGTGCCCATCAAATGCTGCCACTGTGCCCATCAAATGCTGCCACTGTGCCATCAAATGCTGCCACTGTGCCCTCAAATTCTGCCACTGTGCCATCAATTGCAGCCACTGTGCCTATCAAACGCTGCCACTGTGCCCATCAAACGCTTCCACTGTGCCCTCAAACGCTGCCACTGTGCCATTAAACGCTGCCATTGTGCCATCAATTGCAGCCACTGTGCCAAACGCTGCCACTGTGCCCATCAAACACTGCCACTGTGCCATCAAACGCTGCCATTGTGCCATCAATTGCAGCCACTGTGCCCATCAAATGCTGCCAGTGTGCCCATTAATTGTTGCCAGTGTGCCCTTAAATGCCCCCAGTGTGACTCCCGCCCGCTTGCCGTTTGCGCGGCACTTACCCTGTCTTGGTGGGACAACGGGTGACGGCAGCGAGGGGGGTCCTTCATGCATCTCCTGCTGTATTCATCTCCCGTCCTGTCCTCCTGCTGGTCGTCCAATAGCGGTGCCTGTCGTTTCAGGTGACAGGTAACAGACCGGAGCACCTGATTGGCAGAGAGGCGGTTTAGTGTTGGGAAAGTGAATGTTCATTCGCTTTTCTAACACAGTCGCTCGCAGGTCACCATTTTTGACGCCTATTAGAGCCTATGGCCCTAATCAGGTGCTTCACACCCCCTGCCGCTGTAATTCAGGCGCCCTGCACCCGAAAAGGGGCAGAAAGCCTGAATAGGGGGAGGCAGCGGCGGCCATGGATAGATTGATGCAATGCATGAATCTATCTATTGGTGATAGAGGGGTGGCAGGAGAGAGGGGGTCAATGGTTGTGATCAATGAGTACAGTACATATGCGTGTAGGACCTACATGCGTGTTCGCATTTATTAAGTGTGATAACTTCAACTATAGCACATTACTATTTTTGCACACTGTAACATGATAAAAATAGATCTACTTGTTAATTCAAACAAAGAAGTGGAGAATGCGGGCATCAATCCTGCTACCTCTCACATGCTAAGCGAGCGCTCTACCATTTGAGCTAATTCCCCACTGTGGACAAATGTTAAAGGGTCCCATGAGGGATCCAAACTTCTGTAATTCCTTTTCATGCAAATTCCTTTGGGGGAGGGGGAGGGGGAGGTGTAATGGTGGACGGGTATTTTGTGGCTTGTAGAACTGGACAGTGGGTAGCATCGGAAGGGTGGTGGGGATTGATGGATGGGTGTTTTGGAGAGGTGTGTGGTGTAGGCGGGCAACAAAGGGTTGATAGTAATTGGGGGGCAGGGGGTAAAACTAGAAATACATAATGTTTTAAATATTAGCATTTTATATATATATATATATTTCAAGAAAAAAAACTGTTAAGAATTAACATTAACCACGAATATTGGTCCTTGAATTATTGCTCTCACAATAATATGTAAAACAAGTGTAGTGCAAGTGGCCTTTTTGTACATAGCCCCCCCCCCCCACCCCAGTGGGTGTGCACATACCTTGGATATAACTATTTCTTTACACTTTTTTCACGAAATCTTTATTTACAAGCAGTCCCCTATGTGACAGATTCTCTTTTATGAGTCATCAGGGCGTCTTTAATCACTTAAGGACCACCCCACGTACATTTACTGTGGCAGGGCGGCGCTTAAGTGCAAAATCGCGTACCTGTATGTGCTTTTACTCCTTGGCTCTGGGGCATGTGCGCAAGCCCAGCTCCCACGCTCCTGTACACAGCGGGAGCCAATCAGCGGGTCCGGTGGCCGCGATGGCCATTGGGACCCACCGATCGTTCGTAGGAGAGGCAGAACGGCGTTCTGTCACAGAGAAATAGAGTGATCTTGTGTTCCTGCTAATCAGGAACACAGATGTCTCTATTCCTCCAGTCAGTCCATCCCCCACACAGTTAGAAAGCATTCCCCAGGAGCACACTTAACCCTCTGATCGCCTCTGATGTTAACCCCTTCCCTGCTAGTGTCAGTTATACAGCGACAGTGCATTTTTTTTTTAGCACTGATCACTGTAGTGATGTCACTGGTCCCCAAAAAGTGTCAGATTTGTTCGTCCACATTGTCGCAGTCCTGCTAAAAATCGCATTACTAGAAAAAAACAATTAAATAAATAGAAAGTCAATAAATCTATCCCATAGTTTGTAGATGCTTTAACTTTTGCGCTAACCAATTAATATAAGCTTTTTTTTTTTACCAAAAATATGTAGCAGATTACAAATTGGCCTAAATTGGTAAATAAATGCGATTTTTTACATTTTTTTTATTGGATATGTTTTATAGCAGAAAGTAAATTTTTTTTTTACAAAATTGTTTTGTTTATAGTGCAAA
The DNA here is from genome assembly GCF_037356315.1 of Lithobates pipiens. Taxonomy (NCBI): domain Eukaryota; kingdom Metazoa; phylum Chordata; class Amphibia; order Anura; family Ranidae; genus Lithobates; species Lithobates pipiens. The sequence continues at coordinate 242,758,877 of NW_027507685.1, forward strand.
AAATAAAAACCGCAGAGGTGATCAAATACCACCAAAAGAAAGCTCCATTTGTGGGGAAAAAAGGACGTAAATTTTGTTTGGTTACAACTTCGCACAACCGCGCAATTGTCAGTTAAAGCAACGCAGTGCAGAATCGCAAAAAACACTCTGGTCTTTGGTCAGCCAAATGGTCCGGGGCTGAAGTGGTTAAAGTGGAGTTCCAACCAGAAATGGAACTTCCACTGATCCGGTTCCCCTCCCCCTCCGGTGTCACATTCGGCACATTTCAGGGAGGAGAGGGGAGCAGATACCTGTCTAATCCAGGTATCTGCTCCCACTTCCAGCGAACGATTGCCACAGTATCTGCTGCGCTCTATGCCATGTCCGGCCTCTCCTCCATTCCCCCTGCTGTCTTCTGGGAGACACACAGATCCACTCAGAACGCGCAGCGTGTCTCGCACATGTGCAGTAGGGAAACAAACTGTGAAGCCGCAAGGCCTCACTTCCTGATTCCCTTACTTAAGATGGCGGCGCCTCCACCCAGGAGCTGAGCGACGTTTCGGCTTCGGGTGAGGATATCGCAGGCGCCCTGGACAGGTAAGTGTCCTTATTTTAAGTCAGCAGCTGCAGTATTTGTACAGTATCTCTCAAAAGTGAGTACACCCCTCACATTATTGTAAATCTTTTCTTCTATCTTTTCATGTGACAACACTGAAGAAATGACACTTGTCTACAATGTAAAGTAGTGAGTGTACAGCTTGTATAACAGTGTACATTTCCTGTCCCCTCAAAATAACTCAACACACAGCCATTTATTTTGACTCCGTGACTTCAAAGATATCTTTTTATAGTAGTTGTAATTAAAACAATTTAATGAATAAAAGCAAATCTCCAACTATTGCACTCACATAGATCCAAATAAAGTAAGCATAAAAACAATCCTCCTGTTATCAGCAAGTGGTGGTATATCGTGGTCACAGCGGACCCACGTACGGCAGTGGCGGCCCATGCCCATCCATGCGCCCGGCCCCTTTCAGGACGCGGGACGCATGGATTCCTATGGCGGGGGTGGTATTTTTTGAAGTACCTGATTAGAGCCAGAGGCTCTAATAGGCTTCAATATAGGGTGAACTCGGGGCGCAGAGAGAGTGCCCTGATCCCACCCAATAGAGTGACGATAGCAAATAAATTTTTGCTATTTTTACACTAACCTTCCTCCCCGCCAATCAGTAGGCAGGACGTCAGACCTGCTTCCTGATTGGCCAAAGCCCCAGGCCATCCTATTGGATGCCTGGTGCTTTGGAAGAGGAGCGAGGAGACTCGTGTTGGAGCGTAGGTCGCCGCCGCTCTGAGAAGATCTGCTGCAGACAGTGCTGCGGTAAGTCCCCTCGGCCGCGTTCCACTCACCGGGGGGGTGTCGATGCCAGAGCCACGATCCACGCAGGGATTTGCCAGAGCCGTGATCCACACCCAGGTGGGTATGTTGCCAGAGCCACAAACACCGCAAGTGGAGGGGGGGGGCTCGGTGGGCACAGTAGCTGCCTTTGATGGGCACAAGTGGCTGCATTTGATGGACACAATGGATCTGTTTTATGGGCACAATGGATGCGTTTGATGGGCAAAAGTGGCTGCATATGATGGGCACATTGGGCTGCATATGATGGCCACAGTGGCTGCATATGATGGGTACACGTGGCTGCGTTTGATGGGCACAAGTAGCTGTGTTTGACAAGCACATAGGCTGCATATGATGGGCACAAGTGGCTACATATGATGGGCACATATTGGCTGCATATGATGGGCACAGGTGGCTGCATTTTGGCACAAGTGGCTGCGTTGGATGGGCACAATTGGCTGCATTTGATGGGCACAAGTAGCTACATTTGATGGGCACAATGGCTGCATATGATGGGCACACATGGCTGCGTTTGATGGGCACAGTGAGGCTGTAATTGATGGGGGGGGGTCAGTATTTTTCATTATTTTGTTTGCGCCACCCCCACCCCCCCCAAAAAAAATGTGAGCACCAGCCGCCACTGGTGTATAATCTGTATCTCACCCTAACTGACTCATCAGACTCTGATCATCACTTCTGGTTTGATGTCAGATGTCACAGCTGGTTGCTGTATAGCCACGCCCGACGCGTTTTATCATCACGACTTATTCATGGCATCTCAATCCGTTGGTACCCATAGATGTGATAGGTAACCTGCGGTGGAGTGTTACTGTGAGATCTAAAACGTGAAGCTATGAACCTGACTCATGTGTGAGATGATAATGAAAAAAAAAATGTACGTTTGTGCAGGACTTAAACGTATCAGTCTCTGGATTTAGACGTAAGCCGAATAACCTGAGGTAAATTAGTAGTAGTAGGCAAATTAAAAGTAAAGTCCAGCCTAGGAAACCCAAAAATGTGTCAGCCAAATGACCTGAGTAGTGAAAATACCGCAACGTGTATTGAGCAAGGAACGGATGAGGAGACACAACCACATAAAAAGCTAACACTCAGATCAATGTGTACCGACCAATGATGTCGGTTCCAAAAAACGTTTGTAACAACCCCCCAGATTTCCGATATTTGGAAGAAAGAAGTGGTAGATGGCTTGAGCTTGGGTGGAGATGGTTCGGATGCAGTGCGTGCACGTGTGACCCACTGAGCCATGCTTGGTGTGGTGTGTGAGGTACCTAGGTGCTGAGTACTGGGAGGTATCTATGAGCTTAAGCCACCCCCAGATATCCCGTGGCAGGATGCGGTTGCGGGCTGCTCCTGAGCCATACCCCTATAGATATGCTTGTCCTAGTACATGTGCAACCAGCTGCCCCCAAAAATAACCGATGTCCCCAGTGGAAACAAGGTCAAACATCACATAGAAATGTGCAAAAACTGGTTCACCTTCCACCGGAAGTAAGCTGCTGAACTCAAAACAAACCTACTCCTCCCAGATGCCCACTAGCGCGCATCAACCCTCTCTGTGGCCAAAAACCTGCCAAGGTGCTAGGGTCCAGCAGAGATCCCCGCACCTGCAGCTCGCAGAACCAACAACACGAGGCCACCGCGCCCGTGACCACCGATGGCCAATAGCAAACAGGTCGATACCAGCACTGGAAGATGGCAGCTACAAATGGAAAGTGTGATTGGTTGCTGGGGGAATGTCCAGGCCAATGTTGATTGCTGAAGCCACGAGCGTATGACATGAAAAAGAAAAGATGTGACAGAAATGACTACCTGAGAACCGCATGATATAGTGACAGCAACGGTACCCCTCCCCCAAACAGAGTAACCAGCAGGAAGATTTATAGATAAAATACCCTCTGCTGCAGATGATTACTCAATCTGAGAACAATAACACCACTATGACCACAACAAATGCAGCCTACATGCTAAGTGGCTACAAGACCTGCAGGCACCCCTTCCTTACCCAGTCTGTGCCGGCAACATGCACTGATAGCCTAGCTGAAATTCCCCCAGCAAGACCGCTATATGCAAATATAGAAAAAACTATACCTAGAGAGACATTGAGGAGGGACACCACCAACCGCCCATAATGAAGAAACAAGGGGGGAGAGGGGGGCGGCTGCCACTGGGGGACCCCCACAACCACCCAGCCAATTCCCCCGACTTTCAAGAGCAAACACACACTCCCCCACTCCCCCCACAAAACTCCACTGCGGAGAAGAACCAAAACAGTTCCCCCCAACTAGGGTTGCCACCTTTTCTTCAAGCTAAACCCGAACACTTTTGGGGCCCCAAGGAGAGTAGTAATGCAGTGTGCATAGCATGCCGCAGTGAACAGTAGTCAAATTGCTCTTGCTTACATCATTGTCCTGCCCCCCCCCCCCTCCAGTGATGATGGACACCAACAGATTTGTTTGTGACTATCTTGGATACTTGAGGAGCCACAGTCTGGTCTAAAAAAAATGTGTCTGGGTTTCAGTCCGCCTGGAACCCAGACACATGAATCAAAACCCAGACTGTCCGGAAGCCTGGACAGGTGGCAACCCTACCCCCAACCCCCTCCAGACGCCAAACATACGTGGATGAGCTAGTACCCATGAGCTACGCCCCGAAACATAACCATCTCCTACTCTCCTGTGTCCTGAACGAAGAGACCTCCCACGATCCGTCAGTGCTCTGACGTCACGAACCAAAAGTGGTGCCTGTACACGAGAGAACCGTCGACAGGCAATGGAGGATAGAGGGCGGGTTTAAATACAGCCCGACTCTTCCAACAAATACTGGCTGACCTGCGGTCAGCCTTCCCATAACTCCATTAATATGCATCATCTAGGACAGATTACTGCCCCTCTCTCTACTATGATTTGCTTGAGAGGGAACTACATATTTTGCAGTTGGAACAGAATATTTTAAACAAAATAGATCTCGTCTTAGCTAGTTGTGACATTCAAAAAAGGATTGGAGAATGCAGGCATTGATCCCGCTACCTCTCACATGCTAAGCGAGCGCTCTACCATTTGAGCTTATCCCCCTCTGTCAGCTACTTATAAAAGGGTAACATGAGGGATCCAAACTTGTGAAGTCCCTTTTCATGTAAATTCCCTTAGGCGGGGGTTGTAGTGGTGGATGGGTATTTTGAGGCTTGCAGAACTGGGAGGTAGGTAGCATCAGAAGGATGGTGGGGATTGATGGATGTGTGTTAGGGAGCGGTGAGTGGTGTACTGTCTAATAAAGCTTCTTCTGCAGTGGCCAGGGAAAGTGACAACAGAAACCACAAATGATGTTATACACGTTACTTCTGGCTTCTCTGTAGCTAGGGGAGATCAGAGATCAAATCCCTTCACTCCAGCCAGCAACACACACCATGCAAGTCCCACGTCCACAGGTGGGACAGCGGAGCCCAGGAAGCATGGTGGGAGGGGGTCACAGTTCAAAGAGATCAGGTGGCTATACAGCTGCCCAATCGCATTTATCAGAAACCCTTGTGGAGTGTATGCTAAGTGAAAGCTCTACCATTTGAGCTAATTCCTCCAGTAACAGATTAGCCAAAGGGTCTGAAGGGGGACACCTACTGATCAATTCCCGTTACATGGCAATTTCCTTAAAAGATAAGTGCACTTTCCCTTAACGTACACTTAGCCTTTCCACCTAGTCTGCAAAGCCTCCCTCATTCCAGAGCACGCACTTATTGGTTACCAGTTTAGAGTTACACAGAAGGTCTGGTGCTAAAATTATTGCTCTCGCTCTGACGTTCATTTGCGATACCTCACATGTGTGGCGCGATCGCCGTTTACGTGAGTGTAAGGGACCCACGTGTGCATTCGCCTTAGCATGGGCTGTAAATTTTGTATTTATTTTTAGAAATAAGGGATAACATATCCTCTTTATGGAGAGATTTGGGGTCAATGGGACCACAGATCTCTCCTCTACCTTTAAAGTGATCTTTTGCGTTAAAAAAAAAAGATTCACTTATGCGCGAGACCCAAAGTGACGTCATGGCGTCGCTCCGGTCCTCCAAGACCATAGAGGTGATCAGAGACAATGTGGTCTCTGGGAACCTCTATGGCCAGCCGTGAGACCCATCAGATTGTTTCCCAGGCGTGATGGTAAAAACAGTAAGCTTAATAAACACCATTGATTGGCAGGAGGAGAGGTTGGCATCCCCTCCCACTGTTTCTGAAAGCGATCCAGGGGCTAATTAGCTGCTCAAAACACTTTTATGAGAAAGCCAGTCGCTGGCTGAAAAAAAAAAATAGTAATTAAATCACTTGCAAACTGCAGCGTATATATACATATTGAGGTCGGTGATTACCCATTTAAGGACCGTGACTCTTTCTGAGATTTCTTGTTTACAAGTTAAAAACTATTTTTTTTTACTAGAAAATTACTTAGAACCCCCAAACATTATATATTTTTTTCTAACACCCTAGAGAATAAAATGGCGGTTGTTGCAATACTTTCTGTCACACCGTATTTGCGCAGCGCTCTTAAAGGTGCATTTTTTTGGAAAAAATACACTTTTTAGAATTTTTTTAATTGTGAAAGATAATTTTACGCCGAGTAAATTGATACCCAACATGTTATGCTTCAAAATTGCTCCCGCTCGTGGAATGGCGACAAACTTTTACCCATAAAAATCTCCATAGGCGATGTTTAAAAAATTCTACAGCTTGCATGTTTTGAATTACAGAGGAGGTCTAGGGCTAAAATTATTTCTTCGCTCTACCAATCGCGGCGATACGTCACATGTGTGGGTTGAACACCATTTTAATATGCAGGCGCTACTCACGTATGCGCTCGCTTCTGCATGCGAGCTCAGCGGGATGGGGTGCGTTTAAAAAAAAAAAAAATATATATATATATATATATATATATATTTTACCTTTTATTTTTTATTTTTACACTGTTCTTTTTTTTTTTTAAAAGTATCGATTTTATTCCTATTACAAGGAATGTAAACGTCCCTTGTAATAGAAAAAAAGCATGACAGGGCCTCTTAAATATGATATCTGGGGTCAAAAAGACCTCACATCTCATATTTACACTAAAATGCAATAAAAAAAATGTTGTCATTTGAAAAAAAATGGCCCTTTAAGAGCTATGGGTGGAAGTGACGTTTTGATGTCGCTTCCACCCTGCAATGATATGGAGATGAGTGGGGGGCCATCTCCCCCTCAATCTTCTCTATGTTAGGCTAGGGAGAGGATCCGATCACCTCCGCCGCTGCCGACGGCTCTGGTAAGCGGCAGAGGGTACCGGAGCACGGCCCCCTCTCTCGCCGGCAATAAAAGGGATCACGCGACAAATCCGCCGCAGTGACCACTTTTATTTCGATCGGGCCGCCCGCTGAAGAAGAGATTATCGGTGTTAGGGCAGCTAGCTGATGCCATAACAACGATAATCCTCTTCAAAGTACCGACGTATAACAACGTATAACGACCGGGGGCGGTCTGTAAGTGGTAAAAAAACATTTTTGTAAACAAATGTTCCTAACCCTCTCTTGAATTGTATTGTTGCTGTTTTGTCTTCCTTAATATTGTACAGTGCTGTGCAAACTGTTGGCACTATATGAATCCTGTATAATAATATAATATAATAATAATGTAGTGAGAAAAAAAAAAAACTTGGAGAATGCGGGCATCGATCCCGCTACCTCTCACATGCTAAGCGAGCGCTCTACCATTTGAGCTAATTCCCCTATCTTCTTACATGTGGCAAGGGGCTGAAGTGCGACACCTACTGGTCAAGTCCTCTTACAATATACTGACTTTTTTTTTTGTCCTTCCCCTACTTTCCTATTCACTAAGAAAGTTCATTTATATTGTTTTCATTGCAACCATCCGTAAAATATATGAATTTCCCATGCAAACTTAAATTGTTCTGTTGGGTTTACTCACTGCAATATTTTATATAAAATGTATATTATGCTTGCACATATAAAACATTGGAGAATGCAGGCATTGATCCCGCTGCCTCTCACATGCTAAGCGAGCGCTCTACCATTTGAGCTAATTCCCCTTTTTAAGGTGGGTGTATTAGGGTCACATGATGGATCCATACTGGTGAAGTCCCTTTTCATGCAATTTCCTTTGGTGGAAAGTATAGTGGTGGATGGGTGTTTCTGGTTTGTTGAACTGGAGGGTGGGTAGGATTGGAGGGGCATTGGAGGGGCATTGGAGGGGGACGGGAGGGGGACACGAGGAGGTGAACACGAGGAGGTGAACAGATGGGTGTCAAGGAGAGGCTGGTGATATGGGCAGGCAGCAAAGGGTCATTAGTGATCGGGGGAAGGTTGGGGAAGGTAGAAACAGAAAAAAATGTGTGTGTGTGTATATAAAATTATGAAAAACGAACATAAAACATTAGTTTAAAAACAATAAAACAAATAATAAAATTTACCCAAAAACCTTCAAAGAAAATTATAAGAGATATATAAACAACGGAAGAAAATAAATAATAAAGGTCAATCTCTGGGTAAAGCTCTCCCATCCTTCTCTCTCATCTATTCAGCAGGGGCAGTCCCTTGTGAAACTCATTTTAATATTTACCAAAGTCCCCCATCTGTGTCCCTCACTAGTGTTTCTTCTGGGAGTGATGACCGGTGGATCCAGCATCTGTGCCAGCACCAACCACTTGCCTCTTTCTGATGGCATTACACTGTGCGTGCTTACAACTTATCCAAAACATGGCGGCAAGGCTGATAACAGGAAAAAAAAAAACCCTGGGAATCAATCTCCCCTTCCCTGAGGAGCCTACATTGGCTAACCGTAAAGAATCGGATCACATTCAAGACCCTCTGCCTCACCCACAAATGCATGCATGGAGACGCTCTTCAAAACCTACTTGAGAAAATAAAACACTACACACCGAACCGCAGTCTTCGATCATCTAACAAAAACCTCCTCGTCGTTCACAAATCTCGGTACAAATCAAAGGGGGATCGGAGATTCGCTGTCCAAGGACCACGGCTATGGAACGCTCTACCAACCAACATCCGCTTGGAAGAAAACCACCAGGTCTTCAGGAAAAAACTCAAGACCTTCCTCTTCTAGAAGCTGCACAATAAAGCTCATCGCAGCGCCTTGAGGTGATTCAGTTCGCGTTGTGCGCTATACAAATTATTAAATTCATTCATTCGAGGGGCAAATCTCCCTATTGGGAACACAGACCGCAATAAACTCTTGATGGAGGGTCCAACCCTAACTCACTCTACCCAAAATGTAAAGAAAATCTTTGCCTACAAATACGCGTTAAACCTGGACAGAGGCTCTGACCATTCCTCATTCTCAACGTGTAGTAGAAAAGATGGAGTTGCACTTTAAGATGTATGTAAACCCAAATACAAAATTTGTGTAAATGGCTTTCTTTTTGCCTTGTACATGTATTTGTGCAAGGGATAAAGCCCTTCTGTGTAGGGCATTCAATAGTCTGGCATAGTTTTGCCACCTCATCCCTTTAAACCCGAACACATATGAATTACTCAGGTTCTGAGGCTAATTTAATGCAGGTAAGTCACCGAGTGAGTTTAATTACCACCTTAATGACCCACAGAACCCGTGTAATCAATACGTGTTCGGGTTTAAAGGGATGAGGTGGCAACTCTAGGCTGGCACCAGGTCAAATTCAGGTACTTACTGGTGCTGTTCTGGTGCTAACCCAAAATTGAGGATATTTTCTTCACGTTCACTCCTGCTGATCGTCACCAGGAAAAATAGAGAGGGTGAATCTTCCTAACAGGTGCATAGACAGCAATAAAAACTTGCGGGACCTGATGCTGAATGACACAAGCGTGCTATCTAGCCGTGGCCTTTTTGTACTGATTGATTGGAATGCTATTTTTTATCATTTTGTTTGTAAGTTAATTACAATAAAGCTTCACACCTTTTAAAAACATTCTTCACTATGGAAGTGTCTCTTGTTTTTAGCATTTGGTGGGCTTCTATTGAATGAGTGATTGTGGGTTGGATCTTGTGGAGGTCAATCTGGATCATTTGTTCTGATATCCGGGCGGCTGGTCATTATTGGTCCATCAGGTGTCCTGGACTGGTTGGATAACACATCATATTGTCCACTCCTTCTGAAGGCTACTCTACAACTTGAGGGTCCCATTCATTTGGTAAGGAGACCTGCTGTGAGCAAGGTGGTGTGGTTTACCTGTGCATGGCAGATTGGTGTGGGGAATTCTCATCTTTCTGTCCATCATATGTTATATGGACTTCCTTTATGTATCATATGTGCAATACCATTTGATTTATAGCGCTGCATGTTTACCCTTTTTTATATTGTATATTTGTGTTCAACATTTATTTGTTAGCTGCTATTTAATCCTATTTTTATTAATTTTTTTTTGGAGAGTGGATTTACTAAGGGTTTTATTGCAATAAAAACTTGACTGGTGTTCCAATAATTGTACACTCTATCCAGAACCAAAATTGACCTTCTCAGCTTTCCCTGGTGGTCTAGTGGTTAGGATTCGGCGCTCTCACCGCCGCGGCCCGGGTTTGATTCCCGGTCAGGGAAAAATGTTTTTCATCCTATAAGTTCCTTAAAGGGGTTGTTTTTATTTTAATAGCAAATATTTCATACTTGTGCAGTTCGTTTTGCACAGAGTGGCCTCATTCTATGTCTTCTGGGGTCCACTGGTTGCTCCTCCCCGCATCAGGTGTCCACATCGGAGAAGCGCTCTCCTTGCTGGACACCAGCGCGGGCGCGCTCCCGGATCCTGCTTTTGTATTCACTCAGAGAGCAGGACTCAGCCCTGCCCCCTCCCCCCCCCCCCGGCAGCCGCGTCATTGGATTTGATTGACAGCAGCAGGAGCCAATGGCTGTGCTGCAATCAATCTATCCAATCAGGACACGAGACAACAGCCAGAGCTGGTGTGCTCGTTCCCGGCTGGAGAAAAATGGTGTTTAGGTAAGTAAAACAGTGGGCTGCAGCACTACAAAAGGTTTGTTTACCTTAATTTATAGAATGCCTTAAAAGGGTTGTAAAGGTTTGTGTTTTTTTACCTTCATACATCCTATGCATGAAGGTGAAAAAACACCTTCCAGTGACCGGCCCCCTAGCCCCACCATTTTACTTACCTGAACCTCGAACTCCCATGGGGATGCACTGCCTCTCTGCCTGGGGTTCTCGGCTGTTGATTGGATAGACTGATAGCAGCGCAGCCATTGGCTCCTGCAGCTATCAATCAAATCCAAAGACGTGGCCACCGGGGGGCGGGGCTGAGCCCTGCATTCGGCGTCTATGGATCCTGAACGCTGGACTCAGGAATGCGCCACAAGGTAACCCCTGGGTTGTAAAGGTTCGTGTTTTTTCACCTTTATACATCCTATGCATGAAGGTGAAAAAACACCTGTCAGTGACCTGCCCCCCAGCCCCACCATTTTACTTACCTGAACCCTCGAACTCCCATGGGGATGCACTGCCTCTCTGCCCGGGGTTCTCAGCTGTTGATTGGATAGACTGATAGCAGCACAGCCATTGGCTCCTGCTGCTGTCAATCAAATCCAAATGACGTGGCCGTCGGGGGGCGGGGCCGAGTCCTGCATTCGACGTCTACGGACGCCGAACGCTGGACTCGGGGGTGCGCCCGCAAGGTAACCCCCCGGCGGAGCGCTTCTCCTAGGGGGTTATCTGATGTGGGGAGGAGCCAAGAGAACCGCCAAGGGACCCCAGCAAACCAGGCTCGGGGGCCACTCTGTGCAAAATGAGCTGCACAGTGGAGATAAGTATGATATATTTGTTATTTAAAAAAAAAAAAAAAAATGTCACCTTTAGTTTTACTTTAACCACTTAACGGTCCGGGCCTCTTTTTCAGATTTGGTGTTTACATGTTTAAAACTGTTTTTTTTTTGCTAGAAAATTACTTAGAACCCCCAAACATTTTATATTGTTTTTTTTCTAACACCCTAGAGAATAAAATGGCGATCATTGAAATACTTTTTTTCACACCGTATTTGCACAGCGGTCTTACAAGCGCACTTTTTTTGGAAAAAAATCACTTTTTTGAATAAAAAAATAAGACAACAGTAAAATTAGCCCAATTTTTTTTTTTATATTGTGAAAGATAACGAGTAAATTGATACCCAACATGTCACGCTTCAAAATTGCGCCCGCTCGTGGAATGGCGTCAAACTTTTAGCCTCAAAAATCTCCATAAGCGACATTCAAAAAATTCTACAGGTTGCATTTTTTGCGTTACAGAGGAGGTCTAGGGCTAGAATTATTGCTCTCGCTCTACTGATCGCGGCGATACCTCACATGTGTGGTTTGACCACCGTTTTCATATGCGGGCGCTACTCACGTATGCGCTCGCTTCTGTGCGCAAGCTCGTTGTGACGGGGTGTTTTTAAAAACCTTTTTTTTTTTTTTTATTTATTTTAATTGATTTTATTTATTTTTACACTGTTTTAAAAAAAATGGATCACTTTTATTCCTATTACAAGGAATGTAAACATCCCTTGTAATAGAAAAAAGCATGACAGGTCCTCTTAAATATGAGATCTGGGGTCAAAAAGTCATCAGATCTCATATTTGGACTAAAATGCAAAAAAAAAAATAAAAAAAAAAAAATTACATTAAAAAAAAATATACCTTTAAGAGGTATGAGCGGAAGTGACGTTTTGACGTCGCTTCCGCCCTCCTATGGTATAGAGACGAGTGGGGGCCATCTTAGCCTCACTCGTCTCCATACCCAGCTAGGAAAAGGACCCGATCGCCTCCACCGCTACCAACGGCTCCGGTAAGAGGCGGAAGGCACGGGAGGGCGGCGGGAGGGGGGGGTGGCACCTCTCCCGTCGCCGATAGCGGTGATCTCGCGGCGAATCCGCCGCGGAGACCACCGTAATCGTACAGACGACCGGCGCCTGAAGAGATGGATATCTCATTTGTGGCAGCAGCTGCTGCCGTTATCGAGATATCCCTCTTCAAAAATAGGACGTACATCGGCGTGCGCTGGTCGGTAAGTGGTTAAGGTGAAAAACCTCAAGGGTTTACCCTTTAAGCACTTGAGCTCTGGAAGGTTTTACCCCCTTTATGACCAGGCCATTTTTTGCTATTCAGCAATGCGCTAGTTTAATGCAACGCTGTACCAAAATGAAATTGGTTTAATTTTTTTCACATAAATAGAGGTTTCTTTTGGTGGTATATGATCACCACTGTTTTTATTTTTATTTTTATTTTTTATTGTATAAATTAAAAAAGACCAAAAAAAACAAAAAAACATTTTTTTTGACTTTCTGTTGTAAAACATGTCAAATAATTTTTTTTTAAAATCTAATCTATGTATACATGACTGCGAGGCGTCCACATTGCTGGCTAATCCTAGGCTCTGTGTGACATTTCCTGTATATTCTCTTGCTACCGGCACCCTGCAGAGATATTAGCTAATGCTCGAGTAAATTTCCAGGCACTGCCCGGCCAAACAAAAGCTGGCAAACGTGCCAATCCTAAAGGAAAGGTGCCCTTTAACCACTTTGCCTCTCACGGCTGTTCACCCCTTATGGACCAGAGCAATTTTTACAATTCTGCGATGGACCTGTTTATTCAGCAATAACTTAAATGTGACTGTATTGTTATATTGTTGTATTGTTGTTATTGTTAGTAATACATATATTGTTCTTTAACCATTTCAGCTTCAGAAGGTTCACCCCCCTTCATGACCAGGCCATTTTTTTTTGAGATATGGCACTGCGTTGCTTTAACTGACAATTGCGCGGTCGTGTCACGTTGTACCCAAACAAAATTTGTGTAATTTTTTTCCCCCCACAAATAGAGATTCATTTTTGCGGTATTTGATCACCTCTGCGTTTTTTATATTTTTGCGCGATAAACAAAAAGCGCTAAATGAAAAGCGAGAAATGAAAAGCGCAAAATGAAAAGCTCAAAATGAAAAGCACAAATCAACACTCACCAAACTTCTACTAACACAAAATTAGCAGAAGGAGGCCAAAGGGTGGCGGTAAAGAGTTGAAAAAACACGTAGTACGTCACTACGTTCGTGTTTGTTGGCCGACAATTCCTTGCTGTTTGTATGCAAGACAAGTTCCTGGCCAACGCCCTTCGGACAAAAATCTGAGGTTTTGTTTGCGGGAAAATCCGATCGTGTGTACAAGGCTTTAGTCACGTGCATGCACTCTGAATTTGGAGGAAGGAAGTGACGTACAGGTATGCCGCAGCGCCTGTAGGAGCCGCCCGTCTGCCGTACAATGAGGGTGGGTGGTCCTAAAGCAATTACAGTAGAGTTACAGTAAAAACTTTTTTTTTTTCAATTAGCGTTTTCACTATAATATGTAGCATGTGAATAGGGAAATGGCGAGGGCTGTTTTTTTTCCTGCTGGTGACCAATTTGAGGTTTTGCACTTTGCTATCTTCATCCTATGCAGTACCTAGCTCTACTTTAATGAGTGACTCGTCACTTTTATGGTGGTTTAAGTAGGAATACAAATCTTATCTTCTCAGACCATGTGTGCAGCCTAGGCGTGATCCTGGACACTGACCTATTGATTAAGCAACGGGTATCAACTGCCACCAGGTCCTCCCTCCTCTATCTCAGGAATATTATATGAATCAAATATCTGATCCTAGCAGAGGATGTGCCAAAATGAATGCATATAGATTGGACTACTGAGAAAGAAGCACATTGTTTGCAGGTCGTAAAGAACGCAGCAGCCAGACTACTCACCCACCAACCCCATCACAGCCACATCACCCACTTCTTTACTCCCTACACTGGCCACAAATTAAATAAAAAATTTCCTTTGAAATTGTTCTACTTACTTATAATACTATATAACTTGGTCATCGCCTCTGTGACAAAACTTTTTGTTATCCATACTCCCCCCTCACTCCCTTCTCTTCTCAGAGAAAAGAAATGCTTCTAGAGTTATCTTCAATTCTTTTGGATTTCTTACATTTTACCATGCATCATCCACAATATGGAACTCTCTAGACCCATTGTCAGGAAACACCCTGTCTGGATCCAATGTCCAGGAAGCACCCTCTACATATATATTGTTTGGGAAGCACGCACTCTGAATTCATTGTCCAGGAAGAACCCTCTCTGGATCCATCCTCTCCGGATCCATTGTTTGGGAAGCACCCTCTCCGGATCCATTGCTTGGGAAGCACCCTCTCTGGATCCATTGTCTGAGAAGCACCCTCTCTGGATCCATTGTCTGGGAAGCACCCTCTCTGGATCCATTGTTTGGGAAGCACCCTCTCCGGATCCATTGTTTGGGAAGCACTCTCTCTGGATCCATTGTTTGGGAAGCACCCTCTCTGGATCCATTGTTAGAGAAGCACCCTCTCTGGATCCATTGTTTGGGAAGCACCCTCTCTGGATCCATTGTTTGGGAAGCACTCTCTCTGGATCCATTGTTTGGGAAGCACCCTCTCTGGATCCATTGTTTGGGAAGCACCCTCTCTGGATCCATTGTTTGGGAAGCACCCTCTCTGGATCCACTTACTTATAATACTATATAACTTGGTCATCGCCTCTGTGACAAAACTTTTTGTTATCCATACTCCCCCCTCACTCCCTTCTCTTCTCAGAGAAAAGAAATGCTTCTAGAGTTATCTTCAATTCTTTTGGATTTCTTACATTTTACCATGCATCATCCACAATATGGAACTCTCTACACCCATTGTCAGGAAACACCCTGTCTGGATCCAATGTCCAGGAAGCACCCTCTCCATATCCATTGTTTGGGAAGCACGCACTCTGAATTCATTGTCCAGGAAGAACCCTCTCTGGATCCATTGTCTGGGAAGCACCCTCTCTGGATCCATTGTCTGAGAAGCACCCTCTCTGGATCCATTGTCTGGGAAGCACCCTCTCTGGATCCATTGTTTGGGAAGCACCCTCTCCGGATCCATTGTTTGGGAAGCACTCTCTCTGGATCCATTGTTTGGGAAGCACCCTCTCTGGATCCATTGTTAGAGAAGCACCCTCTCTGGATCCATTGTTTGGGAAGCACCCTCTCTGGATCCATTGTTTGGGAAGCACTCTCTCTGGATCCATTGTTTGGGAAGCACCCTCTCTGGATCCATTGTTTGGGAAGCACCCTCTCTGGATCCATTGTTTGAGAAGCACCCTCTCTGGATCCATTGTTTGGAAAGCACCCTCTCTGGATCCATTGTTTGAGAAGCACCCTCTCTGGATCCATTGTTTGGGAAGCACCCTCTCTGGATCCATTGTTTGGGAAGCACTCTCTCTGGATCCATTGTTTGGGAAGCACCCTCTCTGGATCCATTGTTTGGGAAGCACCCTCTCTGGATCCATTGTTTGGGAAGCACCCTCTCTGGATCCATTGTTTGGGAAGCACCCTCTCTGGATCCATTGTTTGGGAAGCACCCTCTCCAGATCCATTGTTTGGGAAGCACCCTCTCCAGATCCATTGTTTGGGAAGCACACACTCTGAATTCATTGTCCAGGAAGTACCCTCTATGGATCCATTGTCTGGGAAACACCCTCTCTGGATCCATTGTTTGGGAAGCACCCTCTCTGGATCCATTGTTTGGGAAGCACCCTCTCTGGATCCATTGTTTGGGAAGCACCCTCTCTGGATTCATTGTTTGGGAAGCACCCTCTCTGGATTCATTGTTTGGGAAGCACCCTCTCTGGATCCATTGTTTGGAAAGCACCCTCTCCAGATCCATTGTTTGGGAAGCACCCTCTCCAGATCCATTGTTTAGGAAGCACCCTCTCCAGATCCATTGTTTAGGAAGCACCCTCTCCAGATCCATTGTTTGGGAAGCACCCTCTCCAGATCCATTGTTTGGGAAGCACCCTCTCCAGATCCATTGTTTGGGAAGCACACACTCTGAATTCATTGTCCAGGAAGTACCCTCTATGGATCCATTGTCTGGGAAACACCCTCTCTGGATCCATTGTTTGGGAAGCACCCTCTCTGGATCCATTGTTTGGGAAGCACCCTCTCTGGATCCATTGTTTGGGAAGCACCCTCTCTGGATCCATTGTTTGGGAAGCACCCTCTCTGCATCTATTGTTTGGGAAGCACCCTCTCTGGATCCATTGTTTGGGAAGCACCCTCTCCGGATCCATTGTTTGGGAAGCACCCTCTCCAGATCCATTGTTTGGAAAGCACACACTCTGAATTCATTGTCCAGGAAGTACCCTCTATGGCTCCATTGTCTGGGAAGCACGCTCTCTAGATCCATTGTCTGGGAAGTACCCTCTCTGGATCCATTTTCTGGGAAGCACCATGTTTGGATAAATTGTCTGGGAAGCCCTTTTTTTGGATCTTTTGTATGAGAAGAATATTCTTTGGATCCATTATCTGGGAATTTACCCTCTCTGGATCCATTTTCCTAGAAGAACCTTCTTTGGATCTATTGTTCAGAAAAACCCCTCTCTAGATTCATTGCCATGAAGCGCCTTCTCTGTATTTATTGTCCAGGAGGCACCTTCTCCAGATCTATTGTCCGGTAAGCACCCTCTCTATTGTCAGTGAATCCCTTTCTCTAAATCCACTGTCTGGGAAGCACCATCTTTCGATACAATGTCTGGCAAGCGCCCTCTCTGGATCCACTTTTCAGAAAGCAGCTTCTCTGGATTAATTGTCTGGAAAGCACCCTCTCTATTTCCATTGTCATGAAATAC
This sequence comes from Lithobates pipiens, assembly GCF_037356315.1. Classification (NCBI taxonomy): domain Eukaryota; kingdom Metazoa; phylum Chordata; class Amphibia; order Anura; family Ranidae; genus Lithobates; species Lithobates pipiens. The sequence goes on from NW_027507685.1 coordinate 242,775,938, forward strand.
ATTCTCTGAATCCACTGTCCACAAAGCATGCTCTTTGGATTCATTTCCCAAGAAGCAAGCTCTCTGGATTCATTGTCTGACTGTCTTTAAATACAAAGTCTGGGAAGTACCATCTTTAGCTCCATCGTCCAAGAAACATATTCTTTGGATCCATTGTCTTGGAAGCACTCTCTCTGAAACTATTATCCAGGAAGCACCCTCTCTGGATCCATTGTTTGGGAAGCACCCTCTCTGGATCCATTGTTTGGGAAGCACCCTCTCCAGATCCATTGTTTGGGAAGCACCCTCTCCAGATCCATTGTTTGGGAAGCACACACTCTGAATTCATTGTCCAGGAAGTACCCTCTATGGATCCATTGTCTGGGAAACACCCTCTCTGGATCCATTGTTTGGGAAGCACCCTCTCTGGATCCATTGTTTGGGAAGCACCCTCTCTGGATCCATTGTTTGGGAAGCACCCTCTCCAGATCCATTGTTTGGGAAGCACCCTCTCCAGATCCATTGTTTGGGAAGCACACACTCTGAATTCATTGTCCAGGAAGTACCCTCTATGGATCCATTGTCTGGGAAACACCCTCTCTGGATCCATTGTTTGGGAAGCACCCTCTCTGGATCCATTGTTTGGGAAGCACCCTCTCTGGATCCATTGTTTGGGAAGCACCCTCTCTGGATCCATTGTTTGGGAAGCACCCTCTCTGGATCCATTGTTTGGGAAGCACCCTCTCTGGATCCATTGTTTGGGAAGCACCCTCTCTGGATCCATTGTTTGGGAAGCACCCTCTCCGGATCCATTGTTTGGGAAGCACCCTCTCCAGATCCATTGTTTGGAAAGCACACACTCTGAATTCATTGTCCAGGAAGTACCCTCTATGGCTCCAATGTCTGGGAAGCAAGCTCTCTAGATCCATTGTCTGGGAAGTACCCTCTCTGGATCCATTTTCTGGGAAGCACCATGTTTGGATAAATTGTCTGGGAAGCCCTTTTTTTGGATCTTTTGTATGAGAAGAATATTCTTTGGATCCATTATCTGGGAATTTACCCTCTCTGGATCCATTTTCCTAGAAGAACCTTCTTTGGATCTATTGTTCAGAAAAACCCCTCTCTAGATTCATTGCCATGAAGCGCCTTCTCTGTATTTATTGTCCAGGAGGCACCTTCTCCAGATCTATTGTCCGGTAAGCACCCTCTCTATTGTCAGTGAATCCCTTTCTCTAAATCCACTGTCTGGGAAGCACCATCTTTCGATACAATGTCTGGCAAGCGCCCTCTCTGGATCCACTTTTCAGAAAGCAGCTTCTCTGGATTAATTGTCTGGAAAGCACCCTCTCTATTTCCATTGTCATGAAATACATTCTCTGAATCCACTGTCCACAAAGCATGCTCTTTGGATTCATTTCCCAAGAAGCAAGCTCTCTGGATTCATTGTCTGACTGTCTTTAAATACAAAGTCTGGGAAGTACCATCTTTAGCTCCATCGTCCAAGAAACATATTCTTTGGATCCATTGTCTTGGAAGCACTCTCTCTGAAACTATTATCCAGGAAGCACCTCTCTGGATCTATTGTCCAGAAAGCCCCCTCTCTGGCTTATTTGTGGGCAGCACCCTCTCTGGATCCATTGTGCAAGAAGCATGCTCTCTGGATCCGTTGTTGGGAAAAGCACCTTCTCCTCGATCCATTGTCTGGAAAGCATACTCCTTAGATCAGTGGTTCTCAACTCCTGTCCTCAGGACCCACTAACAGGCCAGGTTTGCAAGATAATCAAAGTACGTCACAGGTGATATCTCTCAGTGATTGTAGTATTCTAGTCTGCATCTCCCCGAGGTAATACTTAAAATCTGGCCTGTTAGTGGGTCCTGAGGACAGGTGTTGAGAACCACTGCTCTAGATCCTATGTACAGAAAGCACCCTCTTTGTATGTTTTTAAAAGCAGGCCCAAGTAGACATGTGCAGTTAGTTTCCTTCCGAATGAATATACAAAAATTTTTTTGTTATTTGGAGATTTGGATATATCCGAATACCCAAATTACAATTTAAAAAATTTTACCGAATGCTCCGAATAACGGAACCAAATTCTTCCGACTTTCGGAAATTCGGATTGAAATTCGAATCAGATTTTACATTAAACTCCAGTTGATTTCTAACTATACTTATTGCTGAGACTGTGTGTTTTAGAGTACCATTTCGAAATAATGCTGTTTTTGTTAAGTCAAAGGTGATTTAACCACTTGCAGACCACCAAATAGCAGAATGACGGCGGCAAAGTGGTTTCAAAATCCTGACCGGGCATCATATGACGTCCTCAGGATATTGAGCCGCTGCGCGCCCCCGGGGGCGCGCATCGTGGCGATCGTTGTTGTGGGGTGTCAGTCTGACACCCCGCAACTACGATCTTGGTAAAGAGTCTCCGACGGAGACTCTTTACCACGTGATCAGCCGTGTCCAATCATGGCTGATCACAGTGTAAATAGGAAGAGCCGTTGATCGGCTTTTCCTCACTCGTGTCTGTCAGACGTGAGTAGAGGAGAGCCGATTGGCTGCTATTCTGACAGGGGGGGTCTGTGCTGATTGATTATCAGTGCAGCCCCCCCGAGGATGCCCACACTGGACCACCACGGATGCCACCAAACCACCAGGGGTGCCCAGCACCAGGTATGCCACCCTAGACCACCAGGGATGCCAGTCAGTGCCCACAATGGATGCCAATCAGTGCCCACAATGAATGCCAATCAGCACCCACGATGGGCATCACTGATTGGCATGCATTATTGTTTGGCACTGATTGGCATTTGTACAATACAATACAATGCCGCCTATCAGTGCCCATCCATGCCATCTATCAGTGCCCATCCATGCCACCTATCAGTGCCCATCCATGCTCATCCGTGCTGCCTATCCATGCCTATCCATGCCAATCTGTGCCAATCAATGCCCATCCGTGTCACCCATCAGTGCCCATCGGTGTCGCCTATCAGTGCCACATTTCAGTGCCCATCAATGCCACCTCATCAGTGCCACCTTCATTGGTGCCACCTCATAGGTGCCCATCAGTGCTGCCTTATCAGTGCCCATCAGTGCAGCCCCATCAGTGCCCATCAGTGAAGGAGAAAACTTACTCATTTACAAAGTTTTAAAACTGAAACAAAAATTTCAAAATTTTCGGTCTTTTTTTATTTGTTAGCAAAAAATGTAATAACGTAGCGCAAAAAATAAAAACCGCAGATGTGATCAAATAGCACCAAAAGAAAGCTCAATTTGTGGGAACAAAATGATAAAAATTTAGTTTGGGTACAGTGTAGCATGACCGCGCAATTGTCGTTCAAAATGCGACTGCGCTGAAAGCTGAAAATTAGTCTGGGCAGGAAGGTGTTTAAGTGCCCGGTATTGAAGTGGTTGAAGAGTCATTGTAATCATTTGATGAAGATTTTTCTTTTGTTTGTTGACTTTGCTGCATTCGAATTGAAAATATTATAACATTTTCTAAAAACAGGTCTCCATTACAAAATGGTCTTATGGAGAATAAATGAATAGAGAAGCAGGACACGGTCTTACAAAAAGCCCAGTATTCCCTCTCAACCTGCTTCTAATGACACTGTATATTGGCAAACCCAGAATCACATAAAAAGCCAGGACACCATTGATTCTTAAGGCGCATAACCCCTGTAGGGGTATCTACTTCTGGTGAGTAGGATTCCTGGTGGGGGAGCACAGAAGTCACAGTGAAGACTGAATAGGAAGCACAAAAGTCACGTTAAGGATTTTTTAGGATTTTTTAGGATTTTTTAGGATCCCTTGGACTAACACTATTGAACTTTTTTTTTTTTTTTTTTTTTTTTGGGACTTATTTTCATATATATATATTTTCTATCTTGTATATTTTTTATATATATATTTTTTGTAACTTATTTTCAAATTTTATTTATTTTTTAATTAATTTTTCATTTTCATTTCTATTTCACTATTTTCACTTTAGGTGCTATTGCACTTCGCACATGTTTTTTAGCTTTTATCGCAAAAAGGTTTTGTATTATTGTATTTTCACCTTTTGTATGCACTAACACACACACAATTTTATTTTTAATCGTTTAGGTTCTGGGGTGTGAAACGTTCACACTTTCAGCCATTTGACCTACACATACAAATTTCTTTTTGGTTTTCACTATACACTGATCTAATATAAATATTGTTTGAGGTGTATATATATATATATATATATATATGTTTTTTTGGCATTACACACCAGTGGGTACACTTATGTGACCCCAGGTTGTTCACTGGTGTACGGTACTTTAAATATATATATATATCTTTATCACTTTACACTGGTAAAGGGTTCTTATATTATTGTTGCTAATAGGCCTATTACTGAGTGTGTTTTTGTCGCATCTCAGGCGACTTGATCTTCAATCACTTCAGGTTGTACATGTAGTCTGGTACATGTGGTTTTTTGGCCTATATTTTAACATATTTGAGAATGTGTGTTTGAATATATATTCTTTAAGGAAATATCCTGGCTTGTTCTAACACCATTAGTTCCTGATATTTCTGCTGTTTTGTAGTATTAATTTACAATGGGATTGATTAGTAATCCCCGTCATTAGCAATTTATGTTTTGGGACCTTTTTCTATGGTGGCCCACAGATTTATTACATATATTGTTTGATTTAAATCTTTCTTAGGGCGGAGCTGGGGCTTTTTATGGTGTCCTGGCTTTTTATGTGATTCTGGGTTTGCCAATATACAGTGTCATTAGAAGCAGGTTGAGAGGGAATACTGGGCTTTTTGTAAGACCGTGTCCTGCTTCTCTATTCATTTATTCTCCATAAGACCATTTTGTAATGGAGACCTGTTTTTAGGTAGCGCCAATTAACCCGTTAATATTTTAATATTTTCACTCTTTAAAAGGAACCCTACTAGGGGATTCCTTCTGTCCGGGGGGCAGCAGCCTATGTAGTGTTTTTACATGCAGGTACGTTATATTCATACAGAGCTTTTTATTTGATTTGGTTTAAGCCTCTCCTGGTGGTGAATAGCGCGTTTTTTTATATATATTTTTCACCATTATTATAACATTCTCGTTTCAACCGATTTGATAGTTGCGAAGCGAAAAAAAAAATGGTAAATTCGAAGAAAATTTCGAATACGAATTCCCAAAACGAATTGAACAAATCAACTGAATTTAACTAAACATAATAACTAGATTAACGAATCGAATCGAAACAAGACACATCTATTCACCAAGGCTTATGGCAGAACCTGACAAACCTCTTCAAAGATCACAACAACACTAATTTGATTATCACTTCTCCCAAGAGAGAACTGCTCTATAGAAATATTATTATATTATTATCACTATCATTAAGTAACAAGGAAAAAAAAAACACATTTGTCTTGTGCAGCTGGCTGTCATTCCATAATAACCAAAAACTCCCGTACCTCGGGGACAGACAAGAACATTCAGCTCTTGAATAACACTTTAAAAACATGTTTCATGAAAGTGGCCTCAAGGCTGGATGACACATAGGAGAACAATTCAAATAACTGAGCAGATGACCTAACCAAAAGTCTTAACTCCTTCATAGCTCCTCACTACGAGGACAAGGATACCAAATTCTTGTTATGCCGCATACGCGCGATCGTAAATTCGGCCAGCAAAAGACAGATGAGAGCTTTTGGTCGGAAAATGCGATCGTGTGTATGCTCCATCGGACTTTTGCTGACCGAATTTCGGCCAACAAAAGATTGAGAGCCGGTTCTCAATTTTCTGGTCGAAAAAATGTTCCTATCCGAAAATCTGTTTGTGTGTATGCAATTCCGACGTGCAAAAACTCACGCATGCTCAGATTCAACTGTGAGACGGAAGCTATTGGCTAGTGGCTATTAAACTTCCTTTTTCTAGTCACGTTGTACGTTATCGTGTTCTTGACGGTCCGAATTTGATGTGACTGTGTGTATGCAAGACAGCTTGAGCGAAATCCAGTCGAAATTCCGTTAGGAAAAACATCAGAGCTTTTTCTGACCAAAATTCCAATCGTGTGTACGCGGCATTAGAGTGCTTTTGATGATTTTGGGCCATACCCATAGGTGTGCACAGCCTATTGCCAGGGGCGGACTGACAACTCATGGGGCCCCCCGGCAATAGAAGATTATGGGGCCCCAGGCAATCAGACATTATGAGGCCACACAGTATACACAAACACACACACACAGTATACAATCACACAGTATACACAGACATGTTTCTATTGGCTGAGAAGGTACTGGAGAGGTGGGGTAGCTATAATCTAAGGATTTTTAGACCAAAAGGATGTTGGTAAGGGACATTTCAGAGACAGATGTAAAAAAAAACACAGATTTTTACATACTTGATGGGGCCCCCTAGTGGCACGGGGCCCTCGGGCAGTGCCCGAGTGGCCCAATGGTCAGTCCGCCCCTGCCTATTGCATTAGGGTGTGCACCTCAAATCTCAAACACACATACACACACATTATATTGTCAAAAGTATGATTGGCATGGCAACATTGGTTGGCACTGATAGGCAGCATTGGTTGGCACTTGGTACTGGTTGGCACTGATAGGCAGCATTGGTTGGCACTGATAGGCAGCATTGGTTGGCACTTGCCGCTGGTTGGCACTGATAGACAGCATTGGTTGGCGCTGATAGGCAGCATTGGTTGCCACTGATAGGCAGCATTGGTTGGCACTGATTGGCAGCATTGGTTGGCACTGATTGGCAGCATTGGGCAGCACTGCTTGGCACTGATTGGCAGCATTGGTTGGCACTGATAGGCAACATTGGTTGGCACTTGCCACAGGTTGGTTGGCACTGATAGGCACTGATAGACAGCATTGGTTAGCACTGATAGGCAGCATTGGTTGGCACTGATTGGCAGCATTGGTTGGCACTGCTTGGCAGCATTGATTGGCACTGATAGTCAGCATTGGTTGACACTGGCAGGGGAGAGGAGGAGTTTCACATGCAGCTGACAGACTAGCTAATGTAACTACTTGCAGGGAGAGAGAGGAGCTGTCACAACTCAGCCGTGATGTCTGGGGATGGGCGGGACCAAGCAGCTATAAACGCCAGCCAATGATTGGGCAGCTTAAGAAAGGGGGCGGAGCCACATATACACAGTGGCCCACCTAGACCCCATCCCATTGGCTGGTATTTGATAGCCGTTCAGTCCTGCCCACCCCTGACATCACCACTGAATTTTGACAGCTGGTCTCTCTCTCTGCAAGCAGTGACATTATGTAACAGTTCACACACTCTGGTAAACCTCATGATCTGCTGCCTATGAAGCTGTTTCACAGGCAGCAGTGGTTATACACCTGTCTATATAAATTCCCACAGTTAACAATGCATGTCAGAGCACAAACCAAGACATGAAGTCACGGAATTGTCTGTAGACCTCCGAGACAGGGTTGTATGGAGGCACAGACCTGGGGAAGGGTACAGAAACATTTATGCAGCATTGAAGGTCCCAATGAGCACAGTGGCCTCCATCATCCATAAATAGAAGAAGTTTGGAACCACCAGGACTCTTCCTAGAGGGGGCCGCCTGGCCAAACTGCACGATCTGTGGAGAAGGGCCTTAGTCAGGAAGATGACCAAGAACCCAATGGTCACTCTGACAAAGCTCCAGCATTTCTCTGTGGAGAGAGGAGATCCAGAAGGACAACCATCTCTGTAGCACTCCACCAATCAGGCCTGTATGGTAGAGTGGCCAGACGGAAGCCACTCCTCAGTATAAGACACATGACAGCCAGACTGGAGTTTGCCAAAAGGCACCTGAAGAACTCTCACCATGAGAAGCAAATTTCTCTGGTCGGATGAAACAAAGATTGAATTCTTTAGCCAGAATGGCAAGCGTCATGTCTGGAGGAAACCAGGCACTGCGGATCACCTGGCCAATACCATCCCTACAGTGAAGCATGGTGGTGGCAGCATCATACTCTGGGGATGTTTTTCAGTGGCAGGAGCTGGGAGAGTCAGGATCAAGGTAAAGATTAATGCAGCAATATACAGAGACATCCTTGATGAAAACCTGCTGCAGAGCACTTTTGACCTCAGGTTGGGGCGAAGGTTCATCTTCCAACGTGACAAAGACCCTCAACACATGGCCAAGATAACAAAGGAGCGGCTAAGGGACAACTCTATAAATGTCCGTGGGTGGCCCAGCCAGAGCCCAGACTTAAACCCGATTGGAGAGATCTGAATATGGCTGTGCACCGACGCTCCCCATCCAACCTGATGGAGCTTGAGAGGTACTGAAAAGAAAAATGGGAAAAACTGCCCAAAAATATGTGTGCCAAGCTTGTAGCATCATACTCAAAGAGTGTTGAGGCTGTAATTGGTGCCAAAGGCGCTTCAACAAAGTATTAGACATGTGCGATTAGTTTCGTATTAAACGAAAATTCGTACAAATTTCCGGAAATTCTAACGAATCCAAAATACCAATTTTTATGCATATGAATTCCATACGAAATACAATTTTTTTTTACGAATTTCGGATCCAAATTCATATGAAAATTCGTAATTAATAAAAAGTTAACAAACCTAAAAGGTTAAAAACTCATGAAGTCAGCACAGCACAGGGATGGTGGGAGCCCCTCATAATGATAAATTCAACGAAAATTCGTAATTGTTCTGAAAAGTTAATGAACCTAAAAGTTAAAACCCCAGGAAGTCAGCACAGGGATGATGGGAAACCTATGGGAATTTCTATGCTTACGAATTTCATATAAAATTTCGAATTAACCAAATTAACAGAAACATGACTGGTGTTTTGTTCACCAATCAGAGGAAGTCAACACAGCACAGGGATGGTGGGAACCATTCACCATAACGAACATTCATAATTGTTACGAAAAGTTAACAAACCTAAAAGTTAAAAACCCAGGAAGTCAGCACAGCACAGGGATGGTGGGAACCCCTTGTAATGATAAATTCATCAAAATTAACTTATGTTATTTTAATAAAAAGTTTATGAATCTAATGAAAATTCGTATTTCGTACGAATCCGAATTGAATTTCGTACACAAATTACAAAATACTAAAAAAGTTTCGGACGTAACGAAACGAAACACATTTTTTGACGGCGCCCATGTCTACAAAGTATTGAGCAAAGGCTGTGAATACTTATGTATATGGGAAATATTTCTTTTTTGATTTTTAATAAATTTGCAAAGATTTCAAACTTCCTTCATATTGCCATTATGGGGTATTGTTTGTAGAATTTTAAGGAAAATAATGAATTTAATTCATTTTGGAATAAGGCTGAAACATAATAAAATGTGGACAAAGTGAAGCACTGTTAATACTTTCCGGCTGCACTGTATTTCAGCTTAGCATACAGGTACAGTATATCCAATGGCTACATCCATCCAGCGATCGCCTTTTTTTTTGCGTGAGGAGAAAAAATAGCCGATTACCAGCTCTGTTTAGGTCACATCAGCTGTCATTGGCTGACAGTTGATCACATGGTAAAGGGTCGGTGAACGACCCCTTACTCAGATCTGTGATCTGTGACCTGCATGCCACGCACGCCCTGCAGGGGGCACGCAGGCAGCTCAGGCACGGGAGGACATCCAGGGACGCCCTCCCGGCAAATGAAGTCCGCGCTGTAGCCGTCTTTTCGGTTATAGAGCGGACAGCAAGTGGTTACAAAAAAACAAACCCTAATGCCGCGTACACACGACCAGACTTTTCAACATCAAAAGTCAGACGGAATGATTCCGGCAGACCATTCGATCGTGTGTGGGCTGCAGCAGACTTTTGATTTGCAAAAGTCTGACAGACTTTAGAAATGGAACATGTTTCAAATTTTTCCGCCAGAACTCCGCCGGACCCAGTTCCTACCGAGAAATCTGCTCATGTGTATGCTAGTCCGACGGACAAAAACCGACGCGAGGGCAGCTATTGGCTACTAGCTATGAACTTCCTTATTCCAGTTCAGTCATACGTCATCACGTTCAAATCCGTCGGACTTTGGTGTGATTGTGTGTGGCCAAGTCTGTTCATTCGGAAAGTCCGTCAGAACTCTGTCAGAACTCCGTCAGAACTCCCTCGAAAGTCTGTCGGACCTAGTCCCTCGAAAAGTCCGGTCGTGTGTACGTGGCATTACAATCACTTTAAGCCCTTGTACACACGGTCGGAGATTCCGACAACCAAATCCGTCGGATTTTGTCCGACGGATTTTGTCCGAAACTATTGTATACACACGGTCGGACAAAGTTGTCGGAAAATCCGCCGTAATGACGTTATTTCGTTACGATGGGACTACGTTCATGCTAGTAGCCAATAGCTTTGGTGTAGGAATTTGATCTGAGCATGCGTGGCACTTTGTCCAATCGGAATTCTCTACACATGATCGGAGTATGTCCGATTGGAGCATTTTGTCGGAAAATATTTCCGGCAAGTTGTAAAAGTTGGTCCGACGGATATTCCGACGGAAACAGTCCGATGCAGACCACACACAGTCGGAATATCCGACAAAACGCTCCGATCGGACACATTCCGACGGAATCTCTGACCGTGTGTACAAGGGCTAAGACGCCTCTCATAGGGAATCAATGATTTACACGCGTCATGCATCATGAGCTCCCAATGTCGGAGCGTTTGTCGTACAAGTGTGAACCCGGCCTCAAAAAGGTTCCTGCACTAATTTGATCTGACTTTGGTCCTACTTCAGCCTATTGAATAATGTGAACAGGAGAAAGTTGTCGATTTCAGCTCTCAAAAAAGCATTATGACAGTGTTTATAAATAAAGTTTTCTCAGGCTACAGAAAGAAACAATGTAATTACTTTTGTATCATTCTGTTCATTCATCTGCAGCTCAAAAGGATACATTTCAATCTGCAGATAATGTCAGTTAAAGCAATCTTAAAAATAAAAATAAAATTGTTGTTTTTATTAAAATGTTTCTCTGTTTAACCCCTTATTAACCCTTAGTTTATGCTAATCAGCCCTAATTAACTCCATTCTCTTTATCCATTCCATTATTATTTTTCTGTTGAGTTTTTTTTTTTTTCCTTTTTTTATTTTAACCACTTCACCCCCAGAAGGATTTAACACCCTTAATGACCGGGCCATTTTTTTGGGATACGGCACTGTGACGCTTTAACTGACAATTGCGCGGCCGTGCGACGTTGTACCCAAACAAAATTGACGTCCTTTCCCCCCCCCCCTTTTTTCTTTTGGTGGTATTTAATCACCTCTGCGGTTTTTATATTTTCGTGCTATAAACAAAAAAAGAACGACAATTTAAAAAAAAACAATATTTTTTACTTTTTGCTATAGTAAATATCCAAAAAAAAAACATCAAAAACGAACATCTTCATCAGTTTAGGCCAATATGTACACATATTTGTGGTAAAAAAAAAAAAAATCGCAATAAGCGTATATTGTTTTATTTGCGCAAAAGTTATAGCATCTACAAAATAGGGGATATATTTATGAAATTTTTATTATAATTTTTTTTTTTTTTTACTAATAATGGCAGTGATCAGCGATTTTTAGCAGGACTGCGACATTGCGGTGGACAGATCGCACACTTTTGACACTTTTTGGGGACCATTAACATTTATATAGAGATCAGTGCTATAAATAGCCATCAGGCAGCCTCACTGCCAGGGGGTTAACGCTCGCAGTGATCAAGGGGTTAAATGTGTTCCCTGGGAGGTGTTTCTAACTGTGAGGGGAGGGGACTTGGAGGAGGAGAGAGATTACTGTTCCTAACCACTAGGAACAGACGATCACTCTGTGCTCCCCTGACAGAACGGAGATCTGTTTGTTTACATTGACAGATCCTCATTCTGGCTCTCTGTGGAGCGATCGCGGGTGGCCGGTAGATATCGTGGCCACCAGCCACACGCAACAGCTCCCCCGCCTTGCGGCGGGCACGGGCGCCTGCTATAGCTGGTAAAGGAACCAACGTACAGCTACGGCGATTTGCGGGAACGGGTCGACCCGTTGCAGTATAATGATGGCAGCTGGTTGCCAAGCGGTTAATACCATTAATATTTAAACTTTGCTGTTTTTGTTTGTTTTGTTCAATATTTTGTACACAAAAAAAGCTCAAAATTGAAATTTTGTTGTAAATAACTTTGTAATGCTTTGTACCAGAATCATAATTTTAGTGTCATTTTAAACAGGACAAAATATAGAATAAAATACACTTTTTATCTGCTGTAACAGTATTTTATTTTTTTTAAGCGTAACTCCACTTTTGTTGAGAAAAAAACATTTCCCCCCCCCGGGTGATCGATGTACATTGCACGGATTATAACAACCTTTGTTGCAGATTTCTACCTTTTGTTATTCTGAAGAAATCCATGTGTGTTTCTCTCTTCTCCTGTGCTAAATGAGTCTAAATGGAGTGATTTCATAATTATCAATCAGCTGTGCACCTGCAGGCCTCTAATGATGAAATCTGCTGGGCCTGCATCCCTTTAGACGTGTTCCTATTGGGAGTATCTCACCAAAAATGACATTTCTGTTGCAGGGGATGCCTAAAATCTAAAGTGTATCTTAGCGTAGACTTGTGGGGAAATCTTTGAGCCAATCACACAAGCAGGAAATGATGTTTCTGGGGGCGATCTGTACACACTCTGTGCACAGAATACCTCCAGGTAACTATATTGCATTTTCAGAAAATTGCCGATTGAAAAGGAAAGGTAATTTCTAATAACATTCAATTATAATAATATGATGTGTGTCCCAACTGTATATGCTATATTATTTTTCCTTTATTTGCAATTTTGTTTCCCCCACGAAAGTGTAGTTATGCCCTGTACAGACGGTCGGACTTTCCGACGGAAAATGTGCGATGGGATTGTGTTGTCGGAAATTGCGTTCGTGTCCATCTGACTTTTTCCATCGGAATTTCCGATACACAAAGTTTGAGAGCTAAAATTTTCCAACAACAAACTCCGATCATTTAAATTCCGATCGTGTGTAGGCAAATCCGATGCACAAAGTGCCGCGCATGCTTAGAATAAATTACGAGACCAAAGCTATTGGCTACTGGTCCTTTTATAGTCCAGATGTACGTGATGTATGTCACCTCGTTCTGAACGATCGGACTTTCTGACAACTTTGTGCGACCGTGTGTATGCAAGACGAGCTTGGGTCAAAATGTTGTCGTCGGAATGTCGGACCGTGTGTATGGGGCATTAGGCTTTAACCGCTTATGGACCGCCCCGCGCAGATATACTGCGGCAGGGCAGCCCTCCTGCATGAAATCACATACCTGTACGCGATTTCGTGTCTGGGCGAACCGCTGTGATTGGACACAGCAGGAGCCAATCAACGTGTAAGGCAGATCCGATGTTCAGCGACACCCAGCGATCGTTTCCGAGATAGGCAGAACTGCCCATGTAAACAAGGCAGATCACCATTCTGTCAGTGGGGAAGATGGAGATCTTGTGTTTCTGCTAAGCAGGGACATGAATCTCTGTCTTCCCCGAATCAAAGCAAACCCTCTCCCCCCCCCCCCCTCAACCACAGTTAGCAAGCACTCCCAGGCAACACATTTAACCCTTTGATTGCCCCTGATGTTATCCCCCTTTGCTGCCAGTGTCATTAGTACAGTGACAGTGCAATTTTTTAGCACTGATCACTGTATTGGTGTCACTGGTCCCCAAAAAGTGTCACTAATGGCCCATACACACGGCATGAAAATTGGATGAAAAATACCGCTTTCGACGCAATCATACCATAATTGAATCGTTAGTACAGAGCTTTCGAGAGCCGATCACGACAATCTGATATTATTAGATCGGACAAAATACATTTTTCCTCGTACAATACCAGATCGTCCGATTTTCATTTAGTCAGTACAGATGCCATCCGAAAATACAATACAAATACATTACAACACATGATATCACTTCTGATTTTTTTTTTTTCTGTCGTACGAGAATTTTCGTGACCTTTAGTAACCTATTCAATTTCTACTTGCGACTATTAAGCGAAAAAAGTCATGCGATCTGTTGTACGATATTTGGATCGTGCGTACGGGCCATTAGTGTCAGATTTGTCCGCCGCAATGTCGCAGTCCCGCTAAAAAAACGCTGATCGCCATTACTAGTAAAAGAAAATATAAAGTCCATAAATCTATCCCATAGTAGACGCTATAACTTTTTGCGTGAACGAATCAATATATCCTTATTGGGATTTTTTTTTTTTTTTTTTTACTAAAAACATGTAGCAGTATACATATTGGCCTAAACTTATGAAGAAATTCGATTTTTTTACTTTTTTTTTATTGGATGTGTTTTATAGCATAAAGTAAAAAAAGTTCCACTAAAAATCGCTGATCACCGCCATTATTATTAAAAAAAAATATATAATAAAAATGTAATTAATCTATCTCCTATTTTGTAGATGCTATAACTTTTGCGCAAACCAATCAATATACGTTTATTGCGATTTTTTTTTTTTAATTATTATTATTTTTTTTTTTACCACAAATATTTAGAAGTATACATATTGGCCTAAATGATGAAAAAATTTGTTTTTTTTTACGTTTTTTTTTTTTTTGGGGGGGGATATTTATTATAGCAAAGAGTAAAAAAAATATGAAATTTTTTTCAAAATTGTCGGGTTTTTTTGTTTATAGAGCAAAAAATAAAAACCGCACAGGTGATCAGATACAACCAAAAGAAAGCTCTATTTATTGGGAAAAAATTACATCAATTTTATTTATGTACAGGGTCGCACGACCGCGCAATTGTCAGTTAAAGCGCCGCAGTGCCGTATCGTAAAAAAATGGCCTGGTCATGAAGGGGTTGGGGGGGGTAAACCTTCTGAGGCTGAAGTGGTTAAAAACAATATATGTATTACTTTGTTATCCTAAATAATCACAAAGTTATTGCTGAATAAACGGTCAGAAACAGAATTGTAAAAATTGCTCTGGTCCATAAGTGGTGAACAGGCGTGAGAGGCAAAGCGGTTGAAGCGGAGGTCCGGCCATTTTAAGCGGAGGTCCGGCCATTTTTTTTTTTTTTTTAAAGTCAGCAACTACAAACACTGTAGCTGCTGACTTTTAATAAGGGCACTTACCTGTCCAGCGAGTCCGCGATGTCGCCCCCCCCCCCCCCCCAGGCTGATCCGTCCACCGCTTTCGGTTCTGGCGCCGCCATCCTTGCGGCTTCACTGCTCGTTTCCTACTGCGCATGCGCGAGTCGCGCGGCGCTTTGTGAATGGACGCCTGTCTACTGGGACACACATATCCCGGAAGACATCGCGCCCCCATCTCCCAGGAGACACCACGAGGGAGGACAAGAACCACAGAGTAGGAAAAGGCAGATTAGGATGATCTGCATAGCAACAGCCATTTCTTGTAAAAAAAAAAAAAAATTTCAAATGTTTTTTGATATTTTTAAAGGAGAGTGTTTATGTATTATTATTATTATTATTATTATTTTTAGGGTGGACCTCCGCTTTAAAGGGCGCCTTTCCTTTAGGATTGGCACGTTTACCAGCTTTTGTTTGGCCGGGCAGTGCCTGGAAATTTACTCGAGCATTAGCTAATATCTCTGCAGGGTGCCGGTAGCAAGAGAATATACAGGAAATGTCACACAGAGCCTAGGATTAGCCAGCAATGTGGACGCCTCGCAGTCATGTATACATAGGTGTAGAGCCATACCCCCTGCTGGGGAGCCACGTGACCGACCTCTGAGATCAGCACTGACGCTTACAGCAATGGGAAGACGTTTGGCTCGGTGTACGTCTACATTGTCCTGATACTTTGATCGATAAGGGCAACATGTAAATGTGAAATGTATCGGATTGTGAAAGATCAATATACTGTAAGTTGTATGAAAGACGAAAAATAAAATGCTTCTTTTCCCTGACCGGGAATCAAACCCGGGCCGCGGCGGTGAGAGCGCCGAATCCTAACCACTAGACCACCAGGGAAGGCTGAAAACCTATCATACACTGTGATAATCAGTATCCTTTCGGTATGTTCACTTTTAAACTTTTTATATTGAAAGTGGTGGCTGGTGGTCAAATTTTTTTTTCTGGGGGGGCAGCAAACAAATCTGGCCCCCTCACTCGCACTATTGCCCCACCCCCCCGCACGATTCATGACCCCCTTACCTTATATAGAGAGAGGTTTCGGGTGGGGTTGCCACCTTTTCTTCAAGCCAAACCCGAACACTTTAGCGGCCGCAGCGAGCAGTGGGTGTGGCCAAATGGTTCTGACATCATCGCCCTGCCCGCGAGTGATGCCAAATCTGCCCCAGACAGCAGCCCAGAGCTCTTGGACGCCAACAGATTTGCATATGAATATTATGGTTACTTGGCGAGCCACAGCCCGGTGTGAATAATGTGTCCCGGACACATGATTCAAAACCTTAACCGTCCGGGTGAATCCTGGTCAGGTGGCAACCCTTGGTACGGGAAGGAGGACGAGAAGTGCTGGGAGGAGGATGAGGTGGCGGTGCACTGCTGAATCAATCCAAGGTAGGGCTCTAGGAGAGACTGCTGCTGCTGGGGCTGATGCTTCTCCTCCCGGCTAAACAGGAGGTGGGTCCTGAGACCCGTCCTAAGCAGTGGCGGCTGGTGCTCAAATTTTTTGAGGGGGGCGCAAACAAATGAAACAATTCTGAAAAATACTGAAAAAAAAAATCAAATGCAGCCACTGTGCCCATCAAATGCCACCATTGTGCACATCAAATGCTGCCATTGTGTACATCAAATGCAGCCACTGTGCCCATCAAATGCAGCCACTGTGCCCATCAAATGCCACCATTGTGACCATCAAATGCTGCCATTGTGTATATCAAATGCAGCCACTGTGCCCATCAAATGCAGCCACTGTGCCCATCAAATGCCGCCACTGTGCCCATCAAATGCCACCACTGTGCCCATCAAATGCTTCCACTGTGCCCATCAAATGCTGCCACTGTGCCAGAACAAATGCCGTCACTGTGCCCGATCAAATGCAGCCATTGTGACCCGCCCTCTCGCTGATTGCCTGGTACTTACCCCATCTTGTTGATAGCGGCGAGCTGTGGGATGGTAGGGTGAGCAGTAGGTCAGGCGGTGGCTCCTGTGTTCTCCATTTGTCTCTTCTTCTTTCCTGCTAGGCATCCAATCGGAGCACCTGTGCCTTGAGCCAATCAGGTTACGGGTATTAGACCCATGCCTCCTGATTGGCTGAGAAGCGGTTCAGTGTTAGAAAAGCAATCTTTCCTTGTTCGCTGTGTTTGTTGAGCTGTGATGTGATTTTCCAATAAAAGAAAGTGGTCTTCTGAAGAGTGCGGCAGTCCAGAGCTTGTTTTTCGTCTGTTGCTACTGGTAATAGCCAGCACCTGTGGCTTCCCAGCCAAAGAGAACAGTTTACAGCCTGCATGTGTGCTCCTGGAGCGGTGAGATCCCTTCTCCTTCAAAACGGTTGGTGACCGCTGCTACAATCTCTATCCCCAAATCTTTTGCAGACCCAGCAATGCCTCTGCTCCAGACAGATGGAAAATAGGGATTTCATGGACAGGATTGGATGGGATAGCAGTGGGTGTCAGTGGACATAGAGGTGAATGAAATGTCCGATCAGGTGCACCTGAAAAACTGACGGGTGGACCTGATCGGCACGCCCATGCAAAAGGGGCCTTAGAGAAGAGGAAAGATTCCCCCAACACATAAATATGTTCATTTTACACTTCTTGTAGAACTAGACCCATATTAAATGAATGCCCCATCCCTAATTAAAGTAAATGCCCTGCCTCCAATGGCTTTCTGGACTTGCATTAAAAAAAAAGGTGTCCCTAAAAACTTTTTTGAAATGTTGGCAACTATGAGGGCCCTTGACCTAGGCAGGCATTGGCTTCAGTAAACAAGTGATTCGCTCTGCTTCTACACTGAAGCTGATACCCGCCCGGGTCAGAAGCCCCTCCCCTCTCCAAAGTATAGACTCGGGAAGTAAACTGCTAGCTGGAGGGAGATCCCGCAGCTCACAATGGGAGTAAAGGGTCCTGGATGAGTGGCAAGGGCTGCAGGATGGGGTCGGGGGGGGGCCCTTCATGGTTCTTGCATCGGGGCCCTGAAGGTTCTAGTTACGCCTCTGATCGGAAGCAACGTTCAGCGACGGCCATCTTGGTACACCCCACAGTCAGCCACAGTAAGGATACTGTGAGAAGGTGGCAAGCCAACATCTATTTACACCCACCAGAGTCTTGAATTTCACACTTATTTTTACCAGTCAACCACTTACGGACCATCCGCCACAGTCTTACTGCGGCAGGTTGGCTGGGCTGAACAAATTGATGTTACCTTACGTCGCTTTTCCTTTTGGCCACTAGGAGTGCGTGTCGCTGGAGGGGCGCTCGCCTGTGGGCACGATGACCGTCAGGCACCCATGATCGCTTGTGACAGAGCGAGAACCGGGATCTGTGTTTCTTTCAGGGAAGTAGAGACAGATCGTGTGTTCATACTAAGTATGAACACTGATCTCTCTCTCCTTCTAGACAGTCCCCTCCCCCAACAGTTAGAACACAGTGAGGGAACACAGTTAACCCCTTCCCTGCCAGTGACATTTATACAGTAATCAGTGCATTTTTATAGCACTTTATTGTTCTATAGTTGTCAATGGTCCCAAAAATGAGTCAAAACTGTCCAATTTGTCCACCACAATATCGCAGTCCTGATAAAAATCGCAGATCACCGCCATTACTAGTAAAAAAAATAAAAAAATAAAAATGCCATAAATCTATCCCCTATTTTGTGGATGCTATAACTTTTGCCCAAACCAATCAATATACGCGTATTGCGTTTATTTTGTTGTTTTTTTTTTTTACCAAAAATATGTAGAAGAATACATATTAGCCTAAACTGAGGAAAAAATTTGTTTTTTTGAAAAAGATCTGGGATATTTATTATAGCAAAAACTAAAAGATATTGTATTTTTTTTTTTAATTGTCCCTATTCTTTTTTTTATAGTGCAAAAAATAAAAGCCGCAGAGGTGATCAAATACCACCAAAAGAAAGCTCTATTTGTGGGAAAAAAAGGACGTCAATTTTGTTTGGGTACAGCATTGCACGACCGCGCAATTGTCAGTTAAAGCGACGCAGTGCCATATCGCAAAAAATGGCCTGGTCATTAAGCAGCCAAATCTTCCGAGCTGAAGTGGTTAACTGAGCTTATATATTGTAATACAGTGTTTTGAAATCCATGTTTTCATGTTAAATTTTAAAAGCAGCGGCAAGCTGATCTGACAGAACACCTCAATCCAACCCATAAACAGACATATCATATCACCGCTTAACTTCATTCCACCCCATAAACTCAGTCCAACTCATAAACCTAATCCCTTAACTTCAACCCACCACATAAACATAACCCTTTAACTTCAACCCAACCCATAAATTTATACCTCAACCTCAACTCTTAAACCTATACCCTCAACCTCAATCCAACTCATAAACCCAATCCCTTGACATCAACCCATCCCATAAACATAACCCTTTAACTTCAACCCATCCCATAAACGCATACCTTAACCTCAACTCATAAACCTATACCCTCAGCCTCAATCCAACTCATAAACCCAATCCCTTGACATCACCCCATTCCATAAACGTAACCCTTTAACTTCAACCCAACCCATAAACTTATACCTCAACCTTAACTCTTAAACCTATACCCTCAACCTCAATCCAGCTAATAAACCCAATCCCTTGACATCAACCCATCCCCTAAATGTAACCCTTTAACTTCAACCCATCCCATAAACTCATACCTCAACCTCAACTAAACTCATAAACCTATACCCTCAGCCTCAATCCAACTCATAAACCCAATCCCTTGACATCAACCCATCCCATAAACATAACCCTTTAACTTCAACCCATCCCATAAACGCATACCTTAACCTCAACTCATAAACCTATACCCTCAGCCTCAATCCAACTCATAAACCCAATCCCTTGACATCAACCCATCCCATAAACATAACCCTTTAACTTCAACCCATCCCATAAACTCATACCTCAACCTCAACTCAACTCATAAACCCATTCCCTTGACATCAACCCATCCTATAAACTCATACCTTAACCTCAACTCATAAACCTATACCCTCAGCCTCAATCCAACTCATAAACCTAATCCCTTGACATCAACCCATTCCATAAACGTAACCCTTTAACTTCAACCCATCCCATAAACTTACACCTCAACCTCAACTCAACTCATAAACCTATACCCTCAACCTCAATCCAGCTCATAAACCTAATCCCTTGACATCAACCCATCCCATAAACTCATGAATTTAAACCAACCCATGAACTTAAACCTTAACCCAACCCAAAACCTTAACATTTAACCCTGCCCTAAACCTAACCCTTAAGTGGAATCTATCCTCCGTCACTTGAAGTATCTGACAAAACATTCCATATTTATTTTGAAGGTATCCTTTCCTTGCAAGTTTCCCGTGTCTTGTCCCAGAATTCAAATTGGTGGAAGGAATGTTTTAATGTGTGAAAACTGCAAATGGATTCAAAACCAATAAAATATTGAAACAGTGGAAAGTTAAAAGGAAAATCATTTACCTTCGTTATACATGGCTGCCACCATTTTTAGGAGTGTGAGCGCTAGAAGCCTTATTGACTGTTCCATCGTGGCCGTCCTTCACACTGATATTTTATTTCCAGAAAGAATCCGAATCTTCCAAGCAGACAGCGGCACCTACGGAGGAAATGGTTTTCACAGCTGAAACCAGCACAATGAATAATTTGTTTCGGTCAGGGAAAGGAGACATTTTCTGCTAGGATAATCTGAAGAGAACACTATTAAAAATGCACGTATGCCTGAAATACCAGCTGAGTTTTACGAGACGGCTGAGAGCATCCTACAGAATTATTGGTCATATTGGGGTCGTCCCAAGGGCAAGATGCATAACAGCAAAGTAATTTGCTCATATGGGGCAAATCAACAGGTTTGTTTTAAAGCAGAGCTATAGGCAAAACTTATTTTTTTGGATAGATAATGCAAGGGAGGGCTATAACCCCTGTCAGTTTCTTTTTTGCCATGCCCCCCCCCCCCCACCCATAGCAGCACATATTCACTTTACAAGCTCCCCAATGCTTGTAAAGTAGTTCGACTCTACTCAATGGAGAGAAGAAAATACTTGTACTTCCAGTTATAAAGGAACATGTGGCTTATTCACTTTCCTATCACCAAGTTCAACCAGCATTAAAACTACAAAAAGATATGCACTGGCTGTTTATTGAGTAGTTGTGAGTAGGGATGAGCCGAACCCCCCCCCCCCCCTCCGTTCGGTTCGCATCCAGAACATGCAAACAGGCAAAAACTTTGTTCGAACACGCGAACACTGTTAAAGTCTATGGGACACGAACATGAAAAATGAAAAGTGCTAATTTTAAAGGCTTATATGCATGGCATTGTCATAAAAAAGTGTTTGGGGGCCTGGGTCCTGCCCCAGGGAACATGTATCAATGCAAAAAAAGTTTTAAAAACAGCCGTTTTTCGGGAGCAGTGATTTTAATAATGCTTAAAGTGAAACAATAAAAGTATAATATTCCTTTAAATTTCCTACCTGGGGGTGTCTATAGTATGCTAAAGTGGTGCATGTTTCCCGTATATAGAACAGTCTGAGTGCAACATTTTTTAAAGAAAAAAATTCATTTAAAAAGTAGTATATAATAAATTGTCCAATCCGGCAATACACATAAAAGTTCATTTATATAAATGGCATGGAATTTCCCCACAGGGGAACCCCACGCCAAAATTGAAAAAACAAAATGGCATGGGGGTCCCCCTCAAAATCCATACCAGACCCTTATCCGAGCACGCAACCTGGCAGGCTGAAGGAAAAGAGGGGGGACAAGAGAGTGCCCCCCTCCTGAACCATACCAGGCCACATGCCCTGAACATTGGGAGAGTGCTTTGGGGTAGTCGCCCCCCAAATCAACTTGTCCCCATGTTGATGGGGGCGAAGGGTCTCATCCTCTCAACCCTGACCCGGTGGTTGTGGGGGTCTGCGGGCGGGGAGGACTTATTGGAATCTGGAAGCCCCCTTTAACAAGGGGACCCCCCGATTCTGACCCCCCCCGTTTGAATTAGTAATGGGATACAAGTGTACCCCTACCATTTCACAAAAAAAGTGTCAAAAAAGACAAGAGACGGTTTTGGACAAGTCCTTTATTAATATCTTCTTCTTTCCCCGTCCGGCATCTTTCTTCGGCCAAACACTTTTTTATGACAATAACTTGCATATTAGCCTTTAAAATTAGCACTTTTGATTTCTCCCATAGACTTTAAAAGGGTGTTCCACGGCTTTTCGAATTTGCCGCGAACACCCTAAATTGTTTGCTATTTGGCAAAAGGGCGAACAGCCAATGTTGGAGTCGAACTCATGCTCATCCCTAGGTCTGCCGAATACCGTATAGTGAATGGAACCTGGGGAAAAACTGCGAAGCTGGTCTGGGGTCTGTGCTACACTATGCTGATGGAACATGCAACAAATATAAAGTAGGCTTTATCCCAATTCGGCTTCAAAAGTGAAAATACACTTTAAGAAAGACAAGGCAATTTTCCTTATATTCTGCTGGTTTATTTTAAATCACTTTATTTTTTCAGTACACCCTAAACTGATATTATTTCTATTCAACTTCTTGGTGATCACATAACACATATGTGCAGTGCAAGGAAGGTGGGCTTTAACATTCTCATGTTGTACATATGTGTTCATGTGGTTTAAAGGCTGCTGAGAAGGGATAGCAATGGGTTAAGTCAAAGAAAAAAAAAACACAAATAAACACATGTTTTGATTGAATGCTTTACCAGCTGTTTCTATTTAACAAAAAAAAGAACTCAAGGCTATTGGCCTGTGACTCAGCGCAAGAGGTTGGGACATTGCGTCCTGCCAGCAAGCTTATCGTAACTTATGTAATGCATGCAACATTGTTTCATGGGAAAGCTCAATGTAAAGTAATTTTATATCCTACAGCGGACCCTTGTAATTCTTACATTTACATTGCCTTGAAAAAGTATTCACACCCCTTGAAATTTTCCACATTTTGTCTTGTTACAACCAAAAACGTAAATGTATTTTATTGGGATTTCATGTGATAGACCAACACAAAGTGTCACATAATTGTGAAGTGGAAGGAAAATGATAAAAAAAATGTTTTACAAATAAATATGTGAAAAGTGTTGGGGGGGGGCATTTGTATTCAGTCAATAGTTTGTAGAACCGCCTTTCACTGCAATTACAGCTGCAAGTCTTTTTGGGGGTGTCTCTACCAGCTTTGCACAGCTAGAGAGTGACATTTTTGCCCATTCTTCTTTGCAAAATAGCTCAAGTTCTGTTAGATTGGATGGAGAGCGTCTGTGAATAGCAATTTTCATGTTTTGCCACCAGGGCTGTCTTTAATATTGATTGGACCCTGGGCAAAAATTTTCTTAGGGCCCCCCTTCCCCCATGCAATTTCACTCTCCACCTTCTCTGAGACATACAATAAATAGCAGCTAGACTTAAAATCAGTTTACTGTATCAGATCAGGCAGCGATTGCGATTGGTTGCCAGAGGTTACAGCATTTCATTACTGCTTACTGACTGGTTGCTAGAGGTTACCGCACTCCTTAAGGTTCACTGATTAGTTGGTAGAGGTTACAGCACATTTCTGCTTGTTGATTGATTGGCTGCTAGAAATTGCTGTACAGTAATACTGCTCACTGGTTGCTACAGGTTACAGCAGGGGGGCATGATATACCTATGAATGCTGCCTTTATTTACATATCAATGCAGTTGGCCTCAGCTGTTTACATATGCATGTCACTGCTATTTACATATGAATGCCAGTATTTACATGTAAACACGGGTTTGCAGATGAGTCATCTGTACACAACAATAGGGCAGAGCTGGGCAGCATTAGTAGCAGCACAGGACTAAAACTTCAAGGAACAAGGGAATGTAAACTGGGATAGTTGGCAAGTATGAGGCAGCTGCTTTGGGCCACACAACAATGACAGGGCCCAGGGCAGCTGCCCCTTTTGCCCTGCCTTAAAGACGGCCCTGTTTGCCACAACTGGATTTAGGTCTGGACTTTGACTGGGCCATTCTAATACATGAATATGCTTTGATCTAAACCAGGGTTCTCCAAACATTTTAAACAAAGGGCTGGTTTATTGTCCTTCAGAGTCTAGGAGGGCCGCACTATGTCCAGCAGGAGTGAAAATTTTCCTGGCATCAGTGGGAGTATTGCCACATTTGGTATTAGGGGAAGGAATAGTGCCCAGTCCTTGGTATCATAGGGAGCAATAGTACCCCCATTTTTGGTGTTAGTGAGAGAAATGGTGGCCCATTGTTGGTGCCAGGTGGCAGAATAGTATCTTGCATCAGTGGAAGGAATAGTGCCTCAAGGGCCGGAAAATGAAAGCAGAGGGCCACAGCTGCAGTTTGGAGACCACTGATCTAAACCAATCCATTGTAGCTCTAGCTGTATATTTAGGGTCATTGTCCTGCTGGAAGGTGAACCTTCGCCCCAGTCTCAAGTCTTTTGGAGACTCTAACAGGTTTTCTTCCAAGATTGCCCCGTATTTGGCTCCATCCATCTTCCCATCAACTCTGACCAGCTTCCCTGTCCCTGATGAAAAAAAGCATCCCCACAACATGATGCTGCCACCACCATGTTTCACAGTGGGGGTGTTGTGTTTAGGGTGATGTGCAGTGTTAGTTTTCAGCCAAGTAATAGCATTTTGCTTTTAGGCCAAAGCGCTCAATTTTGGTCTCATCTGACCAGAGGACCTTCTTCCACATGTTTCCTGTGTCCTCCACATGGCTTCTCGCAAACTGCAAACGTGGGGCTTCTTCTTGTCAAATTTGTTTATTGAATTTTAACAGTTAGCATACATAAGTACATATGGTGGCAGCAAAATAAAAGATCACATATATGGCAATAATATTGAGTTTTAGTTCCAACATAAACTAAAAGTAGTTTAACTAAAACAATTTTAACATGGATCTAACTACTCAAAAGATTGCATCATATGTTTTATAAGAAAGGATAAAACCAACTTAGACCCGGTTAATATAAGATGACAAGGAAAAGAAACTACACAAAAGAGAAAAGGCATAGAAATAGATGCCACATATAGAGCCACAGAGATATAGTATCTGAAAAATATAAGATGACCACAGAATTTAAAAAAAAGGTCTTAATTATTATCAACAGTATGGTTTTTAAATAAAATGTAAAGAAAAAAAAGAAAATTTATTATAGAGTCTAAAATCTTATACTACATATTGGAACTACAGTATGTGCAATTGGTGTAATGATGTAAATTGGTGTAATGGTGCAAGGAAATAAATGTTCTGGTGTCAGAACTATATAAAGAGTAAATTGAAAGAGGAAAGAGAGAGAGAATAGGGGGGGAATAGAAGAGAGAAAGAAGAGAAAAGAAAAAGTAATCTTAGGTATGAGAAAAAATAGATAGGGAAGAAAGAAATGAGAGGTAGTAGGGATCCCCGGGGTAGTACACATACCATGAACGCAGGGAATGGAAGTATAAATCGAGATTACCAAGGTCTTAGTAGGGAAGCATCAAAATTGGAATGTAAAGAGTGAGTCACCCAGGGATTCCATATATCAGTGATTCTCAACCAGGGTTCCTCCAGAGGTTGCTAGGGGTTCCTTCAGCATTGGGCAATTTCTGCCTCTTAGATAAGTTCCCACTGTTCCCAAGATCCCATTGATCCTTTTTAGCTATCTGTAAGAGGGTAATTCTTCCCAATGACCACAAGTGTAAGGACCATTCTTCCCAACGGCCATCACACTAATGTATCATGAATTGTAGATTTCGATTTTTTAGTAGGGGTTCCCCAAGACCGGAGAACTATTTCAAGGGTTCCTCTGTGTTGAAAAGGTTGAGAAAGGCTGCCATATATTCTCAAAGTTGGATATTTTATCTTGGGTTATAGCCTCTGTTTTGACATGGATCATTGTTTGATTGATTCTGTTTTTAGTTTCAGCAGTTATTAAGGAGCTATGGCAATTGTTTGTTTTGCGGCTGTAGTGATCTGTAATAGGAGTTTGAATTGGCAGTAGGAGAGACTGCCCAGTTTTAAGTTTAAAAGTGCTATTGTAGTGTTGAAATCCTAAGAAACTCATATTTCCAGAAATGTTTTGCTACTGGGGACAAACAGGACTTCTTATGGGTTTCTTTCAAGAATGTCTTTCTTCTTGTCACTCTTCCATAAAGGTCAGATTTGTGGAGAGACGACTAATAGTTGTCCTGTGGACAGATTCTCCCACCTGAGCTGTGGATCTCTGCAGCTCCTCCAGAGTTACCATGGGCCTCTTGGCTGCTTCTCTGATGAATGCTCTCCTTGCCCGGCTGGTCAGTTTAGGTGGACGGCCATGTCTTGGTAGGTTTGCAGTTGTGCCATACTCTTTCCATTTTCAGATGATGGATTGAACAGAGCTCAGTGAGATGTTCAAAGCTTGGGATATTATCTCATAACCTAACCCTGCTTTAATCTTCTCCACGATCTGACTGCTGTGTTCATTGGCCTTCTGGATGCTGTTTGTTCACTAAGGTTCTCTAACAAACCTGTGAGGGCTTCACAGAACAGCTGTATTTATACTGAGATTAAATTACATACAGGTGGACTCTAGTTACTAATTAGGTGACTTCTGAAGGCAATTGGTTCCACTAGATCAGCCTTTCTCAACCTTTTCAACACAGAGGAACCCTTGAAATAGTCTTCAACACAGAGGAACCCTTGAAAAAGTCTCAAACCCTTGAAATAGTCCAGTCTCAAGGAACCCCTGCTAAAAATGACTACAAAAAAAAGTCTACAACTCATGATACATTAGCGTGATGGTCAGTGGTACGCATGCCCCTTACACTTGTGGTAACTGAGAAGAATTACCCCCTTACAGATAGCTAAAATGATCAATGGTGTCACTGGAAACTTATCTGAGAGGCAGAAATTCGAATTTCTCAAGGACCCCTAGCAACCTCTGGAGGAACCCTGGTTGAGAAACCCTGCACTTTTTTAGTTTTTAGTTAGGGGTATCAGAGTAAAGGGGGCTGAATACAAATGCACACCACACTTTTCCACACCAAATGTTTATTTTAAAAAAATTGAAAAACCATTTATCGCTTTCCTTCCACTTCACAATTATGTGACACTTTGTATTGGTCTATCACAAAAAATCCCAATAAAATACATGAACTTTGTTTAGTTGTGACATGACAAAATGTGGGCATTTTCAAGGGGTATGAATACTTTTTCAAGGCCCTGTATAAATACCAGTAGAATGTAATCACATATTAAGACTTTGCAAAAAGAAATATTGTTAACTCCATCTATGGGCCCATTCATACCACAGCACATGTGTTACTGTGCTGTGCGCATAAGACAGGCATGCTGATGTAATCTGTAACATGCATTGAGCTACAGAGCTGCACTCTTAAAGTGGTTGTAAACCCTTACAAACCACTTTGACCTACAGGTAAGCCTAGATTAAGGCTTACCTGTAGGTCCAAGAAATATCTCCTAAACCTACATGGTTTAGGAGATATTTGCCAAAAGACAGGCACCACTGTGTACGGCGCATGCACTGTAGAAAAACGAAAGAGAAACCAAAGTGGCCGCCTTGCAACTGAATGCACTGTCCGTTCGTTTCATGAGCGCGAAAGATGGGCGAAATTTATTTGACACAACTACATATGCCTATGCCCTTTCTTCTTTGCGTCCACATAAGCTCCCAGAACATATGTTTTTCATTTAAAGATTGGGATTGAGGTTGAGTCAAGTACTCTTCTATTTAAATGATAATTAAATCCCTACGTCCACTTTTCCAGATGAAGTCAAATCGGCGAAACATGTTGAAATATTTGGACGTTTTATGTTGTATGTGATTACAGTACTTTCATTGTCGAAAATAGGGAATGTGTGTACACCTATGACTGATCAAACTGTATTCCTTACTTTTATATGTCTTCTTAAAATAAACAATTTATACTTTTTATATCAATCTTGAATTATTGTGTATATAGGGTACCTCCAAAGTCCCATATCCCCAATCTACCCTTTTCATGAATTTCAGGGATGTTGGTATCACAATGATTTTTGTTTGGAGCTGACCTCTGCCCACATTTTTGACTGCTCTGTTCTTGTATTGGGAATCTGTTGGGCAACGTAGTCTAATGCCACTGGTATGAAAGGGCTCTATACAATTCCAGTGGCAAATTTTGCCAGCTGCTAGCCTTATGCTGCCATTTCTACCTATGGCATTACTAACTCTGTATAATGCTGGTCTGACGAAGGAATGAATTGGTCATGCTCCGAAATGCAGTACCGCCCCCATGACGTCAGCTCCGGTCTATGCGTTCCAGCGTGGTTCTGAAAGTCCATCGGCCATCTTGCTTCCTTCTCCCTTTCCTGTCACAGCTGCGGGCCAGCTCTCCCTCCTACTAGAGGCGAAGGACTCTACAGGATGCCTATTATGCTGACTGAGATGCTCATTTGATCTACTACATTGTAAATGTTTTTAACCACCTTTTATGAACTCCTTAATACTGCACTTAGAAGCGCCTTCTGTTTTTCCTTTAGTTAACCCTGGTGCCCAACCTGTGGTCCCGGGGGCCACATGTGGCCCTTTTTCCACTTTTTGTGTCCCCCCACTGAGTTGGTGGATGAGAGTTCTGTGTCTGCTCCGCTGATGCAGAGTGGACACAGACACTGCCCACTCTCCTCTATGAGGCGGTCAAATGGAAATGGACTGCCTGTCTGTTTCAATCCAACTGTCATCCGATCCACCATCTGTTTTTTAGTGGACCAGGTCGGATACCGGTGGGTGGCAGCGGACACATATCCACTGACATCTGCAGTTCCATAGAGAAAAATGGAGGTTCCAATCAGGTCCGCCTAAAAAACTGACTTGATCAGAACATCCATGTGAAAGGGGCCAAAATCTTCTGCTGCATGTTCACAGTCTCTGAAAGTCTCCTGCTGCATGTTTAGTCTATGAAAGTCTCCTGCTGCATATTCGGTCTATGAAAGTCTCCTACTGCATGTTCACAGTCTCTGAAAGTCTCCTACTGCATGTTCACAGTCTCTGAAAGTCTCCTACTGCATGTTCATAGTCTCTGAAAGTCTCCTACTGCATGTTCACAGTCTCTGAAAGTCTCCTACTGCATGTTCATAGTCTCTGAAAGTCTCCTACTGCATGTTCACAGTCTCTGAAAGTCTCCTACTGCATGTTCATAGTCTCTGAAAGTCTCCTGCTGCATGTTTAGTCTATGAAAGTCTCCTGCTGCATGTTTAGTCTATGAAAGTCTCCTGCTGCATATTCGGTCTATGAAAGTCACCTACTGCATGTTAACAGTCTCTGAAAGTCTCCTACTGGATTTTCACAGTCTCTGAAAGTCTCCTACTGCATGTTCACAGTCTCTGAAAGTCTCCTGCTGCATGTTTAGTCTATGAAAGTCTCCTGCTGCACGTTCGGTCTCTGAAAGTCTCCTACTGCATGTTCACAGTCTCTGAAAGTCTCCTGCTGCATGTTCACAGTATCTGCACATCCAGAGTGCATTAAACAAGCTTTAAAACAAACCTTCACTGACCGCTGTAGCTGCAGGCACTATGGAGCAATTTATTTTACAAGTTCACAATGGAAACAGTGAAGTGATTCAAGCACTCTGCTTCCCCCCATCTCCTCTTTCTGTAGAGTTGCTCTGTGTTTACAATAGGGATTAGAAGGCTGGCTGGCAGGCTGCCATGAGGGATGAGCTGAGCTACAGAGAAAATAATTCTGCTGGGAATTTCGAAAATGAATTGCACGACAGTGTCTGCAACTACAGTGGTGAGTGATGGCTTATTTCCAATCTTGTTTACGGTTTGTCATAAAAGTAAGTAAATATTTGGCTATCCCATAGCCTGGCCACAATTCTACTTTAAATACATAAATTACCTTAAAGTGGAGTTCTGCCAATTTATTTATTTTTTTAAAGTCAGCAGCTACAAATACTGCCACTGCTTTTAAAATATGGGCACTTACCTGTCCAGGGCGCCCGTGATGTTGGCACCCAAAACCGATCTGTCCCTCGTCTCTCGGGTGGAGGCACCGCCATCTTCGGCAAGGGAATCAGGAAGTCACAGCCTGTTTCCCTACTGCACACTGGTCCCTGCTGTCTTCTGGGACCTTGGTGTCTCCCAGAAGACAGTGAGGGGGGCTCGAGGAGGCGCCAGATATAGCATAGATAGCCGCAGATACTGCGGCTATCTATGCCTGGAAGTGGGAGCAAATACCTGGATTATACAGGTATCTTCTCCCCCTCCCCCCTGAAAGGTGCCAAATGTGATACTGGAGGGGAAGAGGATTCCGAAAAGTGGAAGTTCCATTTTTGGGTGGAACTCCTCTTTAAATTTGAAACGTGTGAACTGTCGTACATTTATTCAACAAGTAGAGCTTTACAAAGTCTGTACCACTTTTTTTTTTTACTAAAACACGTTATTTTTTTAGCATGTGGTTTGACAACCACTAACACCCACTTCCAGCTTCCTGCAGAAAGATAAATATAACATGGTCTACTGGCTCTGGTTCCATTGTATGCTGGGATCAGATCCAAGAGCGGCACCAGTTTATTCTCAGACATCAAATATTGCTGTGTAAAGGAAAGTAGAGACAAGCAGTCATTGTCATCAGAATTTTCACCGAACATAATGAAACCTGCAGTCATTCAGGTTTCAAATACAGTGAAGGTGACTATAACTACACTTTCCTGAAAATAACTAGGCAAGTATGTTTCTTATGCCACATACGCACGACCGGACTTTTCAATGGACTAGGTCCGAAGGTCTTTTTGGCAGAGTTCCGACTGACTTTCCGAACGAACGGACTTGGCCACACACAAGCACACAAAAGTCCGACAGATTCGAACGTGATGACGTACGACCGGACTAGAATAAGGAAGTAGCCAATAGCTGCCCCAGCGTCAGTTTTTGTCTGTCGGACTAGCATACAGACGAACTGAGTTTTTTGACCGGACTCGGACATTTTCTAAATCTAAAGTCTGTTTGATTTTTAGACAGCAAAGGTCCGATGAAGCCTACAAACGATCGAATTGTCTGGCGGATTTGTCCGTCAAAGTCCGGTCGTGTGTACGCGGCATTAGAGGGACTTAACACAGCGTTCCCATAGTGATTTTTTATTTTTTTTTCTTCAAAACACATACACACATGTTCAGCAAATCCAGCATTGTCCTACTGAAATTCTCAAAAAGGCCACCACATGCTGGGTCCCATGCCACCATCTTCTTCACTTATGTCATCAAGGGGCTGGATATCTTTTCTGTTTTCTTTCAGCCGTCTCCCTGATGACTTCCTGCTGCTACCCGAAAGCCCCTATGGATGCATAACGTGATTATCATAGGAGGCTTCAGGCAGCTGGGGACATCATTCTTGCCTAGGTGAAAAAGGTAAATGGACTGGACATGCTTCCACAGAAAAAAGGAATTACCTCCATCAAAAAAAAAAAAATCTTAAAAAGGAGGAGATAAGGAGCAATAATTTTGTAAGAAATAAAAGGAAGCACAGGTTCACTTTTGAGATTTTTCTATTTCCCTGATGTTTTCTAGAAAATCATGAAATTTTACCAAAATCTTCCATTGAATGAATTGGAGTCAATGGAGAAATCAAGGTGGTTGTTGGTGTTTTTTAAGGGCGCAATAGGCTTTAAGTCACTTCTAAAGCAGCCCACACATTAGGAATTTTTTTTATGCAACCAGCTGGTTAAACAAAAGAAAATGCCTCGATTTCCCTATCCGATTCACATTTAATGTCATCACAATACAATTATCGGTGTTACCATCTATAGACGGTGGCACTGATCATTCAGGAAAAAAACAACAGGCAACAAGGAGTGTTCTTCTCACTGATCACCAATGTAAGGAGCATTCTTCTCACTGACCACCAATGTAAGGAGCATTCTTCTCACTGATCACCAATGTAAGGAGCATTCTTCTCACTGACCACCAATGTAAGGAGCATTCTTCCCACTGATCACCAATGTAAGGAACATTCTTCTCACTGATCTCCAATGTAAGGAACATTCTTCCCACTGATCACCAATGTAAGGAACATTCTTCTCACTGATCACCAATGTAAGGAACATTCTTCCCACTGATCACCAATGTAAGGAACATTCTTCTCACTGACCACCAATGTAAAGAGCATTCTTCCCACTGATCACCAATGTAAGGAACATTCTTCCCACTGATCACCAATGTAAGGAACATTCTTCTCACTGATCACCAATGTAAGGAACATTCTTCTCATTGACCACCAATGTAAGGAGCATTCTTCTCACTGATCACCAATGTAAGGAACATTCTTCTCACTGATCACCAATGTAAGGAGCATTCTTCTCACTGATCACCAATGTATGGAGCATTCTTCTCACTGATCACCAATGTAAGGAACATTCTTCCCACTGACCACCAATGTAAGGAACATTCTTCTCACTGATCACCAATGTAAGGAACATTCTTCCCACTGATCACCAATGTAAGGAACATTCTTCTCACTGATCACCAATGTAAGGAACATTCTTCCCTCTGATCACCAATGTAAGGAACATTCTTCCCACTGATCACCAATGTAAGGAACATTCTTCCCACTGATCACCAATGTAAGGAACATTCTTCCCACTGATCACCAATGTAAGGAACATTCTTCCCACTGACCACCAATGTAAGGAACATTCTTCTCACTGATCACCAATGTAAGGAACATTCTTCTCACTGATCACCAATGTAAGGAACATTCTTCCCTCTGATCACCAATGTAAGGAACATTCTTCCCACTGATCACCATTTTAAGGAACATTTTTTTCACTGACCACAAATGTAAGGAACATTCTCACTGATCACCAATGTAAGGAACATTCTTCCCACTGACCACCAATGTAAGGAACATTCTTCTCACTGATCACCAATGTAAGGAACATTCTTCTCACTGATCACCAATGTAAGGAACATTCTTCCCTCTGATCACCAATGTAAGGAACATTCTTCTCACTGATCACCAATGTAAGGAACATTCTTCCCACTGATCACCATTTTAAGGAACATTTTTTTCACTGACCACAAATGTAAGGAACATTCTTCTCACTGATCACCAATGTAAGGAACATTCTTCTCATTGATCACCAATGTAAGGAACATTCTTCTCACTGATCACCAAAGTAAGGAACATTCTTCTCACTGATCACCAATGTAAGGAACATTCTTCTCACTGATCACCAATGTAAGGGGCATTTTCCCACTGACCACCAATGTAAGGTACATTATTCCCAATGACTAACAATATAAAGAGGATTCTTCCCACTGATTGGCAATGTAAGGAACATTCTTCCTACTGAACACCAGGGAACTGGTTTTACTGTAGTAAGGGCTCCCCAAGAGCTGACAATTATTTTAGTGGTTCCTCTGGGGAAAAAGTTGAGAAAGGCTGCTCCGTCTGAATAGTAAACTATTTGGATTGGGCTTTGAATGAGAGTTGGATTTCCAAAGAAACATCATAGTTGATAAATTAAGCATGTGGTTAACTCCACCAAAAGCTATTTTGGCTTACGTTTGGCTACAAAATCCATTTATTTTGTCTTCAATCATTTTGAATAATGCTTTTGTTAAAGAATCAGTGGCATATACAGTATATTCAATAAAGGCAGAAATACAGAATAGTCTTAAAGTGATACTAAATGATATCTTTTTACTCCAAATATAATCCAGACACATCCGCTACTTAATTTCCCTGTAATCTATTTTTCATGAAATCTTTTGTATCTATGTTTTTCTGCTTCCTCAGTAAGCTCCTGGACTATTCCCCCCTCAACTCCATGTGTTTGGAACAAGCAGTGCACATTAGTTGCAGTCATGCACACTGACACTACAAATCCTATAGTACAGGGGTCTCCAAACTTTCTAAACAAAGGGCCAGTTTACTGTCCTTCAGATTTTAGGGGGCCTAGACGTTGGTCTCAGTGGGAAAACAGTAACCCATCATTGGGGTGAGTGGGAGGAATAGTAACCCATCATTGGTTTGAGTGGGAGGAATAATGTCCCATCATTGGTGTCAGTGGGAGGAATAGTGACCAATAATTGGTGTGAGTGGGAGGAATAGTGTCCCATCATTGGTGTCAGTGAGAGGAATAGTGTCCCATCATTGGTGTGAGTGGGAGGAATAGTAGGAATAGTAACCAATCATTGGTTTGAGTGGGAGGAATAGTGCCCCATCATTGGTGTCAGTGAGAGGAATAGTGATCAATCATTGGTGTGAGTGGGAGGAATAGTAACAAATTATTGTTGTGAGTGGGAGGAATAGTAACCCTTCATTGGTGTCAGTGGTAGGAATAGTAGCCAATCGTTGGTGTCATTGGGAACAATAGTGCCCCATTGTTGGTGTCAATGGGAGGAATAGTTCCAAATCATTAGTAGTGGGAGGAATAGTAACCCATTATTGGTGTCAGTAGTAGGAAAAATAGTGCCCCATCCTTGGTGTCAGTGGAAGGAATAATGCCCAATCATTCATAGTGGGAGGAATCCCATCACTGGTACTGTACCAGTAGGAAGAATAGTGCCCCATCGTTTGTGTAAAAATAGCAACAATAATGCCCAATCATTGGTAATAGTGGGAGGAATAGTACCCCATCATTGGTTTTAGTAGGAAGAATGGTGCCCCATCATTGGTGTCAGTGGGAGGAATAATACCCAATTGTTGGTAATAGTGGGAGGAATAGAACCCCATCACTGGTTTCATTAGGAAGAATGGTGCCCCATCATTGGTGTCAGTGGAAGGAATAATGCCCAATCATTCGTAGTGGGAGGAATCCCATCACTGGTACCAGTAGGAAGAATAGTGCCCCATCGTTTGTGTAAAAATAACAACAATAATGCACAATCATTGGTAATAGTGGGAGGAATAGTACCCCATCATTGGTTTCAGTAGGTAGAATGGTGCCCTATCATTGGTGTCAGTGGGAGGAATAATACCCAATTGTTGGTAATAGTGGGAGGAATAGTACCCCATCACTGGTTTCAGTAGGAAGAATGGTACCTCATCATTGGTGTCAGTGGGAGGAATAATGCCCCATCATTGGTAATAGTGGGAGAAATAGTACCCCATCATTGGTTTAATTTGAAAGAATAGTGCCCCATCCTTGGTGTCAGTGGGAGGAATTATGTCTTGAGAGAAACCGTGCCCCAAGGCAAGCAAAGAGCCACAGGGTGAGAGAGGGTGACAATGATCCTACATAAAGCGAGATCATGAAGAATGAATGTAGCCACCCTCTAACGCAGTACCCAACTCCAGCCCTCCAAGGCGCCCCAACAAGTCATGTTTGCAGGATTTCCCTCAGATAAAATGGCTGTGGTAATTAGGAAGGCAGTGAACTTGATCAAATCACCTGTGTAAAATAATGGAAAGCCTGAAAACATGACCCGTTGGGGCACCATGAGGACTGGAGTTGAGGAACACTGCTCTAACAAAGTCCGATCACAGCAGCAAAAAAAAAGGACTGTAGAGATCTGGAGACAGCTGAAAGCAATAGAAGGTACTTTTTTGAGTTATATACTGGAATTGATTTCTATTTCCTAACCAGAGTTTAGTGTCACTTTAAAGTTCCGTTTGTTGGAAAATTTCTAACATGTTTGTTAATAGCACCATCCACAGATATGTTACAGATATAGTTATAAAATGTACATGGAATGTCTGACAGAGCCCCTTATATAAACCCACCGTCATCTTCTCTTACCGGCTTTTATAGAGTCGGGTAACTTCAGCCCCGGGCAGTCATAGAATTGCTGCGTACGACCGGACAACTGATCTTGTAGTCCAGATGTTCAGACGTCTGGATCCCGGCAGACAGTTACTTCTTCTATAGAGTCATACTAGAAAAGTGGGGAGGACTTGGGGTTGGAGGAGGAGATGGAAGTTTGCCAAACAGCAGCTAGGCTCTGTCATTTTGGTGATATGGAAAAGCATCATTGAGCAGACCCGGGCAAAGGCCACGCTCCCCTTTAACGGTGCGCCGCCTTCTCCTACAAAGCCTAATTGAAAAGAATGTCTTACAGTTTTCCAAGCAAGAAAGTTTTTCCTAAACCATAGAACATGTGGTCTATGTTGTTTAGCAGGCAATTTATAGATGTATTATTGTTACTAAATCAGATTTATATAGAGCCAACCTGTTGTTCAGTGCTTTACAATATAAAGGGAGACAGTGTAGTTACCATACAATTCAATATGGGAGAGTTAGGAGGACCCTGCTTTTGAGAGCTTAGTAGAGAGAAGTGATATGAAAGTTGGGAAGAATGAGTTGATGATGAAGGTAAAAATTCAGTAGTTGTTTAGAAGTGGCATGGGCTTTGCTGAAGAGATGAGTTTTTAGGGATCTTCTACAGGTGGACAGCATAGAAAATGGACGGACAGTAGATTTTTTTCCATAGCGGCTGGTCAGCTGCTAGATCATTCTTATGCCACGTATACATGACTGGACTTTCCGGCAGAAAAGGTGATGACGTACAACGGGACTAGAAAAGGAAGTTCATTGGCCAGTAGCCAATAGCTGCCCTTGCGTCGTATTTGGTCCATCGGACCAGCATACAGACGAACGGTTTTCCCGATAGGAATTGAGTCCATCGGACAGATTTGAAACATGTTCTATTTCTAGGTCCGTCGAAATTGACAGATCCCTGTTTTGGCTCTTCGTGGAGCGATCACGAGTGGCCGGTGAATCGGCACGCCACATGAATCGCCTCCAACGTCACTCTGCAGGCATGCGCACACCTGCCATTGCTCGTAAATCGGCTGACGTACACCTATGGAAATTCGCACAGCCATGCCGGCCTGCAACAGTATAATGACAGCTTCCGGTCAGCAAGCGGTTGAGGTTAACCTGTCACAAACCTGGGTATAATTGAATTTGACACATCATTTTCCTTAAGAGGAAATTCTCAATCCAGTATCAACTCGGGTAGGGAGGTCACATCAGGCAGCTCAGGAGGATGTGCTTCCATACACACTAGGATGTTAAGGACCTTACCATTCTGAATGGAGGGACAGGATCGCGAGTGGTGCTGAACACCGCATTCGAATCGGGGCCTGCAATTTGCGAGTCCTTCTTTGGGTTTTAGTGACTTGGGTTTTGGTTTCACTTTGGTGGTGGGTTGGAGGGAGTTACATTTGGCTTTTGTTACTGCCTGCTCTATTTTTTCTAAAATACCTTTGTCTGGAAAAGCCTATCTTCTGAATCCTCAATTAGCCATCCACTACCTTAGGCTCTGGTTCATAATTGCTAGGGTGGTTGCAAACTCAAGTTATTTGTTTCTGTATCGGTCTACTTTCAGAGATACCTTTGTCTGGTGTAACTCTCCTTTTGAATTCCCAATTAGCCCCATGCTGCCTCAGGCTTGGGTTAATTACCACTTGGACAGGTGCAACCTAAGATATCTTACGTGCATGCAAAGTTGGTGTATTTTTCCAAAGCTGGCTTCTTGTGGAGCTTCTGATTTGGGATATAATTTTGTGACCTGTTGTGACCTGTTTGGGTCTACCTTTCACATTTAGAGACTGAACTTAGAACTCCTAGTGTAGAGCAGGCTGCTAGGTAAATTTAGTTTGGCTTCCTTGTAATCAGTAGAGCAGGGATTGATTATTTAGCATTGATTAGTATTTCACAAGCTGCTGCTCTGTTACTTCCCACTGTTTTCTAGAGGATTCTAGAACTATAGTGGGAGGAAGAACAGAGCAGGCAGTCTGAGTATTTATGGGACTCCAGCCAATCCCTGGGGAGGTGTACCCAGAAGGTGGTGAGATGGCCCATAAATAGTCTGAGGCCTGACTCTGAGCAGCTAGTGCAGTCAGTGTCCCCAGGTCCTGCCCTGCTGGAGGTGATCCCTGTGCACAGGCTCTGCCTCTGAGGCAGAATTCTGGAAGCATCCATCAGGAAGGCTCTGAGGTCCTAGCTAGGCTTAGCTGGGGAGCCTGTTTGCAAGCTTAATTCCAGGGATCAAGTTGGGTTTGGAGGAGCTCACTGGAGAGAATCAGGAGGAAGTTAATGGGGAGGCCAGCTGTCTTATGGTGGTGTGAGTCTACATCTACCTCACTAGGAGGAGCCTGCTGGAAATTGGCATGAGGCAACTGATGATCCTTTGGGATGTGAGTAAGCAACCTCATTACTGAGGAGTCAATGACTGTGTGTTGCTTTTAAACTCTGGATGGGGTACCAGTCACTATCAGCTTAGAGATCCTGTGGAACTTTCATCTCAGTATTGTGCATCAGAAAGCTAAGGAATCCTCAAGTTGTCAAAGCTTTGGTTATCCCATGCTCCCCTTCCTATACTAGTTCATTGTTCCCAATAAAAACTCTAAAAGGAATCCCTTGATTGCTTCTTTGAGCCAGAAGAGGAATGAGGAAAATATTGTGTGCCTGGCTGAGTGGGATCCAAGGGGGAAATAACTGCAATTACCAGCATCTCCTAAGGAGTTGTGCTACACATATATGGATCTAAATTCGTCTGGTTCAGCAGGTACAGGACAAATTTCTATTCATGTATAGCCCCTGTGGTTGAACAGAAGTTGATTTAGTGATCGGTTTTTGTT
Source organism: Lithobates pipiens (assembly GCF_037356315.1). Taxonomy (NCBI): domain Eukaryota; kingdom Metazoa; phylum Chordata; class Amphibia; order Anura; family Ranidae; genus Lithobates; species Lithobates pipiens. The sequence goes on from NW_027507685.1 coordinate 242,814,574, forward strand.
CAACCTCCCTGTTAGAAAACAAAGTGTTCTATCAATGCTGCAGGCTATAGACTGCACCACTGATCTGTGTAGTCTGACGGTGACGAAGTCTCCCCATTGTCTGAATACAAAGACACAGAAGGGAGGATTCCCCCATCCACCTCAAATGTGTGAAAGCGGGAATCTAGTCTGCTTTTTTTTTTGTTCAACCCACTGTTTGAACAAAAAAAAGGACTCATCTATAGCCAGCCTTTGTCCCTCCCCTCGGTAACCCTCCTTGCACAATTACTTTGGAGGAGAAGGTTGAAAAGGCTATTTCCTCTTCTGACTTCTCTATGGAGGAAGGGCAGACCATTGTATCTTCTATTGAACCTGGCGGAGATGCGTGACCTTATAGATTTTTATTACAGGCTTTTGTGGTTCCGAGCACCCTACCCTTCCCCCTTCGTTCCCATGGTTCACGGGGTTCCTAACCTGCAAGTGAGTCCTACTCCCCATGTGCGGACTCCTCTCTTCTCAAGTCAGGGGTTTGTTAGCAGTTGTAACCACCTGCACCCAAGACATTTGGATATATCTACCTTTGACCGTTTCAGGTTTTCTGACCCGCCATCTTCTCCGCTACACTCTGATGTATCTATGTTATCTACTTTGCTGTGGGCAGTTAGCCCTTCCTGTTTGTTGCCACTTTCCTTTGCCCCCTTCAGTCTTTGCTATATTCAGGGACCATCGCCATAGTAGGGTACCCATATAACTTCTTCTTAAAGCGGAGGTCCGCCGAAAAAAAAAATATTAAAAGCCAGCAGTTATAAATACTGCAGCTGCTGACTTTTAATATATGGAAACTTACCTGGTGCCATCCTCCTTCCCTTCTGTGCCAACCTCCTTCCCTCTGGTGCCATCCTCCCTCCCTCCGGTGCCTTCCTACTTCCCTCTGGTGTTGTCCTCCTTCCCTCCAGTGCTGTCCACCCTGGTGCCATCCTCCTTCCCTTCGGTGCCATCCTCCTTCCCTTCCGTGCCATCCTCCTTCCCTCCGGTGCCGGTGCCATCCTCCTTCCCTCCGGTGCCATCCTCCTTCTAGTGCCATCCTCCTTCCCTCTGGTGTTGTCGTCCTCTGGGTCCCCCTCTGTGCTCCGCTGGTCCTCCTCCGGCCCCTCCCAGATCTGTCAGGATGGAGAGACGAGGAAGGAGTCGGTAAATCTGTCATTTACCATCTCCTCCCTTCTCCAAATGCACAGAGTCAGTGCTCACTGACTGTACATTTATACATGAGCATCGTAATCAATGTTTATGATGCTTCAGGTTATGAATGGAGAGGAGCCTCTGTCTCCTGTCCATTCATCTTCAAAGCAGCTGAGGCTGGAGACTGGGGAGACTGGGGAATCTGTGTCTTCAGTTCTTTTCTGTGTCTCAAAGGGGTGATCTCTCACCAAAGCCCCCCCCCCCCCCCCAACAGGGCTGACAAATCAAAATAAATTAAAAAAAGAGAGAATAATAAATAATTAAAAGTAAATTTGTAAAAAATAATAAAAGATAAAAAACACTGATACTGTCCACTTTTTTACAGCATTGTAAAAAAATAAAAAAATAACAAAAAAAATTATGAATTGTAAAAAAAAATAAAAAAAAAAATTGTAAAAAATTATAGTGGAAAAATAAATTAAAAAAATGTCTGACACAGTCCATGCCTCATCAGTGCCACCTATCAGTGCCCATCAACACTGCATATTAGTGCCACTATCACAAGACATTAAAAAAAGTATTGGTAATCGGTATCGGCGAGTACTTGAAAAAATGTATCGGTACTTGTACTCGGTCTTAAAAAAGTGGTATTGGTGAAACCCTAGTAAATGCTTTGCAAAATATTGCTTTGTACACTGTACAGAAGCCAAAGCCCATGAGAACAAAGCTATAGAAGCTCCATAAGCCTGCACTGTATTCTAACAACCCTTTCTAAAAAAAAAAAAATTAGACCTGTTCTTACATTCCATCTGAAAATGCCAGTCTTCTAGTCTTCATGCTTATAAAGGTAAAATTCAGCTAAATTTCTCACAAGTCTCTGTGGCGCAATCGGTTAGCGCGTTCGGCTGTTAACCGAAAGGTTGGTGGTTCAAGCCCACCCAGGGACGGTAAATTTTTTATTTTTTTCCTCCATCTGCCTAATCAGAAAGAAGCGTGCAATTTACCCACATATCACTCTGTTGGACACATTTTTAATTAAGCTCAGTTAATGCTTCATTTAATTTAACCATTTTGCTGCCAGGGCTTTTTTTTTTTCATTTTGTGTACACATGTAAAAATGCACTACTTAACCCTAGTGGACATCAATTGACGTCCTGGACTTTAAGAGGTGAAATCTGAATGATTCTTGAGCTGCTTGATTGTTTTTACAGACAGCAGGAGGGGACACCCCCCCCCACCCCCTCTCTCGCCGTTCTTCGGTGCTTCTCCCGTTTCACCCTTGTGATCGGGGAGCTGGAGAATGAATTAGCCGGTGTTCTGGCAGATAGTGTCCTGCCATCATATAGTGTCCGAAGAAGCTTCGGAAAATCTCCGAAGATGAACGGTGCCTGCGCCATGAGTGGAGGTGGTAGCTCCACCATCCAAGCGGACATAGGGTTGGGAAAATTAGAGGGCCCCTAGCGGGCAAGCTTCGCTCGCCATGCTTCGGGCTCGGCCTCGCTGCGCTTGGCTCTTTTATATTCCTACTCTATGTCCACTTGGATGGTGGGGGATAGAACCTGGACTCACGGCGCAGGCGCCGTTCATCCTCAGCTATTTTCGGAATCTCTGTGTGCTGTTTTCCTGGCCATGCGCAGTACACACCGGACACTATCCGATGGGGGACCATATATGATAGGACACCAGCGGTGATTTGCCATAGAACTAATCGGGTACCGGATGGTCCCGGGCCATCTCTATGACCCTCGGAGGCCAGGAGCGACGTCATCACATCAGTTCTGGAGGCGGAAGATGTAAACACTGCCTTTTTTTATTTGGAAAGCAGAGATCGCTTTTCACTTTTATTTTGATCTCAGGCTTTCCAGCATAGAGGAGAGATGTGGGGACTTATAGACCCCATATCTCTCCATAAAGAGGACCTGTCACACACCATTCCTATTACAATGGATCTTTGCTATCCTTGTAATAGGAATAAAAGTGATCAATAAATAAAAAAACTTTTTTTAAGGGAAAGTGTAAATAAAAAATAAAGTTTTGAAGCGCCCCCATCCCCTCGTGCTCGCACACAGAAGCGAATGCATACGTAGTTCGCGCCCGCACATGTAAATGGCATTCAGTCCACACATTTGAGGTATCGTCGTGAATGTTAACGCAAAAGCAACAATTCTAGCACTAGACCTCCTCTGTAACTCTAAACTGGTAACCTGTACATTTTTTTAAGTGCAGCCTATGGAGATTTTTAAAGCGGAGTTCCACCCGGAAATTATTTTTTTTCATAGTCAGCCTCCTCTAAACCTATAAAAAAAAACATTTTGAGGAAAACATTTTTTTATACTTACCAAAAATCTCCCTGTTGCTATGTAGTCCACCTAATCTGTCACTTCCTGGTCCGCGGAGCTCCCTCGTCACTTCCTCCCTCGCCTGTGGGCAGTACTGTGATCAAAAATTGCGTTATTTCCTGACAACAAAAGACGCGGTTTAAGGCAGATCACATCACCGTGTTTATCTGTGTTGCCATAACAATGGGGCAGGGCCTTCCTCCGTCGCTGCCCATTGCTATGGCAACTTTAGAAACAATCGGCGCTACGGGCGCTGGTGAATCGCAAATGCGCGAGACCGAGAGGTGCATGCTGGTTGCCCAGCATGCACCTCTCCTACGCTTATCCAGGAAGAGTTATCGATTGTGGGCATGTGAAGCCCAATCACGATGGGAACGGCCACAATAGGAGAGAAAAAACATTTTTATTTTAGCAACATCCATTATTAAAATTATATAATTGTTCTTTAATTTAATAATTAAATATTAATTAATAATTAATCATGCTCCGATCAATTAAAAAAAAAATGTGGCCGGAACTCCGCCTTAAGTACCGAAGTGAGGCGCCATTCCACAAGTGTGCGCAATTTTAAAGCATGACATGTTAGGTATCTATTTACTCTGCATAACATCATCTTTCACATTGTACAAAAAATGGCTATGGGCGCACTGGTCAAGGGGGAGGAGCCAGAGGTGCCGCTGTGATACCAGAGAAGAAGAGGATCAGGGCTGCTCTGTGCAAAACCATTGTCATGTTTGCTATTTAAAAAAAAAAAAAAAGTTATGCTTTTAATATCACTTTAACTGAAAATGATTGCTTTAGAATCATCGCTCTCACCACAGCGTGTTCAGCGATACCTAAAATGTACGGCACAATACTTTTCATATATAGGCGCCCCTGATGTGCCCATTGACATTCATATGTCTGTGTATGTGGGGGTGTAGGGCTTTGCAAACGATTTTTTTTTTTTAATTCAATTTAACTTTCATTTTTTAAGCTTTTTACTTAACTTTTTTTTTTGATTATTATTATTGATAACTGAATTTCTATCACATAGGAGGCTGAGCATAGTACAAGCGGCAGGTTCTCTTTAAAGAGACATCAAGAATCTGTTAGAACCCCCTAATGTCACCTCTGCATTTCATTTAGCTGATCAGGCACGGATTAAAATAAAAAAAATGTAAATAAATTTAAGCAATGTTTGTGCATTTAAAAAAAAAAAAAAAACTCGGAGAATGCGAACATAGATCCCCCCAAAAAAAAAAAAAGAAATTATAAAGCAATGTTTGTGCATTTGAAAAAAATAAAAAAAAAACATGGAGAATGCGGACATTATTCCAAAATAAAAAAAAAAGAAATTTAGAGCAATGTTTGTACATTTAAAAAAAAACTTGGAGAATGCGGACATCGATCCCAAATAAAAAAAAAAAAAGAAATTTAGAGCAATGTTTGTACATTTAAAAAAAAACATGGAGAATGCGGACATCGATACCAAATAAAAAAACAAAAAAGAAATTTAGAGTAATGTTTGTGCATTTAAAAAAAAAAAAAAAACTTGGAGAATGCAGACATCAATACCAAATAAAAAAAACAAAAAAGAAATTTAGAGCAATGTTTGTGCATTAAAAAAAAAAAACTTGGAGAATGCGGGCATCGATCCCGCTACCTCTCACATGCTAAGCGAGCGCTCTACCATTTGAGCTAATTCCCCACCTTACGCCATGGTGAAAGGGTTAGAAGGGGGATGGCTACTAGTGACTTTCTCACACATGACAATGTGTATTATTAATAATAATATATATTCACACGATTTATACTACAATTAAATACAATTCAATACAGGAGGGATCAGAGGGCTCTGCTCCTAAAAGCTTACAATCTAAAAGGGAGGGTCAAGAGATACAAAAGATAATAATTGTGGGGGATGAGCTGATGAAGGAAATGTAAACAATGTTACTTTGTATCCCTCTGTCTCTTGTCTGAACAATATTTATAAACAATGTTACATTGTATCCCTCTATCTCCTACCCGGAAAAAGTTTATAAACAATGTTACATTGTATCTCTCTATCTCCTACCCGAAAAATGTGTATAAAACAATGTTACATTGTATCTCTCCATCTCCCTTTCTTTAGATTTTAAAGTGGTTGTAAACCCATTACAACCACTTTTACCTACAGGTAAACCTAGATTAAGGCTTACCTGTAGGTGCAAGAAATATCTCCCAAACTAAAAGGTTTAGGAGATATTTGCAGGAACGGCGGCACCGATGTCTATGGCGCATGCCCCATAGATATCGGGTGCAGGCGCAGTGAGTGTGCCATTTCTAACGCCGATCATGCCGTTAGTAGCGGCACCAGTGCGCATGCGCGGGAGTGACGTCACCGCGACTCCGGCCAGTCACAGCGGCGGAGCCACGATACCAGGAACTCACTCCGGGGATAGATGGTGGCGTGGGAGGAGGCGAACGAGGGCCGATGACAGGGCTTCAATCTCAGGTAAGTAATTCATAATGAGCTAGTATGCCATGCATACTAGCTCATTATGCCTTTGCCTTGCCAGGTCTATTTTTTTTTTTTAAGAGGCTTTACTTCTTCTTTAAGCTTCTTGAGTCGGGTCCTCCTATTCCTTCTGTATTGAACTGTATTGTAATTGCAATGTCTCCCTTTATGTTGTAAAGCGCTGCACAAACTGTTGGCGCTATATAAATCCTGTATAATAATAATAAACTGCAATATAATAAATATCTGCTTTTTGGTTTAATACTGCTATAACTGAATAACAAAAATTACCAAAAATTTATAGATTGATTGGGGCTAATACCATATTAAATAGGAGAGACTGATAAAAAAAAAAAGCCTTACCGATATCATTAGCAGATTGAAGCTCCTCCCTTTTGATCTGCTGATAAATAAAACAGAGTAGATACATCAGGAACAATGTTACTTTGTCTCTAATACTGCATTAGCTGAATAACTAGAATTAACAAAAGGGAATAGATTGATTGGGGCAGACTCTATAGAAGAGACTATTAATAAAAAAAAAGTTTTTAAAGGCAATACTAAAATGCTTCTGAGCACCAAAGAGTTAATCACACAAACTTTTTTTTTTTTTTAAATCTTGCTTAAATGGGTGGAGTATTTAACATCATGATTAGAAAACACACTGCAACATGAAAAGCAGGTATCCAACGAGGGTCAACTGTGACTCACAGTGGGGAATTAGCTCAAATGGTAGAGCGCTCGCTTAGCATGTGAGAGGTAGCGGGATCGATGCCCGCATTCTCCAAGTTTTTTGGTAATTTTATTTAGATTTTTACTTATAGTAAATTGTTACTAACCTACCTTTATTCATTTTAGAAAAAAAGCAACAACATCCAAATTCTGTGTGTGCATGTGTGTGTGTATATATATATATTTTGGACAGTGCAGAAAAATTAAGGTTTAGTGCTATATACTAGCAGAATATATGGCACAACAAAGTGGTGTAATCCAAAAAAAGAAAGAAATAATTAAAATTTTCATTCAAAACATGCTGTGCATAATGCCTGGTAAACACAAGATTATTGGATGAATAATACTGTTTTTTTTCTGTTTTTTTTTGCATGCTAGTCCGATGGTGTGTGTGCGCGCGTGGGTGTGGGTGTGTGTGTGTGTGTATGTACATACATACATACACATACAATGGGACTAGCATGCATGCAAAAAAAAAACAAAGTATCATTCATCCGATAATCTTGTGTTTACCAGGCATAACTCATGGCATGTTTTGAATGAAAATTAGAATTATTATTTATTTTTATTTTTTTGCATTATTTTTTTGCATTACACTTTGTTGTGCCATATATTCTGCTAGTGTATAGCACCAAACCTTCATTTTTCTGCACTGTCCAAAAAAAGAAAAAAAAAAAAAATCATATGGCAGAAATAAAAAATTCTGAAGTGGTGGTAATGTGTTGTATTGTGTTTTTTTTTCCAGACTATAATGGTTAAACGAAGGTCGTACGATCTGGTATCGCACGAGAAAGATTTTTGTGCTTGTCCCATCAGATTATTTTGCATGAACTGTACCTTAGAGTGTAAGCTCCTTGAGGGTAGGGACTGATGTGAATGTACAATGTATATGTAAAGTGTTGCTTAAATTGGCAGTGCTATATAATAAAATGAAATAAATAAATTAAATAAATAAAAAGTGTCGTGATCGGCTCTCAAAAGCTGTGTTTTATTGATCAGATTATTGTACGATTGCTTCAAAAGTGGTATTTTTAAAGATATTTTTATTAAGTTTTATAAAAGTGGTATTTTTCATTCGATTTTTCTGATCGTGGTTATGGGGCAATAGGGACCTTAGATTGTAAGTCTCTTGAGGGCAAGGACTGATGTAAGTGGACAATATATGTGCAAAGTGCTGCATAAATTGACAGTGCTATATAATAACCTGTAATAAATAAAACTGTGCATATATATTTAAATAATATTTAAATATATGGCACAACAAAGTATAATACTAATAAATGTGTGTGTGTGTGTGTATATATATATATATATATATATATATATATATATATATATATGTACAGTATGTATGTATATATATATATATATATATATATATATATATATATATATATATATATATATATATATCACGCCAGCTCCTGAAGAGCACGCGCTATGTGTTTTTGTCATTTAACTTTACCCTTGAACCGCAATTTGGTTTTGGGTTCAATTATCCTAAATTTAGACCTCCGCACCAGTCTAGCTGAACTGCCAGGTGTTCTGCCCGACCATAGGTGGCGCTGTCATCATGGCAGGGTGCAGAATGCAGTCTAGTTGGGTGCATTAAGGTTACGCTCTCTCGGAACCAGCCCAGTGGGAGTGTCACTCTTGCTGTGCTTCCTGGGAGAGGGTACTTAAGGTGCTGATGTCACCTGTTTCAGGGTTCTGGTCCAGAAGTGTTTTCTGGCTGATGGTCCTGGTCCTCCTGACCAGCCCCCAGGACGGTGATGATCCACCCGACTTCAAACCTTGGGGCTGACTAGCCCGAGGTAAGGAAACTGAAGGATGGATTCGGAGATGGTCCGGTGCCGTCTCGGTTAGTGGAGAGGCCCAGCAACTGTGAAGGTTTCCAGTGGAGGGCTCTTCAGGAGAAGACCACGCAAAGGTTGGTTTCTCAATAAGAGCCTGGACAAGTTGAAGGACCCAAGTAAATCCAATCTTGTGTGGTATCGCCAGACCGGCTGCGAGATACTGGTACCACACGAGGGTTCTACAAACTTTCAGTTTCACTCGAGTGTTCTATAGCAAGTCTGTGGTAGAGACTGTATTTGTTTGAAGCACCCTTTTGGCTGCTAGGCCTGGTGAGAGAAGGACCGACAAGGGTGAGAATCCAGCTGTGAATGGCTATTCTCTGGATTTCTAGAAATCATCATTAAGAGTACCTGGACTTTTTCCCTACCTAAACCCTCTAACCCCACGTAGAGAGACTGTGTTTGTTAACTATCTTTTGCAAATAAAATCCCTTTGAGTGGATCTGGCGTCAGTCTCTACAGTTCTTGGGCCATCTACCTCGGGAAACCCTTAGACGTGCACAAGGTGAGCCCAATGAAATCAGCTGCTCCTTCGGGAGTCAGTGCTACACATTATATATATATATATATATATATATATATATATATACACACACACACACACACACTGTATTTACTTTTTATTATTATTATTATACTTTGTTGTGCCATATATTTAGATATTAATTATTCTGCACTGTTTTTTCTCCACAAAAAAATAATATATATAATTTATTTATTTTTTTTGGTGAAGAAAGAACAGTGCAGAATAATTAATATTTAAATATATGGCCCAACAAAGTACAATAATAATAAAAATAAATGTACACACACACACACACACAGAAATGTCATGTGTATATACATTTTCAAATCATTTTACAAATCATTTAACAAATACTGCAGCTGCTGACTTTTAAAATAATGACACTTACCCGCCCAGCGCGCCCGCGATGTCGGCACCCGAAGCCGATCTCTCGATCGTCTCTCGGGTGCTGCCGCCGCCATCTTGGGTATGGGAATCAGGAAGTGGAGCCTTTCAGCTTCATTTCCCGGTTCCCTACTGCGCATGCGCGAGTCGCGCTGCGCAATAAGAATGGTCCCCGCTGTCTCTGGGATCCGTGTGTTTCCCAGCAGGCAGCGGGGGACCTTTGGAAAGGGGTGTAGATTCTGCGGAAAGGGGCGTAGCTTCTGCAGAATCTACGCCGGAAGTACAGTACAGGTATCTGCACCCCCCTCCCCCCTGAAAGGTGCCAATTGTGGCGCCGGAGGGGGGGAGGGTTCCAATGAGCGGAAGCTCCATTTAAGGGTGGATAAAGATAAATAAATATAGCTTTTAATTTCAAATGATTTAACATTTTACTAATAATCTAAAACTAAGCCTAAAACATAAATCAAACAGTACAAAGCATCAGCATATAAAAACAGGAATGTGTACAAATGTAAGTAAAATAGACCTGCAACTAGAAGTCTGTATGATCTCTTCGTTTTCTTTCTTATAGACACAAGAGTCTCTCAGTTGTCAGGATGGCCGAGCGGTCTAAGGCGCCAGACTCAAGAGTTGCTCTCTTCCAAGCAGTTGGGTGTTCTGGTCTCCGAATGGAGGCGTGGGTTCAAATCCCACTTCTGACAATACATTTTTTTTTTCCCCCTGCTTAGATTTTTCAATTTCAAAGCAACATTTTATTCAACAGATATCATTTGTATAAATGGCATAATGCTTTTAATACTATTTAAAAAAAAAATTGCTTTTAAAAGAAGGCAATCAATAGAATTAGGTCCTCTATGAGAGTCATGTTTTTGCTTGTCATTTTGTTTGTTTGTTTTAAACAAGCTGCGCCTCTTCTTCAATACATAAACCTTTTTGCTAACAAAATATTTTACAAAGAAATATTTAACCAAAAAACTTAAATATTTACAAAGAAATGTTAAAAAAACAAAAAGCAAAACAGATGTATCATCAAGTGTTAAATGCTTGTGAAGCTGACTGCAATTCTAGGGGCGTGATATGCTTTACGTAGGAACCGTGACTTGCTGTTTCCATGCAGCGTGCGAGCTGCCGTTTTACTGACAGCGGTGACATAAGAATTTTCTGCTAAATGCACGATTTCCAAATCACAGGTTTTTCTTGCTGGTTTTGTTGTTTTAGGCTTATTGCCCATTTACGTAACATTAATGTAAATGATCAGTTTTTATATTATTTATTAGGGGTGAGTCTCTGCCGGTAACTAAACAGAAAGCTTGGTTTAAAAAGTATCAAATTGTTCTCAAATGAAGGCACACTGTTCCGACACAGAAGTTGCACGACTTCTGATCTGACTTTGCCCTGCGACTTCACGTCCGACTTTCATGCGACTTTCATGCGACTTCAATGAACAGGATACGATTTTGAGTCTGGTATGGCTCTTGAGGGGGAACCCCACACCAAAAAAAAAATGGCATGCCCCCCCCCCCCCCAAGACCATACCAAAAGGGTCTGGTATGGGTTTTAAGGGGAACCCCCACAACATCCATTAAAAAAAAGAGGTGTGTGGCCCTCCAAAATCCATACCAGACCCTTATATGAGCATGCAGCCTGGCAGGTCTGGAAAGGGGGGGGGCGAGCAAAAGCCTCCCTCTTCCTGGACCATACCAGGTCACATGCTCTCAACATGAGGGTGGGTGCTTTGGGGAAGAGGGAGCTCTGTGCCCTTCACCCCAAAGCACCTTGGGGACAAAGTCCTCCTTTCCAAGGGTGTTGGTTTTGGGGGTCTGCAGGCAGGGGGCTTATTGGAATCTGGAAGTCCTCTTTGACAAGGGGGCCCCCAGATTTCGCCCCTCCCTGTGTGAATGAGTATGGGGTACCCCTACGCTTTCACCAAAAAAAAGTGTAGTGTTACAAGAAACAAGAGACGGTTTTGGAAAAGTCCTTTAACAAAAATGAAGCATGTCCCATTGTAGCTCTCTGTGTCTTCTTCCTCCAGTCTTCTCCTTCTTCTCCTTCCGCCGATGACTCCTTCCTCCACCAACCCAGTCCGCCGATGCTGGCTCTTGCTGTTGTGTCAGGTCCGACATCTGCCAGTTCTTATACAGCCATGGGGCGTGGCCATCCGGGGACATCACCCAAAGACCCCACTCCTCGTCAAACATGAGGGTGGGGTCTCCGGGTGAAGTCCCTGGATGGCCACTCCTCATGGCTATATAAGAACTAGGAGATGTCGGACCTGACATGACAGCGAGAGCCAGCGTCTGAGGAGGACTGGGTCCGACGGAGGAAGAAGGCATCAACAGAGGGAGGAGACTGGAGGAAGAAGAAGCAGAGGGAAAAGAAGCGGAGGGAGAAGAAGTGGAGGGAGAAGACTGGAGTAAGAAGACACAGAGCTATGACAGGACATTCTTCACATGGCACGACAGCAAAAGCCAACGTTTGAGGAGGATGGAGTTGGCAGAGGAAGAAGACATCAACAGAGGGAGGAGACTGGAGGAAGAAGAAGCAGAAGGAAAAGAAGCAGAGGGAGAAGAACTGGAGGGAGAAGACTGGAGTAAGAAGACACAGAGCTATGACAGGACATTCTTCATTTTTAAGAAAGGACTTTTCCAAAATAGTCTCTTGTTTTTGTAACATTACACTTTTTTTATGAATGGGTAGTGGTACAATGTACCCCATACTCATTCACATAGGGGGGTGGGATCTGGGGGGCCCCCTTGTCAAAGGGGACTTCCAGATTCCGACGAGCCCCCCTGCCTGCAGACCCCCCACAACCACCGTCCAGGGTTGTTGGGAAGAGGCCCTTGTCCCCATCAACATAGAGACAATGTGCTTTGGGGTGGAGGGGGGGGGGCGCAGAGCCCCCTTGCCCCAAAGCAACCCCCCATGTTGGGTGCATGTGGCCTGGTATGGTCCAGGAGCGGGGCCACTCGCTTATCCCCCACCTTTCCTGACCTGCTGGGCTGCATACTTTTTGGGATTGAGAGACGCCACTCCTTTTTAAAATCGGTCTGGTATGGTCTCGGGGGGGGGGGGCCCAATGCCATTTTTTTTATTCTGGTGTGGGGTTCCTCCCTAAGATCCTCAGAGCACAAGTCACACTCCACAAGTCGGATCAGTTAAGATGATGATCTGACTTGGATGCGGCTAACATTCAAATCAATAGGGTGAAATGTTGCCCAAGTTTAACCAAAGCAGCGCAGGCAGCATTGGTTTCATGCAAGTCGAACCAGTTAAAACGGCTCTCATAGGAAACCATTGATTTTGACATGTCATGCGACCAGGGGCGGACTGACAACTCATGGGGCCCCCGGGCAATATGGGATTATGGGGCCCCCAGGCAATCAGACATTATGGGGCCACACAGTATACACAAACACACACACACAGTATACAATCACACAGTATACACAGACATGGTTCTGTTGGCTGAGAAGGTACTGGAGAGATGGGGTAGCTATAATCTAAGGATTTTTAGACCAAAAGGATGTTGGTAAGGGACATTTCAAATAAACACAGATTTCTACATACTGTCCCTGGTTTTACTGAGGCTGGCAACCCTGATGGGGCCCCTTAGTGGTCTGGGGCCCTCGGGCAGTGCCCGAGTGGCCCAATGGTCAGTCCGCCCCTGCATACTACCCACCTCCATACACTTCTCACTCCTCTATTTTTTCTATTTTACAGAGGAAATGTACTCATAGATTAAAAAAAACACAACTTTTTCTTGGAAATAACCTTATAGACTAACTGTATTGTAAAGCAAAGAACACCAGCTGATATAAAAAAAAAAACATTTTTTTTTATTTAGAAAAAGTGAATGATTTAATACATGCATGGACAAAAAAAAAAAAAAAAAAAAACAGCAACACTGACAAAAACACAAACTTTCAGTTTTAGTTTGCAACAACTTTTTTACACAGGAATTTGGAATATGTGGCACCCTACATATATAATATAGAATTTGCAAAGATCTTTTATCCTCATTTCCCAGATCTATCTGTAAAACCTATGCTTTTGTCTTCTCCGGTTAGTACCACTATATCTCCAGAACCAATTTCTCCTTGATCCTTTCGAAATAGACCTGTCTTGTCTCCAGAATCTTCCACTCCTTGTTCATTTCCATACAGTCCTTTGTTATCTCCCGAATCTTCCTTGGTCTTTTCCAACCAGACCTGTGTTATCTCCAGAACCCTCCACTCCTTGTTCCTTTCCAAACAGTCCTGTATTATCTCCAGAACCCTCCACTCCTTGGTCCTTTCCAAACAGTCCTGTATTATCTCCAGAGCCCTCCACTCCTTGGTCCTTTCCAAACAGTCCTGTGTTATCTCCAGAACCCTCCACTCCTTGGTCCTTTCCAAACAGTCCTGTGTTGTCTCCAGAACCCTCCACTCCTTGGTCCTTTCCAAACAGTCCTGTGTTGTCTCCAGAACCCTCCACTCCTTGGTCCTTTCCAAACAGTCCTGTGTTATCTCCAGAACCCTCCACTCCTTGGTCCTTTCCAAACAAATCGGTTTTATCTCCAGAACCATCTTCTCCTTGGTCCTTTCCAAACAGATCTGTGTTGTCTCCAGAACCCTCTACTCCTTGGTCCTTTCCAAACAATCCTGTATTGTCTCCAGAACCCTCCACTCCTTGGTCCTTTCCAAACAGTCCTGTATTGTCTCCAGAACCTTCCACTCCTTGGTCCTTTCCAAACAGCCCTGTATTATCTCCAGAACCCTCTTCTCCTTGGTCCTTTCCAATAAGTGCTGTGTTATCTCCAGAACCTTCCACTCCTTGATCCTTTCCAAACAGTCCTGTGTTATCTCCAGAACCCTCTACTCCTTGGTCCTTTCCAAACAGTCCTGTATTGTCTCCAGAACCCTCTTCTCCTTGGTCCTTTCCAAACAGTCCTGTGTTGTCTCCAGAACCCTCTTCTCCTCTGTCCTTTCCAAACAGTCCTGTATTATTATCTCCAGAACCCTCTTCTCTTCGGTCCTTTCCAATAAGTGCTGTGTTATCTCCAGAACCCTCCCTTCCTTGGTCCTTTCCAGTCTGTCCAATTTCATCTCCAGAACCATATTCTTGCAGGAATTCATTATTGAGACCTTATAGTAGAAAAGAAAACGGTTAATAATTAGCCTTCTTACAGACACATGATTTCACATTCAGTAATAAAACTGAAAGATGCTGCAGTCATCTTTTTTACAGAAACTCAGCAGGAGGAACATATTCCGATTCAGAATAAAGCCCTGTATACACGGGTTGAATTTCGACCGGTATTGGCCGATTCAACAGAAACTGGCTGACATTTGGCCAATGTGTATAGCAGGCTGTCCAACAGAAGCCAGCCGAATGTCCAACTTCAGTGGAAGGGGCAGAGCCAGAAAACATCTGCCAACTAGTATCCGATCAGCGCTCTCAGCCAATGTCTGCGAGCACTGACAGGTGTGTTCTGGTGTCGGGCAGAGCAGTTGGATAGTTAATACAGATAGTTAATCCTCCCAAGCTCATTTAGCCCGCTGGCTTGAACGAATAAAAAAAGAACTGATAGTGCGTACCTAGTTTATGATCATTTTAGCAAGCTGAGGAAGAGAAAACCGAGCCATGTATGGCCAACATTAATTGGACCTTCATCTATTTGCACAGCATGCTCTCTGGCCAACATTAAAGGGGTTGTAAAGGTTCATTTTTTATTTTCTAAATAGGTTCCTTTAAGCTAGTGCGTTGTTGGTTCACCTACCTTTTCCTTTGATTTCCCTTCTAAATGTTTTTTCTTTGTCTGAATTTCTCACTTCCTGTAAGCTTGCCCCGTTCTGGCTGGGGGTTAGTCAGCATGCTCGCCCCCTCCCTTGGGACTACATCCCTGCGGGGAGATGCTATAAATGTTCACAGTGCCTCCCCGCAGGGATGTAGTCCCACAGCATCTCCCCGCAGGGATGTAGACCCTAGGTAGGGGGCGAGCACGCTGACTAACCCCCAGCCAGAACGGCTCAGATGATGGGGACAAGCTTAGAGGAAGTGAGAAATTCAGACAAAGAAAAAATCATTTAGAAGGGAAATCAAAGGAAAAAGTACGTGAACCAACAATGCACTAGCTTAACCACTTGCTTACTGGGCACTTAAACCCCCCTCAGTCCCAGACCAATTTTCAGCTTTCAGCGCTGATGCACTTTGAATGACAATTGCGCGGGCATACAACGCTGTACCCAAATGAAATTTTTATCATTTTTTTCCCACAAATAGAGCTTTCTTTTGGTGGTATTTAGTTACAGCTCGGAGTTTTATTTTTTGCTAAACAAACAAAAAAAGATGCAAAAAAAAAAATCATGTTTTAATAGTTTGTTATAAAATTTTGCAAACGGGTCATTTTTCTCCTTCATTGAAGTGCGCTGATTAGACGGCACTGATAGGCTGCATTGGTGGACACTGATGGGCTGCATTGGTGGGCACTGATAGGCTGCATTGGTGGGCACTGATAGGCTGCATTGGTGGGCACTGATAGGCATAGTTAAGGCGGCACTAATAGACACAGATAAGGCGGCACTGATGGGCACAGATAAGGCGGCACTGATGGGCAAAGATGGGCACAGATAAGATGGCACGGATGGGTGGCACGGATGGGCACTGATAGGTACCACTGATAGATGGGACTGATGGGCACTGATAGGTGGCACTGATAGGTGGCTCTGATAGGTGGCACTGCTGGGCACTGATGGGCGGCACTGCTGGGCACTGATGGGCGGCACTGCTGGGCGGCACTGGGGTGCAGCACCTTTGAGGCAGATTGTGGGCACTGTGGGTGGCACTGTGGGTGGCACTGCTGGGTGACACTGTGGGCACTGCTGGGTGGCACTGTGGGCACTGCTGGGTGGCACCATGGGCACTGCTGGGTGGCACTGACGGGGGGCACTTACTTATAATCAAAGTGGCACTGCAGGGGGCAGGTGGGCACTGGCAGGGGGCAGGTGGTCGCTTGCATTGCTGGCCATGATCGGGACTGATGTCCCGATCACGGCCGCCGGTGATCGGCTTTTTTTTTTCTCCTCGCGCTGTCAGCGCGAGGAGGAATAATAGCCGATTACCGGCTCCGTTATATCACATGATCAGCTGTCATTGGCTGACAGCTGATCACGTGATAAGGGGTCGGGATCGGCCCCTTGCACGGATCGGTGATCAGGCGAGTCTCGTAGACTCGCCGATCACAGAGCGCGCCGCGCGCGCCCCTTAGGGGGCGCGCAGGCCGCTCGTGCACGGGACAACGTCTATTGACGGCATCCCGGAAAAGGAGATCCGCGCTGTAGCCGTCATTTGGCTATAGCGCGGATCTCAAGTGGTTAAAGGAACCAATTTAGAAAATAAAAAACGAACCTTTACAACCCCTTTAATTGAACCTTCATCTATTTGCACAGCATGCTCTCTGCCCTCTCTGCCCCCCATTTGCTTCTTTATTCTTCACCTAGACAAGGATGATGTTTCCAGCCACTCAGGTGTAGACATGCCAAGGTCCTCTGCCATAAAGCTGGCACAGCCACAGGGCATGTCTGTATATGTGTGGGGGGGATTCCAGCACTGGCAGAGACCTGAAGAGCATCTACACTTGTGCTGGGTCTCCCTTCAAGGTGGCAGCGCTAGGAGCAGAGTGGACCAATGAGATCTTCACTTGCAGAAAGACAGGGCTGGATTTAAGGGACTACTAAATACTTTTATCTATTTCCAAACTGGGACTATTTATGGGCATTTTAAATTTTATACAGGATACCTAGGGTGGAGTTCCTCTGCTAGCAACAGTTCTGGACATACGTGCTTTTGTGTAACTTACCAGGATTTGTTACGTAGCAGTCATCACCAACGCATATGATGGAACGCACAATGCGAAATGCTGAAAGATAAGGACAGAATATTAGGATAACAGAAGACTCTGGACATTAGATTCATGTTGCTGGTTGAGCTAAGCGTACTAAGCATATAGAGTTAAGCAAATAAAAAAAATATATAAAAAATAAAAAAAGTTTTTTTCTATAACTTCCACTGGAATAAAACTTGGTTGCTATAAGAAACACATAGAGGCTTACTCAGTGCATGGAGAAAGGTGCTAAGTGTAGTAATTCTATAGAAACCAATCAGAGCTGACTTTAGACCATTACGGGGTAAATTCAGTTTGCTCTATGAGTAAGCGCTAGTCTCTGTGAAATGCATTAGAGACTTCATGCTCCTTGTATGGTCCGTATTTTAAAGCAAAAAACAAGTTTTCATCATATGCTGGACCATCATTTAGTGTTAAAGCGGAGAGCCACTCAAAAATGGAACTTCCACTTATCTGCCCCCCCCCCCCCTCTCTGGTGCCACATTTGGCACCTTTCAGGTCCCGCTTCCAGAGATGGCGCCGCTGTCCCTCGAAAGTTCGGCCCCCGTCCTCCTTCCTCTGTCATCAGGGCCAGCTAGGAAGCACAGTGCGCTTTGCGCATACGCAGTAGGGAATTGGCTGTGAAGCTGAAAGGATTCGCTGTTGGTTCCCCTTACCAGGAATGGCAGCGACAGCACCCGACAGCCGATCCGAAAATCAGCTACGGTGCCGACATCTTCTTTAATGAAGTGTAAGCACTAAGCACTTAGGGGTTTATTTATTTATATATATATATATATTTATATATATATATATATATATATATATATATATATATATATATATATATATATATATATATATATATATATATATATATATATATATATATATATATATAATACATAGCCACTTATACATTGGATCTACATATACAAAACATCTGTTTTGCGTGAAATGTTATTTATGATATTTTCTCTTCTGAACAAATATTCTTTTATTATAGGATAGGCAGTAGTGAAATATAGCATTATGGCCACTAGATGGAGCAGTTGAGCATAGTAAGAACATAAATCATTGTAACTAGAGATACAATGTAACAGTTGTAGACAATGCTAGAGGGAATGATCACATAAATGTAACCAGTGGTTATAATGGTCTCTAGAATTGTTACATGGTAACTTTTGTTACAAACTTGTATGCATTTCTTATGCAAGCCTTTAAAAATACAGACTTCTTTGTAACAAAAGATGCAATGGGGGTTATTTATGAAAGTCAAATCCACGTTGCACTACAAGTGAAACTTATTTATTTATTTATGTATTTATTTATTTTTCTCCCCTTCCCTCCCTTTTCCCCTTCCCCCCCCCCCCCCCTTTTTTTTGTTATCTCCTCTTGTCCTCTATTTCGATTTGTTTTTTAAGTTAAGTTAAGTTAAAGTATACAGAATAAAGTAGAGGTGTTTTGTCACATAAGGTGATAAGAAGCAGGAATTTAGATTACTGTAGCAGGGAGATGGGGGGATACTTAGTTCTTGTATGTAGAAATCTAATATATGTTAAGTTTCTTTTGTAATATATGCTTATTATTTTAGGAGACTTTGATCTCCCATTCTGTAAACACTGTTACAGTATCTAATTCATTCCTGATTTTTTTTTTTTTTTTTTTTTTATAAGATCATATTTGAAAAAAAAAATGCACTGAAAGTGCACTTGGAAGTGCAGTCACTGTAAATCTGAGGGGTAGATCTGAAATGAGGGGAAGCTCTGCTGATTTTTCTTATCCAATCATGTGCAAGCTAAAATGATGTTTTTTCTTTTCCTTGCATGTCCCCCTCAGATCTACAGCGACTGCACTTCCAAGTGCACTTGTAGTGCAAAGTGGCTTTGCCTTTAGTAAATAACCTCCTATGCAACAATTCTAGGGAATAAGGCTATGGGGGTTGATTTACTAAAGGCAAGTAGACTGTGCACTTTGCAAAGTACAGTTGCACTCTGCAAGAACAGTTTCTCCAGAGCTTAGCAAATGAGATGAAGTTCTGCTGACTTCCATCATCCAATCATGTACAAGCAAAAATTAATTTTTTTTAATTTTCCTTGTATGTGATTGGGTATTCTTTGCAAAGGGAACCTTTGCCCCATTTACTAACCTCTGGAGCAACTGCACATGTAAAGTGCACAGTCTATTTGCCTTTAGTAAATCAACCCCATTGCTTCTTGAGGACTGTAGTCAAAGGAAAAATAGGGGGTGCGTTTTCCCTGCAGGCACACAGGGAGCAATACAAATTTGAAAAAAATCCTTATCCAATCTTTGCAAAGTAAATTTTTTATTTATTTTTTTATTTAAACTTTAAAATCATTTGGTTAATTTGGAGGCATTTTCATTGTAAAGGGTAGGTTTACCTTTAAAGGCCATTTTCCAAAAACATCCCTTATGTACATTACATACCACTGCTCAACTGTTCAAAAAGTTTTCTCCCATCCCCCTGCTTACATGTGGGCAATGTGCAGCCTGTCTGAATAACTCCTTAGTTAGTTGATCCCCCATTCGTTCAATCCCAGGCATGTACTTGCCATTGGGACTACCAGGAGATTCCCGGTGGGCCGATGGCTCAGTGGGCCGGTCTGGTGCAGTCCTGGAGCCGCTCCTCTCTGACAGTGAGTGATTTCGATTTCACTCCTGTCAGGAGGAGCAGTCTCCGAGATATGCTGGAGAGAGCATTAGGCTTTCTGCTCCCTCCAGCCTGCAGGGGGAGATAGACACGGTCAGCAGACTTTCCTTCCTCTCTCCCCTATCGCTTGTTATCACATGACTGGAGAGAGGAAGAAGAGAGGCTGCCTTTAGAACCGTGAGTACATGTGGGAGGGGGACACTCTGATGTAAGGAACTGGTGGTGGGACTCTGATGTAAGGAACTGGTGGTGGGACTCTGATGTAAGGAGCTGGTGGTGGGACTCTGATGTAAGGAGCTGGTGGTGGGACTCTGATGTAAGGAACTGGTGGTGGGACTCTGATGTAAGGAACTGGTGGTGGGACTCTGATGTAAGGAACTGGTGGTGGGACTCTGATGTAAGGAACTGGTGGTGGGACTCTGATGTAAGGAACTGGTGGTGGGACTCTGATGTAAGGAGCTGGTGGTGGGACTCTGATGTAAGGAGCTGGTGGTGGGACTCTGATGTAAGGAACTGGTGGTGGGACTCTGATGTAAGGAACTGGTGGTGGGACTCTGATGTAAAGAGCTGGTGATGGGACTCTGATGTAAGGAACTGGTGGTGGGACTCTGATGTAAAGAGCTGGTGGTGGGACTCTGATGTAAGGAACTGGTGGTGGGACTCTGATGTAAGGAGCTGGTGGTGGGACTCTGATGTAAGGAGCTGGTGGTGGGACTCTGATGTAAGGAGCTGGTGGTGGGACTCTGATGTAAGGAGCTGGTGGTGGGACTCTGATGTAAGGAGCTGGTGGTGGGACTCTGATGTAAGGAGCTGGTGGTGGGACTCTGATGTAAGGAGCTGGTGGTGGGACTCTGATGTAAGGAGCTGGTGGTGGGACTCTGATGTAAAGAGCTGGTGGTGGGACTCTGATGTAAAGAGCTGGTGGTGGGACTCTGATGTAAAGAGCTGGTGGTGGGACTCTGATGTAAAGAGCTGGTGGTGGGACTCTGATGTAAAGAGCTGGTGGTGGGACTCTGATGTAAAGAGAGCTGGTGGTGGGACTCTGATGTAAAGAGCTGGTGGTGGGACTCTGATGTAAAGAGCTGGTGGTGGGACTCTGATGTAAAGAGCTGGTGGTGGGACTCTGATGTAAAGAGCTGGTGGTGGGACTCTGATGTAAAGAGCTGGTGATAGGACTCTGATGTAAGGGGGCTGCTGATGAGAATCTGATGTAAAGGGGATGCTGATGGGACACTCAAAACGTAAGTGGGCCGGTCTGGATGACGTCCAGGGCCGAATTTCTGTCCCAGTCCAGCCCTGGACAGCAATAAAAATCTGGCAAGGGTTCTAATCCCTCTCCACTCTATCCAAAAAAAAAAAAAAAAAGATTTGTCTAAAACAATAGGAAAAACCTCTACTGTGGGATTTTTAAGGCAACAAAATAAAGAAATAATATATTATATAAAAAAAAAATCATTTATTATACAAAAATACAACTGGTGGCAGCAGAAAAAAGCAGCTCATCCCAAACAGACATCAACTTTTGGGGTGAACCGCTTTTTCCGCCGCCACCAGTTGTATCTGGGGGTCCCCAAAAATTTTTGCGGACGGTATGCCTTTTCTACTTTTCAAATTACAAATGCTTTTAGCATTCATGAAATTTTTGCAAGTATTTTTGTATAATAAATTCATTTTTAATATAATATATTATTTCTTTATTTTGTTGCCTTAAAAATCCCACAATAGAGGTTTTTCATATTGTCTTACAAGGGGTGATGGCAACTATGTCCGATCACAGGAGTCATCTTTTTTCAAAAAAAAAAGTTTTGTCTTTAGTTATACTGTAAAAAACAAATATAAAAAAAAGTGTGTGTATGCTCATTTAAATAAAGGATCTGCTGAGAAAAAAAAATAATATGACCCCTTATTTTCTATAATTGCTAGGTTTGCTATCAATTAATATAATCTACACAGGATCCAAATTTTGGCATTTTCTTTCACTCTCAGTGATAACGGTAAACGAGACAAATAGAGAGAATGAATCTCCCTTATATAAAATAACAGACAGCAATAAAAATCTGTCAAGGGTTCTAATCCCTCTCCACTCTATCCAAAAGAAAAAAAAAAAAGTTTTGTCTAAGACAATATGAAAAAAACTCTATTGGGGGATTTTTAAGGCAACAAAATAAAGAAAAATTATATAAAAAAATTATTTATTATACAAAAATACAACTGGTGGCGGCGGAAAACAGCGATTCATCCCAAACAGACATCAACTTTGAGTCATATTTAAAAAAAAAAAAGTTTTGTCTTTAGTTATACTGTAAAAAACAAAAATAAAAAAGTATGTGTATGCTCATTTAAATAAAGGATCTGCTGAGAAAAAAAATAATAATATGACCCCTTATTTTCTATAATTGCTAGGTTTGCTAAAAAATTTATATACGGTAATCTACACAGGATCCAAATTTTGGCATTTTCTTTCACTCTCGGTGATAACGGTAAACAAGACAAACAGAGAGAGTGAATCTCCCTAATATAGATACAGACAGCAATAAAAATCTGCCAAGAGTTCTAATCCCTCTCCACTCTATCCAAAAAAAAAAATTCTCTAGTTATACTTTAAATAAACAAAAATAGCAAAAGTGTGTGTGCTTATTTAAATAAAAGATCTGCTGAGAAAATAATAATAATAATAATAATAATAATAATAATATGACCCCTTATATTCTATAATTGCTGAGTTTGCTATAAATTAATATAATCTACACAGGATCCAAATTTTGGCATTTTCTTTCACTCTCGGTGATAACGGTAAACAAGACAAACAGAGAGAGTGAATCTCCCTAATATAGATACAGACAGCAATAAAAATCTGCCAAGAGTTCTAATCCCTCTCCACTCTATCCAAAAAAAAAAATTCTCTAGTTATACTTTAAATAAACAAAAATAGCAAAAGTGTGTGTGCTTATTTAAATAAAAGATCTGCTGAGAAAATAATAATAATAATAATAATAATAATAATAATAATATGACCCCTTATATTCTATAATTGCTGAGTTTGCTATAAATTAATATAATCTACACAGGATCCAAATTTTGGCATTTTCTTTCGCTCTCTGTGATAACGGTAAACAAGACACATAGAGAGTGTGAATCTCCCTAATATAGGTACAGACAGCAATAAAAATCTGGCAAGGGTTCTAATCCCTCTCCACTCTATCCAAAAGGAAAAAAAATGAAAAAATAAGTTTTGTCTAAGACAATATGAAAAAACTCTATTGGGGGATTTTTAAGGCAACAAAATAAAGAAATACATTATATATATAAAAAAAAATGTATTATACAAAAATACAACTGGTGGCGGCGGAAAAAAGAAGCTCATCCCAAACAGGCATCAACTTTGAGTCATATTTTTTCAAAAAAAAGTTTTGTCTTTAGTTATACTGTAAAAAACAAAAATAACAAAAGTATGTGTATGCTCATTTAAATAAAGGATCTGCTGAGAAAAAAAAAAATAATATGACCCCTTACTTTCTATAATTGCTAGGTTTGCTAAAAATTTATATAATCTACACAGGAGAGAATTTTGGCATTTTCTTTCACGGTAATAACGGTAAACAAGACAAATAGAGAGAGTGAATCTCCCTAATATAGATACAGACAGCAATAAAAATCTGCCAAGAGTTCTAATCCCTCTCCACTCTATCCAAAATAAATAAATAAAATAAAATAAACAAAATTCTCTAGTTATACTTTAAATAAACAAAAATAGCAAACGTGTGTGTGCTTATTTAAATAAAAGATCTGCTGAGAAATTAATAATAATAATAATAATAATAATATGACCCCTTATTTTCTATAATTGCTGAGTTTGCTATAAATTAATATAATCTGCACAGGATCCAAATTTTGGCATTTTCTTTCACTCTCGGTGATAACGGTAAACAAGATACATAGAGAGTGTGAATCTCCCTAATATAGGTACAGACAGCAATAAAAATCTGGCAAGGGTTCTAATCCCTCTCCACGCTATCCAAAAAAAAAAAAAAAAAAGGTTTTGTCTTTAGTTATACTGTAAAAAACAAAAATAGCAAAAGTGTGTGTGCTCATTTAAATAAAGGATCTGCTGAGAAAAAAAATAATTAATGACCCTTTATTTCCCATGATTGCTGGGTTTTATTTGCATGGAATTTTCTGGGGTCCCGGAGACTCCTGGAGATGCTTATAGTACCTTCAATGTGTTAAAAATTCCCACAATTATATGTAGGAGAGTGAGGAGTGATTGTGATAATAATATATTGTAATAAGTATCTATATAGACAGAGAGAAAGAAATAAAAAGAGAGAGAAAATAAAAAAGACACATAAAAGTAAAAATAAAATAAATAGGGAATAAATAATAGAATAAAATAAGGAATACATATAAACACATATAACTTGCTACATTGTAACAAATCCCACCAGAATGTAAGAAGTAGAATTACCTGGCCGAGATAAAACTTGATAGGCGAAGCACAAAGTGATGAGAAGAACGGCCTTCATTTTGATGGGAAGCTGTGAGTCCAGGTAGGAGGGTGAGGGGCAGATGGTGATGAGGGGCTTTATATAGTACAGACCACCTCTACATTGTCTGGGTGGGATTACAGTAAACAATAAAGTCTCCTCCCAGTTATTTGCATTCAGATAGCAAAGTCTAATGTAAAAAAAAAAATCTAATCAAATGTTGTTTAACAATTTATACACACCCTTGTGTCCTGGGGCTTTTTTCAGGTTTTGTATATGAGAAAAAAAAACTTTTTTTTTCTTTTAAATTTGTCTGGAATCAAACATTATAAAACTTGCCTGCTTTTTTTCCAAGTTATGTGGAAAACATATTGGGTAGAAACAACGGTGTATATATTACATTTTATTTAAGAAGCTTTGTTCTCACACTTTGACTTTAACTGAAATACCTTATTTTATTTATTTTTTTAAAATGAGAAAATATTGCAAAAATTCAGAAAAAAAAATTCTGTTAATTTTAACCATATAAATAAATGTAAAAGATAAGGCACAGTGTTTTTTAACAACTTGTACACCCCCTGAGTCACAGGGCTTTTTTCAGGTTTTGTATATTAGAAAAAAATGGTGAAAATTATGAAAAAAAAAAAGTTTAGTGGATATAGAGAAACATAAAAAATATAGAAGACAAGGCATAGTGTTTTTTTCCTGAAATAATGTTTTTAATTTTTCTGGACTCAAACATTATGAAACTTGCCTGTTTTTACCAAGTTATGGGGAAAACATATTGGGTAGAAAAAATATTGTATATATTACATTTTATTTATGAAGCTTTTTTTCTCACACTATGACTTTAACTGAAATACCTTAAGTTTTTTATAGAAATGAGAAAATATTGTAAAAATTCTGGGAATATTTTTTTAAAATTCCGTTAATTTTAACCATATAAAAAATGTAAATGATAATTCACAGTGTTTTTTAACAACTTGTACACCCCCTTGAGTCCCAGGGATTTTTTCAGGTTTTGTATATGAGAAAAAAAATGATGAAAAACATTTTGTGGATATTGAGCACATAAAAAATATAGAAAACAAGACACAATGGTCTTTTTTTCTGAATTTTTTTTTTTAATTTGTCTGGAATCAAACATTATGAAACTTGCCTGTTTTTTCCATTTTTGCATTGTCTGGGTGGGATTACAATAAACAATAAAGTCTCCTGCCAGTTATTTGCATTCAGATAGCAAAGCCTAATGTAAAACAAATCTATTCAAATGTTGTTTAACAATTTGTACACCCCCCTTGAGTCCTGGGGCTTTTTTCTGGTTTTGTATATGAGAAAAAAAAATTGTGAAAATTATGAAAAAAAAATGTGGCTATTGAGCACATACAAAATATAGAAGACCCCACAGTGTTTTTTTCTGAAATTATTTTTTAAATTTGTCTGCAATCAAACATTATGAAACTTGCCTGTTTGGGTCAAACATATTGGGTAGAAACAACAGTGTATATATTAAATTTTATTTATGAAGATTTTTTTCTCACACTATGACTTTAACTGAAATACCTTATTTTTTTTTTTTTTTTTTTTTTTTAGAAATGAGAAAATATTGCAAAAATTCAGAAACAAATTCTGTTAATTTTAACCATATAAATAAATGTAAAATATAAGGCACAGTGTTTTTTTTAACAACTTGTACACCCTTTGAGTCCCAGGGCTTTTTTCAGGTTTTGTATATGAGAAAAAATTTGTGAAAATTATGAAAAAAAAAAAGTTTTGTGTATATCGAGAAACATAAAAAATATAGAAGACAAGGCATAGTGGTTTTTTTTCTGAAATAATGTTTTTAATTTTTCTGGACTCAAACATTATGAAACTTGCCGGTTTTTTCAATTTTATTTATGAAGCTTTTTTCTCACACTATGACTTTAACTGAAATACCTTGTTTATTTTTTTTTAGAAAAGAGGAAACATTGTGAAAATTCTTAAAATAAAAATAAAAAATTCTGTTGATTTTAACCACATAAAAAAAAATGTAAAAGATAAGGCACAGTGTTATTATTATTGATTTATATAGCGCCAACAGTGTTATTTTCAGATTTTTTATTTTTTTTTAACTTGTCTGGAATCAAATATGAAATTTGACAGTTTTTCTAAGTTGTCGGGAAAACATGTAGAAATATGTTATAGTATATATTAGATTTTATTTATGAAGTTTTTTTCTCACACTATGACTTTAAGGCTCCATGCTCAATGTAATCCTATGGGGGAGATTTACTAAAACTGGTGCACTGAGAATCTGGTGAAGCTGTGCATTGTAACCAATCAGCTTCTAAACTCAGCTTGTTCACTTAAATTTTGGCAATAAAACCTGAAAGCTGATTGGTTGCTATGCAGGGTTTCACCACATTTTGCATTCTCTAGCTTTAGTAAATAACCCGCTATGTGTCCATCCACATTAGGGTGATTAGAGGCATATTTTGAGCTCAGCGTTTAGAGGCAGGAAAAAAAAAAAAAAAAAACCTTCTGGTTTGCGTTTCTGATTGGAGCTCACTGGCAGAAAAAAAAAATTACAAAACTCTCCTAAACTTGTCTAAACTTTGTACAAAAAAAAAACGCTCTATAGGAGTGTTTTTTCTGCCAAGGGAACTGGCATTTTTTTAAGCCCAGCGTGCATGGAGCCTAAATGACATACTTTATTGTTTCTTTATTTATTTATTTTAGAAATGGGTAAAATGGTGAAAATTATGAAAAAAATAAATCATTTTCTGTTGATTTTTTGTTGAAAATGTAAAGATAAGGCACAGTGTTTTTTTTTTGTTTTGTTTTTGTTTTTTAATTAAATGTTTTAATTTGTCTGGAATCAAACAATACTACATTTGTCTGGGGAAAACATATGGTGTAAAAACAATTGGGAATAGATTTGATTTTATTTACAAAGCTTTTTCCTCACACTATGACATGACAATAAAGGCCCTAACTTTAAAAAATATATTGCAAGACCCCAAATTTTGCATCATTTTGAACAGAAAATGGTCTGAAGTGTTGGATAGTGAATGTTTTGAACATTTGTAGTAAATAGTTTGATAATAGAAATTAAAACAAAACAAAAAAATAATAATAAGTTTAAAATTGTTTCTTATGTTTCTTTTTGCTTCCATTTGTTATGTATATCAATCAGTAGGTCATGGTGCTATCAAATAAACATATACACTACCAAAAAATGTGTTTAGTTTTGTTTTTGTTTATTTTTTTTATTTTTTTTCATTTATTGGATCATTCGTTATGATTGGCATTCATTACTTCGGATCATTCGTAACTTCGGATGCATTTGTATTCATTCCGTTCCCTTTGTTTAGATGCGGCATTCGTTACTTCAGATAATTTCGTAATTCTAGATGTATTCGTATTCTTTCCGTTACAAACGCTTAGATGCGGCATTCGTTACTTCGGATAATTCATATCCTCGGATGCAATCGTATTCATTATGTTGACTAACAGTTACTTTAGCCAAATTTGAAAGGAAATTCCAATAAAATGTAAATCGAATCTATCCCAAATTAGCTGCAATGGCCTGCTGAGACCTGAATAGAAGAATCACTGACTTCAGCTATTTTACCTATAATTAAAAATGTTGTAATAATAAATATTAATAATAAAAACTATAATAATAGTTAATAATTTAATTATAATAAAAAATACGAAAAAAGGAAAATATCCAAATGTAATCGATTCATTATATTTGTAGGTTGAATTGTTTTTTTGTTCTTTAGTTAATAATTGAATTATAATAAAAAATACGAAAAAGGAAAATATCAAAATGTAATCGATTCATTAAACTTGTAGGTTGAATTGGTTTTTGCTCTTTTGGGTTTTTGTATTTTCAGATTTTCGTTCTTTCGGATTTTTTTTCTTCGGATTTTTGTTCTTTTGGATTTTCGTTCTTTCTGACAATTTGTTTTCGTATTTCGTGTTTTTAGATTTTTTTTGTCAGATTTTACTATGGGACATTGAAGTATAATTACAAGAATTTCATGAGCGTCAAAGGCTTTTATATGAAAATTACATTACGTTTATGCAAAAAGTGAATATTTCAAGACCTCTGCAATTCTCCCTGGCATGCTGTTAATAACTTCTGGGCCACATCCTGACTGATAGAAGCCCATTCTTGCATAATCAATGCTTGGAGTTTGTCAGAATTTGTGGGGGGGGGGGGGGGGTTTGTTCACCCGCCTCTTGAGGATTGACCACAATTGATCTCAATGGCATTAAGGTCTGGGGAGTTTCCTGGCCATGGACCCAAAATTTTCATGTTTTGTTCCCCACACCAATTAGTTATAATTTCTGCCTTATGGTAAGGTGCTCCATCATGCTGGAAAAGGCATTGTTCATCTCCAAACTGTTCTTGGATGGTTGGGAGAAGTTGCCCTCGGAGGATGCTTTTGTACCATTCTTTATTCATGGCTTTGTTCTTAGGCAAAATTGTGAGTGAGCCCACATCCTTGGCTGAGATCTTGAGATGAAACCCCACACATGAATGTTCTCAGGAGGCTTTACCGTTGGCATGGCACTGGACTGATGGTAGCGCTCACCTTTTCTTCTCCGGGCAAGGTTTTTTCCCGGATGCCCCAAAGAATCAGAAAGGGAATTTATCAGGGGAAATGACTTTACCCCAGTCCTCAGCAGTCCATTCTCTGTACCTTTTGCGGAATGAGTCTGTCCCTAATGCTTTTCCTGGAGAGAATTGGCTTCTTTGTGGCCCACCAGGCCATCCTCCAAAAGTCTTCTCCTCACTGATCATGCAGATGCCCTCACACCCGCTCTGCACTGGTGGTGCCCCCCGATCCTGCAGCCGAATCAACTCTAGGAGATGGCCCTGGCCCTTGCTGGACTTTCTTGGGCTCCCTGAAACCTTCTTTACAAATGCAGTGGAAATGTTTTTTTTTTATGGGATTAAGTTCATTTTCATGGCAAAGAGGGACTTTGAAATTAAAGTGGTTGTAAACCCTTACAAACCACTTTGACCTACAGGTAAGCCTAGATTAAGGCTTACCTGTAGGTCCACGAAATATCTCCTAAACCTACACAGTTTAGGAGATATTTGGCAAAACACAGGCACCGCTGTCTACGGTGCATGCACCGTAGACAGCGGCACGCAGGCTTACTGAGCGCGCCGTTGTCAACGGCGATATGGCGCGAGTGACGGCTCCCGTGCGCATGTGCGGGAGTGACGTCATCGCGGCTTCGTCGAATGACAGCGGCGGAGCAGCGAGACCCCACCAAGAAGATGGACGCTCCGGACTACAGGGGACAGCGATGCATAGTAGTCCATTATGCTTTACCTTTGCAGGGAGTCAAAGAGGAAGTAAACTCATCAGGGTTTACTTCCTCTTTAATTGCAATTCATCTGATCCCTCTTCATAACATTCTGGAGTGTATGCAAATTGCCATCATAAAATCTGAGGCAGCAGACTTGACTTGGTGAACATTAATATTTGTGTCATTCTCAAAAATTTTTGGCCATGGTTGTATATATAAAATAGAATATATATCAAATAAATAAATAAAAATAAATAAATATAAATATAAATAATAATATATATATAAATAAATAAATATAATATAAATATCGGTCCAATATTGGTCATCGGTAATATCCGCTCACCCATAAATAATATATATAAATAAATAAATATAAAATAAATAGAATATAATATATATAAAACTGTATAGTTTGTAATCGGATAGAAGTCTCTACTAATTGCATTCATCTTCCGGAGTCAACAGAAAGTCTGGAATAATGGGCTTTGTCTTCAGGACAGTTTAATGTAATCAATTCCTGTTTATATGATAATGAGTTGGCACATCACTTGGTCGACAATAAATGGAAAGGAACAATATAGGGATGTTTACATTAGATAGGTTTGCCAAACTGCCACACCATCTACATAAGATAGCATGCAATCCAATCTTTTGAACCGACTTCTGCATAGACATTCAGTCTCAGGCTTTGTGTGTCTATCGAATACTAAGAGAAGATGAATTTAAGGGGCGATAATACCAAACAGCATTAAAATCCATAATATCCAATCAACCCATACACTCCTTCCATCTATGTGTGCGAATAGATAATATAGGACAGTTTTGGATGTATCGGGAGACAATGCAAAGTCTAAAGTCCACCCAAGACCTGGCAGCAGAATAAACACCCCGAAGGTGGTCAGATTGTTCCTCCAATGTCTATGGCAACCTAAATGTACCCATAGATACCACAAACCTCCCCATAGAAATAATCTGGACTGGCTAAAGTTGCCCTGGGGACCCCTTAAAACTCCCTTATTCAGGGGAGCCTACCCCAACTCCACCGAAGAACCGTACCCGAGTCACCTCCACCAGATCATCCCCTGCAGCTATTACCTTATCTACCACCTCCCCCCTCCCTCTGGATTGTAAGCTCCATGACCAGGGCCCTCCTATTCCTACTGTATTGAACTGTATTGTAACTATACTGTCCCCCCTTTTCTTTGAAAAGCGCTGCGCAAGCTGTTGGCGCTACATAAATCCTGTATTATAATAATAATAATAATAATAATAATATACTGGTTGACTTTAGGACAAACACTTGTAGGAAAAATCTCATCTGTAGATTCGATAATGCCATCAGAGACTTAACGAATGTTGTCCGAAAGTTTTTCAAAGTTTCAAACGAGCAAATGGAATTTCCCCAATGAAAACCCCATTGTCTGTTCAAATTAGACACGTGCGGTTCCTTTTCGTTCCCAATTGAAATTCGGAGGAATTTTAGTTTAATTTAATTCATTTTTAATTCAATTTTTCAAAAAATTCAGATGTATCTGAATTTCTGAATTACAATAGTAACAAATTTAAACGAATCCAAAATGACAAAAAAAAATCAGACAAAATTTTAAATTTTTGAATCATTTTCGAATACTTTTCAAATTCGATTCGTTTTAGAATTTCCAAAGAGAATAAAATAGAATGAAAAAATGTAATAAAGGAATAGAATAGAAAAAAAATTCTAGAATAGAAGAGAATATAACAGAAAATAAAAGAATATAGTATAATAGCATAAAACAGAACAAAATACAATAGAAAATAAAAGAACAGGATAGACTAGAATATAATAGAAACAAATAGAATTGAATAACATAGAAAGAATATAACCTAAAAATTTGAATTTCAAAAAGAATAAATTTGAATTTGAATACATAAGAAAAGCATAGAATAGAAAAGAATAGAATATAATAGGGGGAAAAAAGAATAGAATAGACTATAATAGAAAAGAAAATGAAAGAATTAAAAAAAAAACGATATAATAGAATAGTAAGAATATAACTATTTTCCAAATTTCAAATAGAATCAATTCAAATTTGAATAGAAGAGAAAATAATAGATTATAAAAAATGTGATAAAGGAATAGAATAGAAAAAAAATTCTAGAATAGAAAAGAATATAACAGAAAATAAAAGAATATAGTATAATAGCGTAAAACAGAACAAAATACAATAGAAAATAAAAGAACAGGATAGACTAGAATATAATAGAAACAAATAGAATTGAATAACATAGAAAGAATATAACCTAAAAATTTGAATTTTAAAAAGAATAAATTTGAATTTGAATACATAAGAAAAGCATAGAATAGAAAAGAATAGAATATAATATGGAAAAAAATAGAGTAGACTATAATAGAAAAGAAAATGAAAGAATTAAAAAAAAAAAACAATAAAATAGAATAGTAAGAATATAACTATTTTCCAAATTTCAAATAGAATCAATTCAAATTTGAATAGAAGAGAAAAGAATAGATTATAATAGAATAGAAAATAACAGAATAGTATAGAAAAACAACAGAATAGAACAGAATAAAAAGAATATAACCATCTTCTGAAATTCAAATTTCGAATAGAATAAATTCAAATAGAAAAGAATAGAATAGAAAATAAAATAATAGAATAGAAAAGAATAGAATGGAATAAACAAATAGAAAAAAATGCAATAAAAAACAACAGAATAGAAGAGAATATAAAGAATATAACCCTTTCCCAAAATGTAAATAGAATCAATTTGAATTTAAATAGAAAATAATAGATTAGAATAGTAAGGTGGTTATATTCATTCTATTCTGAAAAAGAGAGTTTTGGCGAGAAAGTTTAATGGGTGGGGCACCTCATCCCTAGTTACAAAAAAAGAGTGTGGATATAGGGAGAGTGAGATTATTACGGTGCCAATTTAAACATAGAATTGTGTCATAGAATTACCAATGTCTCAAAGGTTTAAATATTATACATAGAAATTTTTTAATACAAAAAAGCTTTATTGAAAAAACACATTTTTTAGAATAAAATATTCTGTGTAATACCAGACGTTTTTACAAAAGATACCACAATACATAAATAAAAATTCAATCCACTCAGTTTAGATTGCTGGTCAAGAGAATCCCGACATGTTTCGCCATAACCATGGCTTCTTCAGGGGAATTAATTCTTTGACCCGAGGGGGAATTAATAGCAGCTAGGAATAGCAACAGACAATACATGATTATTTAGATAAAATTACAAAATAACACACCGCCCAGTGACCTCCACCGAAATGGTCTACACAAATGAATAAGGCATAAAATTCACTTCTAGTTAATTTTTCTAATTAAACTATAAATAAATACATACACCTGGCTCATCCACAGGCCCACAGTTGGTGGAGCCCTCCCACAAACGGGTGAGGAGAAT
Source organism: Lithobates pipiens (assembly GCF_037356315.1). NCBI lineage: Eukaryota > Metazoa > Chordata > Amphibia > Anura > Ranidae > Lithobates > Lithobates pipiens. The sequence goes on from NW_027507685.1 coordinate 242,847,811, forward strand.
GGAACAGCCAAGCCTTAGGTCCCACCCATAGTGGCTGCAGAGGGCAGAGAGGAGGCCAATCAGTATAAATTAGAAAGGAAAGAGAAAGTCTATAATATCACAACTATGGCGTGCAAAGGAGATATATGTCTCACATACATACCAATCAAAGGTTGGTGTAAAAGATTCGTATTTGGGAACGCTGGAAGTATTAGAGCAAATTTAGAGTAGAAAGGGCATGGTGTCAAGGTAGCCTAGATACAAATAAAATAGGACAAAAGGACTATATGGTAAGTAATTCCCGAAAAAGAGGAAAAGAGAAAGAAGGAAGGAAGCATCATAGATCTGCTTACCTAGAGCATAGCCTAAAGATGTTTGAAAGTCTTCGTCAATCAAAGACAATGGTTCGTATCCAGCAACTGAGCCCAACCAGGACAGGGCTAGATAGTAAGCAATTTTGCTTAATATGGCCCCTAATAGTAAAGGAAACAAGGGAAAACATAAATATATGGATTGTATATAAAAGAAAAGGACGTTAAGACGAAGGCTGAATTGGTGTGGAATAGACATGTGCAAAAGGAAAAAATTAATTTAGTTTCTTTTCGTTTTAATTCGTTAATTCATTAATTTCGTTTAGTTATATGCGTTAACTTCCTTAAATTCGTTTTCGGATTTCGTTTAGTTTTCTACCGAATTCAAAAAATCGGCCACATTCGAAAATATTTCAACCAAATTCGAAAATATTTCTACCGGATTCGAAATGATTTCAACATGATTCAACATTATTTCAACCACATTCGAAAATATTTTGTGACCCGACTTTAGGGCCATGTATCTCAGATATGGATATATGTTGTAGTGCTAGTATTATTGTGTTTGCATACCAAATTTGGGGTTTCTAGCTATAAGTGACCCCGAGATATGTGGCCCCAAAATCAGGTTGCAAAATGTTATTCTCTGCTCTAACTAATAACATTTTACGATCTGATTTTGGGGCCACATATCTCGGGGTCACTTATAGCTAGAAACCCCAAATTTGGTATGAAAACACAATAATACTAGCACTACAACATATCCAAATTTGAAGTGTCTAGCACCAAGTGACCCCGAGATACATGGCTCTAAAGTCGGATCACAAAATATTTTCGAATGTGGTTGAAATAATTTCGAATCATGTCGAATTCATTCGAATTCATTCGTTATATTTCTTTCGTATTCGTTGTAATTTGTTATTTTTTTATTCGGACATTCGGATGCATCCGAATGTCCAAAAGATGCAAAATTCGTCCGAATTTCGATTCGTTACGAAACGAATTGCACAAGCCTAGTGTGGAACACAATCAGCCAAACCGTGCAACTAACCTTATCCACCTATGCAGTAAGCATCAGCGTCCCCAGAAAGCCAGCAACCAGCCAAAGGCTGGAGGGGCTTATATACCCCCCACCCTGTGGGCGCTAGCGCCTGGACGTCAGCGGCGTGTGACGTCACCGTCAGACCACGCATGCGCCAAGCGTGCGCGCCAACAGAGAGCGGACAAAGCACTCCCCGCATCGGAGTCCGCCTCACACAGTATGCCTACAATCCCCAGGATGCCTAGCGGTTGACAGAGCGTCAACGTGATGATGCAAATGACGCAATTGTCAAAGATGACTTGAGCGGGCATAACTAGATGGTATGTGCCTGAAAATAATACCGGATAGGGTACAAAGGGGTAGGGCAGATAGCAAGGGGCGTGTACCGAAGCCGGGAGTGTTACAACGAGCGCTGTTTCCACAATACAGAGCCCTGGGCGTCCATACAGGCACCGAAGGGCTAGAACCCGGCTGGATCACCCACAAGGGAGAACAACACCAACAGGGGGCATAGAGGAACGAGCCAGGGACAACCATACCAAAAGAGGGTTCCATAAAATTCTATAACATACACAAAAATTAGCGCAATCTTTATGTGACTACAGCAGTGGGAGGTTGGACAGAGACGTTACCTATCTTTCATGGCCCATTGGGTGACTCTTCTGGCAGCTGGGAAGGATGCAGAACAAGGTGCAGTAGTGTTGGAGGTTGTTCCACCACCACGCCTCCAAATTGCTAATACTGGTTGTGACACACCTCTCACCTCCACCCCCTCCTCTTCTTCTTCCTCCATGGCCTCTTCCAGTGCTTTGTCCTTGGAACCAGCGGTGCTCCGTAGGCGTTCAAGGGGCTACGCAAGTAAGCAGGCAAAACAATGCCATGCCGTGCTTGCGCTGTTTTTTTGGGGGACAGGAGCCACACTGGGGCCGATATTTTGTCAGCTCTGCAGGGGCAGGCCGAGAGGTGGTTGACACCACACCAGCTTAAGCCAGGAATGGTGGTTTGTGACTAGGGATGACCCGAACACCCCCCCCCGGTTCGGTTCGCACCAGAACCTTTCCGACAGAAAAAGTCCGATAGAGCCCGCACACGATCGGATTTTCCGACAACATAATCCGAACGCTCTTTTTCCGTCGGAATTTCCGTGTGTATAGAGCATTAGATTGTAAGCTCTAAGGAGCAGGGCCCTCTGATTCCTACTGTAATAAAGTGTATTGTGTTTGTACAGTCTACCCTCAAGTTGTAAAGTGCTGCATAAACTGTTGGCGCATTATAAATCCTGTATAATAATAATAATAATTTGATGGTGGTTTTCTTATTGGGAGGGGGATTTCCAGTTCCAGTATTGTATTTGTACTGTCTACCCTCAAGTTGTAAAGTGCTGCGTAAACTGTTGGTGCATTATAAATCCTGTATAATAATAATAATAATAATAATAATAATAATAATGATAATTTGATGGTGGTTTTCTTATTTGGAGGGGGATTTCCAGTTCCCGTCATTTCTGAAACACAGAAACCAGGGAGGGAGAAAACAGATAAAAATCTAATGAAACATTGCAGCAAACATGACAATAAACAGCAGTGGGTTCTAAAAAAATAAAAAATAAACTCTTCTACAAAAAAAAAATGCCTGCAATTAACGAAATAACAAGACTAGAATAACACGTGTCTATGAACTGAATTTACTACAGAAGATGCGGGAAACATTTCTTCAGTTGTCAGGATGGCCGAGTGGTCTAAGGCGCCAGACTCAAGAGTAAGCTCTTCCCTGAGAATGGGTGTTCTGGTCTCCGAATGGAGGCGTGGGTTCAAATCCCACTTCTGACAATCCTTTTTTTTTTTTTGTTATCTTGAATGTTATTTTAAATTTTTTTTTATTAGATATAAAATTTATACATGCATCATCTAGTTTCTAATTTCCTATTCACCCTGCTCTTCGTTTGTTCTTTCTCAGCTTTTCTCATTTGATTATTCACATAAAGAAATCACAGCAGACTATAAGCAAAGAAATTCCCCTTCAGAGAACACATTCCAAAGGAAGTTTAGCAAAAAGTAACGTCTAAACAACAAATTTGCTATGAGATAATGCAATAAAATTAACACTACCACATATAACAAATTTATAAGAAACTGTAACCTCTTTAGAGCACAGTCCGCTCTCTGTGTTTTATGATTTCTAGTATGCTTCTCTTATATGCCTCGCTTTCTCAATTTAAACTACGTTTCAGAATATGTTGAAGATGTATAAATGAAAAATAAGATCTTATAAGAGGAAATATATAGTTGCAAATTAATTAGTGCATTCATCATTAACCGTTTCCCGACCAGCCTATAATAAAATGACGGCCGGGTGGGAGCTTTGCCTTTCTGGGGGTTCGTCACATGACGTCCTCCCAGGAACGGGCCTCGCGCATGCCCCATGTGCACACTGCGCCACGATCTGTTGCCCACTAAGTCCACCGGACAAAGCAGAAGATAGATCAGTGTACTGTCCCACTGCCGGTACCATGTGATCACTGTGACCAATCACAGCAGATCACATGCCAATTTTACACGACGGATGGCTTCCATTCATGCTAGACTCGTTTCGTCCCGAATTAATATTGGGACAAATGTTTTGTTATTTGGATATATACCCAAATTACAGTATAAACGCAGTTGACCGAATGCTCCGAATAACGTAACGAAATAGGTCCGAATTTCCAAAATTCAAATCGAAAATCTAATTTTACATCGAATTCCATTCGAACTGTAAACATAATTCTGAATTCAAAGACTGTGTGTGTTATTAGTACCATCTCTAAATATTGCTGTTTTTGTTAAGCCAAAAGGTGATTTAAAAAGTCGATGTAATCATTTGATGAAGATTTTTCTTCTTTGTTCACTTTGCCGCATTAGAGTAAAAAAAAAAAAATATATATATATATATATATATATATATATATATACATACATATAACCTTTTTAATTCGACCGATTTGAAATGTATTGATACAAACGTTTCGAATTGAAAAATGGAAAATTCTAGGAGAATTCGAAAAAGGAGACATAAAACGAAATCCAAATACAAATCCCAAATACAATGCTGATTTCATTGTACACCAGCAGATGGCGGACATTGCCGGAAGGTATTTATTTTTGAAGGGGATCTGGGCGGGAACTCCGGTTACCTTGGCCAACGTTTACTTCCCCAACACTGCACAGGTTACTTTTTGTCAACATGTGGTAGATGAATTGAAGGGCTTTGCATCTGGATGTGTGGTGCTGGGGGGAGATTTCAGTTTAGCGCTAAATCCCCTTCAGGATACATCAGATGGCAGGTCCAGCATTCCGTATAAAAAGTTGCGTAAAATCAAGACACTTTTAGCTTCCCTTACTTTAGTAGATACTTGGCGCTTGGCAAACCCTTCAGGCAGGGATTACACATATTTCTCACCCTTGCATAATAAATTTACACGCATAGACTACATTTTTGTTACTCAAAGGGATATATCCCGTATAAAATCTGCTAAAATAGGTGTGCAGACCCTCTCTGACCACGCCCCTATATCGTTGCAATTTCACAAAATAAACATACATCGCGGCCCCCACTCGTGGAGATTAAACCCCTCCCTGCTCACGGATAAGGACAACACTGACAAAATAGCAGATATAATTAAATTATATTTTACAGAAAATGTCTCTGAAGAATTGTCGCCGTTTACAATTTGGGGCGGCTCATAAATGCGTGGTTCGGGGGGAGCTCATACGGCTGGGGGCCGCGAGAAAAAGGGTTGCAGAGAGGGAGATTAACGATTTGATACAGACCATTAGAGACCTAGAGGGGAAGCATAAACAATCCTTAGCAACTGATACAGCAGTAACTTTATTAGATTTGAGGAAAAAGTTACAAGCCCATTTGAACCTTAAAGCACAAAAGATCCTTTTCTTTAAGAAGGGGTTCTTCTATGAACACAATGATAAAACAGGCAAACTTTTAGCAAAGGCCCTTAAAGAAACATTATTATCGACGAATATTGCTGCAATTAAAACCAGTGCTGGTCAGACAACACAGGATGCTGCGAAAATCGCGCAAAGATTTCAGGAATATTACTCCAATTTGTATAATTTACCGCAGTTACATAAACCTAGCGACCTAAGGGGGACGCCAGCAGAGATTACTAATAAATTTCTGGCTGACAGCGGACTCCCCAAACTTACTGAGGAGGAAGCGCTGTCGCTGGAAGAACCGATAACTGAAGGTGAACTCACCGCAGCTATTAAGGAATTAAAAAAGGGGAAAAGCCCTGGACCGGACGGTTTAACAGCCCACTATTATAAAATCTTTATGGAATTATTGATTCCATACATGATTAATACATTTAACCACTTTCGAGACCCACAAACGTTACCAGAAGATTTCCTGAGAGCGCACGTTACAGTATTGCCTAAACCTAATAAAGACCCTCTAGATTGTGCCAGCTATAGGCCGATTTCTTTATTGAATGTGGACCTAAAAATTTATACGAAAATATTAGCGAACAGACTGCGCCCATTGTTGCACAAACTTATAGGTCCCGAGCAGGTAGGTTTTATGCCTGGTAGGGAGGCGAAAGATAACGTGATTAAAGCCCTTAATCTTATACACAGGGCCCAAACAGAACAATTTGAAGGCATGCTCTTATCTACAGATGCAGAGAAGGCCTTCGACCGTGTGTCGTGGGACTTCCTGTATGCGACTTGCTCTCATATAGGTCTGAGAGCACATATGCTATCCTGGATTAAAACTATTTATTATAACCCTACGGCACAAATTAAGGTGAATGGGACACTGTCAGACAAGGTGCAGATACGGAATGGGACTAGGCAAGGGTGTCCTCTTTCGCCCTTGCTGTTTATACTCACCTTGGAACCATTAATCAGCACAGTTAATTTGTCATCCTCTATACATGGCTTCCACGTAGGCGATAAGGAATACAAGTGTGCTGCGTATGCGGATGATCTATTGTTTTTTATAACTCAGCCGCATGTTACTATGCCCAATTTGTGCACTATATTTAAGCATTACAGCTATATGGCGAATTTCAAAATTAATTATAAAAAATCTGAGGCCCTCAATCTTACGTTACAAGAGACTACGCGGGAGGCGGTTCTACGTAACTGTAAATTTAAGTGGGAATCCCGCTCCCTTAAATATTTAGGAGTTAATTTGACTCCCAGTCTAATTGAGATATATAGCCAAAATTTTTTGCCACTGTTACAAAACGTGAAAAAAGACCTGGAGAGATGGACACTCAAACATTTCTCTTGGTTTGGTAGGGCAGCGATCGTCAAAATGACAATCCTGCCCAGATTTTTGTATTTTTTCCAGACTTTGCCCATATGGCTACCTGCAAAATTTTTTCAGTCATTGAATGCTATTCTTAGACACTTCTTATGGGCATCTAAAAAGCCACGCATAAGCCTTGCAATACTTACTAGAGATAAAGGCAGTGGGGGAATGGGATTCCCCAATTTCAAAAATTATTATAAGGCCACTCATCTTACCAGAATAATTGACTGGACCTGCCATGCGGATAATAAAGATTGGGTGAAACTTGAAAACGATGTAGGCCCTATTCCAGTGACATATTCCCCTTGGATTCCGTGGGACTTGTGCCCTAAACAGCTTAAGCAACATCCCCTTATAGGGACCACTTTAAGACTATTACAAACAGTGGCTCAAACAATGGGATTGACTACTTCACCTGGCCCATTAACACCGTTAGTAGATAATCCTGACTTTATACCAGGCATGCATAAACCTATCCGGCACTTTATATGTGGGAATCTGCCCTTATTAGCCACTTATTGTCTTGAGGGTAATAAGATTAAATCAATGTTGGACTTACAACACACTTTGGGTTTAACCGTTTTGGGGCAATGGACATATAGACAAATACATGATTATATTTTGAGCCCACGGAGGATCAAACACTTTATACGACCATTAACGCCATTTGAGGCGGTTTGCCTTCGTGCCAAGGCTTCTACGAAAAATATCTCTCTCACGTATGCGTGGTTACAATCCGCAGCACGTCTGGAACCTAATAAACATAAGCTTTTTTGGGAAGCAGCATTAAATGCATCATTTACAAATGACCAATGGCTACAGGCATGTGTATTTGCTCATAAATGTGCAATTAGCACTAGATTACAGGAAACTTCCTTTAAACTTTTGACGAATTGGTATAACACGCCAGTTAAATTGCATAAGTGGTTCCCCGCTGTTCCAGACCTATGTTGGCGTTGTAATCAAGCTAAGGGCACTTTACAACATATATGGTGGGAGTGTGACCTAATCAGACCATTTTGGGGCCAAGTGATTAGTATTATACAACAAATGACTGATACACAGATTCCCCTTGACGCTAAATGTTGTCTACTACATATTACTGACCTTTCTATGAGTAAATATAAAAAATCGCTGAGTAGATTTCTTCTAACTGCCGCCAAGACAGTGATACCGAGATATTGGAGGAACACTACGACTCCCTCAATTATGGAATGGCTGGGGGAGATAGGATATTTGCATAAAATGGAAGAAATTAGGGCTATAGCCCATGAAAGCACGGGCAAGTACATAGATATATGGCGACCTTGGGTAGTGTTTAGCTATTCCTCTGTATACGCCTTTCTGATACAAACATGAGGTGGAGGGGGCGTTGTGTGTTTGGGCTAGCAATGCCCGCTTGTTATTTAGGGACAATTGTATTATCATTTTTTTTTTTTTTTTTTTTTTCTTTCTCTCCTTGTTCTAAGGTGCTAGCCTTGAGATAGGCTGTCACCTCTTTTTTATATCTATTAGTCACATTTGGCCTTTGTATGATAGGCAATAGGGTGTATTTAGAGTGGTATAAAGTTATAATGCAGATATGCCAGGACAGGCTTTTACAATCCATGGATATATATGTTTAGATCCTATTGACGCTTTGGGAATGGTAGGGTACCTATCCTTTTACTAATAGGTCTTTCCATTTATTTTTTTTATTTTTTTTTGGAGGGGCTTATTAGTCTAATAGGGATCTTCTGTCAATTTGTTTATATGCAAACAAGAGGACTAAAAATATGAGTTTGAGTCTGTAACGCTATTACTACCCTATGGTACACACAGGCAATTGTATTTGCGCTTGTTATGTATTGCTATATTTGTATTGTAAGTGGCTAATTCTTTAATAAAATCTAATTGTTAAAAAAAACAAATCCCAAATACAAATTGAACAAATTGACTAAATTTAACGAAACAAAATAACTAGATTAACTAATCTAAATGAAACAAATTATTACATCATACACATGTCTAATTCATGCCTTTTTCACTGTGTACTATTGTGTTGATCTCTGTGATTGGTCACCGTGATCACATGGTACAGACAGGACCATTCACAGCTAATCACAATTATACACTTATACAATTATACACACTGTGAGTGAAGTTCATTGAGGAAAAAATTGGTTGCTTAACCACTTCCGGACCGCCCACCGCAATACACTGTGGCAGGGCGGCCTGGCTGCGTGAACCGACGTACCTGTACAGTGGTCGGTGCATTAGATACAGGAGGCGCGTGCCCGCCACGAGCGCGGTGAAGAGAGGCAGAACGGGGATCTGCCTATGTAAACAAGGAGGATCCCCGTTCTGACATGGGAGGAGAGAGAGAGAGAGAGAGATCAGCTGTTCCTAGTGATCAGAAACAGCGATCTCTCTCTACTCCCACTGAGCCCACCCCCCCTCCACAATTAGAAAGCACCTCCCTAGGGAACACTTAACCCTTTGATCACCCCCTAGTGTTAACCCCTTCGCTGCCAGGACCATTTATACAGTAATCAGTGCATTTGTATAGCACTGATCACTGTATTGGTGTCACTGATCACCAAAAAGTGTCACTTAGGGTCTGATTTGTCTGCCGTAATGTCGTAGTCCCGCTTAAAATTGCTGATCGCTGCCATTACTAGTGAAAGCAAATTTAAAAAACTAAAAAGCCCCTAAATCTTTCCCCTATTTTGTAGACGCTATAACTTTTGTAAAAACCAATCATTTGGTTTATTATATATATATATTTTTTTTTTTTTTTTTTTTTGCTGCATATGTTTTATAGCAGAAAGTAAAAAATATAGTTTTTTGTTTTTCAAACTTCTAATTTTTTTTTTTTACCCAAAATATGTAGAAGAATACATATCGGCCTAAACTGAGGAAAAAAAAATTTTGTTTTGTTAATTATTTATTATAGCAAAAAGTAAAGGATATAGTATTTTTGTTCAAAATTGTCCCTCTTCTTTTGTTTTTTTTAGCGCACAAAATAAAAACCGCAGAGGTGCTCAAATACCACCAACAGACTCCATGGCAGCCTACGTATGGGAAATAACTAGCCATACACACCCAGGTGGGCAATTGCTGGTTAACGAAAAAAAAGATTTAATTGGCACCGTCAACAGATAAGACATGTAAACCAAAATTAACCGAAGACAAAGAAGCCAGTTCTACGCAATAGTGCGTCATAAAAGTATTAAGTATGAAATTGGAGCTGAAGAGTGGGAGAAGTCTTTTATCCTCACACATTGTCTGTCACTGGCAACCCAAGCCCAAGAGACAAGCTATAAGCTTGTTTCCCGTTGGTATCGATGTCCAACTTCATTACAGCGTATCTTTCTAGATACATCGGACAACTGTTGGCGATGCCACTCTGCCAAGGGCTCAAATTTGTGAATTCTGGGATAGTATCATGCAACTGTATACCACAATTACAGGGGAGGCAATTTCCAATACACCACAAATTACGCTGTTGTCCATTTAACCAGGTTCATATAAAAATATTTAAAAAAGGCTTGCTCAGACATTGGGTGAGAGCTGCAAGACTGGTTATCCCGCGCCACTGGCAATCAACACAATCCCCCTCAGTGAATGAATGGGTCATGGAATGGATCATATTGAGAAGATGGAGACCCTCCTGGCTTACGAATTGGACACACTTGAAAAAAAATTGGCAGATTTGGGCACCTTGGAGGGCTTTTAGGGAAACAGCAGGCAACTAAAAGTGTTAAGTGACTATTGGAATTGAACCTAAATATGATCTAAATAGGGTCTCAATAAGGGATGTATATACACCAGGGAAGGGTAAAGGGAAAGCAAGGGGAAACCTAAATATTTTTTTTTTTTTTTGTGCGTGTTTCCTTTTTTTTTTTTTGGGGGTTTGTTTATGTAAGTATGTATACTGTATTTGTAAGCTGTTTTGGGGGTATGACAATACCACAATTGTATGTATATATGTTTTTTGTATAATAACTTTTCAATAAAATTAAGATTGAACTAAAAGTATTAATCTTTACAGATCACTTCCAGAGAAACATGACGAGAAGCCGTCCACAATGCGGAAATGCTCCTGGTAGAATGAGCGGTCACTGCTTCCAGAGGAGCCAAACCCTTAGCCTTATACGCCCCTTGAATGGCCTGAACAATCCAAGCTGCAATGGTTCTTGAAGAAGCACGCAATCCTTTATTCTCTCTGTGGAAATAGACAAACAGATGATCAGATTTCTGAAAAGTGTGGCTTCTAAGTATTGCTGGTGTCCAGAGAGAACCTCGAGAGGAAGTCCGCCTGGACATTTTGAATCCCAGGAAGCCTTCAAATTTGTCAAGTTCGTCTGAGCCCAGGAAAAGATTGGGTTTACTTCTTTCAGTAGAGAGAGACTGTGGGTGCCCCCTGTCTCTTGATATAAGATACTACTGTCGTATTGTCCAGCCTTAGGAGAACCGAGGCTCCTGATATCAAGTGGAGAAAGGCTTGAAGAGCACGGAATGCAGCTCGAAGCTCCAGAACATTCGAGACTACGTCTCAGGCTGGAAAATTCCATTTGTCTTGGGCTACTTCTGACAGACAAAGGGTACCCCAGCCCCTGTTGCTGGCGTCCGTTGTTACTGTGATCCAGTAGACGGGTGCTATGGAGTGGCAATTGAGGAGATTCTTCCGCTGTAGCCACCAAAAGAGACTCTCACGCATGGAGGGGGTTATCCTGACAAGATGATCCCAAGACCCTGGGTCCCACTGTTGAAGAAAACCCTTCTGAAAGGGCCGCATCCTCCATTGTGCCCACTTCACTATGAGGGCTGTGGACACCATGGTGCCGATTATCTTGAGGCACTGTGAAGCTCTGAGAAGAGGTGAATACATTGCAAGATGAATTTCTGTTTCGAATCACCGGAAATTTTCTCCAAAGGCAGGGAGATAGTGCTCTCTACCATATTGAACACGACTCCGAGGAATATCAGAGAATGTGTTGGCTCCAGATGACTTTTTTCCATGTTCAACAGCCAACCGAACTCCGTCAGAGTAGAGATGACCTGAGCTTGATGTGTCAACAGCTGTTCCTTGTCTTGAGAAAGTAAAAGTAGATCGTCCAAATAGTAATGTAACCGAATGCCTCTGACTTTGATTAGAGCTACCACGGCAAGTAAGAGCTTCGAAAACACTCAAAGCGATGTTGTAAGCCCAAATGGGAAACATGTAAATTGAAGATGTAATTGGTCCACCGCGAACCGAAGATATTTTTGAAAATCCTTTGCGATCGGAACATGAAAATAAGCAGTTGCCTGGTTGTATTGTCCGACGTAGTGTTAGCAGTGTTTCCATCTTTAACTTTTCCTTCTTGATGAAGGAGTTCAGGTGCGTCAAATCGATGACTGGTCTCCAAGAGCCATTCTTTTTGAGGACCATGAAAAGGGGGGAGTAAACCCCTTGAAATCTTTCCTTGGTTGGAACCAGAATAGCAGCTCCTTGGGCCATCAGGGAGTCTGTGTAAGCCAGAAGTACTTGTTTCTTTTCTTCTACAAGTGGTAGAGCTGTAGGAACAAACTGATGTATGGGTGGACTGCTGAACACCCAAGAATGACCAGAGGAGACCGTTTTAACAGTCCAGTAGTCTTGAATCGAAGCTGCCCAGACGTGCCGGAAATGGAGTAACCAAGCCCCTACTTTCTCCGTCTGGACAAGCCCCATATCAAAAGGACTTGGAAGCCTCCTGTCCCCATGATGTGGCTGTTTTTGAGGATTTCTGGCCTGAAGACTGAGTTCTTCTCCAGTTCTTCCTAAATTCCCGACCAGGCCTGTAACGACGAGCATCTCTAGCGCGTTCCTGCTCTTGTCTGAGTTGAGCTTTCCTTTGACTCAAGAGACGATGATCCTGGGGTAAGAACCCTCATTTACCTCCAGTCGCACGGGTAATTGCAGAATCAAGTTTATTCCCAAAGAGGGATGATCCCTCAAAGGGAATCTTACACCATGCCTGTTTAGAGGCAGGGTCTGCAACTCATGGGCGTAGCCACAAGCCTCGCTTAGCAGTAACAGAGGAGTGCATGACACGTGCCACTAGACGGATAATATCAAGGGATGCTTCCCCCAAAAAGACTGATGCCAACTTCAGTTTGTGTACTGGTGAGCTCCTGACCAAATCTTTGGATACACTTCCCAGAGCTGCACCTACATCATCCGTCCAGGACTCCATGGCTTTGGACAATGCTGCAAGGGCCAGGCCCGGCTTACAGGCCATGCCTGCTGTAATATAAATACGCTTTAGATCAGTATCAATCTTCCTCTCTAAACCATCCTTGAAAGAAATGGTATCTTCAAGAGGGAGTGTAACATGCCTGACCAACCAAATTAGGGCCGCATCAATAAGGGGGGCTGACTCCAGATGTTTTACGTCATTGCTCTTGAATGGGTACATTTTTGCTATCTTGGAAATTAAGGAGTTTTTCCTCTCAACTTTACCCCATTCATCTGAAATAATTTCTCCGAGCTCACCCAAGAAGGGGAAGTTTGGGCGTTCTTTCTTGAGATGTTTAAAGTATTTCCTCTGTTTAGAGGGTGCTTCCACTGGTTCTTCCCATTTCAATGCCTCCATAACCGCTCTGACCAACTGCGGAACCAGGGAGAAATCAAAACCTGCACCAGAATCATCAATCTCAATCTCGCTGTCTGAAGATCCACTTAAAGAAAGACTGCGTCTAGAAGGGCCCGGAGTTACAGGGTCAGCTTCCACATCAGCTAGACCTGTAACAGAAGGAGGATTAAAAGTCAGATCAGACTCTGTTTTGTTCAGAGAGTCTTGAACCACCTTCCTGACCAAGGCTTCTATTTGCTGGTCCCCGGCTCCTCTTTCCTTCATAGCTCTAGAATAACATGACATGCAGAGGGATTTACATTCTGGAACGTGAGCTTTACAACCCCAGCAAGCTTTTCTCTCTGAGCGGCTGGAATGGTGGTATGAATGGCGACCAGATCCAGATCTTGACCTATCTTTACGGTGTCTGGAGGGTGATCCAGTGCGTCTAGAACTCGACGTAGAATGATGATGTTGTGACCTAGACTGATCAGTATCCCTGCGTGCCGACAATTGATGTTCAGACCTAGAAGGGCTGAAGAAAGGGAGAACAAAAGAAAATGACAGCAAGAAAAATTAACCACCCAAACAAGCAAGCAGAAGGAAAAAAATATTCCTACCTGCGGCATATGGGTTGGCCACTGGGGGGCGGTGACATGTCCATAGTGAAAAGCCTGTATGCTGGAGAGATTATACACCATAAACACACAAGGTAACATGAGCCAAGAACAAGACAATTATCAATTAGTAACATACCTAAAGAAACACAAAACAGTGCGCCGGGAAGCTGCCGATCTATACCCCGCAGGGCATTCCCAACACTAGCTGTATCTGACAGCTATTTAAATTTAAGCGCCAATGATGACGTCACCACGCCCCCCAGCATCAGCCAGCGGAGTTCAAGCGCATGCGCGACCGCCGCCATTTTCAGGAACTGCACATGCGCGAAACCAAGCCTCGATCTCAGACGAGGCCTGCGGCTGCGCAGAAAGCACAGGAGAGGAGGCAGACTGGGACGCAGATGCGCTCCAGCCACCATACAGGCCGAAAAACATGGAAAATAAGGAAAAGACAAAACCACACACAAATACAGGCTGCCATTATAATGAAAAATAGACATCATACGATCCAGATCCAGTCTGATGGTGAGCACGTCACCCACTGCATGACTGGGACATTCAAAACAGAGGCCTCCTGCTAATAGCAAAGGATGTTTGGCCAAATTGCCTCTTGCCTGTTAATGGCAGGGTAGTAAGCTCTTCCTGGCCTCGCATGTGTCGCCCGTATCCACCCTGCTAATAGCTGGGACTGCTGGATTCCAGAACCGCCATCAGAATATTCGTGCAATCGGGACTGGACCAAAAATACTCTTCGTAAGGTAAGAAACACCTTGGTCCTCGGAGGAGGACAAAAAAGGAACACGGTCCCTGACTAGAAGCAAAGATTTATGGGAGTGGGGTCCTATGAGGTATGAGAGGCAGGATTAACCCATACGTAGGCTGCCATGGAGTCTGTCAGGAAAGATATTTATTATAGTAAAAAGTAAAAGATATAGTATTTTTTTCAAAATTGTCCCTCTTCTTTTGTTTTTTTTTAGCGCAGAAAATAAAAACCACAGAGGTGATCAAATACCACCAAAAGAAAACTCTATTTGTGGGGGGAAAAAAAGGGACGTCAATTTTATTTGGGTACAACGTCACACTGCCGCGCAATTGTCAGTTAAAGTGATGCAGTGCCGTATCGCAACAAAATAATGGCCCAGCCATGAAAGGGGGTAAAACCTTCCGGGGCTGATATTCACTGTTATAAGCAACCATAGTGTGTAACAAAAAAAGAAAAATCCTGATTACCCCTAAGGGTGACCAGAGCAACACTGTATTGCTCTGGTCACAGCTTGTTTCAAAAAAAAAAAATTTATTATTTATTTATAACATACAAATTAACCATAAAGAGACCTAAATATTCACTCTTACTTATTGCACAATTATTTATAAGAATAATATGGCTCTGATCAGTGTTTTGGTCTCTGAATGCAGACGTGGGTTAAAATCCCTCTTCTGAAAATGTACTTTTCTTAGCTTGATTTATATTAAAATTTCGAACAACTCAAAGAATTCATCCAATGTAGCAGAAGTGCAAAAAAAAATTTAAAAATATAAAAAAATCTTTTTCATTATTTATTTATTTGTAACATACAAATCAACCATAAAGAGACCTAAATATTGACTCTTACTTATTGCTCAATTATTTATAAGAATAATAAGGCTCTGATCAGTGTTTTGGTCTCTGAATGCAGACGTGGGTTTAAATCCCTCTTCTGAAAATGTACTTTTCTTGATTTATATTAAAATGTTGAACAACTCAAAGAATTCATCCAATGTAGCAGAAGTGCAAAAAAAAAAAAAAATGAGCATGAAGAAGTTTCGAAGCCCCAATGTTCTGATCCGAAGCTCAGATTACTGCTCACTGACACAGACATATAACACAGACACCAGCCTCATCATCAGTTGTCAGGATGGCCGAGCGGTCTAAGGCGCCAGACTCAAGAGTTGCTCTCTTCCCTGCACTTGGGTGTTCTGGTCTCCGAATGGAGGCGTGGGTTCAAATCCCACTTCTGACACATTACTTTTCTTGCCATGCATTATAATTATTCAGCCTCTTGGCACCTCCCAGCCCTTTAAAAGGTTTAGGATGCCGGGGGGGTGGGGTTATGATCAATGTGCCTGCCGTCATTGGCGGTCACATGATCGCAAAGCTCACAATTGCAAGCAGTGATTGGGGACCTTTCGTTAGCCACCAGCAGGGTGGTTTTGATTTAAAGTGATACTAAAGCTTAGTTTTTTTTTTTTTTTTTTAAATAACAAACAAATCATACTTACCTCCACTGTGCAGCTCGTTTGCACAGCGTGGCCCCCGAACATCCTCCTCTGGGGCTCTCGTGGCTCCGCCCCGCATCCAATAACTCCCCTAGGAGAAGCGCTCTCCTGAGGGGGTTAGCTTGCGGGCGCGCTCCCAGCATTCAGCCTCCATAGACTCGGCCCCAACCCCGGGTCATTGGATTTGATTGACAGCAGAGTGAGCCAATGGCTGTGCTGCTATCAATCTATCCAATCAAGAGCCGGGAACCCGTGGAGAGAGGGACAGTGGGGACGAGGGGGTTACCTTGCGGGCTTGCTCCCGAGTCATTCATTCGGCATCCCATAGAAGCTGAATGTATGACTCGGCCCCACGCCCCCCCCCATGCCCGGGCCATTGTATTTGATTGACAGCAGCGGGGGCCAATGGCTGCACTGCTATCAATCTATCCAATCAAAGCTGGGACTCCGTGGAGAGGAGGATTGTGCGTCCCCGCCGAAGAAGATGAAGGGGCTCAGGTAAGTAAAACAAGGGGGCTAGGGGAGAGGGGCGGTGACTGCCAGGTGTTTTTTCACCTTAAAGCGGAGTTCCGCTTAAAAAAAATGTAAAAGTCAACAGCTACAAATACTGCAGCTGCTGACTTTTAATAAATTGGACACTTACCTGTCCTAGGGTCCAGCAATGCGGGGGATTGAAGCCCCGCTCGTCTCCCCCTCCGCTCAGCAGTGCCGGCATTTTAACTGTGGGCACCCAGCTGTGGCTTCACGACCGGCCCCCAACTGCGCATGCACGTGCCGTGACTGGCCGCGCAATCATCTTAGACCTGTCACATGTCCCAGATGATTGTCTAGAAGGAGGGGGGAGAGGTGATCTCCCTTCCTGTACCAAGGGAAGTGACATCAGGAGCCCAGGCGCTGAAGGAGGCAGATTTCGAAGGACCACATAGCAACAGGCATTATTAGGTAAGTAAAAAAAAAAAATTTCCAAATTTTTTGTTTCATGCACATTAATGAATTTATTTATTTTTTTTGGGTGGAGCTTCACTTTAGTGCATAGGATGTATTAAAGTGAAAAAACACGAGGATTTACAACCTTTTTAAATCAACTCGATTTAAATCAGAATTTTTAAAGAGCATCTGTCAACTCTGCTCCTCCTCTGACCCGCTGTTCACCGACAGTCTCATTCACTTTAATCAGACGGCTGGTGATGCAGCAGTGACACAAAAAGGTGAAGGACGTGGCGGCAGCAGGTGAGGCGCAGGCCACAATGGAGCTGAAATTATAGGTGCTCTTTAAATATAAAGACTCATTCTTGCTGGTAGTTCGAATTTTTAACATTTACAAACAAAATGAAGAATAATAAGCTGTCAGGTTACTAAAACAGTGATATCAGAACCAATTTAATCATACAGTTTGTAGTGTACATAGAGTTGCAAAACAATGGGATAAAGGAATATTCCTGAACTTTGTTTCATCTCATGGTTACTGTGACATTGTGTGAATGCAACAATGCAGTGCATGTTATCTCCACTTACAGAGCTTGGATTCATTGAATGAGTTTACCAAAAAAACTTTAATATTGCAGAATATATAGCCTCATGCTACATAACTAAGCTCCATTTCAAGCTGAATAACCTAAATTAATAATGTATCTTAAACAGAACACTATCTTTAGATATTTTTTTTATTCCAAAAGCATTTTATTTAAATAAATTTGCAAAAAAATCAAAAAAATCAGATTTAAATCAAAAAAGTCAAACATTTTCTGTGCCCCGAGCCCACACATTTGTGTGACAATAATGAATTAACAACATTTGCTTTGTCTTCCTGCCTCTCCTCCTGGCCAATCGGGAAGCGGGTCTTAAGACCCAATTGGCCGAGAGGAGAAGCGATCGTATTGGCCGGGAGCAGGGGGGGGAGGTGCAGAGGAGGAGACGCAGGGGGAAGCCACTGAAGCTGCCCACGGCCTGAATGCGGTAAGTTCAGGGCCCGAGGGACAGACGGACGGGCAAGCGAGTGACCGGGAGGGGGCTGGGGGGTTTGACTGAGCAACAGGGGGGCTGTTGGTTTATTTGCCGACCCTCCCCCCCAAAAAATGGAGCACCAGCTGCCACTGAATCTAAGGTCCCAAACTCCCATTCATACATACACTAGGGCAGGATTGAAGGGTGAGCTGTGTACGGAGTGCAGGGCTTAGGGGGTGAACTGTGTACGGAGTGCAGGATTGAGCGATGTACAGAGTGCAGGATTGAGGGGTGAGCCATGTATGGTGTGCAGGATTGAAGGGTGAGCTATGTACCAAGTGCAGGATTGAGGGGTGAGCTGTGTATGGAGCGCAGGGTTTAGGGGTGAGCTGTGTTAGGAGTGCAGGATTGAGGGGTGAGCTGTGTACAGAGTGCAGGGTTTAGAGGTGAGCTGTGTATCTACTGCAGAGTTTAGGGGTGAGCTGTGTACAGAGTGCAGGATTGAGGGGTGAGCTGTGTAGGGAGTGCAGGATTGAGGGGTGAGCTGTGTACAGAGTGCAGGATTGAGGGGTGAGCTGTGTACAGAGTGCAGGATTGAGGGGTGAGCTGTGTAGGGAGTGCAGGATTGAGGGGTGAGCTGTGTACAGAGTGCAGGATTGAGGGGTGAGCTGTGTACAGAGTGCAGGATTGAGGGGTGAGCTGTGTTCTAGCTTGCAGCTTCCAGTTTGGAGCTCACCCCCCATCAATACACAGCATTTCTCTGGCATCAACCCCCCCCCCCTCCCAATACTGAGCATTCCGACCACCTAAATAACATCAGAGTGGGGCTGCAGAAGAGAAACTGTAACTTACTGCATGTGGTGGAGCAGCTTCTACCTGTGTACATCCCCGCCCCCTCCGCTCTCCCCCTCCCCCCCGCTCTCGTATAGAATTCGTATAAATTTCATTCCATGTATGGTTAGATCTAGAATAATGAAACAGCCACACAGTAAGCAGTTGTCAGGATGGCCGAGCGGTCTAAGGCGCCAGACTCAAGAGACAACCTCTTCCTAACTAGTTGGGTGTTCTGGTCTCCGAATGGAGGCGTGGGTTCAAATCCCACTTCTGACAGACTTTTTTTTTTTTTCTTTTATCTGCATTGTTTATTATAAAAGTTTAATACTTACCGGAACAATTCCTCAGGTAACTCATATAGGGGTATTTATTAAAAAATTACATAGCCATTCATCCAGCAAATCTGCATGTGCATTCATTCTGGGAGAATTGGACAATTGGGCAATACATTTATATTGTTAGGTTCTATTCTCTTTTAAATTAATATTGTTTTATTAAAGTAGAACTATAGGCAAATATCTTTTTTTTTTTTTTGGGGATAGAGGAAGGGAGGGTTATAACCCCTGTCAGATTTTTATTTTTTTTTGTCATCTTTATCCCATTGCAGAGATTTCCCTTCATTTCCATAGCCAAACAGGAAGTAAGAGAAAATCTCTGCAAATTAAGGAAATCCCTTGGCGCTATATAAATTCTGAATAATATTATTAATAATAATAATAATTTCAAGTAATATGATTTGAGAAGTATTTCACGTATTACTTTTTTGGGACTTTTTCAGCCAACGATTTCACTGCCACAGACTATAATGTGAATCGTGCCGCAAATCCTACCTGTGTCCTCATCAGCACTACCTGAGCCTAGAAGGAGTGAAAGATTAACCCTTTGCTAGCTAAACTTTTGTATATAACATCGCTGCTCCTAAGGGTTGCCACCTGTACGGGTTTCTCCCGGACAGTCCGTTTTTTTTAATGATACGTTTGGATTTTCATGTGCTCCAGAACCGGACACATTATTCAGACCGGACTGCACCGGGATCAACATGTATGCACGATCATCTGTTGCGAGTTTCCCCTCCCTGCCGTCCCTGCAGCCCGTCTCACACACACACACAGCAGACTGAAGCTGCCTCCTCCCCTCCCCCTCCTCCTCCTCCTCCTCCTCAGCTCTGTATATATACACAAGAGGAGGGGGAACAAAAACACGTGCTGATGTCAGGTGAGTATGTTTTCTATGCTTTGTTGATGGACGAGGAGGAGGAGGAGGAGGAGGAGGAGGAGAAGGAGAAGGAGGAGGAGGAGGAGAGTGGCTGGGAAGGAGGACACTAAAACAATGTACACTTGGTGGAGTGATTGCACTAGCCCTCCCTCCCAGCATATATCCACCCCCCCTTCCAGCACTAGCCCCTCCAGCACATATCTACCCTCCCCTTCCAGCACTAGCCCTCTCTCCCCAGCACATATCCAACCCTCCCCTTCCAGCACTATCCCTCTCCCCCCAGCACATATCCAACCCCCCTTCCAGCACTAGCCCTCTCCCCCCCCAGCACATATCCAACCCCCCCTTCTAGCACTAGCCCTCTCCCCCCAGCACATATCCAACCCTCCCCTTCCAGCACTAGCCCTCTCCCCCCCAGCACATATCCAACCCTCCCCTTCCAGCACTATCCCTCTCCCCCCAGCACATATCCACCCCCCTTCCAGCACTAGCCCCCCAGCACATATCCAACCCTCCCCTTCCAGCACTATCCCTCTCCCCCCAGCACTAGCCCTCTCCCCCAGCACATATCCACCCCCCTTCCAGCACTAGCCCTCTCCCCCCAGTACACATCCAACCCCCCCTTCCAGCACTAGCCCTCTCCCCCCCCAGCACATATCCAACCCTCCCCTTCCAGCACTAGCCCTCTCTCCCCAGCACATATCCAACCCTCCCCTTCCAGCACTAGCCCTCTCCCCCAGCACATATCCACCCCCTCTCCAGCACTAACCCTTTCCCCCAGCACACATCCACCCTCCCTTCCAGCACAAGCCCTCTCCCCCCAGCACATATCCACCCCCCCAGCACTAACCCTCTCCCCCCAGCACACATCCACCCTCCCTTCCAGCACTAACCCTCTCCCCCCAGCACATATCCACCCCCCCTCCAGCACTAACCCTCTCCTCCTAGCACACATCCACCCTCCCTTCCAGCACTATCCCTCTCCCCCTAGCACATATCCAACCCCCCCTTCCAGCACTAGCCTTCTCCTCCCCAGCACATTTTGAACCCCCCTTCCAGCACTAACCCTCTCCCCTAGGGTTGCCACCTGTATGGGATTGACCCAGACAGTACAGGCTTGGCAACTTGTTCCCAGGTTTCTGTCCCCTGGAAACCCAGGCACAGCATATATCCAGTGCCTCTGTGTCCCTCTGTCTTCTCTCCCAATGGGCGCCTGCCCCCCCCTCTTCTTCCCACATGATCTGCTTTGAAGTGATTGGCAGCTGGGACCAGTGTCCTAGCAACCAATGGCCCTTTTGCCGATGCTCACACGTGGAGTTTTGCCTGGTCCATCTCAACCCCCTAATTCTGGCTCCCTCTCTGCATGTCAGCTGTGCTAGAACAGCACAAAGTAGGCTGCTGTGGTATGTAGGCAGTGCGGCCTACCTCTTCTAATGTGAGCCGTGCCACCTCAGCTGCCACCCCGCTGTCCTGGGGACCACTGGCTAAACTCCACCTGTGCAGGGCCAGGTGAATTGGAGACTGATGCTCCAGGAAAATTTCAGCTTGTGCCAACTATTGGTAAGCTCCACAAGGTGGGGGAATGCACAAGGGGGGCACAAGGTAAGGAGGGAAGGGAAGCTGCACGAGATGAGGGGAGTACAACACAGGTTTGGGAGGAGGATACAGTCCTCACCCCCAGTGGCGTAACTAGAACCTTCAGGGCCCCGATGCAGGAAACCATGGCGGGCCCCCCCCCCCTCCCCCCGGACAGGGCTCTTTTCTCCGAGCCCGATGGTGGAACACCAGGGCCCAGTCCTAAGTGGGTGGCTGCATATAAAGGAACCGATTTAAAAAACATCAATTACAGCCACTGTGTGCCCATCAAACGCCACCACTGTACCATCTAATGCCACTACTGTGCCCATCAAACTCTGCTGCTGTGCCATCAAGCTCTGCCGCTGTGCCCATCAAATGCTGCCACTGTGCCCATCAAATGCTGCCACTGTGAATCCCCACCGACCGCTCACTGTCTGCCCGCCACTTACCCTGTCTTGGTGGGGCAGCGGGTAACGGCCATGAGCGGGGTCCTCCATGCAGCTACTGCCATCCTCATCTCCCGTCCTCTCCTCCTGATAGGCGTCCAATAGCTGTGTCTATCGTTTCAGCCAATCGGGGTGATGGGTAAAAGACCCGCACACCTGATTGGTGGAGAGGCGGTTCAGTGTTAGAAAAGTGAATATTCATTCACTTTTCTAACACACCTGGGTAGACTGTGAGTGTCAAGCATGGCGCTCGCAGTTCACCTATTTTGAAGCCTATTATAGCCCATGGCTCTAATCAGGTGCTGCAAAAACACCCCCCCCGCCACTGTAATTCAGGCACCCGGCACCCCAAAAGGGACCAGACACCTATATGGGGGTGGCAGCAGTGGTCATGGATAGATTCATGCTATGCTATGCATAAATCTATCCATTGGTCATAGAGGGGGTGGAACCTGTGCACCCTTTTGGATGCACCGCCACTGATAAACACATGCACACACACATGCATACATACACATACATATATGAACACACACACACACATACATGCATGCTCTCACACACACACATACAAGCATGCTCACACACACACACGCATGCACATACAAGCATGCTCACACACACACTCACACACATACAAGCATGCTCACATACAAGCATGCTTACACACATGCACACATACAAGCATGCTCACACACACACAAGCATGCTCACACACACACACACACATTAATGCTCACACACACATACATGCATGCTCGCTCACACACACATACATGCATGCTCGCTCACACACACACACATATATTAATGCTCACACACACACATACATGCATGCTCACACACATACAAGCATGCTCACACACACGCACACACATACAAGCATGCTCACACACACGCACACACATACAAGCATGCTCACACACACACATACATGCACACACATACATGCATGCTCACACACACGCACACACACACACATACATGCTCACACACGCACACACATACAAGCATGCTCACACACACGCACATACAAGCATGCTCACACACACACACGCACACACAAGCATGCTCACACACACACGCACATACAAGCATTATCACGCACGCACAAGCATGCTCACACACACAAGCATGCTCACACACACGCACACACAAGCATGCTCACACACACATACAAGCATGTTCACACACACACACAAGCATGTTCACTCATACAAGCATGCTCACACACACACACATACAAACACAAATACAGTAGATAGTCTTATTAAAAAAAAACAGCAGACATTTACCTTTGCTCTTCCTGCCGGGTACTGCACTCTAGGGGGAGACAAAGAGCACACACTGTGCTTTCACTAAGCCTAATGTGAGGAGCTCCCGCACAGAGCCGATTTCAGTTCGGCTGATGATCGGGGAGCTCCTCTCAGCCTCCCCTCCTATCGAAGAGTACAGGGGGCCCTCGGGCCCCCTGCAGCAAGGGGCCCGGTCGCCATGGCGATCTTGGCATCCCCTATAATTCCGCCACTGCTCACCCAATACAATATGCATACATACAGTCCTCACCCCCCCCCCCCATACAATATGCATACATACAGTTCTCACCCCCCCCTCATACAATATGCATACATACAGTCCTCACCCCCCCATACAATATGCATATATACAGTCCTCACCCCCCCATACAATATGCATGCATACAGTCCTCACTCCCCCATACAATATGCATACATACAGTCCTCACCCCCCCCCCATACAATATGCATACATACAGTCCTCACCCCCCCATACAATATGCATACATACAGTCCTCACCCCCCCATACAATATGCATGCATACAGTCCTCACCCCCCCATACAATATGCATGCATACAGTCCTCACTCCCCCATACAATATGCATACATACAGTCCTCACCCCCCCCCATACAATATGCATACATACAGTCCTCACCCCCCCATACAATATGCATACATACAGTCCTCACCCCCCCATACAATATACATACGTACAGTCCTCACCCCCCCCATACAATATGCATGCATACAGTCCTCACTCCCCCCCATACAATATGCATACATACAGTCTACACCCACCCCCGTTATCAGCGGTGGGAAAGGTGCCACCCCCCTCCCGCCGCTCCCCGGCACCCTCCGCTGCTTTCCGGAGCTGTCGGCAGCGGTGGAGGCGATTGGGACCTTTCCATGGCCGGGTATGGAGACGAGTGAGGGGAAGAAGGCCCCCACCTGTCTCCATACTATAGCAGGGCGGAAGCGACGTCAAAACACCCACCCCCCCATACAATATGCATACATACAGTCCTCACCCCCCCCCATACAATATGCATACATACAGTCCCCCCCATACAATATGCATACATGCAGTCCTCACCCCCCCCCATACAATATGCATACATACAGTCCT
Organism: Lithobates pipiens; assembly: GCF_037356315.1. NCBI lineage: Eukaryota > Metazoa > Chordata > Amphibia > Anura > Ranidae > Lithobates > Lithobates pipiens. The sequence goes on from NW_027507685.1 coordinate 242,872,354, forward strand.
CACCCCCCCCCCATACAGTATGCATACATACAGTCCTCACCCCCCCATACAATATGCATACATACAGTCCCCCCCCCATACAATATGCATACATGCAGTCCTCACCCCCCCATACAATATGCATACATACAGTCCTCACCCCCCCCCCCATACAATATGCATACATACAGTCTTCACCCCCCCCCCATACAATATGCATATATACAGTCTTCACCCCCCCCCATACAATATGCATACATACAGTCTTCACCCCCCCCCCCATACAATATGCATACATCCAACAAACCTCCCAAGAGTCTCGGATTGGGCGGGACTTTCCCACTTTGACACCGTTATCCCGCTATCCTGCCATACAGGTGATTTGTCTCGCATAATGCTGTTGACTACAAGCTCATTTTTCTCTCAATAGTACCTGCAGCAGTGTGCACATCCACTACTGCCAGGGATTGGCTAGCAAGTCAGCTGGATGTGCACTGTGCAGCCCCAATGAGAGACTTCACCTGTCAAAAAGAGAGTGTGATGTCGGGTAGGGGTGGGACTGTTACCCAGACCCACCCCTCTGTCAAACCAATGCATAGTGAAAGAGCTGGTGACACAACGCTGGCATTCATACATTGCTGGCTAGGACAGAGTTGCAGAGGGTCAGGATCATTCCTCTCCCCGAGGGTTTTTTTCCGCCTCCATTAGCCCTGCACTCACAGGCAGCTCCCCACTTTCACTTAACCACTTGCCGACCGTCTCCTGTACATATACATCATCGCTTTGAAGATGGATATACCTGGGTAACGGCAGCAGCTGCTGCCACAACCAAGGTATCTATCTCTTCAGGAGCCGGTCGTGTTTACAATAATGGGGGTCTCTGCGGCAGAATCGCCGCAAGATCACCGTTATCAGCGGCGGGAAAGGTGCCAGCCCCCTCCCGCCGCTCCCCGGCACCCTCTGCTGCTTTCCGGAGCTGTCGGCAGCGGTGGAGGCGATTGGGACCTTTCCATGGCCGGGTATGGAGACAAGTGAGGGGAAGAAGGCCCCCACCTGTCTCCATACTATAGCAGGGCGGAAGCGACGTCAAAACGTCACTTCTGCCCATTCGTCTTAAAGCAGAGTTCCAGGCTTTTTATGCTTATTAAAAGTCAGCAGCTACAAAAAGTGTAGCTGCTGACTCTTAATAAACAGACGCTTACCTGTTCCACGGTCCAGCGACGCGGCCGAATGGAGTGTCGCTCCTCCCCCCCCTCCTCTCTGCCAGCGCCTCCATTGCCACTCTGGGCACCCAGCCGTGATAGCTTTAAGCTTCAGGGCCGGGCACACGCAGTGCATGCGCGAGTCACGCTGCACTACCGGAGTGGACTGGCGATCTCCTCGGACCTGTCACGTGTCCCAGGAGATCGCCTAGAGCAGTGATGGCGAACCTCGGCACTCCAGATGTTTTGGAACTACATTTCCCCTGATGCTCATGCACTCTGAAATTAAGTTGTAGTTCCAAAACATCTGGGGTGCCAAGGTTCGCCATCACTGGCCTAGAGGGAGGGACCTGTCACGTGTCCCAGGAGATCGCCTAAGGCAAAAGGAGGAGTCGCCTTGGCGGTCCCTGGGCGGAAGAAGGAAGTGGGACAGGAAGTCCCCCTCCTAACGAAGCCCCCACCCCCCCCCCAAAAAAAATTACATGCCAGATGTGGCATGTAAGGGGGCGAGGAGTGCTTAAAGCGGAAGTTCCATTTTTGGGTGGAACGCCACTTTAACCACTTTCAGACCGGACCATTTTGCTGGTAAATGACCAGAGGTCTTTTTACACTTTGGCACTGCGCTGCTTTAACTGGTAATTGCGCGGTCATGCAATGTTGTACCCAAACAAAATTTGCGTCCTTTTCTTCCCACAAATAGAGCTTTCTTTTGATGGTATTTGATTGCCTCTGCGATTTTTATTTTTTGCGATATAAACGTAAAAAGACCGCAAATTTTGAAAAAAAATGATATTTTCTACTTTTTGTTATTAGAAAAATCCAATAAACTCAATTTTAGTCATACATTTAGGCCAAAATGTATTCAGCCACATGTCTTTGGTAAAAAAAAAGTCAATAACTGTATATTTATTGGTTTGCGCAAAAGTTGTCACATCTACGTTTTCTGGAATTTACGCAGCTTTTAGTTTACGACTGCCTATCTCATTTCTTGAGGTGCTAAAATGGCAGGGCAGTACAAAACCCCCCCAAATGACCCCATTTTGGAAAGTAGACCCCCTAAGGAAATTGATAAGAGGCATGTTGAGCCCATTGAATATTTTATTTTTTTGCCTCAAGCGATTGAATAATGACAAAAAAAAATTTTTTTTTTTTTTTTTTACACAAAGTTGTCACTAAATGATATATTGCTCACACATGCTATGGGCGTATGTGAAATGACACCCCAAAATAAATTCTGCTGCTTCTCCTGAGTACGGGGATACCACATATGTGGGACTTTTTGGGAGCCTAGCCGCGTACGGGGCCCCGAAAACCAAGCACCGCCTTCAGGCTTTCTAAGGGCGTAAATTTTTGAGTTCACTTCTCACTACCTATTACAGTTTTGAAGGCCATAAAATGCCAAGATGGCACAAAACCCCCACAAATGACCCCATTTTAGAAAGTAGACACCCCAAGCTATTTGCTGAGAGGCATGTTGAGTCCATGGAATATTTTATATTTTGCCACAAGTTGCGGGAAAATTACAAACTTTTTTTTTTATTTTTTTTTTTCACAAAGTTGTCACTAAATGATATATTGCTCATGCATGCCATGGGCATATGTGAAATGACACCCCAAAATAAATTCTGCTGCTTCTCCTGAGTACGGGGATACCACATATATGGGACTTTTTGGGAGCCTAGCCACATACGGGGCCCCGAAACCAAGCACCGCCTTCAGGCTTTCTAAGGGCGTAAATTTTTGAGTTCACTTCTCACTACCTATTACAGTTTTGAAGGCCATAAAATGCCAAGATGGCATAAAACCCCCACAAATGACCCCATTTTAGAAAGTAGACACCCCAAGCTATTTGCTGAGAGGCATGTTGAGTCCATGGAATATTTTATATTTTGCCACAAGTTGCGGGAAAATTACAAACTTTTTTTTTTCACAAAGTTGTCACTAAATGATATATTGCTCACGCATGCCATGGGCATATGTGAAATGACACCCCAAAATAAATTCTGCTGCTTCTCCTGAGTACGGGGATACCACACATGTGGGACTTTTTGGGAGCCTAGCCGCGTACGGGGCCCCGAAAACCAAGCACCGCCTTCAGGCTTTCTAAGGGCGTTACAGTTTTGAAGGCCATAAAATGCCAAGATGGCACAAACCCCCCCCAAATGACCCCATTTTGGAAAGTAGACACCCCTAAATTTAGGGGTACACTAGTGAGACTAGGTAATAAATGGCGGGTGCCCTGAAACTATAAAAAAATAACTAACCAACCAGCGTCACCTGTAACAGTTATATGGTGATCACTGGTGAAAGGGTTAACTAGGGGGCAATCAGGGGGCTTTATGCGGTAGTATATGGGGGTCCCTGGTGCTATAAAAAGCTGCGGCGAACCTAAATACCTACCTGCCTAACTAGCGTCACCTGTGACACTAATACAGCGATCAGAAAAACGATCGCTTATTAGGCTGGGTTCACACTGGAGCGATGCGGGAACGCCACGAATGCGCGGCGGGTTCCCGCATCGCATGCCTCCCGGCGGCAGTTCACACTGCCCTATGCGAACTGCTGGGAGTGTCAGTGAAATGTTAATGACACCCCCAGATCAGTTCGCATATCGCAGTGCGATCTGCAAACTCGGATCGCATGGTGTGAACACCCATGCGATCCGATTCTGCTGCGGACCAAAAAAAGGGTCCCGTGCGAGTTTGCGGCGGGTGCGGCGGGTGCGACACGAATTCAGCCATACTATCTGTATGGCTGAACTCGAATCGCACAGAGATCGGATGTGATTTGCACTGCAGTGCGGTGCGAATCACATCCGTTCTCATAAACCGCTGCAATGTGAACCCAGCCTTAGTGACACTGGCGACGGGGGGTGATCACGGGGTTAAACCTTTATTGGGGGGGTTAGGGGGGTACCTTAGAACTAAAGGGGGCTAACCCTAACTGCCCTAACAGTTATTACAGTCACAAATGACACCCGCCGGGTGATCAGGGGGTTAAACCTTTATTAGGTAATAAATGGCGGGTGCCCTGAAACTATAAAAAAATAACTAACCAACCAGCGTCACCTGTAACAGTTATATGGTGATCACTGGTGAAAGGGTTAACTAGGGGGCAATCAGGGGGCTTTATGCGGTAGTATATGGGGGTCCCTGGCGCTATAAAAAGCTGCGGCGAACCTAAATACCTACCTGCCTAACTAGCGTCACCTGTGACACTAATACGGCGCTCAGAAAAATGATCGCTTATTAGGCTGGGTTCACACTGGAGCGATGCGGAAACGCCACGAATCCGCGGCGGGTTCCCGCATCGCATGCCTCCCGGCGGCAGTTCACACTGCCCTATGCGAACTGCTGGGAGTGTCAGTGAAATGTTACTGACACCCCCAGATCAGTTCGCATATCGCAGTGCGATCTGCAAACTCGGATCGCATGGTGTGAACACCCATGCGATCCGATTCTGCTGCGGGCCAAAAAAAGGGTCCCGTGCGAATTTGCGGCGGGTGCGGCGGGTGTGGCGGGTGCGGCGAATGGCTGAACTCGAATCGCACAGAGATCGGATGTCATTTGCACTGCAGTGCGGTGCGAATCACATTCGTTCTCATAAACCGCTGCAATGTGAACCCAGCCTTAGTGACACTGGCGACGGGGGGTGATCACGGGGTTAAACCTTTATTGGGGGGTTAGGGGGGCACATTAGAACTAAAGGGGGCTAACCCTAACTGCCCTAACAGTTATTACAGTCACAAATGACACCAATGCAAAAAAAAAAAAAAAAAAAAAAAAGCAATTGGTGTCACTGTGACTGGGGGGGCAGGGGTAATTGGGGGGTGATCGGGGGGTAAAGGGGGGGTGTGAGTGTGCCTGGCATGTTCTACTGTGTAGTGTAGTGCTTGTGCAACTCACCTCGGTGCCGGAACGAAAACTACCGACACGGAGGAGAGAATACATCACTTCCTCTCCTGTGTTTACATTACAGGAGAGGAAGTGATGTCACCGGACATTTTCATTCGCCGGGAGCGATCGCGAGGGGGTGGCCATGAATGAATGGCCGTCCCCTCGTCCGGGATCGCTCCCGAACGAATACCGACCGCCGCAGGCACCGGGCGGGGGCCCGATCGGGCCCCCGACCGGCGGGCAGGCAAGGACGTACATGTAAGCCCTTATGCCTGCCCGTGCCATTCTGCCGACGTACATCGGCGTGCGGCGGTCGGCAAGTGGTTAAAAGGCCATTTTTTTCAAATGACAATTTATTTTATTTTTATATTTTTATTGCATTTTAGTCCAAATATGAGATCTGAGGACATATATTAAGTATATACTCATATTTAAGAAGACCTGTCAGGCTTTTTTGTTATGTGTGTGTATGGTCTTTGTTATATATATATATGTGTGTGTGTGTGTGTGTGTGTGTGTGTGTGTGTGTGTGGGAAGGGGGGGTTCAGAGGTTATAGTTGAGGAGAAGAGCCATAGTGAGATGGGGATGGATGACTGCACTCTGTACCTAGCGCTCTTGCACTCTGTACACAACGCACTCCAGAACCATGCACTGTGCCTAACACTCTCCTGCACTCTGTACATAACACATGCCAATACCCTGCACTCTATATGTAACTCCTGAACCCTGCACTCTGTATCTAGCCCTCTCCTGAACCCTGCACTCTGTATCTAGCCCTCTCCTGAACCCTGCACTCTGTATCTAGCCCTCTCCTGAACCCTGCACTCTGTATCTAGCCCTCTCCTGAACCCTGCACTCTGTACATAACGCACTCCTGAATCCTTCCACACTTTGTGTAAAGCACACTTCGATAGTTTACACAAAATCATTTGTAATGGAAGCTTTGTATTTTTATTTTTTTAAATGAGTGTGCTGGGATTTTTGTATGCGTCAGTGAGAATCTTTCTTTTTGCCGCAGTGTGCCGTCAGTCTCTTCCTCCCATAAGTGTCCCTCATTCTGAAGTTCAAAAGTTGGGAGGTATGCATACAGTCCTCACTCCCCTCCCCCATACAATATGCATACATACTTAGGATCCTGTATCATGCACAGCTCAACTATCCTCAGCCAATGCCTTATAGGAGGACGGCCCTGCCCCCCCATACTGCACCAGGAGACCTCCCCCCACCCCCCAAAATTACACTGGGAGGCTCCCGCAAAACATCACACACTACATATACACTACATTGTACTATACACACGCCTGCACTATATTGTACATTACACACACCTGCACTATATGCAATTGGCTACACCCACTGCTCACTGCTGCGTGTGCCACATTACTACTCCCCTATGGCACACAGAGGTGCCCCAAGTATATTACAATCTCATAGTGTGTGCTACAAACAAAATGCCAAGCCCTGCTGAAGTGTTCAGGTTTGGCTCGAAGAAAAGGTGGCAACCCTACTTTTCCTCCCTGTGACATGGACAGCCCCTCTCATTAAGTAGCACTGAAGTCCTATCAAATCATTACAAATCTTGCAGAAGTGGTGCTGAAGTAGTGGTTGAAGTCGGGCTTTAAATCATACCTGGTGTGACTGCAGGCTTAGTTACACTTTAACCACTCGCCGGCTGGCTCACGCTGATATACGTCGACGAAGTGGCACGGGTGCACAAAACAACATACCCGTACATCATTGCGTCAGTGAGTGGTCGTGTGCCCGTGGACTCAAAGTCCGCCGGTGGCCCGTGATCGTGGCATGGAGAGGCAGAGCGGTGCAATTTTTGTAGCTGCTGACTTTTAAATGGGTGGAACTCCACTTTAAGTTGCTGCCATGTGATTGGCTGGTAAGCAATTTGTGTTACCAAGCAATTAAACAGGTATACGCAATAAAGTGGCCGGTGAGTTCCCATTCTTGGAATTTGCTACCATAGAATCAACTGAAAGAAGATGCAGTTATCAAGAAGGTCAAGTGGTAACATTACCCTCGTTTACTGATAAGCACTTTGTTATTTTTTATGGTGAACTTCTTTTTTAACCACTTAAGCCCCAGACCAATTTGCAACCAAAGGACCAGGCCCCTTTTTGCGATTCGGCACTGCGTCGATTTAACTGACAATTGCGCGGTTGTGGTTCCCAAACCAAATTGGCGTCCTTTTTTTTCCCACAAATAGAGCTTTCTTTTGGTGGTATTTGATCACCTCTGCGGTCTTTTTTTTTTGCGCTATAAGCAAGAATATAGCACAATTTTTTCCTCAGTTTAGGCCGATACGTATTCCTCTACATATTTTTGGTAAAAAAAAAAAACGCAATTAGCGATTTTTGATTGGTTTGCGCAAAAGTTATAGCGTTGACGAAATAGGGGATAGTTTTATAGCATTTTTATTAATATTTTTCTTTTACTAGTAATGGGGGCGATCAGCGATTTCTATTGTGACTGCGACATTATGGCGGATACATCGGACATTTTTGACACATTTTTTACACATTTTTGGGACCATTGTCATTTATACAGGAATCAGTGCTATTTAAATGCACTGATTTCTGTGTAAATACCACTGGCAGTGAACAAGTTAACCACTAGGGGGCAGTGTAGGGGTTATGTATGATGTGATGTTTTTTTTTTTTATTGTAGGGGGCGTGGCCTGGCTTGTGACATCACTGATCGTCCTTCCCTATAAAAGGGAACAGACTGAGACAGAAGTACAATCAAATCACACTTGTTTATCAATAAAAATAAAAAGGTAAATAGATAAAAGCGTAGTCAAGCATAGCCAGAGTCCAGTAGCCAGATCGGGTAGTCAGCCAGTCCAAAGTTCATTAACCAGATCGGGTAATCAGCCAGGCCTGAAGTCAGGGATCCAAGGAGAGCAACTGCAAGCAGAATAAGAAGCCAGGTGGGATGTCGGCAAGCCAGTCTTGAAACAAACAGCAGGAGATGGTTCCCTGTGATGTGACCAACGCGAAGGCAAATGAAAAAGTGAGAAGGAAGGCTTTAAATAGGCAGGTCAGACGAGCATCATCTGGAACAGCTGGTAATTGTGGAGAGATAAAGAGAGATGGCAATTAGCCGACGGCTGAGCGGCCAGCCCAGAGGAGGAAGGGCTAAGCCAGCCCTGACAGAAGCACGGGGAGAGGTTTGTTTACACAGACCTCTCCTCGTTCTTCAGCTCTGTGACCCGATCACAGGACACCAGCAGCGATCGGGTCCGCTAGTCCCACGGTCACGGAGCTCAGGACCGGGTCGGGAGCGCGCCGCCACGGCTGGGCACTTAAAGAATCACGTATGTGATTGTGCCCAGTCGTGCCATTCTGCCGACGTATATCGGCGTGAAGCGGTTCTTAAGTGGTTAAAGAGAAAATACTGTAGCAGACATAATTTCTGCACCTCAAACTCAACTTGAGCCCTTACTCTTCTGATTCAAAGCCAGATGCCTTATCCATTAGACCACATGGACAACGACAAAGGAAGTTCTGAAGCACATTTATAACACAACTATAGATAGGTACTATTGTCTAAGACAATCAGAACTTTTTTTTTTTTTTCCATGATTTTTTTTTATTGCAAATGAATAGCCATACAGAGAAAGACAAACATTAGAAATAATCGAACTACGGTCTGAGCATCATTTATGTCAAAGCTAGGATTTCCAAAACAAAAAAGAAGGGAAAAGAAAGAAGAAAAAAAAAAAAAGAAAGAAAGAAATAAAAAATCCAATCTGAACTTAGCTACCATAAACAGGTTTACAGCATCATAGGGGGCTACATGGGTAACAAGTGGCCCAGCTGCCTATATAAATAAAGACGCACATTCCTGAGATCGATAGCACTTGGTAGCTGAGCCTGGGTGATTGTTTCGCCCACAGAGAGCAGGCTGTCATTGGAAGTGCAAACCTAAATGACTAGATTGCAAATGCTTTGTTCAAACTAAAGCCCCATACACACTATCAGATTTTCTGCTGATTTTTGTCTTCAGATTTACCAAAACCATGTAGTGCAAGGGCCTGCCTGATTGCATACAAATTGAAACTCCTAAGGTCTGACCTCATATTATATGGTTTTGGTAAATCTGAAGGAAAAAATCAGCAGAAAATCTGATAGTGTGTATGGGGCTTAAAGAGGAGGGCCGGTTTTGAAAAAAAATGTTTAAAAATCAGCAGCTGCAAACACTGTAGCTGCTGACTTTTAATAAGTAGACTTACCTGTCCAGGGCGCCCGCGATGTCGGCCGCCTGAGGCTGACCCGTCCCTCGGGTCTCGAGTCCCGGCCAGGCATGTACTGACCATCAGGACTACAGGGAGTTTCCCGGTGGGCCGATGGCTCAGTGGGCTGGTCAGGCGCAGTCCTGGAGCCGCTCCTCACTGATAGGAGTGGTCGTGATTTCACTTCTGTCACCAAATAGCAGCTGCTGACACTTGCTGGAGAGATGATTAGGCTTTCTGCTCCCTCCAACCTGCAGGGGGAGATAGACAGCCAGCAGACTTTCCTTCCTCTCTCCCCTTATCACTTATCACATGACTGGAGAGAGGAATGAGAAGCTACCTTCAGAACTGTGAGTACACGTGGGAGGGGGAGGAGAGGGGGCACACTCTTAAGTGAGGGGGTGCTAATGGGGACACTCTGATGTAAGGAGGTGCTGATGGGGACACTCTGATGTAAGGGGGTGCTAATGGGGACACTCTGATGTAAGGAGGTGCTGATGGGGACACTCTGATGTAAGGGGGTGCTGTTGGGGACACTCTGATGTAAGGGGGTGCTTTTGGGGACACTCAAAATTAAAGTGGGCCGGTCTGGATGAAATCCAGGGCAAAATTTTTGTCCCAGTCCAGCCCTGGTCCTGGCGCCGCCATTTTGGGTAAGGGAAACAGGCAGTGGAGCCTTGCGGCTTCACTGCCCGTTTCCTACTGCGCATGCGCGAGTCGCGCAGCGCTTTGTGAATGGGACGCGCTGTGTTCTGGGACACACAGTTCCCAGAACACAGCGCGACCCATTACCCAGAAGACACGGAGGAGAGAAGAAAGAAGATCTCCGCGGAGGAGGAAGAGGCAGATTAGGATGATGTGCCTAGCAACAGGCATTTCTGGTAAGTAAAAAAAAAAATTTTCATTTTTTTTTAATGATTTTTTTCTAATTTTTAATGTATTTTCTTTTTTCAGGGTGGCCCTCCACTTTAAGAGGGTAGGCAGGAGAGAGTTGAAAAGGGACGGAAAAGCAGAAGTAAGATGAGAGTCAGGGAGAAGCAAACGAGAAACCAAAAAAAAAAAAAAAAAAGAGGGAGATGGGCATTGGGCAGGAGGGGGGGCGGGGGGTGGATAAGGGGGTCAAGCAAACGGGAATAGGAGCAGGTAGATACAAAATATGCAGGCATTTACTTACATTAGCTGACTCATATATGTTTGGAATTCTGGAGACTCCTAGTTCATCCAGCAATACCAAGTCTTTGTGAAGTTGGACATCTTATCCTTAGATATGTGGATCAGATAACAATGAATACTCTGATATGTTTCACTTGGAACGTGGTACGAGACGGGGTGCCCCCTATCTCCCTTACTTTTTGTTTTAGCAATTGAGCCATTGGCCATTGTTACTAGAGCTAATATGAATATACAGGGTTTTAGGAGAGGATTGGAAGAGGATAAGATATCATTGTTTGCTGATGATGTTGTGTTTTTTCTTGGAGATGTTCAAACGTCACTTAAAGCGGTAATAAGCATGGTTGGAGAGTTCGGCCAAATTTCTGGCCTTGTTATTAACTGGGGTAAATCGGCCTTACTCCCGAGTGATACAGGTGACAGCCAGCTGTATACCAAGTGATATTCCCAAATTTAAAGTGGTAGAAAAACTAAAATATCTGGGGGTTTGGATTGCTAGGCATGTAAACTTGTACCTTGAGGATAACTTAGCTCCCCTGTTGTTGAAGCTGAAGCAGAAGGCGGACATCTGGAGCCGCCTTCCCCTTTCGGTGGCGGGACGCTGCAGCCTTGTTAAGATGGTATGGCTGCCCCAGATTCTATACCTTCTCCACAACGCTCCACTATGGATAGGTCTTAAGTGGTTTAAGAGAATAGAATCCCTATTCAGAGACCTAATTTGGAGAAGAGGACAGGCTAGGATTCACTTGCGGACGCTGCAGCGGTCCCACATCCCAGACTTTATTTTTTTTGCCTCCCAGCTACAACACTTAGCAGGGGGAGGGGCTCTAAGGGGGAGGGTAACCCCAATGGTAAGCTGATGAGGTAGGATGTTCACATAGTGCACTCATTGAGGCTTTGGAGGCAAACTCAATTGCTATACGCTGCCCAACGATAAATTTAATTCTCAAACTTTGGCAAACGACGCGGGGCATGCTAGAATACCAGGGGATATCAGAATTGGCTCCCCTGTGGGATAATAGGAATTTAATTGAGATAAATAAAGTTGAAAGATCTAGGGAATGGGTGAATAAGGGGATCACTCGAATGAGCTAACTTTTTGCGAGCAATGCCATGAAATCATTTGCTAATCTGAAGCAGGAATTTAATCTATCAAATAGTTAATTTTATAAATATCTTCAAGTCAGACATGCAGTACAGACACAATTTGGATCCCAAGGGGTGCAGTGGACTCAAATCCCTATTCTCACACAAATAATGTCCCTGGCGTCATCCAAAAGACTAATATCCCGATTATATGCTAGTCTTGGGGTTAGAACCATAGACCATGGCGGCTTGATCAAGAATAGAGTAACCTGGGAGTAGGCTTCGTAACGTATCGAAATTCGGCCAATGCATCCGAATGTCCGAATAAAAAAAAAAAATTACAACGAATACGAAAGAAATATAACGAATGAATTCGACATGATTCGAAATTATTTCAACCGCATTCGAAATTATTTCAACATGATTCGACATTATTTCAACCGCATTCGATATTTTCGCATATTTTGTGACCCGACTTTAGGGCCATGTATCTCGGGGTCACTTGGTGCTAGACACTTCAAATTTGGATATGTTGTAGTGCTAGTACTATTGTGTTTGCATACCAAATTTGGGGTCACAAAATATTTTCGAATGTGGTTGAAATAATGTCGAATCATGTTGAAATCATTTCGAATCCGGTAGAAATATTTTCGAATTTGGTTGAAATATTTTCGAATGTGGCCGATTTTTCTAATTCGGTAGAAAACTAAATGAAATCCGAAAACGAATTTAAGGAAGTTAACGAATATAACCAAACGAAATGAATGAATTAACGAGTTAAAACGAAACTAAACAAATTTTTTCCTTTTTCACATGTCTACCTGGGAGCAGGAAGTAGGACCATTCTCAAACGTCGAATGGGATCGGATTCTCAAACAGGGGATACTGGTCTCAATTTCCCCCTCCCAGAGAGTATCACAGCTTTATTTTTTTATCGAATATATTACACTCCTAAAAAAAATGTTTAAGCTGGGATGGCGAGACAACGACCAGTGCCCAAGATGTGGGTTAACTGGTGACTTCATCCACATGCTTTGGAAGTGCCCGAAATTATTTAGATATTGGACAAATATAATTGATGAGATTAATAAAACTTTCAGGATTGCATTAGTCACAACGGTTAAGGTCTGCCTCTTGGGTTCAATGGAAGGGTGTAGTGTCCCTAAAAATACAGTTGAACCAGTCTTAAGGTGTCTATTCCTGGTAAGGAAGTTGATTGCTCAACATTGGCAAGTGCATTTGCCTCCGACAGTAGAGTCCTGGGTAGCAGGGGTAAAATCAACAATAGGAAACGAGAGAGTGTTCTCTATAAAACAGGGCAATTATAGTAAGTTCATAAGATTGTGGGGGTCTTGGTTGGAGAGATTGGGGCTTCCTCCATAGGTTGAATAGAGATTCAAGACCTCGCCATGACTCCTCTATTTGGGTTGTTCCACTCTGTACCCTCTTTCCCCCTCGCCCTCCCCCGGAACCTGCGGACAACACGGGAGTTGTCTCGTTGGAGTTGGGGGGAGGGGAGGAAGTAAAGTAAGGTGAAGAATGAGTGTACAATAATTATGATGAGGGGATAGGTGGGGGAGGATGGGAGGTAAAGGGTATAGGGAGGGTATTAATATATGTAATGTACCTGTTTAAATAAGATTATTTTGGATGTTCGATCAAGTATGTTAAAAAGATGCCTTTTCCCTTCTTTTTTTTACTGTAAAATGATGGATGATTTGTCTGTAATGTATAATTAAATGATAAAAAAAAAATATGAAGAGAAAAAAAGATATGTGGATCAGCTCTTCCATGTCCTCCATGTGAATAATCCTGTGGAACCATTCACAATTCGATGGAACAGTTGCTGAGCGCCAATGACATGGAATACATAGCTTAGCAGCGTTCACCATGAACATCGCCAACAATTTATTATAGATTAGTTTCGATAAGGAGGTGTGGTGCAGAAGGAATTGCTCCGGGGCGTAATCCAAGCTATAGGAGGTCACTTTGCGAATGATTTTGTGTACTTGTTTCCAAAAGGGCTGAAGGATAGGAAAAGACCACCACACGTGGAGCATGGTGCCGACTTCCACTCCAGATCTCCAACAGAGATTGGAAATGGTGAGATCAAATTTGTGGAGTCTGGACGGAGTTTGGTACCACCAAGAAAGAATTTTGTATTTTTTTTTTAATTACCACATTAAGGGAGCCCTTGTGGATAAGGGGGCATGTAGTCTCCCACTCTGTCTCCGTGAGTATCAAATTCAGCTCCCGGGCCCAGGCCTGATAGAATGGGGTAACAGAGGCGGGCATCGAATCCAAAAGTGCCCTGTAGAAAATTGAGATCATAAGTTGTTATGGTTGAGAACCACTGCAGATTAAATCCATCGGGTTTAAAGGTCTCCCCCAGAGTGTGGAGTCGATCTGTGAAGTGAGAAAATGTCTAATTTTGAAGGTATGACCAGAAAGGTATCGCATGTGGGCTCATCAAAGCATTGATAGCTTCTCGTGATAGCAATTTTCCCTTGTGGAAAGACAACCAGAACTTTAACATTTTGCTTGCATTTCCAAAAATTTCCAAAAAACAGGGCTTCCCCCTCCCTCTCCCGTCTGGAAAACACAATGGCTCGGTGGGAGGGATTCCCCCGTCAACACTAATTGTGTTGATGGGGGGAATCAAGTGAATGTCTGTCCTGCAACCCGAGCCAAGACACCAACCCAGCATTGAAATGGAAATATCCTTTGATATTTGTAATTCAGAGATTATCTCGTTGATAAGAGAAAGATAGCGAAGAGCGTTCAAATCTTCTAAATCTTTAGGTATTAAGATCCCAGTCTACATTCCAGTCCAGTCTTACTATACAACAATATCATCTGCTTTCTTGTCTGCCTATTAGATAGTTCAGGCGTCATTCCATTCATTAGACATTATTACAAATTTGAAAAATGTAGCAATACATAAACAAAACACTTCAACAGAAGCGACCATGAAGGGACTCGAACCCTCAATCTTCTGATTCGAAGTCAGACGCCTTATCCATTAGGCCACACGGTCAACTGCAAGATTTTAAGCCCACAATTCATACATTTATATGGACAATCAAAAGTTTAACATGTTGTCTATACTGCCTAAATACTATTTTTAACAAGCAATATTAATTTATCCAGGTGATGATATTAATAAAAAAAAACGACACTATAGGTTACCCTAAAATCTAAATACAATGTAAGCTGCCAAAGGACTTATACAATAATGCACATGAGCCATCCAACCAATCAAAAAAAAAAAAGGAAATTGTTACCATGCTGAGATCCAGGGGCATTGCTAGGTCTACAAAAGATCTGGGGCTAGAGCCCATAGCTGCGTATTAAAGAAAGTCATACGCTTGGGCGGACATATACATAATATATGTGTGTGTATATATATCCCCAGAGAGCCCCCCACTTACATCAGGGTCCCCAGAGAGCCCACCACTTACATCAGGGTCCCCAGAGAGCCCCCCCTTACATCAGGGTCCCCAGAGAGCCCCCCCTTACATCAGGGTCCCCAGAGAGCCCTCTACTTACATCAGGGTCCCCAGAGAGCCCACCACTTACATCAGGCTCCCCAGAGAGCCCCCCCTTACATCAGGCTCCCCAGAGAGCCCCCCACTTACATCAGGCTCCCCAGAGAGCCCCCCCTTACATCAGGGTCCCCAGAGAGCCCACCACTTACATCAGGCTCCCCAGAGAGCCCCCCACTTACATCAGGCTCCCCAGAGAGCCCCCCCTTACATCAGGCTCCCCAGAGAGCCCCCCACTTACATCAGGCTCCCCAGAGAGCCCCCCCTTACATCAGTGTCCCCATAGAGCCCACCACTTACATCAGGCTCCCCAGAGAGCCCCACACTTACATCAGGCTCCCCAGAGAGCCCCCCCTTACATCAGGGTCCCCAGAGAGCCCACCACTTACATCAGGCTCCCCAGAGAGCCCCCCTTACATCAGGGTCCCCAGAGAGCCCACCACTTACCTCAGGCTCCCCAGAGAGCCCCCCACTTACATCAGGCTCCCCAGAGAGCCCCCCCTTACATCAGGGTCCCCAGAGAGCCCACCACTTACATCAGGCTCCCCAGAGAGCCCCCCTTACATCAGGCTCCCCAGAGAGCCCCCCCTTACATCAGGCTCCCCAGAGAGCCCCCCACTTACATCAGGCTCCCCAGAGAGCCCCCCCCTTACATCAGGGTCCCCAGAGAGCCCCCCACTTACATCAGGCTCCCCAGAGAGCCCCCCCCTTACATCAGGGTCCCCAGCAAACTATTGGGGGATGTGTTTCTACTTATGTGTATTGTAAGTTGTGAGTGAGGAGACGGCAAGTCTACCCTGAAAGGTCATATCTCTGAGACACCTAGTCTGGTTAAATGATTTGTAAACAAGCTCATGTTAATTAGGTTTCTGGTTACAGGTGTATTGTTAGAGTAATATGAGCAGGAGGGGGGAACCTCCTCTTCAACTGTATATAAGACTTGTATTCTTGTTCTAATAAACAGTTCATGTTGAGCAACCAAACGAGAACTGTCTTGTTTTTGGTTCTCAGCGGGTGAAAAATCTGATATCTATATTCAGACTGGGAGGAAACACTATATGATGAAAGCACTCAAGCAGAGTGTGGGACATTTTGTTACATTGGCCATAATGTATTTTGCTATGTCTTTGGTAAAAAAAAAAAAAATGAAGTGAAAATTATAGCATCTACAAACTATGGTGTATATTCAATATTTTACCAAAAGTAATGCACATAAACTTTAATGGCACCCCAGTCTTATTCCATAGGGTTCAATATTGAGTTGGCCCACCCTTTGCATCTATAACAGATTCAACTCTTCTGGGAAGGCCGTCCACAAGGTTTAGGAGTGTGTCTATGGGAATATTTGATCATTCTTCCAGAGGCGCATTTGTGAGGTCAGGCACAAGAAGGCCCGGCTCACAGTCTCTGCTCTAATTCATCCCAAAGGTGTTCTATCGGGTAGAAGCCAGTCAAGTTCCGCCACCCCAAACTCTCTTATCCATGTCTTTATGGTCCTTGCTTTGTGCACTGGTCCAAATCGTTTGGTGGAGGGGGGATTATGGTGTGGGGTTGTTTTTCAGGGGTTGGGCTTGGCCCCTTAAGGGAACTCTTAAGGCGTCAGCATACAAAGACATTTTGGACATTTTAATGCTCCCAACGTTTTTTGCTGTTCCAACATGTCTGCACGTCAGTGCACAAAGCAAGGTCCAGGCCAGTGAAGTTCCTTCACCCCAGACTCGCTCATCCGTGTCTTTATGGACCTTGCTTTGTGCACTGGCGTGAAGTCATGTTGGAACAGGAAGGGGCCATTCCCAATCTGTTCCCACAAAGTTGGGAGCATGAAATTGTCCAAAATGGGTTGGTGACGCCTTAAGAATTCCCTTCACTGGAACTAAGGGGCCAAGCCCAACCCCTGAAAAACAACACCAACCATAATCCCCCCTCCACCAGAGGATTTGTTACAGTTTGCAGATCGCAGTGCGAACTTTGAAATAGAACAGGATTTGCGATCCGATTCCAGCGTGGACCAAAAAAAAAAGGGTCCTGCACTATTTTGTTGCAAATGCAACACGATTTCAGCCATGAGTTTGCATCGCACAGACATAGCATGTGGTCTGCACAGTGATGCGGTGCCAATCACATGCGATGTCTGTGATCACACAAGTGTGAACCCAGCCTAACTTTAACCTCTTACCCTAATGGAAAAAAAATAATAATAATAATAATAAAAAAATAAAAAAAATAAAATGTAAAAAAAGAAATAAAAGCTAATGGAAAAGTAAAAAAAAAAGCTGAAATACTTAGCAACAGATGATGCAACAGATAATAGTTTATTGGCTTATAAAAAAAAGTCAAAGCTTAAAAATCCTGCATAAAAATGTGCAAGTCGCTCAAAAAAACGCTAAAAATCGCACATTAGAAACTACACTAAGGTGTGACTGCAGCCTAATAGTGAAAAATGTGCAGAGCATAATGGCCCTCAAATTGGATGTTTACTAAACAGTCATGTAACAACCAATCACAAACTTATCTGTGACCCAATATGGATCCTGACCAATAAAAGAAATATTGGCACATGATGTCAGCTTACAGTGACCACTCACTGACACCCCCACAAGTAATTCACTCAGTTGTCAGGATGGCCGAGCGGTCTAAGGCGCCAGACTCAAGAGTTGCTTCTCTTCCAAGCAGTTGGGTGTTCTGGTCTCTGAATGGAGGCGTGGGTTCAAATCCCACTTCTGACAGTGCTTTTTTTCTTAAAGGCTCATGCTATTTAAAAAATAAAATAAAAATGAATAAACATGTCATACTTACCTGCTGTGTAATGCTTTTGCAAAGGGCAGCCCTGATCCTCCTCCTCCTGGGTCCCCCTGACGGTGCTCCTGGCCCCTCCCCCTTACCAAGTGGAAGTGGAAAGAGATCTACTGTTCCTAGTGATCAGGAACAGCGATCTCTCTCCTCCTCCAGTCAGTGCTCCCACAGTTAGAAACACCTCCCCAGGGAACACTTAACCCCTTGATCGTCCCCTAGTGCTTACCCCTTCCCTGCCAGTGACATTTATACAGTATAAGTATATACAGTATATATCAGTAGCTATTTTTAGCTTTGATCGCTGTATAAATGTCACCGGTCCCAAAAAAAGTGTTCGATCTGTCCGCCGCAATGTCGCAGTCCCGCTACAAATTGCTGATCGCTGCCATTACTAGTAAAAAAAAATTATGATAAAAATGCCATAAATCTAACTTTTGCGCAAACCGATCAATATTATTTTACCAAAAATACGTAGCAGAATACATATTGGCCTAAACCGATGAAGACATTCGTTTTTTAACTT
Source organism: Lithobates pipiens (assembly GCF_037356315.1). Classification (NCBI taxonomy): domain Eukaryota; kingdom Metazoa; phylum Chordata; class Amphibia; order Anura; family Ranidae; genus Lithobates; species Lithobates pipiens. The sequence continues at coordinate 242,890,792 of NW_027507685.1, forward strand.
TTTTCGGGGATATTTATTATAGCAAAAAGTAAAAAATATTGGTTTATTTTTTTCAAAATAGTCGGTCTTTTTTGTTTATAGCGTAAAAAAATCAAAAACGCAGAGGTGATCAAATACCACCAAAAAAAGCTCTATTTCTTGTGAAAAATTTTTTTTTGGGTACAGCGTTGCACAACCACGCAATTTACAGTTAAAGCGATGCAGTGCTGTATCGCAAAAGATGACCGGGGGGGGGGGCAAATCATGTGCAAGAGGCCTTAAGATGTTATAAAAATCTTGGTAACCAATTGTATATCTAGGGCCATACCTCATGGACTTCTATTGTTGAGGTCTCATTTGTCTTTGCAGCAGTGCTTGTTTGTATAACATGTATGTCCGTGTCAGTTCCACCTACAAAGCCACCCTTACAGGCATGTTCCCAGCTGGGACTAGGAAGGTTCAGGAGGAGGGATCAGCTGATGTTCTATAAAAGTGGGGGTTGGGCACAAAGAATTATAGAGCATGTAGTCCTAATGTAGGAGGTCACCTGAGAATAGTGTGTACTACCTGATTACTTTTACAGGTTAATGACTTTGACTCTTTACAAAGTTGTCAGGATGGCCGAGCGGTCTAAGGCGCCAGACTCAAGAGTTACTCTCTTCCCTGCACTTGGGTGTTCTGGTCTCCGAATGGAGGCGTGGGTTCAAATCCCACTTCTGACACATTACTTTTATTTGTTGCATTATAATGTACTTATCACAACAATTCTTCAAAGACTTCATCTAATGGATCAGAAGAGCAAAACTGACTGCAAACAGACTCGAAATCTTAAGCCTTGTACACACGTTTAGATGCAACGCATCACCTGCCACCATCAACCAAACGCAGCATGTCACTTGCCACCGTCACTTTCCTCCCAGATGCAGCATGGCACTTGCCACCTTCACCCCAACACAGCATGTCACTTACCACCATCACCTGCCACCCAGATGCAGATTGTCACTTGCCACCGTCAACATGACGCAGCATATCACTCTCCACCGTCACCTTCTACCCAGATACACTGTGTCACTTGCCGCCGTCACCTGCCATCCAGATGCCGCATGTCACTTGCCAATGCCACCATCTCTTTCCTCCCAGATACAGCATGTCACTTGCCACCTTCACCCAGATACAGCTTGTCACTTGCCACCTTCACCCAGATGCAGCTTGTCACTTGCCACCTTCACCCAGATGCAGCTTGTCACTTGCCACCTTCAACCAGATGCAGCATGTCACCTGCCACCCAGATGCAGCGTGTCACTTACCACTATCACCTGACACCCATATGCAGCTTGTCACTTGCCACGTCACCTTCCACCTAGATACAGTGTGTCACTTGCCACTGTCACCTGCCACCCAGATGCAGCATGTCACTTGCCACTGTCACCCAGATGCAGCATGTCACTTGCCACCAATACCTTCCTCCCAGATGCAGCGTGTCACTTGGCACCCACATGCAGCATGTCACTTGCCACCGTCGCTTTCCTCCCAGATGCAACATGACACTTGCCACCTTCACCCAGATGCAGCATGTCACCTGCCACCATCACCTGCCACCCAGATGCAGCATGTCACTTGCCACCATCACTTTCCTCCGAGATGCAGCATGACACTTGCCACCTTCACCCAGACGCAGCGTGTCACCTGCCACCATCACCTACCACCCAGATGCAGCGTGTCACTTTCCTCCCAGATGCAGCATGACACTTGCCACCTTCACCCAGACGCAGCGTGTCACTTGCCACCATCACCTGCCACCCAGATGCAGATTGTCACTCGCCACCGTCAACCAGACACAGCATGTCACTCACCACCGTCACTTTACACCCAAATACACTGTGTCACTTGCCACCGTCAACTGCCATCCTAATGCAGCTTTTCACTTGCCACTGTCACCCAGGTGCAGCATGTCACTTGCCCCCATCACCTTCCTCCCAGATGCAGCATGTCACTTGCCACTGTCACTTTCCTTCCAGACGCAGCATGTCACTTGCCACCACCAACCAGATGCGGCATGTCACTTGTAAAATGCAAAGGCAATTTGTAGGGTTTTTCCAGCAGTGAAAGTCTCACGGTTACACTGCTTCTGGCAGCCACTCCCCAGCGGCATCTGAGCGGGTAAACTGCCACCTGTGCAATTGCTGGTCCTGGAGTGAGGGTGGTGAGAGACGATGTGATCATCTCTCTTCTCGCCTGTGGCTGCAGTTCTGTCAAGAGCAGCCTTCGTGGCCGTGCTGTAAGGGCGGAACAGCATTGATGCGATGTGGGCAGTGAGAGCTGATGCCATCTCTCTGCTCACCCACCACACCACTGACAGAGCAGCCTTCACGGCCCAGCTGCAGAGGCGCCACGATCTGGTACCAGCCCATGGCCCGGTGGTTGTGACCTCTGTGTTAGGCCACACAGTCAAGCAACACAGACTCAAGAGCGTCCCTCTTCCAAACTATTGTCTCTGAATGAAGGTTTGGGTTCAAATCCCACTTCTGACAATATACTTTTCCTAAAGTGGTCGTAAAGGCACAAGATTCTATGCATGAAGGTAAAAAACCCTGCGCAGCAGTCCCCCACCAGACTCCCCCAATACTTACCTGAGCCCCCTATCGATCCAGCAATGCCCACAAAAGCCTCTCCTCTTCGGGGACTCACACTCCTGATTGGTTTTTGGCAGCAGCACGGCCAGTGAACCAATCAGGAGATGGAGGGGGGCGGGGCCTGAATCGCAGCTCCGTGTGTAAATGGACACATTGAGCTGTGGGTCGGAAGCATGCTTGCTTTGGAGCCCCCAGAGCAAACTTCTTGCTGTGGGGGCACCCGGCAGTAGGGAGGAGGGAGAAACCAGGAGCGGGACCCCGAGAATAGGAGGATCTGGGCTGCTAGTTATTTTTAGAAAAAAAAAAACACAAGACTTTAGTATCACTTTAACCCCTTGTCGACCAGCCGCCATTATACGGTGCGCTAAACGCCGTAGCTGTACATTGACCGCTTTAAAGGGGCATAGGGGACGCGCGCGCCTGCAGTGTGACGTTGGAGCCAATGCGCATGGCCGGCGACTGAGAGAGACAGAACGGGGATCTGTCAATGTAAACAGACAGATCCCCGTTCTGTCAGGGGAGTAGAGAGAGATCTGCTGTTCCAAGTGATCAGTAACAGCGATCTCTCTCCTCCTCCAGTCAGTCCCTTCCCCCAACAGTTAGAAAACACCTCCCAGGGAACACAATTAACCCCTTGATCGCCCCCTAGTGTTTACCCCTTCCCTGCCAGTGACATTTATACAGTAATCAGTGGCTATTTTTAGCTTTGATCGCTGTATAAATGTCACTGGCCCCCAAAAAAAGTGTCAAAAGTGTCTGATCTGTCCACCGCAATGTCGCAGTCCCGCTACAAATTGCTGATCGCTGCCATTACTAGTAAAAAAAATAATAATAATAAAAATGCCATAAATCTATCGCCTATTTTGTAGACACGATAACTTTTGCGCAAACCAATCAATGTACGCTTATTTAGTAAAAATACGTAGCAGAATACATATTGGCCTAAACTGACATAGTTACATAGTTATTAAGGTTGAATAAAGACACCAGTCCACCCTGAGTGAGTGTCTACAATTGTCCCTATCCCTGCACATTGCTCGCTCACATCGGTCCCTACCCCCAAGGAGCCCACAGTCCAAGGTCCCCATTCATATACTAGGGCCAATTTTGAACAGAGGCCAATTAGCCTACCTGCCTTTGGAGTGTGGGAGGAAACCCACGCAGGCACATGCAAACTCCAGGCAGGTAGTGTCATGGTTGGGATTTGAACCAGTGACCCTTTTTACTGCTAGGTGAGAGTGCTAACCACTACACCACAGTGCTGCAATACACATAATTTTAATGTTAATTTTAATGTTAATGTTAATTTTAATTTTAATTTTAATTTTTTTTTTTTTTTTGGGGGGGGGATATTTATTATAGCAAAAAAGTAAAAAATATTGGTTTATTTTTTTCAAAATTGTCGGCCTTTTTTTTGTTTATAGTATAAAAAAAAATTCAGAGGTGATCAAATACCACCAAAAGAAAGCTCTATTTGTGGGGATTTTTTTATTTTTTTGGGTAGGTACAGCGTCGCACGACCGCGCAATTGTCAGTTAAAGCAGTGCTGTATCGCAAAAGAAGACCTGGTCATTAAGGGGGGCAAATCATGTGCAAGAGACCTCAAGGTGTTCTAAAAATCTTGGTAACCAATTGTATATCTCGGGCCATACCTCATGTACTTCTATTGTTGAGGTCTCATTTGTCTTTGCAGCCTGCTGTGTTGGTATAACATGTATGTCCGTGTCAGTTCCACCTACAAAGCAGCCCTTACAGGCATGTTCCCAGCTGGGACTAGGAAGGTTTGGGAGGAGGGATCAGCTGATGTTCTATAAAAGCGGGGGTTGGGCGCAAGGAATTATAGAGCATGTAATCCTGATGTAGGTCACCTGAGAATAGTGTGTACTACCTGATTACTTTTACAGGTTGGCAACTTTATACAGTTGTCAGGATGGCCGAGCGGTCTAAGGCGCCAGACTCAAGAGTTGCTCTCTTCCCTGCACTTGGGTGTTCTGGTCTCCGAATGGAGGCGTGGGTTCAAATCCCACTTCTGACACATTACTTTTATTTGTTGCATTATGATGTACTTATCACAACAATTCTTCAAACACTTCATCTAATGGAGCAGAAGAGCAAAACTGATCACAAAGAGATCCTGAATCTTAATCTCCTGAAGCAAAGTCCTATTCTATGAGGTCACATAGTACAAAGAATGAGAGGACACGTCATTCATACACAGGGGGAGGTCACCTATTAGTGCACACTCAATGATATAGAAGTTCAGGGAAGTGTCACAAGGACAAGATGAACACATTTTAACCACTTGCCGACCAGCGCACGACGATGTACGTCGACAGAATGGCACGGGCAGGCAAATGGGCGTACATGTATGTCCCTTTAAATTTGCCGCCCTGCCATCGGAAGCGCGCCGCCGCCGGCGCGCTCCCGCGCTGGTCGGGACCCCCGTGAGTCCGGTCGCGGGACCTGCGGACTCGATCGCTGCGGGCATCCCCGCGATCGTCTCATGGAGCGGCCGAATGGAGAAGTGCCGTTGTAAACAACATTTCTCCATTCTGCCTAGCAACTAGTGACGCTGATCTCTGCTCCATGTGATTGGAGCAGAGATCAGTGTTCACTAAATGAAAGCCCAACCCCCCCCACAGTTAGTAACACACCCCTAGGAACACTTAACCCCTACACTGCCACCCACTGGTTAACCCCTTCACTGCCAGTGTCATTTACACAGGAATCACTGCATTTATATAGCAGTGATTACTGTATAAATGACAATGGTCCCAAAAATGTGTCAAAAATGTCCGATGGGTCCCCCACAATGTTGCAGTCACAATAAAAATCGCTGATCGCCGCCATTACTAGTAAAAAAAAAAAATAATAAAAAATTATTAATAAAAATGCTATAAAACTATCCCTATTTTGTAAACGCTATAACTTTTGCGCAAACCAATCAATAATCCCTTATTGCGATTTTTTTTACCAAAAATATGTAGATGAATACGTATCGGCCTAAACTGAGGGAAAAAATGTTTTTTTATATATTTTTGGGGGATATTTATTATAACAAAAAGTAAAAAATAATGCGTTTTTTTCAAAATTGTCGCTCTATTTTTGTTTATAGCGCAAAAAATAAAAACCGCAGGGGTGATCAAATACCACCAAAAGAAAGCTCTATTTGTGGGAAAAAAGGGTTAACTTGAGATGAATATTGGACGCATTCCTGTGGTGTGATACACCTGTAATTGCTTTGGGATAACACAGTACTAATAGTATTGTGATAAATAGGCTGGAGGCCTGCTTAACTCAGTCTCTTTATTAAGTTCTCTTCCGTGGGACTTCAGGTCCCAGCAACACTTCCGTGGGACTACAGGTCCCAGCAACAGGTGTATGAAAGTGTGTAAGAAACTGTGGGAAACAGCCCTCTCACCAAACTGCGTCTGAAGGAAGGGAACTGCTCCGCTCCGCTGGTCACAGTCTTGCTTCTCACCAGCCGACTCCCTCACACCACTCCGCAAGATGGACCAGTTCCCTCTGATGGCTCCAATAGGTGTCTCCGGATCCTTTCCAATCTGGTCACTCCGTCTCTCCAGCGATCAGGTGAGTGTCAGAGTCTTTGGATGTTCCGTTCCACAGTGGCTGTAGGCCGCGCTCTCTGGAGACCTCCTCACAGGTCCTTACAGGCAGGCCATGCGTCCAGAAGAGAAAGAAAATGTCGGTGTGTGTCCTTTTATAGCCTACCCAGCATGCAGTTCAGTACAGAGTGATCATGGGTAGGTCACTTGGCATTCTGGGTAGGTAGGTCACAGTAAGATGTAAACAGAACAGTCACTTCCTGTTATCTTGCTAGTGCTTGGAAAAGGAAAATTATTGAAGTCCATTTCCTGTATTTACACGCTAGATGGCGCCAAATACTAAGCTATAACATTGTCCATAGAATGACATTGCATTAATAGGCAAAAATGCCAGCGCTACATAAATAATAATAAAAATGGCATAAATCCAATCCCTATATTGTAGACGCTATAACTTTTGTGCAAACCAATCAATATACACTAATTTACCAAAAATATACAGCAGAATACAAATTGACCTAAACTGATCAAGAAATTAGTTGTTTTTTACTTTTTTTTTTGGGGGGGGGGGGGCAATTCATGTGCAAGAGGCCTTTAAGGTGTTATAAAAATCTTGGTAACCAATTGCATATCTTGGGCCATACCTCATGGACTTCTATTGTTGAGGTCCCATTTGTCTTTGCAGCCTGCTGTGTTGGTATAACATGTATGTCCGTGTCAGTTCCACCTACAAAGCCACCATTACAGGCATGTTCCCAGCTGATGTTCTATAAAAGCGGGGGTTGGGCGCAAAGAATTATAGAGCATGTAGTCCTAGCATAGGACGTCACCTGAGAATAGTGTGTACTACCTGTTGACAGGGGTCTCATATAGTTGTCAGGATGGCCGAGCGGTCTAAGGCGCCAGACTCAAGAGTTGCTCTCTTCCCTGCACTTGGGTGTTCTGGTCTCCGAATGGAGGCGTGGGTTCAAATCCCACTTCTGACACATTACTTTTATTTGTTGTATTATAATGTACTTATCACAATTCTTCAAACACTTCATCTAATGGAGCAGAAGAGCAAAACTGACCACAAAGAGATTCGAACAAAAGGTCACATGGCACAAAGGACGAGGGGACATGTCATTCGTACACAGGGGGAGGTCACCTGTGATTGGTGGACACTCCCTGATCTAGAAGTGTCACAAGGTCAGGACAAGATGAACACATTTTAAGCAATGGGGCACTATTCCTCTCTCTGATAAGAAATTTTGGGGCACTTCTCCCCCCACTGATACCAATGACAAGGGTGATATTCCCCCTACTAACTTCAATGATGGGGCACTATTCCTCCCTCTGATACCAATGATGGGGCACTACATCCCCCACTGAGACCATTAATGAGGCACTATTCCCCCTACTAACACCAATGATGGGGCACTACCCCCCCACTGATACCAATGATGGGGCACTACTCCCCCCACTGATACCAATTATGGGGCACTATTCCTCCCACCGATACCAATGACGGGGCACTATTCCTCCCACTGATACCAATGATGGGGCATCGATCCTGCCACTGATACCAATGATGGGGTATTATTCCCAATGATGGGGTGCTATTCCTTCCACTGATAAGAAATGATGGGGTACTATTCCTCCCCCCCACTGATACCAATGATGGGTACTATTCCTCCCACTGATACCAATGATGGGGCACTATTCCTCCCACTGATACCAATGATGGGGCACTAGTCCTCCCACTAATACCAATGATGGGCCACTATTACTCCTACTAATACCAACAATGCAAAATCATTGCCCCCACTGATAAGAAATGATGGGGCACTACCCCCCCCACTGATACCAATGATGGGGCACGATTCCTCCCACTGATAAGAAATGATGGGGCACTATTCCTTCCACTGATACCAATGATTGGGCACTATTCCTCCCACTGATACTAATGATGGGGCACTATTCCCTCCACTGATACCAATGATGGGGCACTATTCCTCCCACTGATACCACTGATAGGGCACTATTCCTCCCACTGATACCACTGATGGGGCACTATTCCTCCCACGGATACCACTGATGGGGCACTATTCCTCCCACTGATACCACTGATAGGGCACTATTCCTCCCACTGATACCAATGATGGGGCACTATTTCTCCCACTGATACCACTGATAGGGCACTATTACTCCCACTGATACCACTGATGGGGCACTATTCCTCCCACTGATACCACTGATGGGGCACTATTCCTCCCACTGATACCACTGATAGGGCACTATTCCTCCCACTGATACCACTGATAGGGCACTATTCCTCCCACTGATACCACTGATAGGGCACTATTCCTCCCACTGATACCACTGATGGGGCACTATTCCTCCCACTGATACCACTGATGGGGCACTATTCCTCCCACTGATACCACTGATAGGGCACTATTCCTCCCACTGATACCAATGATGGGGCACTATTCCCTCCACTGATACCACTGATAGGGCACTATTCCTCCCACTGATACCACTGATGGAGCACTATTCCTCCCACTGATACCAATGATGGAGCACTATTTCTCCCACTGATACTAATGATGGGGCACTATTCTTCCCACTGATACCAATGATGGGGCACTATTCCTCCCACTGACACCAATGATGGGGCACTATTCCTCCCACTGATACCAATGATGGGGCACTATTCCTCCCACTGACACCAATGATGGGGCACTATTGCTCCCACTGCACTATTCCTCTCCCTACTGACCAAAGGCACTATGTCATTTTTTATACCCACTGACCGGCAAGCCTGAGACCTTGTTTACTTCTGTCTGTTCTGATGTGCCGCACTTTCATGTCCGATCTATTAAAGCAGCACATTGAAAATAATCTGCTACCAACTCACCAAAATAGAAAAAAGAACCAGAAGCCCAGAATTTTGCTAAAGTGGTGCATTTCCATGCGTTTCAGTGCAGTGCAACAGCTGCGTTGCCTTAGTTTAAAGAAAGAACATTCCGGTATCATTGTAATATGCGATTTTGGCCCAGCATTTATAATAAGCTATATCATATGTATTGTGAAATCTTTGACAGATTTATCCAATGTGATATTTTGCACTATTTCCTAATCTCAAATGAGAAAATACCAATAGAATATAATTACAATGGGCACACTTAACTCCGTTTTAATACAATATCATACAACGAAACCAGAATTTATTTCCTCTTATAATATATAGAATATTTTAGAGTCAACTATGATTCCTGTATTTAAAAATTAAAACAAGTCATGGATACATGAAAAAAAAAAATGTAGCAGAAGTGCAAAATCGACCATGAAGGGACTCGAACCCTCAATCTTCTGATCCGAAGTCAGACGCCTTATCCATTAGGCCACACGGTCAACTCTTATCAATAAAACCTACATGATCAACCCTAAGGATTGAAGTATGTGTACACATTTATATGGACTATTGTGAAAAACAAAAATAAACAGACATAGAAAAAAAAATTGTCAGGAAAGTAAATATTTAGAAGACAGAAAAAAATAATATTAGGGAATTTGGTCCATGTGATGAAACTTATAAATGGCGGCTATATAGCTTACTCCAACACCTGACTATAAAGTTAAAACTATATTATCTGCCAAAAGACTTAAGCTCTATTTAGACCTGTACGGGTGCGACGGTGCACACGCAGTTTTTTGCGCATTTTGGTGCAGCACGTTTAGGGCAGCCTATTCATTTCAATGAGCGGCTCTACTTATGGCAATCATACAAAAGCGTGTATGGGTGCTCAACTTCACCTGCATTATACCAACATGTGTTGGGGTGCCATTAAGAACGAAGAAAAAAATATGCATGTTTCTGTGTGCTGCAGTATTCATTTAATTTATTAATTTATTATTTATTTTTTAATTGTTTTTTTTTTTTCAAATTTATACTTTATTCAAAGGGCAGGGAAATATGGAGCAAAACATGTAAATGGTACAGTGAACCAATAAGCATACAAATAGATCAATGCGGTAACGGGTGAGCTATACAACATGCACATGTGGTACTTTAACCTACGGAGCAGAGAAATAGGAACATCCAACATCTCGGCGCCGTCTAAGCAATTCCCTCCATAGCTCCACAGTAAAGAGCCTGTCCCGTCATGGCGTCTCCAGTTCCGTACTGTAAAGGCCAAAAGCCCTTACCAAGATTATTCCAGAAGCACTAGTCAGCACCATAAATCCCACCCTGATTTTCAAACTTATATAAAGAGAGGATAGTTTGGGCGTGGAGGACACTATCGTTCTCTCCAAGCCCAAACCCTTAAAAAAGAACAGAGAGAAATGTCAGAAAGGGAGACAAGAATTAGCTAGGAACTTAGACACAGGAAGATGGGGGATGAAGGGTGTGAAAGTGAGAGAGGGGGGAGGGGGGGTGGGAAGAAAAAGGGGGGTAGCGAAAAGGGGGGGGTTGTAGGATAGGGGTGGGGTCCACGGAGGCAGGACAGCCCCCCTGTATCGATCACCATGTGCCGGGCTCCAAGCTCTCCGTGGTGGTATGTGCGTTCTGTCAGTGATTCATACCCGGGGAATATCCTCAACTACTCGAGGCATCCCCATCCAGAAGGGCCCTGCCCTCCCTTGAGAATATAAATATGTTCCACCCTGACCATGTCTTAGTGAATTTCTCGTTCTGTCCCCTGTTCGTCAGGATTAAATCTTCCATTTTCTTGATGTCCTCTACCCTTCTCAGCCACATACCAATTGTCGGTGGGTGCGTGTTCTTCCATCTCAGTGGGATGCACGCTTTGGCGGCATCCAGTAGATGCCGAAGCAAGGAAGTCTGATATTTCTTGCGGGAAATATTCGTGGCATGAAGGAGAAAAAAGGCAGGGTCATCCGGAACAGGAATATCAGTAAACTTTGAAATCATTTCCCCAACCGTCTTCCAGAACAGCTCCAAAAGAGGGCAGGACCAGAAGACGTGGAGAATCGTACCCTCTTCCCTCCGACATCTCCAACATCTGTCTGATGACGTCGGAAAAATCCGGTGCAGCTTCGCCGGGGTATTATACCATCTGATTACAATTTTAAAGTTAGTCTCCTGTGTTCTTGAGCAGATGGAAGATTTGTGTGTGAAATGTAAGATATTTTGTTTTTGGCGTGTCGAAAATCTGCACCGCATATCTCTCTCCCAGGCCCCCAGACAACTCGGACCACTGTCATCCGGTGCCGCGATCAGTATGTGATATGTGGCAGATAGGGCATGGGGCATGGCACCTCCCTCCAAGCTTTATTTTTTAATTGTATTAATTATTTATTTATTTATTATTTAATTCATTATTACACTATTAATTAAATTAATTTAATTTATGCAATATTAATTTAAGCCCGGCATCATACAGGTGTGCATTAAGTCTTACACAATAAAGCACATACTATCATGATTTACCCAACACCACTGTTCTGAGACCTGAGTGGATGAAATGGACACCCCTCCCTCTACACAACCTCATAGGGAAACATGCATAGCTGAGGTTGTCAATCACCTGCTGCATGCTGGGGGGGTTGGGCTGTCCCCTGGGATGGGATTGTCTGGTGTTGGCATAGATCAGTGATTCTCAACCAGGGTTCCTCCAGAGGTTGTTAGGGGTTCCTTCAGCATTGGGCAATTTCTGCCTCTCAGATGAGCTTTTAAAAAAAACAAAACGGCGGACTCCCGCCGGACTCCCGCTTTAAGCCAAATAGACATGTACCCAGAAGTAAAAAAAGGTGGAACTAATAGTGAAGTACCATCAAAAACCGATTTATTTGAACAAAAGATGGGTACTTACAAAACAAAGGGATTAACAAGCATCAAGCATGGAACAGATCGTATGAAACCACCATTAGTAGTGTGTGTTCCAAACAACCGGAACTGACGTCAGTGTTCCCGGAAACAGCGTAAAATCGAAATTAAATTAAAAAAAAAGTAATTTTTCTCCTTCATTGATGTGGGCTGATATGTGGCACTGATGGACCCTTATAGGTGGCACTGATAGGCACTGATTGTTAGCACTGGTGGGCACTCATTAGACATGTGAACTGCCGTAAAAATGTGTTTGTTTTAATTTCATTGGTTTTTATTTTTGTTTTCGTTTTTCGAGTCATTCATTATGATCATTATTCATATATTCAAAAATGAGAAAATCCAAAAATAGGAAAGAAAATCAGAAGATTCGAAAGAATAACTAACTAATAATAAATAAATATTAAATTATAGGTTTTGGAATTTCCTTTCAAATTTGGCTGTTAGTGAACTTAACGAATACGAATGTATTAGAAGTTCCGAATTATCTGAAATAACGAATGCTGTATCTAAACAAATGGAACGTAACTAATTAATAATAAATAATAATAATAAAAGTTTTTATTATTGTTATTCATTATTATTAATTTGTTACATTCCATTAGTTTAGATGCAGCATTCGTTATTTCAGATAATTTGTAACTTCGGATAAATTCGTATTTGTTACGTTCACTAACAGCCAAATTTGAAAGGAAATTCCAATACCTATAATTTAATAGTTAGTAATAGTTAAGTTATTATTAGTTAGTTATTATTTTAGATTCTCACATTTTTGGTTTTTTGAATTTACAAATTTACGAATATTCCAATTTATGAATTTCCGAATATTCAAATTTATGAATATTTGTAAAAATTAGTTAAACAGGTTTTCATTAATTTGGATATTTCCGAATCAACAAATTTGTCGAAATTCGTTAAAAAACGAATTCCTAACAAAAATAATAGCACATGTCTAGCACTGATTGTCAGCACTAGTGGGCACTGATTGTCAGCACTGGTGGACACTGATTGGCAGCACTGATGGGCACTGATTGGCAGCACTGCTAATCAGTGCCCTGTTTATCAGTGCAGATCTCCCCTATGTGGAATATTGTGTACCCACTCTCCTCTCCTCAGGTGCTGTCAGCGTGAGGAAATAAATGCCAATAACTGGCATATCTTGTTTACACTGTGATTGGACACCGCTGGTCACAGGGTAAAGAAACACCATGATTGGCTCTCTACCCCAATCTGTGATCAGCTGTGTCCAAAGGAGACATCGATCACAGGTCCCTGCCAGTGGGCGCCGCAGGGGGCGCACGAAGAGCGAGATCACAGAAGGACGTCTATAGACGCCCTCCCGGTAACGTGCGACTGCGTTGTAGCCGTCATTTGGCTATAGTGTGGTCGTCAAGTGGTTAATGTGCTATTATTATCACCTCATTAAGAATAACTTTCTTGATCCCCTTCAATCTGGATTTCGTCCTCACCACTCCACAGAAACTGCGCTTTTAAAACTCCCAAATGACCTACTAACTGCAAAAACCAATGGACACTATTCTATACTCCTGCTTATCGAACTTTCAGCTGCCTTTGACACGGTTGACCACCCCCCTCCTCCTCAAAAAACTTTACTCCCTCGGTCTCCGTGACTGTGCTCTTCAGTGGCTCTCATCCTACCTATCCCAACGCACCTTCAGTGTCACTTACAATTCTACTTCCTCCACTCCTCTTCCCTTCTCCGTCGGGGTCCCCCAAGGTTCTGTTCTTGGACCTCTTTTATTTTCAATCTACACCTCTTCCCTGGGTCAGCTGATAGCCTCTCATGGCTTTCAATATCCTTGACGACACACAAATCTATCTCTCCACCCCTCAACTCACTCCATCAGTCTCCTCACGCATCACTAACTTACTAACAGACATATCTGTATGGATGTCACATCACTTCCTCAAACCCAACTTGTCCAAAACCAAACTTATAATGTTTCCTCCCCCCACGCGCCTCTTCCCCTGACTTATCTGTCAAGAGCAATGGCACCACCAACCACCCATCCCCAAATGCCAAGGTTCTAGGTGTAGTCCTGGACTCTGACCTCTCCTTTTGGCCCCACATCCAATCACTTTCCAAAGCTTGCTACCTCAACCTCCGCAACATCTCCAAACTACGTCCCTTTCTAACCAATGAAACCACAAAGCTCCTGATTCACTTCCTGGTTATCTCTCGCCTTGACTACTTCAACTCCTTCCTCATTGGTTCACCTCTAAATAGACTATCCCCCCTTCAGTCCATCATGAATGCCGCTGCCAGACTCATCCACCCTACAAACAGCTCAGTGTCTGCTACCCCTCTCTGCAAATCCCTACATTGGCTGCCTCTCGCCCAACTAATTAAATTCAAAATACTAACACTAAGTTACAAAGCCATCCACAACTCTGCCCCCAGCTACATCACTAACCTAGTCTCAAAATACCAACCTAATTGCCCTCTTCGTTCCTCCCAAGACCTCCTGCTCTCTAGCTCCCTCATCACCTCCTCCCATACTCGCCTCCAGGACTTTTCCCGAGCCTCTCCCACCCTCTGGAATTCGCTACCCCAATCTGTCAGAAGGTCTCAAAATGTATCTACTTTTAGGCGATCCCTGAAAACCTTCCTTTTCAGAGAAGCCTATCCTGCCTCCATCTAACAACTGCACTATTTTCTCCTTTAGCTCATCCCCCACAGCTATTACCCTTGTGTATAACTTGATCCTCCCTCCTAGATTGTAAGCTCTAATGAGTAGCGCCCTCTGATTCCCCCCCTGTATTGAATTGTATTGTAATTGCACTGTCTGCCCTAATGTTGTAAAGCGCTGCGTAAACTGTCGGCGCTATATAAATCCTATATAATAATAGTGATAATTTTTATAGATTGGGGATGAAATAGTGTTGCCGATTGAGAAAAGGCCAGCAGAGGGCATCAAAGGGACAATGATTCACACTATGAATCAGTGTTAATTTTGATGTCAAATTTTGATTTTGTTTTAACTGCTTGAGCCCCGGACCATTTGGCTGGCCAAAGACCAGACCACTTTTTGCAATTCAGCACTGCTTCGCTTTAACTGACAATTGCGCAGTCGTGCGACGTGGCTCCCAAACAAAATTGATGTCGTTTTTTTCCCCACAAATAGAGCTTTCTTTTGGTGGTATTTGATCACCTCTGTGGTTTTTATTTTTTGCGCTATAAACAAAAAAAGAGCGACAATTTTGAAAAAAACGCAATATTTTTAACTTTTTGCTATAATAAATATCCCTAAAAAAATATATTAAAAAAAACATTTTTTTCCTCAGTTTAGACCGATACGTATCCTTCTACATATTTTTGGGCAAAAAAAAAAATTGCAATAAGCGTTTATTGATTGGTTTGCGCAAAAGTTATAGCGTCTACAAAATAGGGGATCGTTTTATGGCATTTTTATTCTTATTTTTTTACTAGTAATGGCAGCGATCAGCGATTTTAATCATGACTGTGACATTATGGCGGACACGTCGGACAATTTTGACACATTTTTGGGACCATTGGCATTAATACAGTGATCGGTGCGATTAAAAATGCATTGATTACTGTAAAAATGTCACTGGCAGTGAAGGGGTTAACACCAGGGGGCAGTGAAGGGGTTAATATGTGTCCTAGGGAGTGTTCTAACTAAGGGGGGGAGGGAACTGTGCAGTGAAACTAACAGATCGCTGTTCATACTCTGTATGAACAGACGATCTGTCAGTTCACTGCTCAGCGAACCGGAAACTGTGTGTTTACACACACACACACAGCACCCTGTTCTCCTGGTGCCCCGAGCGATCGCGGGAGCCTGGCGGTGATCGAGATCGCATCGGCTCAGGGAGCGAGCCGGGGGCACACGCGCATGCCTCCCGCGGCGCGCCCCCCCCCCCCCCCCCAGTGGCCATTTATGCTACCGACGTAGCATAATGGCGATTTGCGCAGCCAAGCCATGCTGCCGCAGTAAAACTGCGGTGGCTGGTCGGCTAGTGGTTAATCGTAGTCTTTTGACTAAAATGCCATTTTAGTTTTAGTTGTATTTTGGTCATCCGATTTGTTTTTTTTTTTGTTTCAGTCCTATTTTAGTTGGCTAAAATCTCCAGTAACAGAGTTAATTTCGCAGAAGAAAATATTTTCCTTTACGAAATGAACACTACAGCAAGTAAGTATTTTATTGTTATTTGTTTGTCTTTGCAGAAGAGACCAGCTAATGTCTTTTCTGTGATATAATAAAAGCTACCTTGCATGCGCAGCTCATTGTACATTCCTGGCCCACCTCAGCAGCGGATTGAGTGAACTCCGGTATGCATGTGCAGGAGTTACATCATTCTGGCCCAGCCAATCAAGACATTCGATTCTGGAATGACTGCAACTTCCCAAAAGAAAACCGCATGCTGTCAATTCTATTAGCGTACAGCCAGCTTTAGGCCGCAAGTTCACCCACACCACTAATTCTAAAGCAAATTTACACAGTTATAGGGACTATTGTCGAAGGCAAATCACAATTTTAACATTTTAGTTTGCATTTCCAAAAGTACGGTTTTCAACATGCAATATTAAAGTGATTGTTTTTTAGTTTTTTTTAATAATAAACATGTTATACTTACCTGCTCTGTGCAATGGTTTTACACAGAGCAGTCCCGATCCTCCTCTTGTGGGGTTCGGCGCTGGCACTCTCGGTTCCTCCTCTTCTTCGGCATGCTATGGGGGCACACATGAGGGCTTGATCCTGAGTTGGGCTGTGTGTGTCTGTTGACACGCACATCACCGCATGGCCCTGCCTCTCGGTCCACTTACCTGTCAGCTGACATTTAACTTCTAGAAGATTCTACAGTCGGTCAGGTGATTCAGCGAACTTATAAGAAAAAAGAAGAGGCTATAAAAGAAATCAGACCAACGGTTTTCAATAGAACAATGGCTGCAGCAGAAGAAAAGGCACCCCTCCCTCCCTCCTTTTGTCGCGGTCCTTACCCGTTTTGAATATCCTTTCCGTTGAAAGGGATAGTGGTCTTTTTGTTATAAGTTGGTTGGTTCAAGTTTTTAAAGCCGAACTACTGGTATGTTAATTTATGTAAGGCC
Source organism: Lithobates pipiens (assembly GCF_037356315.1). Lineage (NCBI taxonomy): Eukaryota > Metazoa > Chordata > Amphibia > Anura > Ranidae > Lithobates > Lithobates pipiens. The sequence continues at coordinate 242,907,895 of NW_027507685.1, forward strand.
ATAAAATGTTATATCGTCACAATAAACATTGGTTATTATTGGTTACATATCGTCATACCAGTAATAAAGGGCCGCGGCAATTCATACCACAGTTTATGACTATTTGTTTTATTATATTTAATATATTTAAAGATTAAGATAATATTGAATTTGGTCTCTAGTCCCATTAAAGCGTCGCCTATGCAGATTTTTAAGTACCGTAGTTTGTCGCCATTCCACGAGCGTGCGCAGTTTTAAAGCGTGACATGTTTGGTATCTTTACTCAGCGTAACATCATCTTTCACATTATGCAAAAAATTGGGCTAACTTTACTGTTTCATTTTTTATTTTATTTATTTTTTCATTCAAGTGTATTTTTTCCCAAAAAAATTGCGTTTGAAAGACCACTGCGCAAATACCATGTGACATAAAATATTGCAACAACCACCATTTTATTCTCTAGGATCTCTGCTAAAAGAAAATATATAAAGTTTGGACGGTCCTAAGTAATTTTCTAGCAAAAAAAAATACTGATTTTTATATGTAAGCAACAAGTGTCATAAATAGGCCTGGTGTTCAAGTGGTTAAAATGTGCAACAACTCTTTAAAGGAATTAATGTAATGTAGCGGAAGTGCAAAAAGACGACCATGAAGGGACTCGAACCCTCAATCTTCTGATCCGAAGTCAGACGCCTTATCCATTAGGCCACACGGTCTCCTATGGTGAACCTGCCAAAGCAAATTTACACAATTATAGGGGCTATTGTTATAGACAATTTTAATCATTTCAATGCTGGGCACCTTCTCTCCTTCCTAGCCACACCAATTTTCAGCTTTCAGCGCTGTCGCTTTTTAAATGACAATTGCGCGGTCCAGCAATGCTGTACTGAAACAAAATTTTTATAATTTTGTTCCCACAAATAGAGCTTTCTTTTGGTGGTATTTGATCAGCACTGGGATTTTTATTTGGCTTTTTTTTATAGACAATTTTAACCATTTCAATACTGGACACTCTCCCTTCTTCGTGCCCGGGCCAATTTACAGCTTTCAGCGCTGTCGCTTTTTAAATGACAATTGCGCGGTCCTGCAATGCTGTACTGAAACAAAATTGTAATAATTTTGTTCCCACAAATAGAGCTTTCTTTTGGTGGTATTTGATCACCATTGGGGTTTTTTATTGGGCTTTTGTTATAGACAATTTTAACCATTTCAATTCTGGGCACTCTCCCTCCTTCCTGCCCGGGCCAATTTTCAGCTTTCAGCGCTGTCGCTTTCCAAATGACAATTGTGCGGTCCTGCAATGCTGTACTGAAACAACATTTTTATAATTTTGTTCCCACAAATAGAGCTTTCTTTTGGTGATATTTGATCACCACTGAGGTTTTTATTTTTTTACTAAACACATAAAAAAATGCCAAACATTTAGAAAAAAAAAAGTTTTCCTTTGTTTCTGTTATAAATTTTTGAAAATAAGTAAATTTTCTTCACTGATGACAGGCACTGATGAGGCGGCACTGATGGGAACGGATGAGGTGGCCCCATTGAGGTGGCACTGACGAGGTGGCACTGATGGGCACTAATGTGCAGCAGTGATGGATACTGATAGGTGGCACTGATAGGGAAATGATAGGTGACACTGATATAAAAAAGTATTGTGGTGTCCGGATCTACCGCACTGTTATGCCCCGTACACACAATCAGAAAATCCTACGGAAAATACCGCTTTCGAAGCGGTCGTACGATAATCGGATCTTTCATACAGAGCTTTCAAGAGCCGATCAGGATAGTTCATCCGATATTATTCTATCGGACATGCATGGAATTTTTTTTCGGACGATGCCAGATCCTACCATTTTCGTGTAATCGGTACAGCTATCGTTTGAAAATTCAATACAAATGCATTACAACTCATCACTTCCGAATTTATTTTTTTCTTTCGAGCGGGAATTTTCGTGACTTTAATAAACTCATCAGATTCGATCTGAGATTAGCATGCAATAAAAAACATCATTCGTCTGATAATCTCATTGTGTGTATGGGGCATTAGTGTACAGTTAATTCGATTCCTAGATTGTAAGCTCTAAAGAGCAGGGCTCTCTGATTCCCCTTGTCTTGAATTGTATTGTATTGTAATGTCTACCCCAATGTTGTAAAGCGCTGCGTAAACTGTCTGCGCTATATAAATCCTGTATAATAATAATAATAATAATTAGATTCATATTAATATAATAATTAATTCAACCTTTCACCATGTAGTATCAACAACATGGCGCGGTCCATGCGACCACAAAAACTACATATAAGAAAAAAGGAGAGAAAGGCCTTCCAGAAGGGTCACAGTAATTGAACAATATGGTTGAGTTGATTACATTTTATTTAGAAAAAACACACCATAATGTCAAATATAAAAAAATACCAAAAAATAACAATCTGAGTATAACCTTCGAAGATATTAAAAAGGCAATTAAAAAGAGGGATTGTAGCTGGACACACATCCACACAATCAGATCATACACACAGCTCAAAGGATGAGAATTGATTGAAGTATTGTCGATCAATGTATTTCATATACTACCATCATCCTTCCTAATTAAGCAGTGCATTGCGATCATCCCAATCAGGATATGTAACTGTGAGCTGATTGAGACGTAGATGCGCTTAAAGTGGTTGTAAACCCTTACAAACCACTTTGACCTACAGGTAAGCCTAGATTAAGGCTTACCTGTAGGTCCAAGCAATATCTCCTAAACCTATATGGTTTAGGAGATATTTGCCCAAAAACGGGCACCGCTGTCTATGGCGCATGCGCCGTAGACAGCGGCGCGCAGGCGCACTGAGCGCGGCATTTCCAAGAATGGAGCTGCCGCGCGTGTCGACTCCCGTGCGCATGCGCGGGAGTGACGTCATCGCGCCTTCGCCGAATGACAGCGGCGGAGCTGCGAGACGCCACCAGCAAGATGGATGCGGCGGACTACAGGGGACAGCGGCGACTTCGCTGGCTCCTGTGTCAGGTAAGTGACACATAATGGGCTACTATGCGAGTAGTCCATTATGCTTTGCCTTTGCAGGGAATGAAAGAGGAAGTAAACCCATCAGGGTTTACTTCCTCTTTAATCAAACAGGTAGGTATATCATGGGCCGTCCTAAGTCATTAGTCCAAATTGGCAGTCCAGAGTTCATCTGTGGCACTTAGGACTAGGGGCTTTCATTTACCTACTAGAGCAGTGATTCTCAACCAGGGTTCCTCCAGAGGTTGCTAGGGGTTCCTTCAGCATTGGGCCATTTCTGCCTCTCGGATAAGTTCCCACTGACACCATTGATTATTTTAGCTATCTGTATCACACTAATGTATCATGAGTTGTAGATTTCTAATTTTTAGCAGGGGCTCCCAGAGACTGGAGAACTATTTCACGGGTTCCACTGTGTTGAAAAGGTTGAGAAAGGCTGGACTAGAGCAGTGTTTCTCAATTCCAGTCCTCATGGCCCACTAACAGGTCATGTTTTCAGGATTTCCCTCAGATGAAACAGCTGGGGTAATTACTAAGGCAGTGAAACTGATCAATTCACCTGTGCAAAATAATGGAAAGCCTGAAAACATGACCTGTTAGTGGGCCATGAGGACTGGAATTGAGAAACACTGGACTAGAGGTACAGGTGGCTTAATAGTACAGGCTACTATGTCCATTGAGCAAGGCTGCAGGAGTAGAACTTCTTACTTGTAATACTCATTTAAAAGTTCACTGATCCATCCATGTAGGTTGGGGAGGGAGGAACCCAGCAGGGGAGAGTTTAGTGTTGTCAGTCCACAGCTAATCAGCAAGTTCAACTGGATAATAGCAATGTAAGATACTCTCACCCAAGTCTGTGTCTCCTCATACCTCCACCCATCCTTTCTGAGCCGAGCTCCACTCCTGAAGTCACCGGATTATCCCCTTAAGAAGTTGGTCCAGGTGTTGGATCAAGTGTCAACCCCGCCTGCCGCAAGCTCTCAGCTGTTCTGCCCAGGGTCGTCTTTAAGGCAGGGCAAAAGGGGCAGCTGCCCTGGGCCCTGTCATTGTTGTGGGGCCCAAAGCAGCTGTCTTATACTTGCCAACTTTCCCAGTTTAAATTCCCTTTGTCCTTTTAAGTTTTAGTCCCGTGCTGTGTCCCGATATCTCAGTGTGAAGTGATGGTACTAATGCTGCCCAGCTCTGCCTTATTGTTGTGTACAGATAACTCACCTGCAGACCCTTTGTTTACATGTAAATTACCGGTTTTCTGCCAAAAACTGTCCCCCCATCGGATAGTGTCCGCCCCGTACTGCGCAGGCGCAGTGCTTGCACAGTATGGAGGACAAGGAGACTCCGAAAGTCTCCGAAGATGAACGGCGCCTGCGCACCTGCTAGTACTTTCTGTCCTGGGTCCAGGTTCAAGCCCCACCATGCAAGTGGACATATAGCACTTAGTAACAGGGCCTCTCGCCACGCTTCGGTCACGGCCTCGCTTCACTCGCCATGCTTCGGTCACGACCTCACTTCGCTCTGCAATTTTTTATTCTGCCTCTATGTCCACTTGAATGGTGGGGCTTGAACCTGGACTCAGTACAGGGTGGACACTATCCGACGGGGGACAGTATTCGACACAACACCGGCATTCATATGTAAATAGCAGTGGCATTCATAAGTAAATAGCTGCAGCCTGTGGTATTGATATATAAATAAAGGCTGCATTCATATGTGTATCATGCCCCCCTGCAGTGAGGAGACGATGTGCTGCAACCTCTAGCAACCAATCGGTGAGCAGTAATACTGTAAAGTAATCTCTAGCAACCAATTAACAAGCAGAAATAATTTGCTGTAACCCCTGAGCCGTAATGTGTGCCGTAGCCTCTAGCAACCAGTCAGTAAGCAGTAATGATGCTGTAACCGCTGGCAACAAATTGCAATTGCTGCCTGATCTGATACAGTAAACTGATTTTAAGTTTAGCTGCTATTTATTGAATGTCTCAGAGCAGGTGGAGAGTGAAATTGCATGGGGGGGCAGGCCCAAGACATTTTTTGCCCAGGGTCCAATCAATATTAAAGACGGGCCTGGTTCTGTCGCCACTGCCTCAATATGCTTTTTGTGTTGGCGCTATGACCCCTCCGTCGTCACGACCGTGCTGAGGTCACACTGATGGGCATTGATAGGCGGCACTGATGGGCACTGATGGGTGGCACTGATAGGCATCACTGATGAGGAGGCACTGGCAGGTATTACTGATGGGCACTGATTGGCATCATTTATGGGCACTGATTGGCATCCCTGGTGGTCCTGGTGACATCACTGGTGGTCCTGGGCGGGCATCCTCGGGGGAGGGGGTTGCTGCGCTGATAATCAATCAGCACAGCCCCCCCCCCCCCGTCAGATAAGCAGCTGATCAGCTTTCCTCTACTCGCGTCTGTCAGATGCATCGCTTTTCCTGTTTATACCTCGATCAGCTGGAAGTGGTTAAAGCGGTATTAACCACTTTAAGACCGAGCGTCTTTTTAAGATTTGTTGTTTACAAGTTAAAAACAGTTGGTTTTTTTTTTTTGCTAGAAAATTACTTAGAATCCCCTGAACATTATTCATTTTTTTCGAACACTCTAGAGAATAAGGCGGTCGTTACAATACTTTCTGTCACACCGTATTTGCACAGCGGTCTTACAAGCGCACTTTTTTTTTTTTTAAATACACTTTTTTAAATTAAAAAATAAGACAACAGTAAAGTTAGCCCATTTTTTTTTTTTTTTTTTTTTTATTGTGAAAGATAATGTTACGCCGAGTAAATTGATACCCAACGTGTCACGCTTCAAAATTGCGACAAACTTTTACCCTTAAAAATCTCCATAGGCGACGTTTAAAAAAAATTCTACAGGTTGCATGTTTTGAGTTACAGAGGAGGTCTAGGGCTAGAATTATTGCTCTCGCTCTATCGATCGCGGAGATACCTCACATGTGTGGTAAGTAACATCATAGGCATAGGGCAGTGATGGCGAACCTTGGCACCCCAGATGTTTTGGAACTACATTTCCCATGATGCTCAACTACACTGCAGGGTGCATGAGCATCATGGGAAATGTAGTTCCAAAACATCTGGGGTGCCAAGGTTCGCCATCACTGGCATAGGGGGTGTAAAAAAAAAAGGAGAGGAAAAAAAAAAGGCACAAACAGCAGCAGTGCAACAACACAAAATACAATAAGATCAAAAAAGCTGCTCTATAAAATGAATACAATAATGTCCATGATCCCACAAAGTCCCAGAAAAATATTGCTTGAATGATCACAGGGAATTGATAATACTGAAGCCACTGGTTATTAAACACCACAGTGCACATACATAAACTTCAAAAAGTGCCCAATCACCATAGATGTAAATTGTGCTTACCAGTTGGCAAGCATTAAAGGCGGTTGGCTAAACCCAGCCTAGGGCCTTTAAGCTTGCAGATGTCCACAACACAAATAGGAACCAGGTACAACTGTATACTACGTCCATGCGGATTTCGATACACTTTCATGTATTGCTCAGGAGAAAGAGAAGGACTGCCATGGTGTAGTATATTCAAAACTTATCAAATGTATTAATTAAAAGTTACACTTACAAGTTTTTAATAGTAGAATGCATGTAAAAGACAATGCCGGCCGGCATATACAAAAACGGAGCCTGTCCTCCTAAAGGAACGGCGTGGTGACGTCACTGCGTGCCCTCCTCCAGACGTGTTTCGTCATCAAATAGACGTTTTCAATTAAACATTTTTTTTTTCTTATTTTTTTACCTTTTATTTTTTATTTTTACACTCTTTAAAAAAAAAAAAAAATTGTGGTCACTTTTATTCCTATTACAAGAAATGTAAACATCCCTTGTAATAGAAAAAAAAAGCATGACAGGACCTCTTAAATATTAGATTTGTGGTCAAAAAGACCTCAGATCTCATATTTACAACAAAATGCAATAATAAAAAAAAAAAATTGTCATTTGAAAAAAAAAAAAAAAAGAGCTATGGGTGGAAGTGACATTTTGACGTCGCTTCTGCCCTGCAATGATATGGAGACGGGTGGGGGCCATCTTCCCCTCACTAGTCTCCAATGCCTAGCAGGAAGAAGGATGCGATCGCCTCCGCCACTACTGACGGCTCCAGTAAGCAGGGGGGGAGAGCACCGGAGCGCAGTGGGAGGAAGGAGCCCCTCTCCCGTCACCAATAAAAGTGATCTTGCGGCGAATCCGCTGCAGAGACCACTTTTATCTGAAAGTGGACTGCCCACTGAAGAAGAGGATACCGGGATTATGACAGTTAGCTGCTGTCATAACAACGTAAGTGGTTAACCAAGAGCTCCTTTCTGCATTTATATACTGGCTTGCTCAAGCCTGCAGCAGAGAAAGCAGCTATATCCATTTTTCACATAGCTTAAAGCCTCGTACACACGGTACGATTGTTGGCCAACCGAGCTTTGTCAAAAGGCCGTGTGCCAGGATCTTGTCTTGCATATTAATGTTACACAATTGTCCTGCCACAAACACGAGCGTAGTGACGCACTACAAGGAATTTTTCGCTCTTGAGCGCCACCCTTTGGGCCCCTTCTGCTAATTTCATGTTTGGTGAGCATTGATTCTGAGCATGCGTGTTTTGTACTTTCGACTTTTGTGTGATGGATTTGTGTGTTGACCATACGAAAATCTGACGTCAAGCCGCTGTCCGGCGAAAATTTACTAGCCTGCCATCCAACATTTGTTGGCCGAAGGTTGGATAACAATTGTCAAAAGGAGCGTACTAACGGTAAGATTTTAGGACAACAGTCTGTCAACAGACAATCCCCTGCCAACAATCGGATTGTGTGTACGAGGCTTTAGTCTTCCATTTCTCCCTCCTGTTATCCATTCTCTCTCGCTTTCCTTTCTTTGTGTTCCTCTCTCTCTTTTTCGCTTTCTTCCTCCCCCACCATCTGCCCCTCCTTGTGATATTGTACCTTAATTCCTGGTCACTATAGTGGCCGGCACACACCTCGCGCCGGTTTTTCTGAGTTCCTCAGCGTCTTCCTGCCTGCTCTGCGCATGCAGATGTCTGGAGCCGGCTCGGTGGGCCTGGCTTAGTTGGGCGGGCCGCATAGGTCCTAGTGCCACAGGCCGTGCATGCGCGGTCTGGCCTGAGGTCGTGGTGGCCATCTTGAATAGGGGCAAATTAGAATTTTTTATTTTTTTTTGCCCTTGTTTATCAAAATCATTTTTTAGAGGGTTGTATCTTCCCCAAGATGTCCCTCCCATTGTTTATTACTGGGGGATTTCAGCATGGCAGACTGTTGTCATCTGAGGAGGTTGCCCATGCTGGGAGCCCCTGGAGGGTACCTTGTTTTTTGCCAACAGTAAATGTAATTTCTTTCTTTACTCTGGAATACCATTTCCTTGCTCCAGCTGAAATACCAATTACTAACTCCTTTATCTTTCTCTAGCTGCTTTTTCTGTCTGTTGCTTAAAATAAGCAGTACGCCACCAGACCAAGACCCTCTCCAACATTTAAGGTAGGGACTGTCGTCCAGGTGAGTAAAAAAAAAAAAAAGAGAGAGTACTTATGCTGGTAGGCAGGGCCATCTTTAAGGCAGGGCAAAAGGGGCAGCTGCCCTGGGCCCTGTCATTGTTGTGGGGCCCAAAGCAGCTGCCTCATACTTGCCAACTATCCCAGTTTACATTCCCTTGTCCCTTGAAGTTTTAGTCCTGTGCTGCTACTAATACTGCCAGCTCTGCCCTATTGTTGTGTACAGATGACTCACGTCACCTGCAGACCCTGCGTTTACATGTAAATAATAACATTCATATGTAAATAGCAGTGACATGCATATGTAAATATCTGAGGCCAACTGCATTGATATGTAAATAAAGGTGGCATTCATAGGTATATCATGCACCCCTGCAGTGAGGAGATTACTGTACAGCAATCTCTAGCAGCCAATCAACAAGCAGAATTGTGCTGTAACCTCTAGCAACTAATCAGTGAGCCTTAAGGAGTGCTGTAACCTCTAGCAACCAGTCAGTAAGCAGTAATGATATGTTGTAACCTCTGCCAACCAATTGCAAACGCTGCCTGATCTGATACAGTAAACTGATTTTAAGTCTAGCTGCTATTTATTGTATGTCTCAGAGAAGGTGGAGAGCGAAATTGCATGGGGGGGGCAGGCCCAAGACATTTTTTGCCCAGGGTCCAATCAATATTAAAGACGGGCCTGGTTCTGTCGCCACTGCCTCAATATGCTTTTTGTGTTGGCGCTATGACCCCTCCGTCGTCACGACCGTGCTGAGGTCACACTGATGGGCATTGATAGGCGGCACTGAAGGGCACTTATGGGTGGCACTGATAGGCATCACTGATGAGGAGGCACTGGCAGGTATTACTGATGGGCACTGATTGGCATCATTTATGGGCACTGATTGGCATCCCTGGTGGTCCTGGTGACATCACTGGTGGTCCTGGGCGGGCATCCTTGGGGGAGGGGGTTGCTGCGCTGATAATCAATCAGCACAGCCCCCCCCCCCCCGTCAGATAAGCAGCTGATCAGCTTTCCTCTACTCGGGGGGGGGGGGGGGGGGGGCTAAGAATTTTTTTGCCCAGGGTCCAATCAATATTAAAGACAGCCCTGCTGGTAGGTTTATGTATTTCAGCCTTGTACGCCAGAAAAAGTCCAAGCGGACATCAAGGCGACACAAACAAACCTATAAAGGCCCCAAACATATCAGGATACCATGCAGGCAGCGAGGGTTCATCCGTGAAAAGCCATAGTTCGTCACATTCACCAGCTCTCAAATCCCTAAATGCCGAGCATGCGGGGTCATCCCATTACCAGCCAATTGGTCTGCAAAAGCATTTTGCAGATTTGCACTACAGAATATATACCATAGGAAACAATGTTAAATCGACGACTGTAGTGCAAATCTGCAAAAAGCACCAAAAATGCATAGGTGAGAAACCAGCCTTAGAGTCTATGCAGCAGACAGAGAGACAGAGGGGTTAAAGTGGTTGTAAACCCTCCCCCACAACTTTGTCCCATGTAAATCAGCATAAAAAACCCTAATGAACACTGCTTGTAGATATCTCCTTACTTGCTTAGTATTGTTGTAATCCTTGTTGTTCTGTAGAATGAAGTCACTGAGCATGCCCAGATCTCCCCTGATTTACGGCACACTCTCTATGTCTTATCTATCTGTTATCAGGACTTCCTACAGCACAACACTGAACTCTGCTAATCACTCAGAGCTTCCTCCTACACACCATATGACCTCACATACAGTCTAAACTTGGCCATTAGTGCAGTCTTATTAGCTGAAGCTGATAAGTCTGACAAAGGCAAACATTAGACATGGGCACAAGTAAATACTATGAAATAAACAAGTAAGCTATGAACAGGGTAGCTGGGTTGCCATTGAAACGTTGGATAGAGAAGGAGGCTTGGTTAACAGTACAGGAAGTGCTCAATGTAAGGGCGGAAATACACTCCACTGTGGACTCAGAAAACAATACTTAAGATGGCGCTGCCTTACCCCTGGAAACAAGTTTTTTAAAGTTTCTTTAAACAGTAAGTAATATGCGATTTGGGCTGGATTACAGTGGCTATAGTCTGATAATGACTTATTATAATGGACTAAATGAAAAGAAGCATCAGAGTGGGAGAATTTACTTCCTCTTTAACAGGTAAGCTGTCCTACTCAAAAGATGGACAGGGGATGCATAGTGGAAGGAGCAACAGGGGTTCCATTGCAGCAATTAGCCTAATCTCCTCCAAAGAAGTTAACTCTTCCTGGCCCATCCTCGAGAGAATGCTCTCACCACGCAGCAAGTATCCCTCCTAGATATCTGGATGATGGTGGGCCATCTGAGGATACCTCAGAAGAACTCGGCCCTCAGACTTTAACGTTTTCCTAATTCAGGCTGTAAAGCCAGCTATTGGCTGAGAGAAAGCCAACACTACATCTGAGAAGTCAAAAGAATGTACTTCTCATTTCTAAAGAAGCAGGTTTCCTTCTTTCGGCTCAGTTTCCACTAGTGCGCCTTGTCATGGGACTTGGGACTGCAGAGTCACATGACAAGTTGTACCCCATGATTTCCAATGAGTACCGGTTATCTGTGCGATTTCAAGTCGCAGCGACTTCAGAGTAGTCCCTGCTTTACTTTGGTCTCACTTTAATGCCACTTGAGGTCCATAGACTTCAAGAATACACAGGCATTGCTTCAAGTCACATCAAAATCGTGGCAAAGTCATGTGACCTTCAGGTCGCAATAGTGGAAACATAGGCTTACGCTGATGGATGATATCAGAGTTATTGTTGAAGAGGAAAGGAAAAGAAAAAATAATTATGTTTTTTTTCCCCTCAATTGCCTAGGAAAACTTTATCTACGGTCGTAACAAGATTCTGCAATGCCAGATGGTCCTCCAGAGGTAGACACAGCAATGGTTCATATAACAAAGAATTTCATCTCACCAATCGATAATTCAGCCTCAATTGAGGATCCTTTAGAGACAGATGAATAGACCCCAACTTAAAGGAGCTTACCAAATGCCAAATACCAAATTAGTAAACGCCTGGAAGTCAGCAATTGCCTTATCTGTATCCAAAGCCCTGTGGGCATGGGCTGAAAACATGGAAACAGTGATTTATCAAAATGTTTCTAGGGAAAATATAGTCAAGGCTTTGAACGAATTATGGTCCTCAGCAGACTTCACTGCTGAGACGGCAATGCATACAATTCGTTACTTTGCAAGATCAATTTCAATACTGATAGCCAGATGGGTATTCTGGTCAGGACTACGAGCAACTGACACTGTCAAAACAAAATTAGTATAAATACCCTTTTTTGATGGTAAATCACTCTTTTGCAGAAAGGTTACAGAAAGCCATTTCCCGTGTTACAGGAGGAAAGTCAGAATTTATTCCCCAGAACTGCAGAATTAGATGTACCCGTGGATTCAGGGATGCTTACTTGCACGCATCCATACTACAACTGTTACAGAAGTATCTGAGATTTTCGGTTCAACCAGGCCCGTCTACAATTCCAGAGTCTCCCCTTTGCACCCTGCACTTCCCTCAGAGCCCTCATGAGGGGCTTGGATCACTATCCAAGCTTCTTTATGAGAACTGGGTCTCAGTTATTATCACTAACCAGGCAATATCCTCCTTTTATCAAAAGACGCAGCCCAGCTAGTGAAACACAGGTGGATGCTATGGTCTACACTATGAAGACTTGCCAGGCTCCAGATGGCTCCAGGTTGGTGGCTCTGGTTTTATCCTATAGTCTCCTCTCCGCTGTCCACACACATCTGACTTCTCCCATGACCCCCATCCTGGTGGCACGCCTACTCTTAACTCTTCTCCAGACTCCCCCGCAGAGACTGAGGACAGGATACAAGAGATGGCTATAGACTAAGAACATGATACAAGAGATGGTCAGAGGCTGCAGGTATGATACAGGAGGTGTCAGAGGCTGCAGGCATGATACAGGAGGTGTCAGAGGCTGCAGGCATGATACAGGAGATGGTTAGAGACTGAGGACATCATACTAAAGATGGCCAGAGACTGCAGACATGATACAAGAGATCAGTGCAGCCTCATCAGTGCCCATCAAATGCAGCCTCACTGTGCCTATCAATGCAGCCTCGTTCATCAATGCAGCATAGCCATGCCCATCAATGCAGTTGCGCCATGCCCATCAATGCAGCCTCACTGTGCCCATCATTCCAGCCTCACTGTGCCCATCATTTCAGCCTCAATGTGCCCATCAAATGCAGCTTTACTGTGCCCATGAATGCAGTCTCACTGTGCCCACCAATGCAGGCTCCCTATGCCCACCAATGCAGGCTCCCTTTGCCCATTAATGCAGCCTTCCTGTGCCCATCAATGCAGCCTCACTGTGCCCATCATTGCAGCCTCGCTGTGCCCATCATTGTAGCTCCATATTGCCCATCAATGCAGCCTCTCTGTGCCCATCATTGGAGCCTCTCTGTGCCCATCATTGTAGACTCACTGTGCCCATCAATGCAGCCTCACTGTGCCCACCAATGCAGCCTCACTGTGCCCACCAATGCAGTTTCTCTGTGCCCATGAAAGCAGCCTCAATGTGCCTACCAATTGCAGCCTCTGTGACCACCAATCGCAGCCTCTCTGTGCCCACCAATTGCAGCCTCTCTGTGTCCAGCAATTGTAGCCTCACCGTGCCCATCAATGCAGCCTCACCGTGCCCACCAATGCAGCCTCGCAGTGCCCACGAATGCAGCCTCACTGTGCCCATGAATGCAGTCTCACTGTGCCCACTAATGCAGCATCCCCGTGCCCACCAATACAGCCTCTCAGTGCCCACCAATGCAGCCTCGCTGTTCCCACCAATGCAGCCTTGCTGTGCCCACCAATGCAGCTTCACTTCATTGCAGCCTCATTGTGCCCATCAATCCAGCCTCACTGTGCCCATCAATGCAGCTTCACTTCATTGCAGCCTTACTGTGCCCATCAATGCAGACTCACTTTTCCCACCAATTGCAGCCTCTCTGCCCACTAATGTCAGCCTCACCATTTTCTGGATAACACAGCGTTCTCCTTCCTCTGTCCTCTGGTGCTTGTATGTCACGGAGCTGGGTCTGTGTGCAAGGTCCCCCCCCCCCAGACCGGCTCGTGTGATAGGCAGAACACTGATTCAATCGACTATCACACGAGCCAGTCTAGAGGGGCGGGACCTTGCACACAGACCCAGCTCTGTGACATATGCATGCCGGAGGACAGAGGAAGGAGAGCGCTGCAGTCGCCGCTCAAAGCAGCCCCAGGACAGGCGGCCTACTGGGAAATTCCTTGGTCAGAAGCAATAGATGCCCTATCAAGTCCTTGAGCATGCAATCTAATTTAGGCCTCCTCTGGCCTCCTACCTCGAAAATTCTCTCTAGACTTGCAATATCAACAATAAATGGTGATAACAGTCCTGCCGTATTTGAGGGGAGACCCATGATTCCCTAGGGCAATATTTCTTAGTGTCCAGCCTCCGGTAAGTATTCCTCTGATACCCTTTCTTCTGCCTCGAGGCGTCATACCCACCAGAATCCACTTGAAATTTCTCATTAAAATGTTAAAGCAGAGGCTTTAATCATTAGGATGTTCCTCCAGAGTTGTTTCAACTCTGCTCACAGCACAGGAGCCTTCAATGAACAATACATGTGACAAGGTTTGGAATAAGTTTAGATCTTTTGCAAACGGTAAAACTTCAATGCTGATGTAACCACTTCCTCCCAACTCTTTGACTTTCTGCAAGCAGACCTTTGATTTAGGATTAGGATTAAGCAATTTAAAGGTACAGCTGGAGGCACTTTCTGCTGTGACAACAAGGGATGGGCCGAAGATCCTTTAATAATCAAATTCTTCAAGACAGTCAAGAAGATAAGCCCACCCATTAAAACAAATCTTTCCCACTTGAGATCTCTCCATCACTCCATTGCCCTTAGCAAAACAGCCTTTTGCCCCATCTTATTCAGCATCCTTGTGGAATTTCACTTGGAAACAATTTTTCTTTGTGGCGATGGCATCGGGCTGGGGAGTATCAGAACTTCAGGCTCTGGGATCAGAAGACAATAATATAATTTTTTGTACTCAGACAGAGTGGAGCTTAGAACAGTACATGGATTCATCTCTAAGTTCTCCTCTTCCTCTACTATCACCAAGCCTTGGGCCCTGCCAATCTTTTCACATCCAATTTTGACCTTCACGAAGACGACATTACTTCAGTACTTACACACTATCTTTAACCACTTCCCACCCGGCCAATGCATATATACGGCCGGGTGGGAGCCGTCTACTCCTGATAGGACGTTCAGGAACGTCCTTCAGGAGTAGCGGGATCGCGCACGCGCGCCCGCGCAGCGGCGCGATCCCGATGTGCTCGTGTCACCCGGACACGGCACATCTCAGATCGGCAGGAGGGCTCTGTGATTGGCCCTCCTGATCACATGACGGCCGTGTCCAATCACGGCCGTCATGTGATGTAAACAAACAGCCGGTTGCTAGGCAATCGGCTCTCCTCTCCTCACACGGAAGTCACCGCTGAGGAGAGGAGAGCAGAACGCTGCAGCCGGCTGATGATCAGTGAGTATGGGCTGCTTTTTACAGCTTTTTACTCACTGATCATCAGTGTAGTGTAAACACACAACACACCACACAGTACAAACACAGTCCCCACATATGTCCCCAAAACACACATGTCCCCAAAACATACATGTCCCCAAATAATAAAAACACATGTCCCTAATAATAAAAACATGTCCCCCACATATGTCCCACTAAAGTCCCAATGATTATCTGCACACATATGTACGTGATCACCTGCACACATATGTACATGATCATTTGCGTACATATGTCCGTGATCACACAAACCAATTATTATACACTTAACGGAATTTTTTTTAACAAAAACATGTAGCAGAATACATTTTGGCTTAAATTTATGACAAAATTTGATTTTATTGGATTTCTTTTCAAATAGAAAAAAGAAAATATTGTTTTTTTTCCAAATTTCCGCTATTTTTGCGCTTATATCGCAAAAAAAAAAAAAACGGAGTCGTGAATAAATAACACAAAAATAAAGCTCTATTTGTGCGAACAAAATGATAACAATTTCATTTGGGTACAGTGTAGCATGACCGCACAATTGTCACTGAAAGCGCTAGAGCGCTGAAAGCTGAAAATTGGGCTGGGAAGGAAGGGGGTGAAAGTGCCCAGTATTGTAGTGGTTAAGCCACAACTCCCTTCAGACTTTCATCTAACCTATTTGTAATAATCCAAAAAAAAAAAAGACAGGGGCAAAGAAGCATCATCTGGGGCCCTCCGGCCATTTCAGAACTGCAGTATCCATCATGCCTGGTCATGTCTGCGAATATCGGAGCTTTACAATAACTCATGGCACATTTGGTTCTGCGGCAGCTGGGGAGCCATAGTTTGCAGATCCCTGCTCTAGTACAATAGTATCATGGATAATCGAGTTGGTTAAGAAGGTGTATAGCAGGGATATGCAATTAGCGGACCTCCAGCTGTTGCATAACTACAATTCCCATGAGGCATAGCAAGACTCTGACAGCCACAAGCATGACATCCAAAGGCAGAGGCATGATGGGACTTGTAGTTTTGCAACAGCTGGAGGTCCGCTAATTGCATATCCCTGGTGTAGAGGAATAGGGGACTGGAGCGCCCTCTTCTGTTGGGCTGTATGCCACTCTGTTGTTTTCTGCTTCTTGGACAGCCATAGCAGACACATCCATCAAAACAATCTAAAGAGTAGCATCATGGTCATCCCAACAGAGTAGACCCGGCAGTTTTCTATTCTGTCGAAACTGGCAGACAGGCTATCGGGCAGGCATTTTCCTATTTTAAATTCATTTTCAAATAAATCTTTTACTATGCATCATCCCACCCATTTGCGCTAGTTATTTGTCACGGGTATGCTGCCATGGAGGCACCAGGAAAACAGAAAATTGTTTCATACTTATTGTAATTTTCTTTTCCTGGTGCCTATCCATGGCAGCATACAATCCCACCCTCAGAATGCTATATTACGTAGAATGCTGGGAGTGCACTAATCCTTTTCTTTTATAATATTCCCTGGTCCTAAAGGAGGAGCCAAGGCAGAGCTTTTCACAGGTATGCTGCCATGGATAGGCACCGGGCAAAGAAAATTAGGGTAAGTATGAAACAATTTTCTGGATTTTTTTCGTTTTGAATAGAGGGGGGGTGGATTCAAACGGTTGTCAGTTTTTTATTGCTGTGTCATGCATTTCTAATAGGGAAATGTGAGAACCACACATCAGAAATTTACTGCAACAATAGTCAGGATGACTGAGCAGTCTAATGCCGCGTACACACGATCGGAATTTAAAATGTGTAAAATGGACCCTCGCGCCACTATGTGCTAGACGTGAAATAAATCTACGTGCATAACAAAATATAATGTAACAATCTGTGGAATAACGAAAGTGCAAGTGCTACTAAATGAAACAGAAAATGCAGCGGGACAAAATAGTAAACACAAACTATCACTTGAATAATTAAAAAAGAGTCCTGCGCAAATGATGCCACAAAAAATAAATAATGTATAAAAATGTGAAGAAAACAAGAGTCAATGTAAATATTTCAAAAATAAACACACCAATAGTGTAAGTGTGTAGTGAAAAAGCACTGGAGAAAGAACAGGACCAAATGTTCCAAAGGATCAGGCTCCCAGAACTCTCACCTCAGAGATGGAATAGTAAGGCAAAAGAAAGTAATTCCAATGGACTTCTCCTTCACTTCTCTGTGCACAATCATCAAATGGTATAAACTTCTACCACTAGAGGGCCGATTCAATCTCTTATGAGTAATGCTGCAGCATATGTATCCTCGTGGTATGAAACTTAAAGAAAACACAGAGGGGAAGGGGGAAGGGAGAGAGAAAAAGGGGACTCCAATAGTGTAGTGGTTTCCAAAACTAAATAAATTTATTTAAGAGAAAGCAAATGGACTCTCACATTTAAAAAGAAAATATCAAACAGAAAGAGATCTGGCGTGTACAGCCAGTCTTACGCTCGTTCCGGTATTCCTACGGCCACTCCCTACGCGTTACTACACCACGTGACTTCTTCATGGGGATGACGCTAGACCGTTCGTAGCGTGCTTATATACGAGAAAAACGGAAACGATCGGACCGGAAACGTCCGAACGACCATTTTGAAAGAGGTAAAAAGCGTCCGAACGACCATTTTGGAAGAGGTAAAAACAAACATGTTGGCCGGATGTAGAAACTCCGCCATCTTGCTCCTCCAAAATGATGAAAGGGAAGTGTATGTACACCACCATTTTAGACCGGAAATGATTCTTCTGCCATTTTAATACAATATGGTGTACAGAAAAATATGCATTCTCCCTTTAAAGAGCAAAAAAGATCCGAACAAAATATAAAATCCGAACGAAATATAAATACTACAAAATATAAAGCCTAAAAATCGAAAAGTAATAAAATTGAAAAATAATTGAAAAATAATGATATATATCCAGTAATTTATATTAAGATCATCAAAAATTATATAAAAAAACCGCAATAGACATGAATGTATAAATAACATAATATACAAAATAGAAATATATAAACAATGTGGATAAGAAATAAAATATCCTAGGGATTTAAAATATTCCGTCACTGTATAGAAAATGTATATATATAATATAAATAGCGGCAATGGATAAAATATTTAAAATTATTTAAAAAATATAAAAAAAAAAAAAATATGTAAAAATAGTAGATATAGACAAATATAACTCAGACTGTTCACCAATTAAAGTGCCAAAAAATAATGGCATACCGGAAATAGAGCAAGACTTTACATGAAATTTCTATCTTAATAAAAATGTATACAGTATAATGCATAAAAAATATTTAAAAATTGTTTAAAAAACAGTTAAGATCAAAATCAACATTTAAACCATCAGGATAAAAAGATCTCATAGTAAAAATCCACCTAGATTCCTTCTGACTGATGGTTCTAATTTTATGGCTACCCCTCCATGAAGGATTAAATCTTTCAATACCCCAGAATTCTAAATGGGAAGGGTCCCTATTGTGAACTTGGTCGAAATGTCTGGAGACACTGTGTTGTGGAAAGCCCTTTATGATATTCTGTATATGTTCTTTTAGTCTTACTTTAAGTGCTCTTTTTGTTCTTCCAATGTATTGTAATTTACAACTACATTGTAAACAATATACCACGCCTTCTGTATGGCATCCAATAAAGTCACGTATCGTATGTGTTTCTCCGGTAATAGTACTAGTAAAATCAGATCTTTTATTCTGAAATTTCTTGGCATGTCGACATGTAAAGCAATTCTTGCAAGGATAAAAACCTTTTCCAGTAAAAAAAGTAAAATCTCTTTTAGGGGGTGGATCAACCACGGATTTGGCTATAATATCTCTCAACGTGGGAGCCCTTTTAAAAATAATATTAGGTTTTTGCGGCAAGAGATTGCCCAGATCTTTATCTTTCTTCAATATGTGCCAATGTCGACTTAACAAACGGGAGATTTCTTTGTGTTGTACATTATAATCCAATATAATCGAAGGTACTTCTGGATTACTTTTACTTTTGTTCTTACTGTTGTTTTCAAGCATCTTGAACCTATCCATACTTTTAACATGTTCAATTTCTTTTCTTATAAAGGCGTCATCATATCCTTTTTCTTTGAATCTGGTAGCAATTAAATCAGCTTGTTCTAGATAATCATCAATTTTGCTACAGTTTCTTCTAATTCGAACCAATTGTCCTTTGGGTATATTAAACAACCATGGCTTAAAGTGGCAGCTGTTGATGGAAATATAACTATTGGCATCATCGTTTTTAAAATGCGTTTTCGTGATAATCTTATTTTTATCCAGGGAAATATCTAAGTCTAGAAAATTAATTCTACTATTGTGTATTTTCCATTCTAAATGGATGTTTTTGTCATTCACATTTAGTTTTGTTAAATATTTCTCTAGAGCATCTTGGTTACCATTCCATACTATGATGATGTCATCAATATACCTTTCCCTAAATATCCCTAGGATATTTTATTTCTTATCCACATTGTTTATATATTTCTATTTTGTATATTATGTTATTTATACATTCATGTCTATTGCGGTTTTTTTATATAATTTTTGATGATCTTAATATAAATTACTGGATATATATCATTTTTCAATTATTTTTCAATTTTATTACTTTTCGATTTTTAGGCTTTATATTTTGTAGTATTTATATTTCGTTCGGATTTTATATTTTGTTCGGATCTTTTTTGCTCTTTAAAGGGAGAATGCATATTTTTCTGTACACCATATTGTATTAAAATGGCCGAAGAATCATTTCCGGTCTAAAATGGTGGTGTACATACACTTCCCTTTCATCATTTTGGAGGAGCAAGATGGCGGAGTTTCTACATCCGGCCAACATGTTTGTTTTTACCTCTTCCAAAATGGTCGTTCGGACGCTTTTTACCTCTTTCAAAATGGTCGTTCGGACGTTTCCGGTCCGATCGTTTCCGGTTTTCTCGTATATAAGCACGCTACGAACGGTCTAGCGTCATCCCCATGAAGAAGTCACGTGGTGACGTAACGCGTAGGGAGTGGCCGTAGGAATACCGGAACGAGCGTAAGACTGGCTGTACACGCCAGATCTCTTTCTGTTTGATATTTTCTTTTTAAATGTGAGAGTCCATTTGCTTTCTCTTAAATAAATTTATTTAGTTTTGGAAACCACTACACTATTGGAGTCCCCTTTTTCTCTCTCCCTTCCCCCTTCCCCTCTGTGTTTTCTTTAAGTTTCATACCACGAGGATACATATGCTGCAGCATTACTCATAAGAGATTGAATCGGCCCTCTAGTGGTAGAAGTTTATACCATTTGATGATTGTGCACAGAGAAGTGAAGGAGAAGTCCATTGGAATTACTTTCTTTTGCCTTACTATTCCATCTCTGAGGTGAGAGTTCTGGGAGCCTGATCCTTTGGAACATTTGGTCCTGTTCTTTCTCCAGTGCTTTTTCACTACACACTTACACTATTGGTGTGTTTATTTTTGAAATATTTACATTGACTCTTGTTTTCTTCACATTTTTATACATTATTTATTTTTTGTGGCATCATTTGCGCAGGACTCTTTTTTAATTACACGATCGGAATTCTCGTCGGAAAAAGCTCTGATGGTTTTTCCGACGGAATTCCGCTCAAGCTGTCTTGCCTACACACGGTCACACCAAATTTCGATCGTTTATAACGCGGTGACGTACAACACGTACGACGGGACTAGAAAAAGGAAGTTCAATAGCCAGTAGCCAATAGCTTCTCGTAGTCGAATCTGAGCATGCGTGATTTTTGGCGTGTCGGAATTGCATACACATGATCGGAATTACCGATAGAAAGTTTTTCCGTCGGGAAAATTGAGAAAATGCTATCAATTTTTGACTGGCAGAAATTCGGACAGCTAAATTCCGATGGAGCATACACACGGTCACATTTTCCGATGAAAAGCTCTCATCGGTCTTTTTCTGTCCGGAATTCCGATCGTGTGTACACGGCATAAGGCTCCAGACTCAAGCGTTGTCCCCTTTCCATCAGTTGGGCCTTCTGGTCTCCAAATGGAGGCGTGGGCTCACATCCAACTTCTGACAATGTACTTTTCGTAATGGGGTTGTATGGGTTCGTTTTTTTGTTTCGTTTTTTAAATAACAAACATGTTATACTGTGCACTGTGCAGTTCGTCTTGCACAGAGTGGCCCCGATCTTCCTGTTCTGGAGTCCCTCGTGGCTGTCTCGGCTCCTCCCTGCAATAGCTAACCCCAATCTGGGAAGCTCTCTCCCGAGGGGGTTAGCTTGTGGGCATGCTCCCTGTCATATGTGCTGCGTCCATAGACACAGAGTGTATGACTCGGTCCTGCCCCCCCGGCGGCCACGTCATTGGATGTGGTTGACAGCAGCACGAGCCAATGGCTGCGCTGCTATCAATCTATCCTATCTATCTAGTCAACAGCCAAACTCTATGGAGACTAGGATGCCGGGGGACATGCACAGCAGGTAAACGGGCTCAGGTAAATAAATGGGGGGGCTGGGGGGCCATCATTGCCAGGTGTTTTTTCACCTTAATGCATAGGAATCATTAAGGTGAAACACAAACCTTTACAACCCCTTTAAGTTGCATTATAATGTATTATTCACATCAACTCTTTAAAGAATTCATCTTGTATATCTGGAGCAGTGGTCTCCAAACTGCAGCCCTTTGCTTGCTTTTATCCAGCCCTTGGGGCACTATTTCATTCACGGATACCAACAATGGGAAATAATTCCCCCCACCCCCACTGACACCAATAAAGGGGGACAATTCCTGCGGACACCAACAATGGGACACAATTCCTCCCAATGACATCAACAATGAGGCACAATTATTTCTATTGACACCAAAGATGTTTTTTTTTTTTTTTTTAAAGGTTCCCACTGACGTCGGGACCTTTACTACTCTCAATAGACACAGTCCGCTCCCCCCTAAAGTCCTAAGGACAGTATACTGGCCCTTTGTTTAGAAAGTTTGGAGACAACTGATCTAGAGCCATACCTCATGTACTTCTGTTGCATTATAATGTATTTATCACATCAACTCTTCAAAGAATTAATCTTGTATATCTAGCGCCATGCCTCCTGTACTTCTACTGTTACGTTCCAATTTGTCTTTGCAGCCTGTGTTTGCATAACATGTATCCCCCTGTCAGTTCCACCCTTACAGGCATGCTCCCGGCTGGGACTATGAAGGTTTGGGTTCTTTTGGGTCGCTGGTGTCCCACATAGGTCAAGATGGTCACAAATGGGTGTTCTATCCCAACTTGTTTCACCAGTGATGGCTTCCTCAGGGAATTATTTGGGACCACCAATATTAACCCAGCTCTAACACAATGAAATGCAAAAGAAATTACCATTAATTTTAAGGTATAAACATAACAAAAGTATGAAGGTATATATAACATTTGTCATGGCCTCAGAGAACAAATACCCACCTTCACTGGTCCCAAATCAGGGAGCACAAGGGAAAGGGCCCCCAAAAGACCTCAGCCACAACAAAGGCCGGGGAGGCCATGCACAACCAAAGGAGGTATGAAAGGACCAGGCTACAATGTATAAACAAAAGAGAACAGTTTTAAATTTATAATATTGGAAATATAACATTGTCCAATAATGGGGGGCCCACAAGGCCTCAACTTATACTTACTATGCTCAGTAATATATGATGGATAGTGCAGGGGCACCGAAAAGATGTGGTTGTAATTAAAGTGACATTAAAGTGAAAACATGATGCAAAAAATAAGAACGTGTTCAAAAGTTCAATATTGTATGTATCTCACTAAGGTAAAAAAATCAAATACATGAGAAATGGTTAAAAAAGAAGGGGGAGGCAAAAAGAAGAGGGGGTTCATTAAGTGTATATAAATAAATACACAGGGAGCCAGACTAAATTCATAGCTATTATATTATAAACCAAAGAGTAAATAAGTGTGTAATATTAGTGTTAGCCAACAAAAAAAAGGAAAGAGATTTGTATAACCTGTTGTAATGGGTTTAAAGAGCCAACCCAAATGAAACACATGTGCTATAGATTAAGAGATGCTTGTCTATACATCCAAAAAGGTACCATCTATAGTGCAAGAGGTTTAGGCAGTAAAACAGCATAAGCTCTATAATAGATACCCGTAGCATTCGGAGGAGGGCCGGCAAGTGGCATCCTGAGAAGTGCCTGGTTACTGAGTTGGGAAGGACATTGACAAATTCACCCTTTTTCCAGTACTATTAAGAAGACAGAGAACGTTCCAGGTACTGAGGAAAAAGGTTCCTGTTCACTCTTGGTTACAACTCGTGTACGTTCATAGGATTGTTTCAAGTTTTGAATCAACGTGCTGACTGTCACGATCTCTGGCTAGAGATCTGTTCAGCCTTGAAATGCCCAGCTGCGAGTGGCTACTCTCTGGGTGGGATTAAAGACTTTGTTATATCTGCAGTTCAAGGTACCTGAGTTCTTCACCCGTGCCCTCTGTTCCCCTAAGAGACTGTGTAATTGGATGTTATCACTGCAAAATAAAACCTTTAAAAAGGACTTTATTGGTGTCAACGTTCAAGTTGTTGGGTATCAACCCTGGGAACCCCTAGACGTGGAAGAACAAGCCAAGCGGAGGTAACCGGTAAGCCCATTAAGTCAAGGCCACCCTACAAAGGGTTATGGCCGCTAAAATGTGATAAGAATTGAACAAATCCCTTAAAGTGGTTGTAAACCCTTACAAACCACTTTGACCTTCAGGTAAGCCTAGATTAAGGCTTACCTGTAGGTCCAAGAAATATCTCCTAAACCTATATGGTTTAGGAGATATTTGCCCGAAAACAGGCACCGCTGTCTACGGCGCATGCGCCGTAGACAGCGGCGCGCAGGCGCACTGAGCGCGGCATTCTCAGCGACGGAGCTGCCGCGCGTGTCGGCTCCCGTGCACATGCGCGGGAGTGACGTCATCGCGGCTTCGCCGAATGGCAGCGGCAGAGCTGCAAGACCCCACCAACAAGATGGATGCGGCGGACTACAGGGGACAGCGGCGACTTTGCTGGCTCCTGTGTCAGGTAAGTGACACATAATGGGCTACTATGCGATGCATAATAGTCCATTATGCTTTGCCTTTGCAGGGAATCAAAGAGGAAGTAAACCCATTAGGGTTTACTTCCTCTTTAATAGTGCTAGTTAAAAATCATCAGACTTATCAAAAGAGTTTTACAACAGTTGTCAGGATGGCCGAGCGGTCTAAGGCGCCAGACTCAAGAATTGTCCTTCTTCCCTGCAGTTGGGTGTTCTGGTCTCTGAATGGAGGCGTGGGTTCAAATCCCACTTCTGACAGTACATTTTTCTTAAGTTGCATTATAATGTATTTATAACATCAGTTCTTCAAACAATACTCCTTGTATATCTTGGGCCACCTCTCCAGTACCTTCTCAGCCAATAGAAACATGTATGTGTATGTGTGTGTGTGTGTGTGTGTATACTGTGTAGCCCCATAATCTCTGATTGCCTGGGGAGCCCATAATCTCCTATTGCCCGGGGTCCCCATGAGTTGTCAGTCTGCCCCTGCTACCGTCAGTGTCACGGCTCAGTCAAAAAAACCTGTGTCGTGACCAACACCCCCCCTGTTTCTGGCCTTGGAGGACTCCGGGCTGAAGCCCCTGGTCCTTTTGCCACCTAGCAACACCCCTGCTAACACTGCAGGTCCTTCTCAAAATCTGCTGACGGGCTTCAACACAGTCTATTCTGCTTTTTCTCATTTAGAAATGACTGCTGTATTGTTCCACGGTCTGACATATCTGCTTTTATACCTATGGAAAATGGTCAAACGACAATTAGTGTTAGCTGGGTTTCTCCAGTGTACTCCTATTTGATTATATATTTCATGCTGAATTGTATGAATTGACAGACACTCAACACTGGGCATTGGCCGGTATTAGATTCCTTTCACAACTCTATAGGGGCAATGTTCTGAAATCTTTTGACCACCTGAGAGAAGAGTTTGACATTTCTAGATGCTCCTTTTACCAGTACTTATATCTACGGCACGTGTTACCAACGCAGGCTGGGGATTCGGTTTTCCATCTGACTGAATCCTATTTTTTGGATTCTCTCATGTCAGAAGCTGATAAAAAGGAGCCATCCCCAGAATTTACTTATATCTACTGGTGGAAAATCAAGATTCGGCTTTGTTACCAAGTAGAAGGAAGTGGGAAGCAGATGTAGGCTCTATAGATGGAGATGGAGTCCATCTCTACTTACATTTTAAGTAGGCAAATGCAAGCTTTGTGGCAAAAATTCTACTAAATAGCCTTACAATTGTTAATAGCAACATGAAGCTGAAGGGGAAAATACTTTACATAAAGGTTTTTGGTTGAGTTGGGTTTTGGTTGGTAGGGTGGGATCTTTTGAAGAAAAAACATTAGACGGGTTCTGTGTTGAATTGTTGTGATAAGTATTATTATGTGAGGAGCATTGAACAAATTCCTTAATAGTTCAGCGTAAAAACTGTGTTTTTCAAAATAGAAGTAATTTGTTAAAATTTTGATAGATTTTCACAATAGCGTATATCAGTGTGTCCATTTATGGTAAGACTTTGGGTATGGTTGACCGTGTGGCCTAATGGATAAGGCGTCTGACTTCGGATCAGAAGATTGAGGGTTCGAGTCCCTTCATGGTCGTTTTTTTGCACTTCTGCTAGTTATTTGAAGGTAAACCCAAGACTTCTAGATAAAGGAATCTTGATTGACTATCAGATATTGTATATACTGTACAAAAAGAGAACACAAATGCTCATAATGTTGTATGTTAGGAATAAACCTGAGTTAAAGCGGGAGTCCTGTACCTGTAATTTTTCATTGAAGATTAGAAGATAAAACAAAATATCACGTTGGATAAATACGTCTAAACTTTCACAACACATATAATATAGCTTAACCACTCCAGCCCCGGAAGAATTTACCCCCCTTCCTGACCAGAGCACTTTTTGCGATTCGGCACTGCGTCGTTTTAACTGACAATTGTGCGGTCGTGCGACTTTGTACCCAAACAAAATTGACGTCCTTTTTTTCTTTTGGTGGTATTTGATCATTTGCGGTTTTTATTTTTTGCGCTATAAACGAAAAAAAATAAAATAAGAGCGACAATTTTGAAAAAAAAAAACATTATTTTTACTTTTTACTAGAATAAATATCCCCCAAAAATAATTTTTTTTTTCCCTCAGTTTAGGCCGATACGTATTCTTCTACATATTTTCGGTTAAAAAAATTGCAATAAGCGATTATTGATTGGTTTGCGCAAAAGTTATAGCGTTTACAAAATAGGGGATAGTTTTATGGCATTTTTATTAATATATTTTTTTTTTAAATGGCGGCAATCAGCGATTTTTATCGCGACTGCGACATTATGGCGGACACATCTGACATTTTTGACACATTTTTGGGACCATTGTCATTTATACAGCGATCAGTGCTATACAAATGCACTGATTCCTGTGTAAATGACACTGGCAGTAAAGGGGTTAACCACTAGGTGGCAGTGTAGGGGTTAAGTGCGTCCTAGGGGCATGTTGCTAACTGTGGGGGGGGGGGGGGGGCGTGGCTGTGTTTTATAGATCACTGATCTCTGCTTCAGTCACAGGGAGCAGAGATCGGTGTCGCTTGTTGCTAGGCAGAACGGGGAGGTGCTGTTTACATCGGCATCTCCCCGTTCTTCTTCTCCGTGAGGCGATGGCGTGTATACCTGCGGCGATCGAGTCCTCGGGACCCACGACTGGACTCGCTTCCGGCGCCACCACCGCCTCTTAAAGGGCAATGTACAGGTACGTGATTTTGCCCATGCCTTTCTGCCAACGTATATCAGCGTGAGGTGGTCGGGAAGCGGTTAATAATAATCTTGGGGCCAAATCTCATAATAATAAGGGGTTAAATGTGTTACCTAGGGAGTGATTTTAACTGTGGGGGAGGGGATTGACTGGAGGAGGTGACCGATCGGTGTTCCCCTGTACTGGGAACACACGATCGGTCTCCTCTCCCCTGACAGGATGTGGATCTGTGTGTTTATGTACACAGATCCACATCCCTGCTTTCTGACGCAGGTGCCTAGCGGACATCGCGGCTGCCATGCATGTGCATCGGCTGCCGAGTGACGTGGTGGGCGTGTGCACGCCTCCGCCGCCGTGCGCCCCCAAGCTGGCAGGAAGCCGAGGACGACATATGACGGCCTCCCAGGATAAATGAGACACCTTGCGGCCATCATTTGACTATACTTGGGATGGGAACAGGTTACACTTCAACTTCCTGGAAGACACAGGACCGCAATACATTTTTTTATTTTTTATTTATAAAAATAACAAACATGCTATACTTATCTGCTCTGTGAAGTGGTTTTGCACACAGCTGGAGCTCCTGGCTACTCCCTCTTGACCAGTGCCCCCAATAGCAAGCCACTTGCTATGGGGGCACTGGTGAATGTAGCGCCCGAGCCCCGCTCTATGCGTCCATAAGAAAAATAGAGCTGTGGATCGGCCCGCCGCCTGCTCTTTCCTCATTGGCTCACTGGCTGTGATTGATAGAAGTGGGAGCCAATGGTTACGCTGCTGTTTTAGCCAATGAGGATAGAAAGATCTGGAACAGCCAAGGCTCCAGTGCACATCGCTGGATCAGGAGGGGGTTCTGGTGAGTACTGAGGGGGAACTGCACACAGAAGGTTTTTTTTTATTTTCATGAATACCACCACTCTTACAACCACTTTATGGCTTTATTATAATCTTGTTAACCAATTGTATATATAAAAGCATACCTCCTGCACTTCTATTGTTGCTGTCCCCTGTCTTTGCAGTCAGTGTTTGCAAAACATGTATGCCCCTGTCAGTTACACCTTCAAGATGGCTCCTCTACCATGCAGGGTCTTCCTAGGGTCCCATCATAGCCACCCAGACATGCATGCTCCTGGCAAAGACTGTAAAGGTTTGGGAAGAGGGACCAGCTGAAGTTCTATTAGACCGGGGCTGGGTGCAAAGAATCGTGGGACATGTCGTCCTGACAAATGAGGTTATTTTACCACAGTGCACACCCCCCCTGGAAGTTCTATAAAAATGGGGTTGGACGTAAAGAACTATGGGGCATGCAGTTCTGCAGCAGGAG
The DNA here is from genome assembly GCF_037356315.1 of Lithobates pipiens. Classification (NCBI taxonomy): domain Eukaryota; kingdom Metazoa; phylum Chordata; class Amphibia; order Anura; family Ranidae; genus Lithobates; species Lithobates pipiens. The sequence goes on from NW_027507685.1 coordinate 242,936,111, forward strand.
GTCACCCAAGAGTAATGTGCACTACCCAATTACACTAATTGGTGAATGACACATTCATCTAAAAGTTGTAAGGATTGCCAAACTGTCTAAGGTGCCAGACTCAAGAATTATCCTCTTCTCAACAGTTGGGTGTTCTGATATCTGAATGGAGGCGTTGGTTCAAATCCCACTTCTTACGGTATCCTCTTCTTACCCATCAAATGTCACTTTGCTACAAAACAAGCAGCCCCACCAGTCGAAGCTCCACTCTACCAAGAGCCACTTTATACAGGTTATTATTGACTTGGAAAAGGTTAGAACTTTTATCAGGTTTTTATTCCTTACATGCTTGCTTCCGGCTGGGACTATGAATGTTTGGGAGGAGGGACCAGCTGAAGTTCTATAAAAGCGGGGTTGGGCATGATGTAGGAGGTCACCCAGGAATAGTGCACACTGCCTACATGACACAGCCTCCAGATGTTCAATCAATAGTCAGGATGGCCGAGCGGTCTAAGGCGCCAGACTCAAGAATTGTCCTTCTTCCCTGCAGTTGGGTGTTCTGGTCTCCGAATGGAGGCGTGGGTTCAAATCCCACTTCTAACAATGATTTTTTTCTTACCCATTTAAAGAGGAAGTAAACCCTGATGAGTTTACTTCCTGTTTCGTTCCCTGCAAAGTAAAGCATAATGGACTACTATGCATCGCATAGTAGTCCATTATGTGTCACTTACCCGACACAGGAACCAGCAAAGTCACCGCTGTCCCCTGTAGTCCGGAGCGTCCATCTTCTCGGTGGGTCTCGCTGCTCCGCCGCTGTCATTCGGCGAAGCCGCGATTACGTTACTCCCGCGCATGCGCACGGGAGCCGCCACTCGCGGCATATCGCCGTTGACCGCGGCGCACCCAGTGCGCCTACTGCCGCTGTATACGGCGCATGCGCCGTAGACAGCGGTGCCTGTCTTTCTGCAAATATCTCCTAAACCGTGTAGGTTTAGGAGATATTTCTTGGACCTACAGGTAAGCCTTAATCTAGGCTTACATGTAGGTCAAAGTGTGTTGTAAGGGTTTACAACCACTTTAATGTCACTTCACTACAAAACAAACAGCCCCACCAGTCAAAGCTCAACTCTACCAAGAGCCACTTTACATGGGTTTTTATAGACTTGGGAAAGTTTGGAACTTCTATAATATTCTTACTCCTGTATGTGACCCCATTGGTTAGATTTCAACTTCCAGGAAGACACAAAACTGCAAGAACAACCTAAACAACCTAATCCAAGGACCTTCCCACCCGTCCATTTGCATTGAGTTGGAGTGTGTTTGTTACCCCAACATTTCATCTTCCTGATACGTGGCTGCTGTACCATGTACTTGTATGAGTAAAGCATCCTACACACGATTGGATTTTCCGACGGGAAATGTGCAATGGCAGGCTGTTTGGTGGAAAATCCGACAGTGTGTACGCTCCATCGGACAGTTGTTGTTGGATTTTCCGCAGACAAATGTTGGATAGCAGGTTTTAAAATTTTCCATGGACAAATGTCTGTTGTTGGATTTTCCGAGCGTGTGTACACAAGTCCATCGAACAAAAGTCCAAAATACAAACACGCATGCTCAGAAGCAAGGACGAGCCAGAAGCGGTCGGTCTTGTAAACTTGCGTTCGTAATGGACAATTAACATTCGTGACGCGGCAAATTATGAAATCTGGAAATGCAGCGCACAATTCTCTTCTTCTTTAATGGGATAATAATGAAGTTGCTTTGCTGGTGATACTGATGGAGTTATTGCAAACACATTTCCAAAGGCTTTTTTTTTCTAGTGATATCAAGAATAATATTATTATGTTTTTTGTTTTTTGTTTTTATTTGGGTAGGTTACCACAACACCATTATCCCGTAGTTTTTAAGATCAACTATGTTGGTGTCCATTGTTAATTTTACATTGTATTTTTTAAATTGTAACTGCCTACCCCCAAATTGCCATTAAAAAGTAAAACACATAGCCAAGTATTATTCTACACAATTTTTTATTGTGCACTAAAAAAGGAAAACAAATAAAATTAGACATGCTATCTGCCAATAGAACTTAACCAAAAAGTGCATTCTATGCATCCAAAAATATAGAAAATATACCAAATCAAATCATTATTATTCAACCAAAAAAACAATGTCAAAGCAATAACGCCAAGGCCCATAATAAATAACACGTTGTCTCCTCCGATTCCGCAACATCTTTGGTTGACGAACAGCTGTCCAGAAACGAACTGAAAAGCGCAAACTGAAAATCGACTAAATGAAAAGCGCAATTCAACACTTCTACTAACACGAAATTAGCAGAAGGAGCCCAAAGGGTGGCAGTAACGAGCTGAAAAACCATGCAGTACGTCACTACATTTGTGATTGTTGGCCAACAATTGTGTGGCCGTGTGTATGCAAGACAAGTTTGGGCCAACGACCTTCGGACAAAAGTCCACGGTTTTGTTGGCGGAAAATCCGATCGTGTGTACGAGGCTTTAGTCTCCTGTTCTCTTTGTATTGCTTCCTTTGTGTGAAACCCCTGGTGTTCCTGACAGTCCCTCATCTGGAAATTCAGGGACGTGCCATAAGAATAGGACGAGGCTGAACACATTTTAAGTAGGCAAATGCAAGCTTTGTGGCAAAATTCTGCTAAATAGCCCGACAATTGTTAATAGCAACATGAAGCTAAATGTGAAAATACTTTACAAAGAGGTTCTTGGTTGAGTTGGGTTTTGGTTGGTAGGGTGGGTTCTTTTGAAGAAAAAACATTAGATGGGTTCTTTGATGAATTGTTGTGATAAGTATTATTATGTGATAAGCATTGAACAAATTCCTTAATAGCTCTAGGTAAAAACTGTGTTTTTCAAAATGTTGATTGTCTTTAGCAATCCTGAAGCCCATATCATTGTGTCCACTTTGTTTTAAAGTGGTTGTAAACCCTTACAAACCACTTTGACCTACAGGTAAGCCTAGATTAAGGCTTACCTGTAGGTCCAAGAAATATCTCCTAAACCTATACGGTTTAGGAGATATTTGCCAAAATACAGGCACCGCTGTCTACGGTGCATGCGCCATAGACAGCGGCGCGCAGGCGCACTGAGCGCGCCGCTGTCAACGGCGATATGCCGCAAGTGACGGCTCCCGTGCGCATGCGCGAGAGTGATGTCATTGCAGCTTCGTCAAATGACAGCGGCGGCACAGTGAGACCCACTGAGAAGATGGAGGCTCCGGACTACAGGGGACAACGGTGATATCGCTGGCTCCTGTGTCAAGTAAGTGACACATAATGGACTACTATGCGATGCATAGTAGTCCATTATGCTTTACCTTTGCAGGGAATCAAAGAGGAAGTAAACTCATCAGGGTTTACTTCCTCTTTAAGACCCCTTTCACACTGCGGCGTTTTTTGGGCGTTTTTCAGGCGCTTTAGCGTTAAAAAAAGCGCCTGAAAGAAGCCGCAACTGCAATCCCAATGTAAAAGCCCGAGTGCTTTCACACCGAGGCGCTGCGCTGGCAGGGCGTCAAAAAAAAGTCCTGCAAGTAGCTTCTTTGCCGCGCTTTTGGAGCGGTGAATACAAGGCTCCTAAAGCGCCCCTTCCCATTGAAATCAATGGGAAGCGCCTGTAAAACGCCCGAAAAGCGCTATTGGCAGCAGCGTTTTGTGGGCGCTTTTAACCCTTTCTTTGGCCACTAGCAGGGGTTAAAAGCGTCCCAATAACGCTCGAAAAAAAACGCTGGTAAAGCGCTGCTAGTTTAAGCGGCGCTTTACAAGCGTTTTTCAGGCGCTGACATTGTAAAAGGGCTCTTAAAGCACTTGGGATTTCACATTGGGATTGCAGATGAGGCTTCTTTCAAGCGCTTTACAGGCGCTTTTTTTAATGCTAACGTGCCTGAAAAACGCTTGAAAAACGCCCTGGTGTGAAAGGGATCTAAAAGTTGCATTAGAGTTGACTGTGTGGCCTACAAGGTACCTGACTTTGGATCAGAAAATTGAGGGTTTGAGCCCCTTCTGCTAATTATTTGGAGTGAACCACACACTTCTAGATAAAGGAATACAGATTGACTATCAGATATTGTATATGCTGTACAATAAGAAAAAAAACCGTAAAAGCTGATATTGTTAGGAATGAACTTGGGTTAGCCTAATTCTACTTTAATTTTTCTTTAATTGAGGATTAGAAAATAAAACAAAAGAACACAAAAAAGTCTAAACTTTCACAACACATATAATATAGCTTAATATAAATCTTGGGGCCAAATCTCATAATAAATGTAGTTTCTTCAATTTTTATTTAAATGTAAGGCGATACAACTCTGACACACAAATGTTGCAACACACCACAGTGCAGAGGAATTCACTACTTTACATAAAAAAATAAAAACTGCAGTCAAATTATTATTTTTGTGTGTTCAAAGAAATAGGCTGTCTTAGAACTTAACCATAAAAACGTGATGAAAAAAATATGTTCTTTAGCAAGAAACATACATTCCACATGATCAATTATGCCACCAAAATTAGTGTTTGCTATAAATCAGGGATATGCAATTAGTGGACCTCCAGCTGTTGCAGAACTACAAGTCCCATGAGGCTTAGCAAGCCTCTGACAGCCACAAGCATGACACCCGGAGGCAGAGGCATGATGGGACTTGTAGTTTTGCAACAGCTGGAGGTCCTTGCTATAAATTGTCTCCAGAATTGCCCCTGTTTCTTCAAATTTGAAATGGAAACATATCACAATACATACAGTAAGGTATGCAAGTGAAAAAGGATGATGATTCCTACTTAGGCTGCTTTATAAAATAGAATACAATCGATTAATACAGAATAGAATATACAAGAATAAAATAGAATAAAGCAGAATAGAATTGAAAAAAAAAATGGAATAGAAAAAAATAGAATAGATTAGACAACAATAGAATAAAATAGAACGAATATAGCAGTCTTCTGAAATTCGAACTTCAAAATTGAAATTCAAATTTGAATTTCAAATTTCGAATCCGTTTGAAAATAACGAACATACAAAATGAATTCCGAAAATGAATTATTCCAACAAAATGAATACGACAAAACAATATTATTAACTTAACGAACTAAGCCAAAACTAATTTTTCTGTTGTGCACCTCTCTAGTTCAACTCTCACTGACAGGTTACTTTCCTTTTGTAAAGGTAAATGTTTTTTCACCTTAATGCATTCTATGCATTAAGGTGAAAAAACATCTGACAGTGCCTGCGCCCCCAGCCCCCCGTTTTACTTACCTCACCCCTTGAAAGTCCCGCGCTCGTCCCCCGACGTCCTTTCCACCTTTAAGCCTGGCCGCTGATTGGCTGGAGTGGATGGATGGAAAGCAGCGCAGCCATTGGCTCGCGCTGCTGTCAATCACATCCACTGACGCGGAGCGCCGGGGGGCGGGGCCGTATGATACAGCGAGCGGCTATAGCCGCCGGCTGTATCACGGGAGCACGCCCGCAGATGCTTCTCATGAACGTGAGAAGCACCTGCGGGAGGAAGCCGAGACAGCCGCCGAGGGACCCCAGAAGAGCAGGTTCGGGGCCACTCTGTGCAAAACGAGCTGCACAGTGGAGGTAAGTATAACATGTTTGTTATTTAAAAAAAAATAAAATCACTTTACAATCCCCTTTAACATTATATTTTAATGTAATTATCACAAAAGCTCTTCAAAAAAATAATCTAATCTAGCAGAAGTGCAAAATTATCCATAAGGCCTCGTTCACACTGGCGCGACATGCACTCCGACTTTGAGAGCACATGTCGCATCCTGTTAAGTGCAATGGAACCTGAGTCGCACCGACTTATAAAAAGGCTCTTGCGCTAATTTTGGTGCGACTTTGCACGACTTGTGTTAAAGAATTCATGGCAAGATGTCGGCTTCAAAGTTACGTGACTTTGAGGTCTTAGCAGTGTGACCCGGGTCTTAAGAGCCTTGAACGATCTGCTCTGAAGTCAGGTATGTTATCTATTAGGCTGCATGGCCAATCGCAACCACAACTTCAAAGAAAATGTGCAATAAAAACACTAAAAAATGTACCATGTTACGTATATTTTATATAGTAAGTTGTTAACATAGAATATTAGGAAGTTTAATCTACTCCAGGGATGGTGAACCTTGGCACCCCAGATGTTTTGGAACTACATTTCCCATGATGCTCAAGTACACTGCAGAGTGGATGAGCATCATGGGAAATGTAGTTCCAAAACATCTGGGGTGCCAAGGTTCGCCATCACTGATCTACTCTCTAATAGTGAAAACAGTGCACATTATACTGGCCCCAAAACATCTGATGCTTTGGGGCCATTATATTGCAACCCAATATGGGTCCTGACCCAGCAAATCTTATGTGGTCAGGATGGCCGAGCGGTCTAAGGCGCCAGACTCAAGAGTTGGTCTCTTCCAAGCAGTTGGGTGTTCTGGTCTCCAATTGGAGGCGTGGGTTCAAATCCCACTTCTGACACAGTATTTTTCTTTTAGTGGTTCTATAGGCTCAAGTTTTTTTACCTTCATGCATCTACACATGAAGGTAAAAAACCTACTGTGTGAAGCAGACCCCCCCGAATACCTACCTGAGCCCCATCGTTTACTGTACAAAATAAGGTCTGTTGGCATGGACCATAGGGTGAGTACATGGATTGAAAACTGGCTACAAGGGCGAGTTCAGAGGGTGGTGATAAATGGGGAGTACTCGGAACGGTCTGGGGTGGGTAGTGGGGTCCCCCGGGGTTCTGTGCTGGGACCAATCCGATTTAATTTGTTCATAAAGGACCTGGAGGATGGGGTAAACAGCTCAATCTCTGTATTTGTGGACAATACTAAGCTAAGCAGGGCAATAACTTCTCTGCAGGATGTGAAAAACTTGCAAAAAGATCTGAACAAATGAATGGGGTGGTCAACTACATGGCAAATGAGGATCAATGTAGAAAAATGTAAAATAATGTATTTGGGTGGCAAAAATATGAATGCAATCTATATACTTGGGGGATGAACCTCTGGGGGAATCTAGGATGGAAAGGACCTGGGGGTCCTAGTAGATGATAGGCTCAGCAATGCCAAGCTACTAATAACAAAGAAAACAGAATATTGGCATTAAAAAGGGGATCAACTCCAGAGATAAAACAATAATTCTCCCGCTCTACAAGACTCTGGTCCGGCCGCACCTGGAGTATACTGTCCAGTTCTGGGCACCAGTCCTCAGGAAGGATGTACTGGAAATGGAGCGAGTACAAAGAAGGTCAACAAAGCTAATAAATGGTCTGGAGGATATTAGTTATGAGGAAAGGTTGCGAGCTCTGAACTTATTCTCTCTGGAGAAGAGACGCTTGAGATGGGATATGATTTCAATATACAAAATACCGGACTGGTGACCCCACAATAGGGAGGAAACTTTTTTGTGGAACAGAGTTTGATAAGACACGTGGCCACTCAATAAAATTAGAAGAAAAGAGGTTTAACCTTAAACTACGTAGAGGGTTCTTTACTGCAAGAGCGGAAAGGATGTGGAATCCCCTTCCACAGGCGGTGGTCTCAGCGGGGGGCTTTGATAGTTTCAAAAAATTATTAGATAAGCACCTGAACGACCGCAACATACAGGGATATACAATGTAATACTGACATATAATCACACACATAGATTGGACTTGATGGACTTGTGTCTTTTTTCAACCTCACTTACTATGTAACTATATAACTCAGTGATGTACATGAAGGCACGTACGCATGTTAAGAAGATTGGAAGAAAAAATTTGTTCGACAAACGATCGGCCAATTATCTGATGGTCAGTACAGTGCTTTTGACCGCCTATTCAGACTTGAAGACCCAAAGGTGCGGGATGGAAATTTTTTATCATAAGTAAACATAACGTCTGATTTTTGCTTAACCACTTCAATCCCGGGCACTTAAACACCTTCCTGCCCAGACCAATTTTGAGCTTTCAGCGCTGTCACACTTTGAATGACAATTGCGCGGTCATGCTACACTGTACCCAAATGAAATTTTTATCATTTTTTTCCCACAAATAGAGCTTTCTTTTGGTGGTATTTGATCACCTCTACGGTTTTTATTTTTTGCGCTACGAATAAAAAAATACCGAAAATTTTGAAAAAAAAAATGTTTTTTTTTGTTTCAGTTTCAAAACTTTGTAAATAAGTATGTTTTCTCCTTCACTGATGGGCACTGATGGGGCTACACTGATGGGCACTGATAAGGCGGCACTGATGGGCACCAACGTGGCACCAATGAAGTGGCACTGATGAGGTGGCATTGATGGACACTGATATGTGGCACTGATAGGCGGCACTGATAGGCGGCACTGATAGGCGACACGGACGGACACTGATAGGTGGCACAAATTGGCACTGATAGCTGGCACGGATTGGCATGGATGGGCAGCACAGATGGGCATGGATAGGCAGCACAGATGGGCATGGATAGGCGGCACAGATGGGCATGAGTGGGCACTGATAGGCGGCACAGGTGGGCACTCATAGGCGGCACAGGTGGGCACTCATAGGCGGCACAGGTGGGCACTCATAGGCGGCACAGGTGGGCACTCATAGGCGGCACAGGTGGGCACTCATAGGCGGCACAGGTGGGCACTCATAGGCGGCACAGGTGGGCACTCATAGGCGGCATTGGTGTTATGCTATAGTAATGGATGCCAATCAGTGCCAAACAATAATGCATGCCAATCAGTGATGCCCATTGTGGGCACTAATTGGCATCCATTATGGGCACTGATTGGCATCCATTGTGCTGACTGGCATCCCTGGTGGTCTAGGGAGGATTACCTTTTCCCTGGTGGTCTGGTGGCGTCCCTTGTGGTCCAGTGTGGGCATCCTCGGGGGGCTGTGCTGATAATCGATCAGCACAGACCCCCCCCTGTCAGAGGAGCAGCCGATCGGCTCTCCTCTACTCGCGTCTGACAGACGCGAGTGAGGAAAAGCCGATCACCAGCTCTTCCCATTTACACTGTGATCAGCTGTGATTGGACACGGCTGATCACGTGGTAAAGAGTCTCCGTCGGAGACTCTTTACCAAGATCGTAGTTGCTGGGTGTCAGACTGACACCCTGCAACAACGATCGCCGCGATGCGCGTCCCCGGGGGCGCACAGCGGCTCATAATCCTGATCACGTCATATGACGTCCGGTCAGGATTATGAAACCACTTTGCAGCCGTCAATTGCCTATAGGGCGGGCGGCAAGTGGTTAATTAGTACAGTTTTCATCCGAAAAAAAAAAACATAAAAGCAAGACTACGCATGCTCGGAAACAAAAGAATACATTACAAAACAATTGAACACATGACATCACTTCCAAAGTTGTATTCTGTTGTACAAGAATTTTTGTAAGTTGAGTAACCTCTTCATTTTCGATATGAGTCTGGCATGCAAAAAAAATTAAAAATCAGATGATTATTCGTCCAATAATCTCATTGTGTGTACAAAGCTTCAGAGCCTGGGCTCTCTGGGGACTCTCCCTCCTCATTGGCTGAGACAGCCAGCGAGCCAGTGAGAAAAGAGTGGGGATGGGGCAGAGCAGCAGCTCGGGAAAACCATTACACAGAGCAGGTGAGTAAAATTGTCCTTTTTTCAAACTATATCTTGCATTATATTAAAATGTGCAACAACTTTTCATGGAATTTATGCAGAAGTGCATAAAAACGACCATGAAGGGACTCGAACCCTCAATCTTCTGATCCGAAGTCAGACGCCTTATCCATTAGGCCACACGGTCAACCATAAACCAGCCCCTGAAACAAGTTTACACAATTATAGGGGCAGATGTTAAAGACAATTTTAAACTTGCCTATCCATCCAGGTCTCCATGCTCTATTATGCTGAGAAACCACAGTGGAAAACACCCCCCTATCATTTCTAGCCCTGGCCATATAAGTAAGAGCCCTTATTCAAGATGGCCAGGGCCAGAAATGCAAGGGGGGAGTTTTCCACTGTGGTTTTCAAGCAAAATAAAGCATGGAGACATGGATGGATGGGCAAGCTTGCTTTGAATATTAAAAATGAATTATATTCCTTAACCACTTCAGCCCCGGCGTATAGTCATATGACGCCCGCAGATGGGATCTCCCACCCTGGGTGGGCGTCATATGATGTCCTCCGATTCCCGGCTGTCTAGGGCGCACCCACGGCATCGCTCGGGACCCGGTGCGCATGCCCGGCGGTCGCGATGTCCGCCGGGCACCCGCGATTGCCCGGGAACACAGCAGGACCATGGATCTGTGTATGTAAACACACAGATCCACGTCCTGTCAGTGGAGAGGAGACCGATGGTGTGTTCCCAGTACAGAGGAACGCCGATCGGTCTCCTCCCCTTGTGAGTCCCCTCTCCCCCCACAGTTAGAATCACTACCGTAGGGAACATATTAACCCCTGCAGCGCCCCCTGGTGTTAACCCCTTCCATGCCAGTCACATTTACACAATAATCAGTGCAATTTTATAGCACCGATCGCTGTGTAAATTTGAATGGTCCCAAAAATTTGTCAAAAACTTCCGATGTGTCCTCCATAATGTCGCAGTCACTGTTAGGAATCTTCCCTTGTGATCAGTCAAAACTCCAGATGTTCTGAGAAGCAAACAATTTATTTCTGATGTGGCCCACAACAGAGAGACATGCTTACAGGACAAAAGCTGAAGAAAGATGTCTCCCGAAAAGAACGTGTCCCGCCTCCTCATACCCCACAAGAAAAACACCTCTATGCTTCTATTGGCTGAGGGAACATAAATAACGTTGTCATGGCACAGGATGGCACTTTATTTACTATTCATGTTCCCGTACATTCTAAGGGCCGGTTCACACTGCGAGCCGCGGCGAGGCGTCTCCGACTTCCTCGCCGCGACTTGCAGGGGGGGTCAGCGGCGACTTGCAGAGGACTTCTGCATAGAAGTCAATGCAAGTCGCCCCCGAAGTCGCCCCGAAGTAGTACAGGAACCTTTTTTCTGAGTCGGAGCGACTCGAGTCGCTCCTCTCAGAACGGTTCCATAGCACTGAATGGGGGCGACTTGCGGGAGCGAGGCGAGGCGAGCCGTGTCGCCTCGCCTCGCGTCGCAGTGTGAACCGGCCCTTAGGCTATCATATTAAGTTAAATCTAATCATCCTACTTACTATGGAGTTAATTAAGACAAAACAATACAACAAGTTAATACAATAATGTGCTCAGAAGTACGTTTTTTAAAAATCAGTCTCAGGAATATTGTTTTTCTAATAGTCACACAATAAACATTTAAAACTTTTCTAACAGTCACGAAAAAAAAAAAAAAAAAAAAAAAATAAAAAAAAAAAAAAAAAAATTCGCAGATCACCGCCATTACTAGTAAAAAAAAAAAAAAACAATGCCATAAATCTATCCCTTGTTTTGTAGATGCTAGAACTTTTGCACAAACCAATCAATAATTGCTAATTGCTATTTTTTTTTTACCAAAAATATGTAGAAGAATACGTATCGGCCTAAACTGAGGAAAAAAAATAGTTTTTTATATATTTTTGGGGGCTATTTATTATAACAAAAAGTAAAAAAATATTTAGTTTTTTTTTCAAAATTGTCGCTCTTTTTTTGTTTATAGCGCAAAAAAATAAAAACCACAGGGGTGATCAAATACCACCAAAAGAAAGCTCTATTTGTGGGGAAAAAAAGGACGTCAATTTTGTTTGGGAGCCATGTCACATGACCGCGCAATTTTCAGTTAAAGCGACACAGTGCCGAATCACAAAAAGTACTCTGGTCAGGGAGGGGGTAAAATCTTCCGGGGCTGAATCGGTTAAGGGGTTGGGAGGTAACATGCAAAAGTGGGAATTGACAATCAAACCCTTCCCTCTGCTACTAAATAAAAGTGGTCGTTATTTCTATTCTGGCTTAGACCACAGTCTGAGCATCAACAAAGGCAATACTGACCTTTAGGGTTTGTGTATAAATGTTTTCTCCAAGGATTCCCAATTCAATCCTATTTGAAAATGTATCTTGGGTAAAAGAAGGGCTTAGCCAACAGGTAGGCAGAAGAGGATTCAGAAAGAGTAGGAGCTCCAATATATGCTGCTAAATTAGTTCATAGCACATGGGGGATGGGGGATGGGGCCTACTTTGTTTACCTGGATTGGGTATTTAAGGACCTTGTCCCTCCCCCACTGGGTGTAGGTGGTGTGAATCTTGGGGGAAGACATTGTTGCACCCCCCCCCCCCCGACACCCCAATGGCACCTCTACAGGCAGGGGCAGGCGAGCATTTCCCCCGCCTGAGTCCATGGCTAAAATGAGGGGACTGAGAAAGAATATTGGGCGCCGGTCCCTTTTGACTTTGTAAAGTTTTAGTGCAGAACAGTTAAAGCGGAGGTCCACCCTAAAATGGACCTCCGCTCATCGGAATCCCCCCCCCCCTCCGGCGCCACGATTGGCACCTTTCAGGGGGGAGGGGGGGCAGTTACCTGGATAATCCAGGTAACTGCACCCACTTCCGGGACAGCTCTCTGCGGAAAGGGGCGTAACTTACGCCCCTTTCCGCAAGTGCCCGCCCCTTCCCGCAAGTGCCCCGCTGCCTGCTGGGAAACACACAGCTCCCAGAGGCAGCGGGGAGCGTCCTTATTGCGCAGCGCAATTTGCGCATGTGCAGTAGGGAACCGGGAAATGAAGCCGAAAGGCTCCATTTCCTGATTCCCATACCCAAGATGGCGGCGGCAGGACCCGACAGACGACCTAGCGATCGGCTTCGGGTGCTGACATCGCGGGCGCGCTGGACAGGTAAGTGTCACTATTTTAAAAGTCAGCAGCTGCAGTATTTGTAGCTGCTGGCTTTTAAAAAAAAAAAAAACGCGGAGTCCCGGTGGACTCCCGCTTTAAGGAGGTGAGGGTTACCGGTCCCAGATATCAAAGTAGATCATTTGCATACTCTCCAGATCAAAGTCCAGCTTCACAGTGTCAGAACCCTTTAACCACTTCAGTCCTGGAAAGGTTTACCCCCTTCATGACCAGGCCCTTTTTTGCAATACAGCCAGGGCCGTTTTTTGAGGCAGGGCAAAAGGGGCAGCTGCCCTGGGCCCTGTCATTGTTGTTGGGCCCAAAGCAGCTGCCTCATACTTGCCAACTATCCCAGTTTAAATTTCCTTGTCTCTCTGTGTCCTGATATCTCAGTGTGAAGTGCTGCTACTAATGCTGCCCAGCTCTGCCCTGTTGTTGTGTACAGATGACTCGCCTGCAGACCCTGTGTTTACATATAAATAACCAGCATTCATATGTAAATAGCAGCAGCTTTCATATGTAAATAGCTGCATAGATATGTAAATAAAGGTGGCATCCATATGTATGGCATGACCTCTGGAGCGAGGAGATGATGTGCTGTAACCTCTAGCAATGAATCAGTGAGCTGTAATGTGTGATGTAACCTCTAGCAACCAGTCAGTAAGCGGTAATAATACCGTATATACTCGAGTATAAGCCGAGATTTTCAGCCTCTTTTTTGAGGCTGAAAGTGCCCCCCTCGGCTTATACTCGAGTCATCGCTGTCTGCCCGCTCGATCAGCGTGTCGAGCAGACAGACAGCGGCCATTCTATTCAAAAGCCGCGCCTCCGGCTCCGCCTTCGCCTGTGATAGGCGGAACACTGAATTTCCCAGCAGCCTGTGTTCCGCCTATCACGGACATCGTATCATCCTCGTACTACGGACGAGGATGATACGACGTCAGTGATAGGCGGAACACAGGCTGCTGGGAAATTCAGTGTTCCGCCTATCACAGGCGAAGGAGGAGGCGCGGCTTTTGAATTTTACAATGGCCGCCGAAGAGGGCACGGGACGGAGGCAAGGCAAGGCACGGCAAGGCAAGGCACGGCACGGCACGGGACGGGACGGGACGGAGGCAAGGCAAGGCACGACACGACGGCAAGGCACGGGACGGCACGGGACGGAACGGAACGGAGGCAAGGAGGCAAGGCACGGGACGGAACGGAGGCAAGGAGGCAAGGCACGGGACGGAACGGAGGCAAGGAGGCAAGGCACGGGACGGAGGCTCGGGACAAAGGTAGGCTGGACACACACACACACACACACACACACACACACATGGATACACACACACACAGGGATGGGTGGATGGATGGAGACACACACAGGGATGGGTGGATGGATGGAGACACACACAGGGATGGATGGATGGATGGATGGAGACACACACACACAGGGATGGATGGATGGATGGATGGAGACACACACACACAGGGATGGATGGATGGATGGACACACACACACACAGGGATGGATGGATGGATGGACACACACACACACAGGGATGGATGGACGGACACACAGGGATGGACGGACACACAGGGATGGACGGACACACAGGGATGGACGGACACACAGGGATGGACGGACACACACACAGGGATGGACGGGCATGTCTCACCCTCGGCTTATACACGAGTCAATAAGTTTGCCAGTTTTTTTGGGGGTAAATTGGGGGCCTCGGCTTATATTCGGGTCGGCCTATACTCGAGTATATACGGTACACTGTAACCTCTGGCAACCAATCGCAATAGCTGCCTGATCTGATTCAGTAAACTGATTTTGAGTCTAGCTGCTATTTATTGTATGTCTCAGAGCAGGTGGAGAGCAAAACTGCATGGGGGGAGTCCCAAGAAAAGTTTTTTGCCCAGGGTCTAATCAATATTAAAGACGGCCCTGAATACAGCACTGCGTTACTTTAACTAACAATGGCGCAGTCGTGCGACGGTGTACCCACATGAAATATATATCCTTTTTTTCCATAAATAGAGCTTTTTGGTGCTACTTTATCACCTCAGTGGTTTTTATTGTTTGCACTAAAAACAAAAATGACCGAAAATGTTGAAAAAAAAAAAAACGATATTTTTTACTTTCTGCTATAAAACACATCCAATCAAAAAAAATGTAAAAATGTAATTTGTTTATCAATTTAGGCCAATCTGTATTCTGTTACATAATTTTGTTAAAAAAAAAAATTCCAATAATATCGATTGCTTTGCACAAAAAAGTTATAGCATCAACAAACTATGGGATTTTTTTTACATTTTTTTTACTAGTAATGGTGGTGATCAGCGACTTATTACTGGATTGGCTGAAGGAAATATAAATATTCATAACTCAGTCTTACTTTATACATGTACAGAAATAAATAAATGAGAGGATATGACTCCTTCTCTGTTTTTACCAAAAAAACTCATAACTAAACCACCAGGGTGTTTCCACTTAAAAAAACACTGATCAAAGCGAATCATTGAAAGGAAAACCATTAGCAATTAACAAAGGAAACTTCCTAATCGCACTTCATTGAGATTTTGGTTAAAGAACCACAAACAATGGCTTTCTCCAACACTTACACTTCTAAAAGGTTTTTGTTTTCAACACTAAAGAAAAATAAACAGTGGTGTGAACTTAAAAACGACAATGTAGCGCTAAAAAAGTAATAAAAATGTGAAGTGTATGAGCACTAAAAAAAAGGAAGTCCAAATCTCAAATTAATAAATGAGTCTTTGAAGTTCGTGAAGTACAAATGTGATGTGATAATTCACACTGAGGTGTCCGTTTATGAAGCAGTGATCAGTGGAGATCCAGAGGATTGCCGCTGATCACAGCCCATAAACAGTTTATAAACCAGAGATAATCGGGGGAGAAGTGTTTGAACTTGTTCTCCCGCCGATTATCTCCACACACTGAGAATCCTCATAGAATGACCCAGTAACGGCCAGTTTATGAAGCTGGGATCTCAGCGCTTCACTGGTGATCTGTGTCAGAATTCACACTCCCGATTGACCAGCTCAGAGGTGGAGAACCGGGGAGTGAAGAGAGAATGTGGGGGGATCTGAGGAGGAAAGAGGAAGATAATTAACTTCCTTATGCCTCGTTCAGACCCCCCCAACACTGTAACCATGTCCCCCTGTCATATTTATGTGTATACACATTATATATATATATATATATATATATATATATATATGTGTGTATATACATGTATGTATAATGTCTGTGTATGTATACATGTATATATTATGTAGGGGGACTCTTTATTTCACTAACATTAAAGAGGAAGTAAACCCTGATGAGTTTACTTCCTCTTTTTTTCCCTGCAAAGGTAAAGCATAATGGACTACTATGCATAGTAGCCCATTATGTGTCACTTACCTGACACAGGAGCCAGCGAAGTCGCCGCTGTCCCCTGTAGTCCGCCGCATCCATCTTGCTGGTGGCGTCTGACGCATGCGCACGGGAGTCGACAAATGCGGCAGCTCCATTCTTGGAACTGCCGCGCTCAGTGCGCCTGCGCGCCGCTGTCTACGGCGCATGCGCCGTAGACAGCGGTGCCCGTTTTCGGGCAAATATCTCCTAAACCATATAGGTTTAGGAGATATTGCTTGGACCTACAGGTAAGCCTTAATCTAGGCTTACCTGTAGGTCAAAGTGGTTTGTAAGGGTTTACAACCACTTTAATCACACCGTGTGTCAGTGTATTGAGCTGTGATAAATTATCACTGCTTAATAAATTGACATCTCTGTGTATCGGTGAATTTCTAGTACTGTAATCTCGTAAAGTCTCACGAGATTCCAGTATTAGGGGCCGTTCTCCAGTGTTAGAAGCGTTTGTAGATCCCTTCACTCCTCCAAGGGTGAAGCGATCTACTCCGCTTTATAAACTGGCATACAGAGGAGAAAGATCTCCTCTGTGAATGCCGGAGAATGAAGCAGTGAATAGATTTCACTGCTTCATAAAAGGACACCTGAGTGTGAACCAGAAAGTTAATATGTGATGTGTCACACAATGTGTAAACCAAGAAAGAGTCCCGGACCCGCTTCACTTCAGTGACATCAAAGTAGATAAAAAAGGTACTCTTACCGGAACAACTGGACCAGTGCGTGAACACTAGGTGATGCAAGCATATGTAGATGGAACTTCGCTGAGACCACACCGATCTATCCGCCACTGGAAGGACTGTAGATCCTCAGGCCAGCAAGGGAACGGTCCACATCACCACGGATGCTCTGATCTTCCTTGGACCCACTAGACCAGTGCATGGACACTAGGTCATACAGGCATATAAAGATGGAACCTTGATAAGACCACACCGGTAGGGATCCTCACGCCAACAAGAAAATCTGCATCACGATCTGCGGCTCCGCGAAAGCTCTGATCCTCCTCTCCAAAAATCAAAAGATGAAAAGAGGACAATTCTGGCCAATAGTTGGGCGGTGTATGGAACCAAACTCGTGATAGGGATCATCTGGTCCTTAAAATAATTAACAACCACACGCGCCTCTGATTGCTCCACCACATCACAGGTGGCGCAGATAACCACACCCAGTTCCCACTAGGACGTCAGATCCCAGACGGGCTGCCAGAGGGGAGATTGGATCGTGCCTGTCCGTCAAAATGTAAACAGCAACAGTAATCTGAGAACAAAGCGACCAGATTAATCAGAATAGCAAGATGATGGACTGGCAGTTGTGATGTGAGCTGATGGTGCGCCGCATCTCGGGCAGCAAGACACATGTGACATGGTGTGAACTTCATCGAGAATGTAACGTAACGATTTTGTAAGGCAACACAAAATGATGAAAATGTTACATTGAAATCTTTCTTCTGAACCTAACTACAAATAGCAATGACTCGATGAGCAATTTACGAGTTGTCAAATTTGTTATTTTTGAATGATTTTTACTTTATTAACAGAGTTGAGTAAAATATTGTGCAAAAAATGAAAATCTGCCAATAGCCCTTCTTCTGTCCTTTGACCTGGGAGCAAAGTTTTTTTTACAGGCATGGAGACATTACAACATTGTCTGAAAGCCTTAGTATTTAGAAACATAGAAAAGTGACGTCAGAAAAAGACAGAGTAGTCCATCTGCCCATCTTATTTTTTTATTTTTATTTCGTTAACTTTGTTGTCTGACTATAGATCTTTGTTTATCCCAAGCATGTTTGAAGTCATTTACTGTTGACTGTCTCACTACCTCTGCTGGAATTATATTCCAATCATCCACCACCCTTTCAGTAAAATAATACTTTCTAAGATTCATTTTGAACTTCCCTCCACTTAGACCCCTTTCACACTGGGGCGTTTTTCTGGCATTTTTCAGGCGCTTTAGCTTTAAAAAAAAAGCGTCTGTAAAGCGCTTGAAAGAAGCCGCAACTGCAATCCCAATGTAAAAGCCCGAGTGCTTTCACACTGAGGTGCTGCGCTGGCAGGGCGTAAAAAAAAAAGTCCTGCAAGCAGCTTCTGTGCAGCGCTTTTGGAGCGGTGAATACACGGCTCCTAAAGCGCTCCTTCCCATTGAAATCAATGGGAAGCGCCTGTAAAATGCCTGAAATGCACCTGAAAAGCGCTATTGGCAGCAGAGTTTTGTGGGCGCTTTTAACCCTTTATTTGGCCACGAGCAGCTCCCCAATAACGCTCAAAAAACGCTGGTAAAGCGCTGCTAGTTTAAGCAGCGCTTTACGAGCGTTTTTCGGGCGCTGACATTGTGAACGGGCTCTTAAAGCACTTGGGCTTTCACATTGGGATTGCAGATGAGGCTTCTTTCAAGCGCTTTTTTTAACGCTAAAGCGCCTGAAAAACGCCCCAGTGTGAAAAGGGTCTTAGTTTGAGGTCATGTCCCCGTGTTCTTGATTTTGGTTTCATATTGAAAAAACTGCCCCCTCTGAACCTTACTCACGCCCCTTGATGCATTTAAAGAGGAAGTAAACACTGATGGGTTTTAGTTCTTCTTTGTTTCCCTGCAAAGGCAAAGCATAATGGGCTACTATTCATCGCATAGTAGCCCATTATGTGTCACTTACCTGATGTCCCCGATTTCCTCGCTCGTCCATCTTCCTTCCGGGATCACGGACTACGGCTCTGTGACTGGCCGGAGTCACGTGCGAGTGGGAGCTGCCAGTCACGGCATGTCGTTTAATGAAAACGGCACGCCGTGACCCTTCTAAAGTGCGCATGCGCCGAAGCAATCCTCGTACGGGGAATCTTAAATATCTCCTAAACCATGTAGGTTTAGGAGATATTTGCAGCACTTAGGCCGCGTACACACGCGCGGACTGTTCGCCCAACTTTGTCCGCTGAACAGTGTTTGGGCGGACAGTCCGCCCGTGTGTGGGCTTTCAGCGGACAGTTTCAGCGGACAGTTGGACGGACAAGGTTTTTCGGAAATTCCGTAAAACTGTCCGCTGAAACCTTGTTTCAGCGAACAGTCCGCTCGTGTGTAGGCTTGTTCGTCAAACAAAGTTGCGCGCATGCTCAGAAAGGATTTTCACGCCGAAAGCTATAATGCAGTGTATAGGACGTCGTATTTTTCGTCCCGTCGTACGTGCCGTTCACGTCATCGCGCACGGTTTCAGCAAACTGTTCGTCCGTCGTGTGTGGCCATGTCCATCCATGCTAAGTTTGAGCGGACTGTTTGCCGAAACTGTTGGACGGACAAAGTTGGGCGAACAGTCCGCGCGTGTGTACGCGGCCTTACAGGTAAGCCTTAATCTAGGCTTATCTGTAGGTTAAAGTGTGTTGTAAGGGTTTACAACCAATTTAAAGGTTTCAACCATGTCTCCCCTTTCCCTTCTTTCCTATAGACCAGGGGTCTCCAAACTTTCTAAACAAAGGGCCAGTTTACTGTCCTCCAAACTTCAGGCGGGCCGGACAATGTGGATGATGGGAGTAGAAAATGTCTTGGCGTCAGTGGGGATAAACAACTCCCCATGATTGGTATTAGGGGGAGTAATAGTGCCCCCTCATTGGTATCAGTGGGAGGGATAGTGCTCCATCATTAGTATCAATTGGAGAAATAGTGCCCTATCATTGGTGTCATTAGTACCCCATTGGTGGTATCAATGAGAGGAATAGTGCCCTATCATTGGTGTCATTAGTACCCCATCGGTGGTATCAATGGGAGGAATAGTGCCCTATCATTGGTGTCAGTGGTAATAATAGTGCCCCATCTTTTGTGTCAGTGGGAGGAATAGTGCCCCATCATTGGTATCAATGGGAGGAATAGTGCCCCATCGTTGGTTGCTGACAGTGGGGGGGAATAATTCCCCAAGGGCCAGGTAAAAGCAAGCAAAGGGCAGCATTTTGGAGACCACTGCTATAGACTGTACATATTAAGTTCCTGAAGTCAATATGTTTTATTCCCCCAGACCTTTCACCATTTTTTTACCTGTCTCTGGACTTGTTCTATCTCATCAAGATCTTTCTGTAAGTGAGGTCACCAGAACTGGACACGTCTAAGTGGGGTCTCACTAAAGATCTATATAGAGGAATCAGGACCTCCTTCCTCCTGCTGGTGATCTCTCTAGTGATATAAAGATCTACTGTATATAGAGGAATCAGGACCTCCTTCCACCCACTGGTGACCCCTTTAATGATATAAAGATATATATAGAGGGATCAGGACCTCCTTCCTCCTGCTGGTGACCCCTCTAGTGATATAAACAGTGGCGGTGCATCCATAAAGGGTGCAGGAGCGATCTGACACCCCCTATTCAGGTGCCCGGCCCATTTTCGGGTGCCGGGGATCTGAATTACAGCGGTGGGGGTGGGTTTTTTGAAGCACCTGATTAGAGCCATATGCTCTAATATGCGCCCAAAAAGGTAAAAAGCGGGTGCAATGCTGTGCATTCGCTGTTCATTCAGCTGTGTGTTAGCAAAGCAAAGGACTTTGCTTTGCTAACACTGAATCTGCCTCTCAGCCAATCAGATTGCTGGGTCTGTTACCAGTCACCTGATTTGCTCAAATGTCAGGTGCTGTAATTGGACGCCTAAAAGAGGATGGAAGAAGACATGGAGGACGTGCAGGAGACCGCCGCTGACCCGCTCCGAGACAGGTAAGTGCCGGGCAGCATCTGATGGGGCACGCTGGAGGCATCTGATGGGGCACACTGGCAGCATTTGATGGTGCACACTGACGGCTTCTGATGGGGCACACTGGCAGCATTTGATGGTGCACACTGACAGCATCTGATGGGGCACACTGACAGCATCTGATGGGGCACACTGACGGCATCTGATGGGGCACACTGGCAAAATCTGATTGGGCACACTGGCAAAATCTGATTGGGCACACTGGCAAAATCTGATGGGGTTTGGGGCACACTGGCGGCATCTGATGGGGCACACTGGCGGCATCTGATGGCGCATACTGGGCGGCATCTGATGGGGCACACTGGGCGGCATCTGATGGGGCACACTGGCGGCATCTGATGGGGCACACTGACAGAAATTGATAGGCCCAGTGTCAGAAATTGATGAGTACAATGGCTGCGTTTGATGGGCACAGTGGCTGCGTTTGATGGGCACAGTGGCTGCGTTTGATGGGCACAGTGGCTGCAATAGATTTTTTTTTTCAGTTTGTCTGCACCCCCCCAAAAAAAAATTTACGCACCAGCCGCCACTGGATATAAAGATCTATATAGAGGAACCAGGAACTCCTTCCTCCTACTGGTGACCCCTCTAGTGATATAAAAGATCTATATAGAGGAACACAGGTTTTTTTTCACACAAATGGAGATTTCTTTTGGTGGCATTTGATCACCACTGGGATTTTTCTTTATTGTATAAATGAAAAAAAAAGACCAAAAATTTTGGAAAAGAAAAAGATATATATTTTTTACTTTCTGCTAAAAAAAAAATCCAATTTCTGCATACATTTAGGCCAAAATGTATTCTGCTACATGTCTTTGGCGGCGGTGCGAGTAAGGGGGGTGGGAAGAGGTCTGTTTTTCCACCCCCAAGATATTGAGCACCAACTTCCACTGGTTAGGGTAGCATTCTAAATGAATGGTACCTCAATGCATGTTACATGCATTACTACGCATTGCCGTAGTAGTGCAAGGATTGGTGTTGGACTTTATAGGCACCGAGACACATAAAAATTATAAACAAAATACATTTTATTAACAATTTGATTAAAACAAGCACAACCAGACAAAGACTATTTAAAAACTTTGCAAAGTAAGACTTGCCTATGTATTTTTTTTAACGATACATAACCCAAACACCAAGAGGTAAAATCCTGAATGGTTAGGATGATGTCCTTGTTGAAGCAACAAACTGTTCTATCAGGCTTGGTGTGAGTTGATGAAAATTGATGAGTTGATGAAAGTATACAGTAGCTACTCATTGCAGTAATCCAAGTGTTATCATGATGTGGAAGTGTGTGAAGAGATAGGAGTAAAAGCTGATCATTTTGAAAAAAAATGTAGATCTGCAAGAGGACCAAACCGCATCTAATGCTCATAGATACTAGCATATCATATGAGACTATCATAGATACTAGCATATCATATGAGACTATCATAGATACTAGCATATCATATGAGACTATCATAGATACTAGCATATCATATGGTAATATCATAGATACTAGCATATCATATGGTAATATCATATGGCAGGGCCCTCCTGTACCTTTTGTATTGTACTGTAATTGTGTTGTCCCCCCTATACATTGTAAAGCGCTGTGTAAACTGTAGGCGCTATATAAACTGTGAATATTAATAATAATAATATGATACTATCATAGATACTACCACATCATATGATACTATCATAGATACTACCACATCATATGATACTATCATAGATACTACCAAACCAGAAAATGTACATTCTTCATAGGGTTCAATTAAAGTGGAGGGCCACCCTGAAAAAAAAAAAAAAAAAATATTAAAAATTACAAAAAAAAATCTAAACAAAAAAAAAAAATGAAAAAAATTTTTTTTTTTTTTACTCACCAGAAGTGCCTGTTGCTAGGCACATAATCCTAATCTTCCTCTTCCTCCTCCGCGGAGATCTTCTTTCCTCTCTCCTCCACACGGTACAAAGCATTGAAAAGTTATTTACAAAATATATACTTTTTTTTGTGCTTTTTTTCAATGAGAAACATGTAAATATATGTTAAAAGGTATAAAAATATTAACAAAGCAAACAGAAAAACATTTTAATTAATAATAGTTTATAAAATAGAAGTGAAAAAAAAGTCAGCAGGAAAATAATAATTAGAGGAGAATAAGGAGTTAGATAAGGCTGATTAGAGTAAATTAAGGGTTAATAATGGCATTAAACAGGGGAACATTAAATAAAAAAAAAAAAAAAAAAAGAAAATATCAAAAATGTTTTTACTTGCCAGGTTGCTTTAAACTGACTTCATCTGCAGATTGAAATTCATCCCTTTGATCTGCAGATGAATGAACAGAAAAATACAAAAATAAACAATGTTTCTTATTATCTTTCTGTTTCAGTGGCTGAGCAATGTTGTTGATAAGCATTGCCCAGTAGTTTTTTTTTTTTTTTTTGACAGTTCCAATTGCCAGGACTTTGTTTACACTTCAGCTGTCAACAGAGGAACCCCAATTAGATGTTGCAGAAACGTGCATTAATGCTCGTTTTTTTCCTTGATTCCAAGGGGGATTTTACATTGAAATTCCATGTTGCAACTACAGTAAATGCCAAGCTTTTGGCACACAGTTTTGGCATGGTTCCATTGACCTAAATGGGCATGTTCGGCAAGCAGCACTGCCTGGTAAACACGACATGTGAAGCATCATATCCACAGTAATGGGAACGGGCCTGAGTGACCATCATGTTCATTTGTAGGTAGGTGGTTGGTTAAAACATGGATCAGCTGCATGCTTTTACTGCCTGTGTGAACATAGACTTAGGGCAAACTGTGTGGGAGAAAAGTTGCGGCTTCTCTGCTCCCTAGCCACTGCAAGAACTCAACCACCACATGAGTCAAACTCACAATATGTGGAGCAAGCACTTGACTCATAAACCTATTATGCTTTAAATATGGGCACTGCTACAGCTGACTGCCACTTTCCAATGCACTTTGGCTGCCTCTTATGCCGAGACATTGGCTTTAGGGTACATTCAGACTTGTCCCATCTAAGGTGTTGTTTTAACTTGGAAAGCGTTATACCCCTTTCACACTGAGGCACTTTCACGCAACAAAAAGTGCCTGAAGCGCTCACAAAATCCTATTTTCAATTAAAATCAATGAATCTTTTCACACTGGGGCAGTGCGCTGGCAGGGGGGTGAAAAAATGCCCCTCTCTGTTGAAATGAATAGGAGAACGCTTCAAAAGCTCCTGAAAAGCTCTTCAAAAGTGTTCAGTGTTTTACTGTTTGCAAGCGCCTCAGTGTGAAAGGGGCCTTAAGGCAGCCAATTCAAATGAACGGGCTGCCAACACAACAAAACATACAAAATAATAATAAATAAATGAGACATGGCCCACTTTTACCAAAGCAGAACGCCACAGCATACAGTAAATAGGGAGGAATAGTGCCCCATCATTGGTGTCAGTGGAACTCCATGCCTTATGCCCCCCCCCCCCCCCCTTGACTCCATGTCTCACCTTACACCCCCCCCCAGACTCCATGTCTCAATTTACACCCCCCCAGACTCCATGCCTCGCCTTACCCCCCCCCCCCCAGGCTCCATGCCTCACCTTGCTCCCCCCCCCAGACTCCATGTCTCTCCTCACCCCCCCCCCCCCAGACTCCATGCCTCACCTTACCCCCCCCAGACTCCATGTCTCACCTTACACCCCCCTCCAGACTCCATGCCTTATGCCCCCCCCCCCGACTCCATGCCTTATGCCCCCCCCCGACTCCATGTCTCAATTTACACCCCCCCAGACTCCATGCCTCGCCTTACGCCCCCCCCCCCCCAGACTCCATGCCTCGCCTTACGCCCCCCCCACCCCCCCACACTACATATCTCGCCTTACCCCCCCAGACTCCATGCCTCGCCTTACGCCCCCACCAGGCTCCATGCCTCACCTTACCCCCCCCCCCCCAGACTCCATGTCTCTCCTTACCCCCCCCCCCCAGACTCCATGCCTCGCCTTACGCCCCCCCCAGGCACCATGCCTCACCTGGTTCCCCCCCCCAGACTCCATGCCTCACCTGGTTCCCCCCCCAGACTCATGCCTCACCTTGTCCCCCCCCCCAGACTCCATGCCTCACCTTGTCCCCCCCCCCAGACTCCATGCCTCACCTTACCCCCCCCCCCAGACTCCATGCCTCACCTTGTCCCCCCCCCCCCAGACTCCATGCCTCACCTTACCCCCCCCCCCCCCAGACTCCATGCCTCACCTTACCCCCCCTCCCCCAGACTCCATGTCTCACCTTACCCCCCCTCCCCCAGACTCCATGTCTCACCTTACCCCCCCTCCCCCAGACTCCAGACTCCATATATCACCTTACCCCCCCCCTTCACTCAAACTTCATGCCTCACACTCTCCCCCAGAACTCCCCCCTCCCCCAAATCTCTCCCTGCCCCCTTTCTGCTCCCACAAACTCAGCAGAGCGCTCGGCTATTTCCGTGAACGGACTCGGAAGGCGTGTTGGACTCGGAAGCGTCCGCCACCATTCGGCAATTTCCGCCTCCTCATCCCATCCATTGACCACTTCCCGATCCTGCAGAATAACATTCCGCACTCGGTGAAGTCGGAGGTCGGCCATGTTTGATCGTCCCGCGGGATTATCAGAATTCCTGAAGTTGACATCACCGGCTGTATCGCGGTGAGGACGCCCGAATACCCTCCGATCCCATTCGGCACTTTCCGGAGACCGCTCGGCTCTTTCCGCCCGGAGATCGCGGACAGGCGCTCGGCTGGCAGAAGATCGGTGCGATCATGGCGTCCCCGTCCCGGAGACTGCAGACTAAACCCGTTATAACTTGTCTGAAGAGCGTCCTCCTCATCTACACCTTCATCTTCTGGGTGAGGGGGCCTAATATACACAGATATGGGGGGAGGGGGGAACTTTATATACAGATATACGGGGGAGGGGGACTAATATAGAGATATATGGGGGAGGGGGGGACTAATATACAGAGATATGGGGGGACTTTATCTAGAGATATATGGGGGAGGGGGGAACTTTATGTAGAGATATATGGGGGAGGGGGGACTTTATATAGAGATATATGGGGGAGGGGGGAACTTTATATAGATATATGGGGAGGGGGGGACTAATATACAGAGATATGGGGGGACTTTATCTAGAGATATATGGGGGAGGGGGGACTTTATATAGAGATATATGGGGGAGGGGGGGACTTTATAAAGAGATATATGGGGGAGGGGGGAACTTTATATAGAGATATATGGGGGAGGGGGGAACTTTATATAGAGATATATGGGGGAGGGGGGAACTTTATATAGAGATATATGGGGAGGGGGGAACTTTATATAGAGATATACGGGGAGGGGGGAACTTTATATAGAGATATACGGGGAGGGGGGAACTTTATATAGAGATATACGGGGGAGGGGGGAACTTTATATAGAGATATACGGGGGAGGGGGGAACTTTATATAGAGATATATGGGGGAGGGGGAACTTTATATAGAGATATATGGGGGAGGGGGGACTTTATTTAGAGAGATACGGGGAGGGGGACTTTATTTAGAGATATATGGGGGAGGGGGGAACTAAATCAAGGTGTATATATGGGGGAGGGGGGAACTTTTATCTAGGTATATATGGGGAGGGGGGGAGGAACTTTTTTATCTAGAACTGTATGGAGGAAGGGGGACATTATATAGAGATGCATTGGGGAGGGGGGACATTATATAGAAATTTATTTGGGGGGGGACTTTATATAGAGATATATTAGGGTGGGGGGGCTTTATATATATATATAGAGAGAGAGATAGATGGTGATGGGGTAACTTTATATAGAGATGTATGGGGGAGGGGGGGACTTTATATAGAGATGTATGGGGAGGGGGGGCCTTTATATAGAGATGTATGGGGGAGGGGGGACTTTATATAGAGATGTATGGGGGAGGGGGGACTTAGTGCCAGTTCACACAGGAGCGACTTGTCAGGCGACTTACCCTCCTGACAAGTCGCGCTCCGTTCTGTACTATGGAACCGTTCTAATAGGAGCGACTCAAGACGCTCCGACTTAGAAAAAGGTTCCTGTACTATTTTTGGGGCGACTTCGGGCGACTTGCATTGACTTCTATACAGAGTTCTAGTGGGGAGAAAACTCTGGAAGATTTTGTTACATCGTCTCACTGGAGAGGAGAGCCGAGATACAATGACTCATTATATAGAATATAGAGGAGTCGGCATTGTAATATGGAGGAATCTGTATTGTTGGAGATGTGGCCCCAGCAGACAAGTCCCATTTTTTTTTTGTCTCTGAATCATTTCTTCTGTGGGGGATGGGGTGGAGATGGGGGGGGGGGATGCTGTCTGTAGGAAGTTCCTATCTTTCCCTCGGCAATAATAAAAGGAAGGATCGGCCTTTATGGTTGGTGTTTTCCCAGTGCTGTAATATGAAGGCTCTCGGTGAGAAGGGACTCTTGTTTCCTATGGACTTGTGCAGAAGACAATTTTTCTAAAGGAGAAAAGAGACAGGGAAGTGTCACATTCCAGAGGTGGCCTCCATCTCCTCCTCGCCTCCATCTCCTCCTCGCCTCCATCTCCTCCTCGCCCACGGGGGTGTCTGAGGCGCTCAGGAGAAAATCTTTTGTTTAGTGAAATCTTCAGAGCCGCAAACACAGAGAAGCGCAAAGTTTACAAATAGATTCCTGATATTTAAAACTTTTGACTTTTAGGCCTCAGACACGCGGGACGGTTTTGGATGTTTTTATAGCTGCTGTTTTTGGCTTCAAACATTTTTTTTTTTTCCACAGTCAGATAAACTCTCCAGCATGTGGTATGTGTCTGTGCACACGTAGGCTGTTATCATCTGGTTTTTTTTTTTTTTTTTTTTTGCTTGGGGCATTTTTTGGTTGTAAAAAAATTCCAAGACTAGTGGGTTCTGAGAGGAGTTTTTTAGCAGTAAAGACATCTAACGTTAAAAAAAAAAAAAAAAACACAGATAAAGGCTCAAAAAAAATTTATTAATTTTTTTTATCCCATTGGGGAAAAAAAAAGCTACTGGTGTTTTTTTTTTTTATAACATCCTGTGTGCATGAGGCCTAAGCCCCCGTACACATAGTCGGACATTCCGACGGAAAATGTCCGATTGGACCGTGTTGTCGGATAATCCGACAGTGTGTGAGCTCCATCGGACTGTTTCCGGCGGAATATCTGGCCGACAACGTTTTTTTAGAGCTGGGCTCTAAAACTTTCTGACAACATGATTCAATCGGACTTTGTCCGATCGTTTGTAGAGAATTTCCGAAAAGTGCCACGCATGCTCAGGTCAAATTCCTAGACCAAAGCTATTGGCTACTAGCCTGAACGTAGTCCCGTCGTAACGAAATTACGTCATCACGTTACGAACCATCGGATTTTCTGACAACTTTGTCAGACGTGTGTATGCAACACCAGTTTCGGACAAAATCCGACAGATTTTGTTGTCGGAATGTCCGACCCGTGTGTACAAGGCCTAAGAGAAATACTGTAGTAGGGCTACCTAAATCCAACCATGATTGGATTGGGAGGTAACAAATTCACACGGTGACCTCTACAGACTGTTAATGGCAAAGAGATTGCCGTGTGTTTGGCAAGGATTGTAGATCCATCGAGTATTTACCTTCCGGTGATATGGCTGGGAGTATTGTCTACTCAATGTATTATATGCACATTAGACCCGAACAATCATGGATGTTCCTTCAACCTCCCCAGCCTTCCACAACAAGGTGTCTATCTGGCTCAGAGCTTGTGGACACCTGACCATCCCCTACCTATATGGCTGTGTAGTGCTACCTCCGAAGGAGCCGCTGGTAACAGCTGGTGTTTCACCAATAGCACAAAGGCTTCCAACCACCAAAAGCGCCGGTCCACACACACACCGCCTCCGGTAACTCTATCTAGGTCAGTGGTTCTCAACCTCAGTCCCTCAATGGACACCCAACAGGCCATGTTTTGGAATTTCTCTAAAACGGGGGTCTCAAACTGGTGCAACAGCTGGAGGGCCGCCAGTTTGAGACCCCTGCTCTAAAATATAAAACAATGTCCAAAATACCAAGCCATGGACTCTAATTTAAAGCACCTGTGCAAGATGAAGGAAAACCTGCAAACACGACCCGCTGGGGGGTACTTGAGGACTGAGGTTGAGAACCACTGATCTAGGCGATGTCTTTCTTTGAAATGCAACACTTCCAGCCCAGCAACACACCAGTACGTCGCTGGACTTCGGGGTGGTTATACTGGGATGAAGCCTGCGCCTGCAGTCATCATCCGTGTACCTTTTTTTTTTTTTTTTTTTTTTTTTTTTTTTTTCATTTTAAATTTTTATTTTTTTTTAAATCCAGTGGTCAGCTCTCTTGTAAAAGCAATCCTAGCGATGAAATAGCCGCTGGATTGCTTTTACAAGCAGCAGGAGGGGACGTCCCCCCGGCCATCTTCCATGCCTTTCTGGGGCTATCCCGTCCACCAGGTACACGGATGATGACTGCAGGCGCAGGCTTCATCCCAGTATAACCACCCGAAGTCCATCGACGTACAGTGTGTTGCTGGGCTGGAAGTGTTGCATGTTGGAGAGCTGAACAAAAACTCGGATCGGCCCTTGGCTATGGTAGCCTAATGACCTAACATCGTTTCTGGTTTATCCAGATGTCAACTGCGCCATTCTTATAAAAAAAATAAATTCAATGCATTTGAAAGCACAGATCTTGGTGTTTTCAATGCTTTTAAGGGCAGAGGAGGAATATGGGGTCGAATAGACCCCAGATCTCACCATAAAGAGTACCTGTCACATGACCATTGCTGTCACAAGGATGTTTACGTTCCTTGTGACAACAATAAAAGTGATAACTTTTTTTTTTTTTTTTAACAAAAGAGGGATACCTTTTTTTTTTTTTTTTTTTTTTTTTTTTTTAAAGCAACAGTATAAACAAACAAATAAAAAAAAAAAACAGTATAAACATACAAATAAAAAAAAAAAAAAAAAGTACCCCATACTCATTCCCATATCGGAATCTGGAAGCCCTTTTTAAGAAGGACGGCTTCCAGATTCCGATAAGTCCCCTGCCCGCGGACCCCGACAACCAATGGCCGGGGTGTCGGGAAGATTTAAAAATGATTTAAAACAAGTAAACACAGTTGATTGATAATAAATGGCTTCAGCCAAACACTAACCATGAGGGAAAGAAAAGTGTTTGTGTTCTCATTCGTATTCTCTGAAAAATGGCCAAGAAATCATAAATTCTGCCAGGGTATGAAAACTTATAAGCACAACTGTAGCTGTAGCCAAACCCTGTGCTTGGTGGAAGTTATTTTTATTTTATATTTATTTTTAATTGTTTTTTTTTTTTTGTTTGTTTTTTTCCCCTGGAGGAACAAGTTGTTATATAAACAATGTATTGCACTGGTGCCAAGCACAATGTTGACATGTGTTCTTTTTTTTTCGGAGAACAAGCAGCCAGATTCAGAAG